>NC_059128.1:109171832-109808915 GCF_020740605.2 Lemur catta | reverse complement strand
AAAAAAAAAATGGGCAACACGTGTCTCTTCTCCACCTGATTGTTTTCCGACTTGGTGATGGTGTAACTATACACTATGAAAACACACAGCTACACTTAAAACTGTATACGTGTATATAACAGGTCCTTAAATAATGTCATTTTGCTCAATGTTTCATTATAACGATGAGGAAAAAAATGGATTCCGGGCCGGGTCTGCCGCTGGTGTGGACTTTGCATGTCCTTTCCGTGTCTGCGTCGGTTTTCTTCGTGTGCTCGGGTTTCCAGTTTCCACCGGCGTCTCAGAGATGTGCGTGTTAGGTTAAACTGACATGTTTACATCGTCTCAGGAGGCAGTGAGTGTCCCCTCTGTTTAACGAACAAAATGAAATGCATTTCTATATTGCCTACTCCACATGGAAGGGAGTCTTTTATTTCTTACAATTAAACTTTATATACTTAGTGAGATTTTCATATCACTATCTCAACTGGTATTAGGGACTTAGTGAGTAATATCCTAATTTAGTGGAAAATGAGGTATATTTGACATTATCAAAGTGGGAAAATTTTAATGGCTTTCTATTAATATAAGAGGAGTAGACAAAAGCATTGTGTTTCATGATGTGAGTTATGATATTATGGTTATATATGAAAAACACCTCAATTTTTGAGATATGAAAACTGCCTCATTTTTATATATGCATGTTTTATATTTGCAGTTTTCATAAACCAAGGTCAAAAAAGAAGAAGGGTAAAATCCTACTTAGGACAAATGAACCAAAGTTGAAACTGAATTTTTATTTATTTATTTATTTGTGTTTTATTTTTTTATTGGTGTAGATTCAAGCAGCAGAAACTGAATTTTTTTAAGGGAAAAACCTGTGGTTTCATTCCTTCACCACCAAGTTAACACCCAGTTCATTTAGAATAACACATTTTATTTAAAAGGAATTAATAATTAACATGAGTTATCATATTCTTTCATCTCATATACTGTTTGTCTTCCTGAATTTCTAGAAACATTTTGAATCTTTTAAACACTGTATTTGTAAAACTATGGTCAAACATGACCCAAGGCCAGGCTCACACCTGTAACCCTAGCACTTTGGGAGGCCAAAGTGGGAGGACTGGAGTTTGAAAACAAATAGCCTGAGCAAGAGCAAGACCTAATCTCTACAAAACAATTTTTAAAAAAAGGAAAGAAAGAAAGAAAAATTAGCCAGGTATGGTGGTGCACACGTGTAGTCCCAGCTACTCGGGAGGCTGAGGCAGGAGGATCACTTAAGCCCAGGAGTTTGAGGTTGCAGTGAGTTATAATGATGCCCCTGCACTCTACTCAGGATGACAGAGCAAGACTCTGTCTTTAAAAAAAAAAAAAAAAAAAAAAAGTAAGGGAAGTAAGACTCTCCCATAGTCTGTAATTAGGGAGTGTACACCAGGTTTCTTGGGTCAGATCTTTGTAATTCTGAAATATAAAGATAGTCCTCAATGATGAAGAGGATGTTAACATTGCAGAAAAAGTGTGCACAGATGACATCATGAAAATATGTGACGAGCTTATTGAAAGACTGGAGCAGCATGAGCTCATACTTCCGTGTGAATAAGCACAAGGAAGTGATTGCTTGTCAGTAGAGTCAGGAGTGATGGTGACGCCAAACAACCACAGCTAGTCCACATGTGCGGCTGAGACAATGACACCTTTGCTTTCTTGTGATTCAACGTACAAACTTTGTTTCACACACAAAATCACTTAAAATAATGTATAAAATTATTTTCCAGCTAAGTGTATAAGGTATACATGAAATCTATATGGATTTTGTGTTTAGACTCGGGTCCCATGTCCAAGTTATGTATATGCAAATATTCCAAAGTCCCCTCCCCGCCCTGCCCAAAAAATCATCTGAAACTTGAAACACTTCTGTTCCCAGGATTTCAGATAAGTGATACTTAGCCTGTACTTGTCTACAAAGTACCGGAAGTTCTTCAATGTTCTAGCCAGAGTAATTAGGCAAGAAAAAGAAAAGGCATACAAATTGGACAAGAAGGAATAAAAGTATCCATGTTCACATACGGTTTTTTTTTTTTTTTTTTTTTTGAGACAGAGTCTTGCTCTGTTACCTGGGCTAGAGTGCCGTGGCGTCAGCCTAGCTCAAACTCCTGGGCTCAAGCAATCCTTCTGCCTCAGTCTCCTGAGTAGCTGGGACTACCAGCAGGTGCCACCATGCCCAGATAATTTTTCTACATTTAGTAGAGATGGGGTCTCGCTCTTGCTCAGGCTGTTCTTGAACTCCTAAGCTCTAATGATCCACCGGCCTCCTGACTTTTGTTTTCAGGGGAGTGCCTCTACTAAGAACTTACGAGGGTTAAAAAAATTATATTTTGTCCCCTTCGCTTTCTACATGTGTGTGGTTTTTTTATTTAATTTTTTACTTTTTAAATTCATGGACTTTATTAAGGAAGTTTTAGGTTTATAGAAAAATGGATCAGAAATAGTGGAGAGTTTCTACATATTCCCTCCTCCATGCATTTTTCCCTATTATATATTTATTGCATGTATTACAATTGATGAGCCAGTATTGATATATCATTATTATTCATTGAAGTCCATAGTTAGGGTTCACTCTTTGTGTGCTTCATTCTATGGATTTTGACAAATAAACACGTGTCCAGCATTACTTACTGGATCATACAGAATAGTTTCATGTGCATGTATTTTTAATGTGCCCAAATGGAATGATGCTAGAGACATAGTTCATTTTGTTTTCATAATTCTTGATATTAAGGATTCATTTACCCTGCTAAGTGTCCATGTAAATCTTGCCCGAGGTGCCATTGTTTGTATTTAGTTATGATTCATCATCAAAGCAACTGAAATTATTGCATTGATGATATCATGGAGAAAGACAAAGGATATGTGAGAATTGCTATAGCATGTGCCGCTAGGTGAGGCTGGCTTATTTGGTCAGATAAAATACAGGGCCAGACACGTCAGTTAAATTCTTGGGTATAACTGGAGCTAGGGACACAAGAGACATTCCATAGGCAGCATGAGGTAAGTTACTATCTTTGCTAAATCCCACCAACAGGAAAGAAGCGCAGCGCCTTATGAGGCCATTTGCATTTTGAAGGACATATACCTCACCTGAGTGCTTTGTTAGCTGTTAGGCATTGAGTGACCAGAAATAAGTGTCAATTTATTTAATGTAAAAGATAATTGTTTGGTGAATTCTCTGCAGTTAATGGAAAGCTGGAGAAATAGAATACTATCCTCAAAATCATTCATTTGATTGGAATGATCACCAATGTGTTCACTGTGATATTTTTCCTTGCCCATATTGGAAACATTTAATTTGGAAAAGTTAAGAATAGAACTCTATGAAAGAGAGTGTGAGGGGGCCAGAGAACGTGAATTTGTATAGAATCTCACCATTCTCCGTATTTATTCAGACAACCTGTGGCAGCAGACGTAACAGCTCCTTACCCAATGGTCTACCATGAGGATATTGAACACAGAAATATCCTTTGCTCTCTCTATGAAATTGATAGATGCAAGCTGTCAAGTTGGTAGAAGTTTCCATTCTTTCTACAGGTTATGTCAAAGTGCACAGTAGCAGAGTTGGTGACAATCATTGTGCCCTATTGCATTTTCCCACAAGCATACAAAACCAAGCCTTCTTCTATTCCCCAAGCTCTGTGGATTGCTACTAGTTAATAAATAGGTCAATAATGTCCACTTTTTATTACCACTCCACCATTTTCACAAAAATTGCTGAATATTGATGGGTAAGACCTCTTTCTATTTTCTTCAGTAAAAAATAAAAATCTTTCTTACGTTTTTGAGCTGCTTTGGTGGGAAACTGGAAATGGCAGGTCATAGACATCCTGGCTTAGCTCAACAATCTGTCATTGTGTTATTGTCATAGCTAACATGGTGCTTAAAAAATTATTTTGTTCCGTTGCAAATCCATGGGTCTTTTGTTATTGTTGCTGTTCCCAACTGTTAAAGTGTGGCTAACATATTGCCCTTTCATAATCATCTGATTTTATGTATTTTGGCAAGTATTTTAAGTTTATTATATATATGTGTATATACATATATATATAGAGAGAGAGAGAGAGAGAGAGATGTATATCCCATTCTCTTAATCTTTTACTTTCTCTTTAGGCTAATAAAAATGTCTAAAACAGTATATCATTTTAAAATGCAAAATATAGAAAATATTTCTGCAAGACCATTTATTCATCTTAATTTTAAAATCTTTAACATACACATAGTTAGTTGTGTATGGATTGAATTTGTGTGTTCTTGTGAATACTTGACATAATTAGCTTATTCTCAAAGATTTCACATCAGCCATTAATAAGTCAGGAAAAGTGGATTGGTTATGAGGCCAGGTGATATGCTCTGCCATTCTTATTTACATTTTAGGAAGGCTGGGGTGAGACAGTTTGTTTATTTGGGCTGGGGCATGAGATAGTGGTGATAATTGATTTTTTATTTCCTCTGGCAGTCGTGTAAAGTATCTAAGATATTGAACAAGGTCTCTCAAAGGGTGGAACTTCTTGCTAATTATGCTTGAAACACTTTTTCACGTCTGCTAAAGTCCTCCTCTTTCCCTACTTTCTCTCTCCCATTCCCATCTTCTTAGCTACATAATATTCTGCCAAAAAATGGCTTTAAACCACCAAGTACCTGATAATATATGGAGAATTTTTTTTCTCATATGCATTTGAGAAGCAGCGGGAGGGTCTCTGTGGCTTTCCAGAATGACCAATGATTCTCGCAGAATAAATAAACTTTATCCTTCCTATTACTGTAAACAAATCACAAGGTTCTGATAAACAAATCCTTCCATGCTTGTCTGCAAATTACTTATTGCAATTTAGTCATGGAAGAGTCCATTCCCTTTCTGAGTCAACCCACTTAGGCAGTGCAACGAATGAGAGTGGACAGTCCACATTCCAGCACTGATCATCCTGGTGTGTTTCCACTGAGGATATGAAACTGGTTTGTTCCCACAGGGTTTCTGCATTCCACAGCATAACAGAAAGTTAACACAGCTGACAAAGTCGTAGGGCCTTTCAGCAGGTGATGGACCAAGTATTTGTTGAATTTTATGTTGTGTGATTATCCAGCAACTCTAAGGCAATTGAATTGAGTTGTATTTTACTCTTTAAAGATATAGATATAGATATTGATGCTATAATATAGATATAGATGTAGATATACACAGACATATATGTATATCATAAATTATATTATGTATATACATGTAGACTTTTGAATCTGTTAAACAATAAATCCATTTAATATCATGTGCTAGTATTATCTTTGTCTCTTGTGCTCTTTTAAATTATTTTTCCTAGAGGTTATCTGGTAGAAACCCTAGGGAAATTCCAGTTATTATACCAAAAATGCAGGAAACATCTCTATCTACCAAAAAGCCTGTTCTGCAGGCTTTTTCATGGACTATTGATTGGGTTTACCTTTTCCTGACAGAGTATTAATTCAAAGGTATACAATACATGTACAGTGAACGTGTTATATATGGTAACCTACATTGGATGCCTCATGAAATTTTGTTTATAATGAATAAGCTACAGTCTCATATTTTAAAGTGTAACAAATGACTAAAGACAAAACAAAATATGAGAAAGTCATAAAATGTTCAATTTATTCAAAAGTGAATGCAAACCTTTTGGGAGATAAAGAGATCATGAGGCAGGTGTCATGCAGACGAGCTTGTAGATGTGATTGAATGCTCGTTGCTACTATTACTACTACTGTGACTGTTGCTGTTTTATAGAGACCACCAAGGACACAGAACTTATCATGAGGCTGGAGAACAGCACAAACAGAAACATTTTGGGAGACTGGAGGCAGGGAAAGGGTCAGGAGGCTGTCTGGACTGTATGCAGCATGTACATAAATATGTAGATCGAAGGGGCAGAGAGAGTTGGAACTATATTGCAGAAAATACGTATTTTGTGGGCTTAATAAAGCATTAGAGGAGCTAAGTTATCAAAGTTGCATGTTAGGAAGTGTGTGTTAACAGTGGTGTGTAAGGCAGACCTGAGTAGGGAAGTTGAAAATGGATAGACCCGGGAAGAAGGCACTCTGACAGTTCAAGGTTGATTAACTCTAGAGTAAGAAGATACAGGTTCTTTTACAAACTGGCTCCTAGCTGCCCTTCCAGCCTCATTCCTTTCTACTCCCCCTCCACTCCCTATAATGAATACAGACATTCTTACAGTCACCGCGTTGTGTGTTCTGTCTCAGGGATCCATGCCTTAGCCCCGTGTCCGTGCCTGGGACCTAGCACACCTGTGCTCGCCTATCTCTCTTCTGAAGGCTTTGCTAACTCCTGGAAGCTCATCCTGAGCTCCTTCTCCTAGCCCAAGCTCATCTGCTTTAGTCTTGAAGCAAGAGGGTAGTGTTTTAATTTCAGTAGTTAGGCACTGAATAGAGAGCCTACCACTGATTACAAATTCAGTATTTCAATTTAAAGGAATGAAGGGCCTTGAATGAATGAGATTTGAGAGATATGCTGATGTTGAGATCTCCATGGAACATGAGAAAAGATATATTTATTAAGCAGGTAGAAATGCAGCGCTAGATTTCAAATGCAATGGGAGATAAAATTAAGATGATGTCTTCACAGAGGAGAGATTCAAAGCTGTGTGCGGGAATGAGCTAGCCGAGAGGAAGAGTGTAAGCGCTGAAGGATTGCACCATACTTTAATGGTTTATTACTCTGGATTTCAATAATCAAGGTCATACCTATAATTTATTCAAAATGTGTGTTTAAGCTTCTTTTAGTTTTAAACACAACCTCAAGCTGCTGTGTATAAGCAGATGAAACGGTGCAAAAACATAAGAGCCCCTACCCTGAGGAGGATCTCTCTGTTATTGCTCTCTCACTGAAACGCTGTTTAATCAACCCAGAAATGTTCACATTCGTGTTTGCTTGTGAAATAGAAATCAATGAATTTGGCACAGTTAATACATCTTCTGCTTTCTTTTTCATTAGTCAGCATCAGAAAAATTACTTCCGGTTGCTACAGCCTTCAGAATTGGTATCTTGATCAAATTTATCCTCACAGCATCATCCTCAGAGCGATTACTCATTGGTATTTCTGCAACAAAGTGCCTACTGGGAAAATGTTACAAGCAGGAGTTAGAAGATGATGCTTCAGAGTATTTTTTCTGGGCCCCAGAGACACAGAATAGATGCCATTTTAATTAGGAAAGATTGTAAAAAATGAAAAACGAAAGTGAAGACAGCACACTTCCTAAAAATGGTTTGTTGCAGGCATTTTGATCATTTAATTACATTTTTTTCTGTGAAACATAAGTACCATTCTGTAAGCCATTTAAAGACAACTGTCGGGATTAGCTTCAGTTTCCACAAAGAAAGTTAACAAAGGTTTGCAGAAGCATCCACAATCTGAGAATCACACTGACATTTTTTTGAAAAGTTTCAGAAATCATATTTGAATACTGGAAGATATTAATAAAAATACCTAAGAATTATCAAAGCATGAACACCTCCAGTTGAAAGATTTCAGCATGACTACAATATCGTGACTATAACGTTTTCCTTCAGTAGGCATATATATATTTTTAATCCATATGTGGAATCGAATTCATTGCCCTGCAATCTGTCAACTCTCACTAGTGCAGCAAATTGAAATAATTTTCCTGAGCTTCACTGTTTAACATATTTCAGATTCCTGCAGTACCTGTTAACAGGGCAGTGACTTTGGGAGTCTTCCGGTAGCAGGGAAGGAGGTAGTTTCACCATGTGGTGCTAAACAATGCCATGTGGCTTATATACTCATTACAATCAGTTTTAAAAGTAATAATGTAATGAAATTACCATTTTGAATGAAAAATCAGGTAGGATATAATTATATACAGGCAAAACATCTTGTGTTCTTTCATTCATTCAGCAAATATTTATTGAATGCTGGAATTCCAGTTAATAGCAATGTAAATAGATAAGAAGGAGCACTGAAATATTGAAAGAACAGTGAGTTAGTGAATAGAAGAATAATAAAATTTAGAGTAAACAGCAAAATGTTTGGTTGGTTTTGTTGTTATTGGTGGTGGTAAATGGGGTGTTTGAATAAGGTTATGAACAAGGAAAACAGAAACTGGATTAAAGGAAAAGGCATTTCATTTGGGAATACTTAGATATGCAATATCTTAGGAGTGGAAATGACCCAGTTTTGCATAAAATCAATGTTAGTTTTGAGTAGAGAACTTGTATTTAGAAAAGCAGTTTTTATGTTAGTCAAATGGAGTTGTATTCCTAAATATTTCAACGATTAATCACATTGGAATTTTTCTTCTTGGCAAAGAAAGAAAAAAATAGATAAGATACAGCTGTGCACGTTTCCTCATAAATTTTGTATTAAAAAACCTTCCTGTAACATTGTGACTGCTTTAGGAAAGCCTAAATTAGCTGCTAAAGATCTTCCATAAATACTCTGTGAGGCCCTACTATGTAGATCCCTTCGGAGGAATTCCTAATGGAAACTAAGAGTGAGAAGGTCCTGAGGGAGAGAAATTTAGAATGGAAAAAAAAAAAAAAAAGGAACTCCTAATGAAAAGAAAGTAGATGCTGACTTTGTGCCTGTGCATCAGAGGTAACTGATGCAGCATAACTCAGGATTAATTATGGTTTCTCACACACTCAATTCCCATGCTGAAGATATGGACAAATGACTACACACATGATGTCAGTATACTTATTGTTAACATTGATTTTAAACAATTTAGCTATTGACAATATGGTTTGGTAATGAGTGAAAAAAATTAAAGGTCAAGGTAGTGTTGGATTAGCATGTTATGTAAAATATGAAGTGTTACAAAATTAGTAATATTTAACTATGATTTTAAAGAAAGAAAAATAATTTCACCTGTTTTCAAAATCCTCATAGAGTTCATTATGGTAAAACAAGCTCTGTTATGGTTACACACAGGCATGCACATATAGATATAGGTATATATAGACACCGATTGACTGATATAAATTGATACATTAATCTGTATCCTATTTAACAGATGATCAGCTTGCAGATATTTTGGCAAACATTTCTATAACAAGAGACTGATAATATACAGACTTTAGTACTAGCCTAACAAAATAAAAAAAAAAAATTACATCCGTAATGAAAACTTGGCAAATAGTTACATAATCACAAAATACCAAGTAGAGGTTAAAAAATATTTACTTCCAGACTATAAATTTTCTCTTACTTATCCTGCAGACGTGGCAGATACTATATTGGCTTGCACATTGGCTTTTGCTTTTTTATTTCAGTTCCTTAAACATGAGGCACATAAACTTTCATTTCTAGGCCTGGCTATTCCATTATTTTATATTTGTCATCACAGGTGTAAATACATTTCTGTCTGCGGTTGGCATTTCAGTGTAGACCCTTGTCGCAAGCCATCAGTTTCTGATCAGGCCTCCGGGCCCTTGGGCTGCGTGCCTGGCTGCTGGGAGCCGCGGCTGGAGCGGGGCGGGGACCGCGGTCCTGCAGCGCCCGGAGCTGTCGCCGCTGCCCCGCACGGGCTCTCGCTTCCCGGTTCTGTAAAGAAGGTCACATTTTAATGTTCGCTTTTTCTAGGTTGTCTTTGCCTTGTTACTATTGTTCTGTTAGGCATGGGGCTGCTCTGTGTAAGGTGCGACCCCTTTAGAAATCAAAACACCCGCCAGGGGCCCGCCCAATGCCACAGTCGTTTTTCTCTTTTTCCTCCTTAATAGGGACAACTGTCTCCCGTTTCTCAAAATTAAAAGAAAAAGTAGACCATTCCCCACTGAATGTCTTAGAGTATCTTGCTCCCCCAAATGGAAAGGAAAACAAAAACAAATCTGGGCCAATATTCTCACATGCTAGACATGTGAGAGGTTGTCGCATGAGTTTAAGATTTGCCGTTTGGAAAACTGAAGTATCTGAAAGGACATGATAGAACGCCTCCGCCCGTTCCGCCGTCGGAGCCACTTGGTCGCAAGCTCAGCTTACACAGGTCATTCGCTGTAACAGTTCCTGTGTCTGTTTCTGAACATCCCGTGTTTTGTATTTTCTTGGGAAGAAACTGGAAGAGATGACAGCCACCAAGTCATCTGTATGGGTCGAGAACGCACAGGAGTTCCTTCTCCGTGAGTCGGTCTTCAGGATGATTGTGCGATGGTTATGGAGGGAGGAGGGGGGAGGAGCAGGAGCAGAGGGAGAGGGAGGAGGGGGAGGAGCCGGAGCAGAGGGAGAGGGAGGAGGAGGGAGGAGCCGGAGCAGGGGGAGAGGGAGGAGGGGGGAGGAGCCGGAGCAGAGGGAGAGGGAGGAGGGGGGAGGAGCAGGAGCAGAGGGAGAGGGAGGAGGGGGGAGGAGCCCGGAGCAGAGGGAGAGGGAGGAGGGGGAGGAGCAGGAGCAGAGGGAGAGGGAGGAGGGGGAGGAGCAGGAGCAGAGCGAGAGGGAGGAGGGGGGAGGAGCAGGAGCAGAGGGAGAGGGAGGAGGGGGGAGGAGCAGGAGCAGAGGGAGAGGGAGGAGGGGGAGGAGCAGGAGCAGAGGGAGAGGGAGGAGGGGGAGGAGCCGGAGCAGAGGGAGAGGGAGGAGGGGGAGGAGCCGGAGCAGAGGGAGAGGGAGGAGGGGGGAGGAGCAGGAGCAGAGGGAGAGGGAGGAGGGGGGAGGAGCAGGAGCAGAGGGAGAGGGAGGAGGGGGAGGAGCAGGAGCAGAGGGAGAGGGAGGAGGGGGAGGAGCAGGAGCAGAGGGAGAGGGACGAGGGGGAGGAGCCGGAGCAGGGGGAGAGGGAGGAGGGGGGAGGAGCCGGAGCAGAGGGAGAGGGAGGAGGGGGGAGGAGCAGGAGCAGAGGGAGAGGGAGGAGGGGGGAGGAGCCCGGAGCAGAGGGAGAGGGAGGAGGGGGAGGAGCAGGAGCAGAGGGAGAGGGAGGAGGAGGGAGGAGCCCGGAGCGGAGGGAGAGGGAGGAGGGGGAGGAGCCGGAGCGGAGGGAGAGGGAGGAGGAGGGAGGAGCAGGAGCAGAGGGAGAGGGAGGAGGGGGGAGGAGCAGGAGCAGAGAGAGAGGGAGGAGGGGGGAGGAGCCGGAGCAGAGGGAGAGGGAGGAGGGGGAGGAGCCGGAGCAGAGGGAGAGGGAGGAGGAGGGAGGAGCCCGGAGCAGAGGGAGAGGGAGGAGGGTGGAGGAGCCCGGAGCAGAGGGAGAGGGAGGAGGGGGAGGAGCCGGAGCAGAGGGAGAGGGAGGAGGGTGGAGGAGCCGGAGCAGGGGGAGAGGGAGGAGGGGGGAGGAGCCGGAGCAGAGGGAGAGGGAGGAGGGGGGAGGAAAAGGAGGAGGAGCCGGAGGAGGAGGGAAAGGGGGCGGGGGGGGGGCGGGGAGGCAGGGCGACATGCATCTAGTGCTTGCCCTGTGCCAGGCTTTCCATATAGTCGCTCCATGACACCTTTTTATAACCGATGTAGTAATTACTATTATAGTATTATATCCATTTATAGATAAAGATACAAAAATTGTAAATAATTTGGCCAATATTGTATTAATACGTGGTGAAGCTAGGAGTCACCAGAGCCCATACTGGTATGAAATTTATATTCCCAAACCCAGTATTTTGTTTTTCATGGGAAACCAAGGAACCTTATGTAGCCATTGAAGCAGGAAACAATTCCTTTTCCACTCAGTGGTAAAATAGTTATGTTTTCTAGTGTTGCCTTTTAACTGCTTCCTTCTGACCTGATTGTGGATAAACATAAGGGCAAGTGGGATTATTTTACTCAATGTAAGCTCATAGAGCAGCAAGCAATATTGGAAGTGGGAAGTGGTTATTGCAAAAATCTTAAGAGATAAACGGGGTATATGCTGGGATTTCAAATTCAATATGATGAGATATAAAACCAGACCGAATAATTCTATAAGATGCCGCCCTCTGCCCATTCACTACGTTAAACTCAAATCTACAAAGCACAGGGAATCCATAATAAATTACTGGTTGTCTTGAGTTTTCTCTGTGCTTCTCACTAATTTATTTAATAGTTTAACAACCGTCCTGGCTGATCTTTATGCTGACAAATAAAATCATCCAGGGCATTTTTAATGGCCCTTATGGACTCTCTGTATACCTATGTTATCTTGGGAGTTTGCAAAATTATTTTGCTATAGCTAATGACAAGGCCAAACAAGAAATTAAACATGGTTCATTAAAAACATTCTAAGTGTATATGTAAGAGTTACTGTAGAGTTTTGATCTATTTCAACTGTATTTATTTTTCAGAATAGTATTTGTAGTTTGTATGTTTAAAATACATCAATTATACCAAAGAAATGAGGATCCTAAATATACTGTAGTCAAAATTACCTTTGTTCAAGCATAAGTTCTTTTGAATAACAACTCACACTTGGTGATTTAAATATATGTTATAATTTATTCTTCTTTAATTTGGGATGGAGATATGAAAAATACACCAATAATTGCATTTCAAATGTCACCTTCTTTGTGAAGCCTTTCCAGACTGCCTTATTGATTTTTTAAAAAACAAATACATTTATTGAGGCCTGATTGACGTGCAAAAAACTGTACATATTCAATGTATACAAATCGATGAGTTTGGAGGTAAGTTTATACCCGTAAAACCATCATCACAATTCATGCCATAAGCATATCTATCACCTTCAAAATTTTCCTCCCTCCCTTTTTATCTTTATTTATTATTATTTTGTTACTATTATTATTTTGTGATAAGAACAGTTAGCATAAGATCTACCCTTGCAGCATTTTGTTAAGTATTCCATACAGTATTGTTAGTATGGGCCCCATGCTACACAGCGGATCTCTAGGACTTACTCATCTTGTATAACTTTGCATCCTTTGACTAATAACTGCCCATTTCCCCTGCCCCCAGCCCCTGGCAACCACCACTCTATTGCCTGATTCTATGAGTTTGTTTTAAATTCCTCATCTCTGTGGTTTCACGTAGTATTTGCCATGTGTCTGGCTGGTTCTATCTAGTACAATGTCCTCCAGGGTTAGTCATGCTGCAAAGGGCAAATGGCAAGATTTCCTTCTTTTTTTAAGGCTAAGATTCCATGGTGGGGTGTGTGTGCGTGTGTGTGTGTGTGTGTGTGTGTGTGATATTTTCTTTATCTATTCATTTGCCGATGGATAATTTGTTTATATCTTGGTTTTTGTGAATAATGTTGCAATGAGCGTTAAAGAGTAGTAGATCTTTTCAAAATCCTGGTTTCAATTCCTTTGGAAACATTCCCAGAATTAGAATTACTTGGTCCTATGGTAGTTCTATTTCTAATTTTTTGAGGAATCTCCATACTATTTTCCATTGTAGCTGCACATTTTCCCATCAACAGCATACAGATGTTCCCTTTTCTCCTCATCCTCACCAACACTCAGCTTTTTTTTTTGATAGTAGACATTCCAACAGGCGTGAAATGACATTTGATTTAAAGTTGCAATATCTTTCTCCATACCCAACCCAACAATCCATGTCTCCACCTGCATTTTGTTTTTCCGTATTATGTATCACTGTTTTCTATGTCATGTACATTATATATATTTTTATTTCTGAGAATATAAAGTTTTCCACAAGCAGATCTTTCCAAAGAGGAGTTACTTTAGCTTAGTAAGATTTTATGATAATAAAGAGCAGAAAAAGATGAGAAAGTCCAAAGGAAGGGAGTGCCATATGCAAACACTTGGAAGTATATATGTCAGAGAATCACCGTTATTGAAGAATAGCCCGATTAAGAGGTAGCCTGGGCAATGTGTTAACTTGATTCTTTTGATTTTGTGCAGGAAGTATAATCATTTGTGTTATCTTTTCTATTACTTTCCTTTTTCATAATGAATTCATTTTAACCAACTGAGCCACCATTTTGTTGTCATTTAAAGTAATCCTCCAGCCCACTATTCACTACTAAAAACATTAATTCTACATAGTTAAATTAAAAATTCCCCATTTTGCATTTATTCATGTACTTACTGTTAATGAAGTACTGCAAATTTATATTAACGCAATAAGGAACTGTGACATAGATTTGTGTGCAGCAATAACGTGGTATGTACTGTTCTGAAAAAAATCTCTACGAAGTTCAGAATTCCTCAGTTATCACCTGGAGTGGATGAGTTGATTCTGACACTGCTCTTTCTCTGTTCCTGCTAATTCTTGTGTTAACCCTAGCATTTGCTACCTGTTTTGTGTATTTGTTCTTTTCTTTTTAACCTCTAACAATTAGATGGTTGTTGCCATGGTGTCATAAATATCCTATTCTATAGTTATCTAAGTTGGTGTAGTGACATTAGGAGCAGAAAGGAAAAAGATCAGAGATATAAACCGGTCCTTTGATTGTATGTGGACCTGTGAGAAAAGGGACCATTTGGAAATTCCAGATTTCCATCTTCAGTTCCATGGAAAGACAGTAGTGGTTTCACTGACCCAGCCAGGGAATTTGGAAGAGACTTGGGTTGAAGAAAGGAGGCTCGGCAGCGTCCAGGCCCGCTGGGCATTTGTGGTAGAACCGTAGGAGAGAGCGCAGTCAAGGCCAGGGACAGGAATAGGTAGCGTGCACAGGACCACGGAAGCCGCGAGCCGGGGTGACATGCGCCACTGTGGTCACTATTTGATTACATGCCGCTTCCCGCTCCTTTCCAGTGACTGCGGCTCCCATCACTTACCGCTCGCCCTGCTTGCACCGCGCCAGCCACACTCCGGGCCTGTGCTCAGCAGTCCCTGGGTTACCCTGTGAGGATCATTTCTGATCTTGATGAAAACATAAAATGTAATAGATGTAATGTTTTCTCCGAATTATTTTTTGTATATTTGTTTGCACGTGGTTTTTATCAGGTTGAGTTATTTCCCTAAATTTCTGACTCATCTGAGAGCGCTTTTTTGCCATCACAGTAGGTAGTGCATATTATCAAATGATGGTTCCAAACCTATTGAGAAAACTATGTAGATTTTTCTTTAGTCCTTAATAATGCCAGTTATATAATAGATTTTCTGATGCTAAACCATCCTGAATCGCCATTTCATCATAATGGACAACTATAGGAGACTTATAGTTGGATTTAGTACAGATTAGATTACATGAGATTTTATTAACATTTGTAGATACGGGCGTTCGGAGTGGCGCTGCTTGGGCCGGTGGCAGATTGCAGGCTGCTGGTGTCTCGGCGGAGGAGCCCCGTGGGTGGGTCCGGCATTTCTCGCCGGGACCCCGACAACCATGAGCGCCGCCAGAGAGTCTCACCCCCACGGGCGAAGCGTTCAGCGTCCCCAGACGGCGATCTTGGATCTAGCAATCGGAGGCGGCAGACGGGTAATGAAGAGGGAAAACAAAAGTTCTTGAGACTGATGGGTGCAGGAAAGAAAGAACAGACTGGTCGTCTTGTTACAGGAGATCACAAATCAACATCGCACTTCCGAACGGGGGAAGAAGACAAGAAAATTAATGGAGAACTGGAGTCTCAATATCAGCAAAGTATGGACAAGTAAAACATCAGGAAGATATCGGCGACATTGTGGACTTGGCTTCAGTGAGGTAGATCATGATGGAGAAGGTGATGTGGCTGGAGATGATGACGATGATGATGATGATTCACCTGATCCTGAAAGTCCAGATGACTCTGAAAGTGATTCAGAGTCAGAGAAAAGAATCTGCGAAGAACTCCGAGCTGCTGAGCACCCTGATGAGGTGGAGGATCCCAAAACAAAAAAGATGCAAAAAGCAACTATAAAATGATGTTTGTTAAATCCAGTGGTTCCTAACTCCCAAACACTTAGTCTTTGTATTAAAAGTAAGCCTTATTGTTATGATGCACGGTGGAGGACAGCTTATAGAGCACAGACCTTTGTATTGTAATTTTTAAAAAGGCCCTTTTAAATAATTACAAAGAGTGTTTGCTTTCAAATGCCATTGGTTACACGTTTATGGGCATGACTATAACCTTTTTGTAAAGAGTAAGAGTTGTACAAAATAAGAAATAAATACAATACTCAACTTCCTTTCATACTAGCATCATCAACCTTCTAGTCTCACCTTTTTACCCCTTCAGATGCAGTTATGGGGGAGACCCTTCTTTTTGTTTGTGGTAGCTATTTTATCATTTTTGTTCCTTCATATTTTTCTCTTATGAAAATTTGATACTGTGATATGTTCATGAGAAATATTCTTTAATTATCCTTTGTTATAGTAGAACTATTCATCATGGATATTTCTGCAAAAGATTAGATAGTTTCCTCTTATTCAGCTCTTCTCTTTGGACCAAAGCAACATGAGAGCAAGTACTTTTACACCTATTAGGATGGAGTAAACACTGTCATACATCTGAGATGCTATGAGCCCAAGCAGTATTTACATAATTTGAATTACATTTTGTTAGGTTTTTGATAAAATTTGGCCAGTTTTTACAGAAGTTAATTCTGTAGTCATTTAGTTCTATCTATTTAAAAACATGTAAAACTGGTTCTGTTTTTTTTTTTTAAATGATATGTGATCAAAGTTAGTTTTGTCCCGAAAGTCTAAATAAAGAGAAAGCAGTTTCCCATATTTGGTTGTGATACCTTTATCCTCGTATAAAAATGAGGAACAAGTTTATTGAACAAGAAACTGAAATAAGAAATTCTCTTCATTTTATCCCAGTGCTGTTATATTGAGTATCGAATTACTAAAAAGAAATATTACTTTCTAATTTTATTGCTGCTTCTGTTGGACTGAGATGAGAATCATCTGACTGCTGTTACCTGGTTGATTTGTTCAGCCGATTAACACAAACTGCATTATGGGTTTGTCAGTGGATTTTTGATTAATTGGGTCCAAAATCTTAATCTTTCCAAGTAATAAGTTCAAAGTCTTCAGTCAAGCCTATGAGCTGAACTGTTACACATCTAGATACTTAGGTATTTGCTGTGTTGGATTTTTAAAAAATTATTCCTATATTTTGAAATTAAGAGTGCATTAGGAGTGTAGCAACTAGAATAGGTGGTTTCTGGTTGATAGACTGCATCTTGCAATATTTTTCACATCAAACCCTCAAGTTTTTTTTTTGTTTTGTTTTTTTTTTTTAGTTGCTCACATTGTTTTAAAATAGGTGCTACTCTCTGTAGTGAAATATTGAGTCAGTGGGTGGTTGACAATATGTGTGACATTTAAGAAATAACTTGGTTTAAAGAAGTTTGGATTTAACAATTTTAGTTTGCCCACTGATTTTCAAATACCTAGTTTGTGGGGTTGCTCATTGCAATTTAAGTAGACAGTGAAGACTGATTTATGTTTAAAAATGGAAGAGGGAGAGAGAGAGAATAGTATTATGTTTCAAAAAGTGAGTATTTTCGGCCGGGCGTGGTGGGTCATGCCTGTAATCCTAGCACTCTGGGAGGCCGAGGCGGGTGGATGGCTTGAGCTCAGGAGATCGAGACCAGCCTGAGCAAGAGTGAGACCCCGTCTCTACTAAAAATAGAAATAAAAATTATCTGGACAACTAAAAATATATATAGAAAAAATTAGCTGGGCATGGTGGCGCATGCCTGTAGTCCCAGCTACTCGGGAGGCTGAGGCAGTTGGATCGCTTAAGCCCAGGAGTTTGCGGTTGCTGTGAGCTAGGCTGATGCCACGGCACTCACTCTGGCCCAGGCAACAGAGTAAGACTCTGTCTCTAAAAAAAAAAAAAAAGTGAGTATTTTCATCAGTTTATTGTTTAAATATGCTGGGTTGTTAAGTCTTGGTTCCGTTAATGTAAATAGAAACACCTTCTTCTAAAATAAAAAAAAAAAAGAAATTTGTAAATATGGCTGGTTGTGTTGTGCCATCTGATTTTGGAATTAAGTTTATGTTGTCTTTCTAAAGTTCACTGGGAAACTTTCTCTGACTTTTTCTGGAACAACTTATAAAAGATAGAAATAGATATCACCTGCCTCTTAAAAGTCTGATAGAATACGTGTGTGTGTAAAAACTATCTGGACTTGGGTTATTTTGGGGAAAGTTCTCCTATCAACATTTTTTAGCTGTTAGTCACTCCAAAATTGTATTTATAAAAATCTTGCCTTGTGGTATAAACTTTTCAATTCATTAATATTTATTGGTGCACAAATTATCATAAAATATTTTTATAATTTTATTAATTTCTATTGTGTCTGGATTCATTTTTTCTAATTCATTCTATATTAGACTTATTTCTAATTTGTCTTTTTCTAATTAGTCTTGACACAGATTATTCTGTTTTATTATCTTTTTTAAAGAAACCTCTTTTATCTTTGTTAATCATCTCTATGGTTTTGGTTTTTTGTCCATGATTCGCTGATTATTGCCCTCATCTTTGTTATGCATTTTGGTTTCTTTAGAGCAGTGTCTGACACATGTTCAGTGCTCGATGCACTTTAACTAATACTGTTCATTGATTAATATCTTTTTCTTCAGTTCTGGTTCTTTAAGGCGATCAGTGTAACAGTGTAGTATGCATTGTCACACACTTTTTACCTGCAATCGTGAATAGCACAAGCACAAACATGTATGTATAGATAGTGTCTTGTTTTATGTAAAAATGAGATTATATTGAGTAGTACTTTGCAGAATAATGTTTGCTTTGTTTCTTGGCCTGAATTATATATTATTAATGATTACTTGGGGTATACATTTATATCAAACTGCTTTACTTTAACAGACACATGGTTCTCTAGAATGGATATATTACAATTTATTCAAAATTTACCTATTCTTAATCATCCTGCTTATTTCTGAGGTGGAGTATGTGTGTGTGTCTATGTATATTTGGTTTGTTTTATTTTCATTATTTTATTTATTTTTTTGCCACTATACTCAATGTTGTACAACATCGTAATAGTTGGTCCATTACTTCTGTAGAGATAAATTCCCCAAAATAGTAATATTTCTGGGCAAAAAGATGTGTGAATTTTAGATTTTCATATACACTGTAATATTCCTTTCTTTAAAAGTTGTAGCTGTTTATACTCCTAAAAGCAAGGTGTCAGAGTCTACTTTTCCTCTTAGGATAGTGCGGTGGTTAAAAACACACTAGAGCGGAATTACCTGGGTTCATATCTCAGCTCCACCGTTTACTAGATGTGTGTTTTCATCAGCTTTTTCAAGCTCTGTGTTTAAATTGTCTTATCTATATAGTGGGGATGAAAAGTATCCCATCCTCAGATTGTTATGAGAATTAATGTAGTAATAATGGTAAAGTGCTTAAAATAATGCCTGGCATTGTGTTACAGAGCTGAATTTGTTAAATAAATTTAAAAGTATAAATTCATAAATTTCTCCAGATAATTGCTGTTTTACTACGACTTCCTTAATAACTAGGAGATTGAGCCATTTACTATGCTGACAGAGTGTTAGTATTTCCTTATCTTATTCTATTCTTAAACTAATTTACAGGTAGCAGCTGTTCTGACTTATTATTAACATCAGGTCATGGTTCCATTTCTAATCTTTTGAGAGTTGCATTCTACTGTTACACTCCAGTTCTATTCATTGTGGTTTATGCCTTTTAAGCAACGTTAATTCTTTGTTCTATATCATGTCTGCATAGCTTAGTAATTGTGAATGAATATTTATAAATCCAGTAAAGACACAACAATTTAACTTCATATTTAAATAATCTGAGAACAGTCTTGGTTCTCTCCAATTCATTACAAAGGTAGTGTATTCACTTGTTTTGTTCATTGCGATATTTATTCTAAGTGTCTAGAAGAGTGCTTGGCACACAGCAGACACTAAATGAATGTTTGCTGAATGAACATGAATTTATATGTTGGGTCTTTTTCTCTTGTTCTAAAGTAACTGTTTCGTCCGGGCGCGGTGGCTCATGCCTGTAATCCTAGCACTCTGAGGCCGAGGCGGGTGGATCGCTCGAGGTCAGGAGTTCGAGACCAGCCTGAGTGAGACCCCGTCTCTACTAAAAATAGAAATAAAAATTATCTGGCCAACTAAAAATATATATAGAAAAAATTAGCCGGGCATGGTGGCGCATGCCTGTAGTCCCAGCTAGGGAGGCTGACGCAGTCGGATCGCTTAAGCCCAGGAGTTTGAGGTTGCTGTGAGCTAGGCTGACGCCACGGCACTCACTCTAGCCCGGACAAAAAAGTGAGACTCTGTCTCAAAAAAAAAAAAAAAAAATAAGTACTAACCAAGACAAATTTTATATGACTGTAAAAACACTTGAAGCTGAGAGTAAAATGAAAAGTCTTCTGTTAGAAGAGAAAAATCAGAAGTTAATGCATGAATATAATCATTTAAAAGAAAGAGTGTACCAACATGAAAAAGAAAAAGTGGAAAGAGAGGTAAGTATAAGAAAGAAATATTTTTCAAACTTCCTAGAAGAAAATTTCAAGTAATATTTGGTGATGGCTAAATGTTGTATCTGGTTGAATTGTGAAAATATCAAGATGATAAATGTGTTTGTGATATCAGCCTAGAACACATACCTTGTTTCCAGCAAATAAATGTTAGAGCTGAGAGATGCTTTACTTTGAGTAAAGACAATGTGTCACTTTGGAAATTTTAAGAGTTTAAGTTGCCAGTTTTTAATAGATATTGAGTAATATTGCTACCATATTCTTTTAATACTGAAATAATTTAATCTCTTTATGTTGCCTCATTTTAAGACCATGATGATGCAGATAAAGAGAAGTGCTCATACCTGGAATGTGTATTTGGAAGTTAAGATTCAATTAAGTGGCTTACTTTGATAGTTAATACCAGCTTTTCCAGATGAACTGAAGTGTATTGCTGTACCTTGTAATACTTCTTCAGTAGCTTTTCACACATTTTAGTTGGTATAATTTTACTTTTATTCATGTCTACTTGACTTACATCTGAAAATATCTCAATCTTAAATTATGTATTTTATGATCATTCGATTCTTTAAAGGCATCCACTTTTAATTGTATCATAATTTGGGGCAAATGCGCTGAATATCAGCAAAACTATATTTTATTTAGTCTTCCTACTAGTATTTATAATTTACTTTGAATATTTTTACAAACAATTTGCTCATAGTTTTTATTTCAACTCTCACAGATTGTCATTTGGATATAACTTTGTCCAGTACAGAGATTACTGTAGCTATCTGTGGTGTATTAGTTTGGTACTGGATGCCCATTTTCAGAGCAGTCAGGGGTGGTAGGATTTATGTAGAGTGGGAAAGGACTGGGTAGGGGACAGAGTTTGAGGATCTGAGGTCGGGGAGAAAGGTGGAGTCCATGTTACCCAGAGTCTGGAGGGCCACTAGAATTTTATTTTTATTCTGAGATAGGAATCTACTGGAAGGATTTAAGTAAGGGATGGAATATGTGGGGAACTCAGAGGGAAAACGTTTCATGGTGTAGAACTGACCACCACCTGTCCCACCCGCATACCTATGAAGGTGTTCAGTGGGTTGTTAAGCATTTCACATTCATCAGGGGAGGAATGAATAGTGAAGTCAATCTGTGTGTGAGTAACAGAATACTGATTCGGCAGGAAGATAGCACCACCCGTGGTGTCCTTAGCCAAATTCGGTGATAAACACGAATGGGTACACACAAGGAAAGGAAGGTGAATCGATGTATGTGGTGATATTTTTCAAAGTATATATGTTAAATATTGTTAACATAATTGAATAATGAGGTGATTTATGACATCAGTAACAAAAATGGCTTATCAGGCAGTTGTGAGACAACTTCGGCAAGAGCTGGTGGATACTGTACAAAAGCTCTCTGGGTCCCAGACTTTGCTAGAGATTAAATCACGTCACGCTCATTGAGAAGATGAGGCTCAGAATTCACAGAAGCAATTAAGTCAGGCCAACAGTCAAGTACGTGTGAAATTTAACATGTCAACAGTTCATCTAGAGTTGGTTCACTGATATAAAGTATTTTAGGGTACAAGTTTCAGGGGACAGCTTTCTTTGGTATTTTTGTTATGATGAAATGTATTACAATTTTATTATCTTTATTTACACTTATTTCTTAAACTCTGACTTTCATTCTGCCATTTTTTTCTATAATATATTTACTCTTAGGAAACTTGACAATTATACATCCTTTAGAGAAGTTGAGAGAACATTTTTCCTATTAAAAATTATATTTAGTGATATCCCTATTGCCATCATGAGGCAAGCCAGATTAAATCAGAAGATAATATGTAATAGAATGATCTAGAACATAGTCTTACTTCTTATGTTCACTTTTGTGACTGGATACAGATTCTGTGTGTACTTATTTCATGGGCTTCAGTTTCACTTGTACAGAAGGCTATTATACTTTTCTCCAAATGTTTTAGGTTTACAGTTGTCAGGATAAAAATGAAATACTTTAATCCATACCAATAATTTCTTCTCTGCAACACTGACATAATAAAGGTTTATTCTAAATATATTTTAAGCAATCACATGTAAAACTGAAACTACTTGCTCTAATGGAGAGAACTCTTCAATCAAATACTCATGTTTTTCTCCTTATGAAAAAGAAAATTTAAGTTAGCCTTCCTTCACTATGTAGCTCGAACCGGGATTTGTAGATTAATATCACTGCAGCAGCTGCAAACCTCTGGCTGCAGCCTTTCAGCTGTGCCATTCCGCACACCCTTAATGTGCTCGTCAGAGTGCTTGCTAACGCAGCCCAGCATACACAGGCGCTGGGAATGAGCTGATTCGGGCATCCTGATTTAGCAACAGGCTCCAGTGTTTTCAGGCAAATGGCTTTACTCTTCCTCTAATGGTCATGTCAGTCCCATACTACCCAAGGCTCGAGGTGCTCTGTGCCCTGCGGTGCATGATCATCCCACTGAGTACTACAGAGAGAAGTAAGCTGTGAATTCTTAGAAGTGGACAAAAGTACCGCTGACTAGTGGAACTGGTGAGTTTTGTGAAGTACTGGAGGTGTATCATGGGCTTCATGCTTCCTGTTTGATGCCACTTTCGGAGGTGTGAAGGATGATGCAGTGCAACTGTAAGAGATCACTTCCATTGGCCTAAAGGATGCAATATTGTTAGAACATAAAATACAATAAAATACGAAATCACGTTGTCATGCTCATTTAGAAGATGAGGCCCAGGATTCAAAGCAGCAATTAAGTCAGATCACAAGTCAAGTATGTATGAAATTTAACTTGTCAACAGTTCATCTAGAGCGGGTTCAATAATGTAAAGTATTTTTGTATACTAGTTTCAGTGGACAGCTTTCTTTTATATTTTCCTTATGATTAGTTTTATTATAATTTTGTTATGTTTATAATGCACTTATTTCTTAAACTGTGACTTTTGTTCTGGCATCTTTTCTTATAATTACAAGTATGTTTTCTTATAATATGTGCCCTTAGGAAAGTTGAGGATTATGCATCATTCTTCACAGAAGTTGACAGAATGCTTTTCCTGTTAAACTGTTTTTAGTGATTTCTCTATTGCCATGGTGAGGCAGGCCAGATTAAATCAGAGGATAATGTCTAATGGAATGTTCCAGAACACAGTCTTATTTCTTATGTTTGCTTTTGTCACTGAATACAGAATCTGTGTATACTTATGTCATGGATTTCAGGTTAACTTGTACAGAAAGGCTATTATGCTATCCTTCAAAATGCAAACGTTTTAGGTTAATTTACAACCTTTTTGAAAGGTTAGTTTCCTTCATTTTCCTTTCATTTAAATTGTATCATAAAAGCATAGAGATATTCAGGGCATGTCTAGCACATACGTCAAAACAGAATTAAGAAAATTATCCAGATCCTGCCCTTGGATTTCTATTCAGGTCTCATTCACATACCATGGAGTTCACCCATTTAAATGTCTCTTAGTATATTCACAGAGTTGTGTAACCATCGCCACAATCAATTTCAGAACATGGTCATCACTATAAAAAGAAACCCTGCATCCCAGAGCCATCACCTCCACCCCCATCGTAGCCCCTCGGCTTCCCCAGTCCTGGGCGACCACCATCTACCTTCGTCCCCATGGATTTGCCTGTTCTGCACATTCCCTATACCGGAGACACACGGGACATAGTCCTTCATGACCGGTTCCTTTCACATAGCGTGTTTGCAGGGTTCGTTCAGGCTGTAGCGGGTGTCACTGCTGCGTCGCTTAATATTGTCCAATAATACCCTATTGTCCAGTGACCCATTCAGCACTTGATGGACCTTTAGGTTGTTTCCACTTTTTGGCTATAACGTAAAATATTGCCATGAACATTCATTCACAAATTATACATGAATGTACGCTTTTATCTCCCTGCCATTGAATATTATCCTCAGAGTTAGTTGGTGGATTTCACCATCGTTCTGCCTTTCTCATGCTGTCCTTGCTGCCTTTTCAATTTCTGGTCATCTAGCCTCATGCATTCCGACCTGGTGCACAGTTTCCCTTCTTCATGAAGCTTTTCTGACTGTTGTGACTCTCATTGATCTTATGCCTCAGCCCTTATTGTCTAGTCTGTGCAGAATAAGTTAGTCCTTCATTTTGCATTGCTTTGATTTTTTTATGAGAGTTAATCTTGTCTAATCATACATTTGTCTAAGGGAGGAATAATATCTGATGTGCCCATCACTTATCCTTACATAAATTGAAGATGTTTTATCTTTATAGTTGTTAGGGTAAAATTAAATACTTTATATCATAACCAAAAATTTCTTCTCTGTCAGATTGATGTAATAAAATTTTATTCTGAATGTATTTTAAGCAATTGAATCTAAAATGGAAACTACTTAATCTAATAGGGGAGAATTGTTCATTCAAATACTCATGCCTTTCTCACTATAAAATAGGAAATTTAAATTAGTCTTCCTTTATTACATAGTCAGAACTGGGATTTGTAGACAGGCACTGCTTTACCAACTGAAGAGCTCTGGCTGTAGCCTTTCTGATCTGCCACAGCACGTAACATTAATCTGCTCGTCAGAGTGCTTGCCAGCGCAGCCCAAAATATACAGTTGCTGGGAACGAATTATTCCAGGCACCTTGATTTAGCAATAGGGTCCAGTGTTTTCAGGGCAGTGGCTTTAGCCTACCTCTGGTGGTCATGTCAGTCCCATGCTGCTCAATCCTGGAGCTGGTCTGTGCACCGCGGTACGTGACCATGCCACCGAGTGCTGCAGACAGAGGAAAGCCATGAATTCTCATAAGCAGACAAAAGCTCTGCCGGCTAGTGGAACTGGTGACAGTTCTAGGAAGTACTAGGGATGTATTCTGGACCTCATGCTTCCTATTTGATGCCACTCTCAGTGGTGTGAAGAGTGATTCAATGCAACTGTCGGAGACCACTTCCATGTGCGTGCCACCTGCCTAAAATATAAAATTTTATTAGAACATAAAAAATAAAATAATCATGTTAATAGCAAATATATACATCACTCACTATGTGCCTCATACTTTTCCAAGTACTTTAGGTATATTCCCCAATTTAATCTTTTCCGCATCCCAGGTTGGAGGACACTATTATTCTCTCCATTTATAGATGAAGAAACTGAGACATTAGTTTGACCTTTTTGCGCAGGGTCACATACCTAGGAATGGTGGAGCTAGTGTTCAGACTCAGGTCTTCTTTCCTGTGTGTAGACCTTGCCTCTCAAACTATTCCACGAAACTTCTCATTGTCATCCACAGGATCAACCCCACTGACCCTGTGGGTGAAAATGAAGACATGCTCCCCTCACTCTACTGGAATCTGGAGGCTGCTATACCCCTGTGTAGTGATTGATGTGTAGAAGTCTAGCCTTTTTTCTCTTTTCCCTTTATATTGGACTCAGAGAGTACAGTGTCTCTCTATGAATATAGGCAGTTCCACTTACCAACTGGTATCTATCTGCTTTCTCTTGTTTAAAACAAGAAAAATAAAACTTTGTGTGGTTGTATGTGGTCAGCAAAGCATGGCTCTGACATGGTCGGGTAGGCTAAGTGGGCATTTTAACATGGCTTCTCCTTTGGCATGTTTAATTGTGAGGTTTAACAGTCATCCTCACAGTTTAAGATGGCACTTTAAAAATAAATTCTTGGCCGGGCGCGGTGGCTCACGCCTGTAATCTTAGCCCTCTGGGAGGCCGAGGCGGGTGGATCGCTCGAGGTCAGGAGTTCGAGATCAGCCTGAGCGAAACCCCATCTCTACTAAAGATAGAAATAAAAATTATCTGGACAACTACAAATATATATAGAAAAAAATTAGCCGGGCATGGTGGCACATGCCTGTAGTCTGAGCTACTCGGGAGGCTGAGGCAGGAGGATCGCTTAAGCCCAGGAGTCTGAGGTTGCTGTGAGCTAGGCTAACGCCACGGCACTCACTCTAGCCCGGGCAACAAAGTGAGACTCTGTCTCAAAAAAAACAAAAATAAAAAAAAAAATAAATTCTCTCCTAGTGATGACATGAACCCTGCCACACAATGGGAGAGTCAGCAGAACCGTAGGGTCCTACTCGGAATTGACCTTCTCTATTGCACTTTTGATCCTGTTTATTTTTAAATTGTCTTTTTCTCTCCCTGAAAAGGAAAGATGATGGTCAGTATTAGATGTTGAAAGTTTATAAGTTGCCTTGTTATAAAAAGCTAAATATATACATAAAAATAAAATAAAATTCCAGTTCAAGTGGTGGTGCTTGGAACACAAAAATAGAAATGCTCACCATAACGTAATTTTCCATCTTTTCCCATTTCACCACTTTTGTAAATTTGAGTATTTATCTGGTATGATGTAATTTGAAAACAAGAATAATGTTGTATTTTCATCCTAGAGCAGGGGTCGCTAAACTTCTGTATAAAGGGCCAGATAAATTTTAGGTTTCGTGAGCCAGAAGATCCCTGTTGCAACAGCTCCACTGTGCGGCAAAAGGAGCCATAAGTAATATGCAGAATGAAGGGGTGTGTCTGTGCGCCAATAAAATTTAGCTACACAAACAGGTGATGGGCAGATCTGTGCTAGATTATTATTTTTTTAATAAAAGTGTGTTAGTCTAAAAGCCATGTCTTCTATATACCACATTTAGTTTATCCATTCATGCATTGATGGAAATGCAGGTTATTTCCAAATGTCATTTTCAAAAAATTCCTTGTTTTAGCTACAAGAAGCGCACAATCATCTGAAAGAGACAGGACGACGTGATGAGAAGCTGGAAGACCACAGGACAAAGTACAATTTAAAGCAGCACAAAAAATGACTTGAGTATTATAAAGCAAATAATCATATGGTTTGAGAATTGTACCAGTTATGATAATAACTATATCTGTGTGAAGCCAAGGGAAAATTTCAGCTTTAAGCTATTTTGAAATGCATACTTTCTGTACATTAGTTCTAAATTTGCACATTTTCCATGAACACAGCTAGAAAAAATGATAGAGTTGCCAAATCATCTACTTTTCAAATCTTTAAGAATTTATGTAGTGATATCTTCAGATGTTTGGTTTGAAATTACATGACATTTTTAAAAATTATCTGAGATTATTTTATAATGTATATTTTAGGCTCAAAATGGAAAATTCTAAATTAAAAGATACCATCAAAGAACAAGCGTGCAAACTTGAGCAGCGTGAGAAACACCTGTTAAGTGCAAGTTCAGTAAGTCAGTCTCTTCCTTTCTGTCATACCCAAAAGGAATTTTATTTCTCTCCTAGTACAGGTTGAGTACCCCTCATCCAAAATGGTTGGGCCCAGAAATGTTTCGGATTTTGGAATATTTGTAGGTACATAATGAAATATCTTGGGGTTGGGATCCACGTCTAAACACAAAATTTATTTGTTTCATAAACACCTTATGCACAAAGCCTGAACGTATTTTTATATAATGTTTTTAAATAATTTTGTGCACAAAACAAAGATTTGAGCGTGTTTTCACTGCAACGTGTCACATGAAGTCAGATGGAAAATTTTCCAGTTGTGGTGTCATGTTAACATTCAGGAAGATTAAGGTTTTGGAGCATTTTCAATTTCAGGTTTTGATAGTATGACGCTCAACCTGTAGTACAGATTCTCCTTGACTTACAGTGGTGTCATACCACGATAAACCCATCGTAAGTTGAAAATATCATAAGATGAAAACACAGTTAATACACGTAAACTACTGAACATCATAGCTTTGCCTGTCCTACCTTAAACACGCTCAGAACACATACACTAGCCTATAGTTTGATGAAATCATCTAATACAAAGCCTGCCATATGATAAAGTATTGAATGTCTCCCATACAACATATTGCTAGTATTGCTAGCCTGGAAAAAGATCAGAATTTGAAATTAAAAAATACATTGAAGTTGGGATGGTGTCATACCACAGTAAAGTCAAAAAATTTTAAGTTGAGTCATCATTGTTATGTCAAAATTGCAATGGTTTCACACCATTATAAAGTCAAGAATTTGAAAGTCAGCCCATCATAAGTCAGGAGTATTTTATATCTTACATAATATGAAAAGTCTCATCGATTAAAATATTTATTCTATTTATAATGATAGTACTTACTAGGAGTCATGCAAGCCCCCTTGACTTTATTGAAGAAATTGATTTAATTCCCAAAAATTAATCACGTGGGTAGTAAGATTTTAATAAAAAGATTGTGATAGTGTGAAAAGTATGTTATTAATATGTATACCACATTCACATTTTGTTTATCCATTCATCCACTGATGGATATGTTGGATTTCCAAGTGTAAATTTTTTTAAATTTTTTGGTTTAGGTGCAAAAATGCCTGGCAGATCAATTGACAAAGGCTTTAAGATGGAAAAGGAAGATGGAAGAACACATGCAAAAGTATAATTAAAAGCAGCACACAAAATAACTTGAGTATTTATAAAGCAAATAAGCAGTGTAATATGAGATTATATCAGTTGTGATAATAAGTACATCTGTGTGAAGCCAAGGAAAAGTTTTAGCTTTAAGCTATTTTGAAATGCATACCTTTTGTACATTTTTCTAAATTTTGGACCTTATCCACAATAATTGCCAAATTATCTGCTTTTCAAATCTTTAAGAAATTATGTAATTATATTTTCAGATGCTTGTTCAGAAATTACTTGGTATTTTAAAAATGTATTTTTGTATTGTTTTAAAATATACATTTTAGCCTTGAAATTGAAAATTCAAAATTAAAAGCAAGCATGAAAAAGGCAACGGACAACATTGAGCAGTATGAGAAGCAACTGTTAAGTGCAAGTTCGATAAGTCAGTCACTTCCTTTCTGTCATACTAAAAGGGAATTTTATTTCTCTAGTAGTACAGGTTGAGTATGCCTTATCCAAAATGCTTGGGATGAGAAGTGTTTTAGATGTTAGAATATTTGTATACACACAATAAAATATCTTGAGGGTAGCATCCAAGTCTAAATGCACAATTTATTTATGTTTCATAAATACCTTATGCACAAAGCCTGCAGGTAATTTTACAGAATGTTTTTAAATAATTTTGTGCATGAAGCAGAGCTTTGAGTATGTTTGCACTGCAACCTGTCACAGGAAGTCAGATGTGGAATTTCCCACTTGTGGTGTCATGTCCACATGCAAGAAGATTAAGATTTTGGAGCGTTTTGAATTTCAGATTTTCAGATTCAGGATGCTCCGCCCATAGTATAGATGCTCCTTGACATACAGTGGGGTCCTATACTGATAACCCACTGTAAGTGGGAAATATCATAGGGCAAAAATGCATTTGAAACGCCCAATCCACCCAAGCTACTGAACATTATAGCTGAGCCTAGCCTACCCTAAACACTCTCAGAACACTTACATTCGCCTGAAGTTGGGTAACATGATCTCACACAAAGTCTACCTTATAATGCAGTACTGAATATCTCCTGTACCTCGTATTGCTAGCCTGGGAAAACATCAAAATTAAAAATTCAAAACATATTGAAATTGAGATGGTCTCACACTATTGTAAACTCAAAAAATTTTAAGTGGAAGCATCATAATTATACCAAAATTGCAATGGTTTTATGCCAATGTAAAGTTGAAAAATTGTAAGTTGGGTCATCACAAGTCAGGGACTGTCTGTATATAACAGTGTTTTAGCCAATATGAAAAGTCTCACTGATAATATATTTATTGCATTCAGTAATATTGATATTACTTGGCACTAGCAGTGCAAGTCCTCTTGATTTTATAGAAGAAACTGGCTGAATTCATAAAATTAATGATTTGGGTATTAAGATTTTAATAAAGAGATTATGATAGCCTGAAAAGAATATTTTATATATGGCACATTTAGTTTATCTATTCATCCTTTGATGGATATTGGGGTTATTTCTGTAGTTTTGCTATGAAAAATAATGCTGTGGACATGGGTGCACAAGTCTCTGAGTCACTGCCAACAGTTTATAAAATATTTTACAATTCTAAGAAGAGCTTTGAGGAATGATTCTAGAATTCTAAAATTCTGTTGTAATCTAAAACTGTTTAGTAAGATTTTGAGAATAAATTTCTTTTAATGTTGTCATTTGTATTTCCCGTCAAGAATGGGAACTAGGTCATTATGCAAGACTGTTCCTCTGAAGGGATGTGTTTTTTTCTTTGGATTTTAAAACAAAAGAGATGCCACGGAAAAGGTAGAAACAGCTGCTCCGGCAGGCATTACAGGGTAGCACCGTGCTCCTAGCACTGGAGTTCAGAAATTAACTTTTTCCCTTTCACATGTGTTCATCAGTCTTTTTAAGGCTTAAAAGTATGATCTCAGAAAAGACCGGTGTGTATTCCAGGATACTATAAGAATTTATTGATGTGTAGTGACAACTATGTAACTGTTTACCATGCAGAACAGGCATCTTGTGTCATCGTGCTCTCCTTTGTAGGAATGAAGATCAGGTGACTTCCTTGTGAGTGCTAAATTGGAGTAATGAAGCAGATACACCTACTAACTAGTTTCTTTAAGTCACGATAGGAAGATTGATGCAATTCTGTTTAGAGATACACCTATCGGTGAAACTAGAGCATTGTTGTTGACTGGCCTTTCTCTTAGGTTTCATATAAATTGGTCACATTTTATTAGCATAGTTTTCATATAAGTGACATGACAATATTTTTATGATGAGTCTTCTGTGAGTGAAGATGGCAGGAGACATGCCCTAAATGTGTGTCTTACAGGAATATATTAAGGCATCAAAAATTGAAAAATTTGTAAGAATATTCAAAACCTATTTAGGTTATTGAAAAACAATGAGGGATTTTTCTGTAGATTCCCATAGAAATGAGTTAGAAATATGACCTAGAATTACTTATCACTTTGAAGTGTACCCTGTGAATCAAAAATGTCATAAGAAACAGCTTTGCACCAACTGAATCAATAGCCTTAACTTCTCCACAAAGCTCTCATCTCATGAATTCCTAAGCCAGAGACTGCCTGAGTTAAGGTATTCAATGGACACAATTTTGAGGTGAAGAATCTAGATTGGGAAGACACAATCCTCCAAATGACTGAGCATCTGAAAGAGCTTTACAAGACTTCATAAGGTCATGTCTCTATGGAAAAGGAGATTATTCACAAGGAAACAAAGGCATATAATAGATAGTCTAACACTCATGGAAAAGTTATGCATTATAAAAAGAAAAAAAAAGACAAAATATGCTGGTCAACAGCCTAAGGGTGAGGGTGCCCCCAAGATTAGAATATGACACTACGCTCAAAGTAGCACAATAGGAATACACATAGACTGTAGAACAGTAGCTGTATCTGTCTGCACAAGTAATCCACAGCAAGGAATGTTGCTGAGTGTGTGGCTGAGAACATTGTCGGTGAGAAGTGAACTAGAAGGAGGAGCCCTCAGGAAAGAGGTCAGGGCTGCAGACGTAGATCAGGGAATCTGGGTTAAAGCCTTGATATTTAAGGGGCTCTGAGAGAATTTAAAAAGAGGAATAGGAGTAAACATCAGGGGTGCTGCATTTAGAAATAAGGTGGGGTCAGAGGAGCAGGGGAGAGGGTATGGTCAGTGCTAGCAGTTGGCGCTGAGAAAAAATCAGATTAAGGACTAAAAATAGGTCCTTGATGGCCCTCAGAATGTTTTAATTGGAAGTATAGGATTGAAAATCAGATTTTAGTATAAAAGAAGACAATGATGAAAATAGATCTCTGGATGAGACTATGTATTAAAGAATATCTGAGTGCATCTAATCCCAGCCCTTAGGGAGGCCAAGGCAGGAGGATCACTTGAAGCCAGGAGTTCAAGGCCAGCCTGGGCAATAAGCAAGACCCCGTCTCTACAAAAAATTCCAAAAAATTACCCAATCATGGTGACACACACCTGCAGTCCCAGCTACTTGGAGGCTAAGGCTGGAGGATCACTTGAGCCCAGGAACTCAAGAGACAGTAGTGAGCTGGGATGGTGCTGGTACACTTTAGCCTGGGTGACGGAGTCAGATGCTGTCTCAAAAAAAGAATACTAGAGTTCAATGGAAGGAGAGAAAAAAAGATGATAGAAAGACCACAAGAGGCCACACATGGTGGCTTATGCCTGTCATCCAAGTACTGCGGGAGGCTGAGGTGGGAGGATCACTTGAGCCCAGTACTTCCAGATAAGCGTGGGTAATGGGGGTAAGAATTCATCTCTATAAAGAAAATAAAACAATTACCCTGAAGTAGTGGTGTATGACTGTACTTCCAGCTACTTGAGAGGCTGAGGCAGGAGAATAACTTGGGCCTCAGAGGTGGAGGCTGTAGTGAGCTATGATCATGCCACTGTAGTCTGAGAGACACAGTGTGACCCTGTCTCAAAAAAAAAAAAAAAAAAGTGTAAAAAAACAAAACAAATCAAAACCCCCAAACTAAAAAACAACCAAAAAATGAAAAGCTATAAGAATCAGGCAAAAGATACATTATTAATGTAGACAAGACTTATACTTTATTTTGTTTTGTAGATTTCTAGAGGGAAGGTGGCATCTGTTTCTCCCTTTAAATATTTCAGTTTCTGTCAGCATTAAAACTAAATTGGTCTTTCAGATTAATGATTCTCACTAGAGAATTACTTGATTATTAAGACCAGTTTGCATAAAATAAGAACATGAGGAAAAGAAAAAATTTTGATTTAGAGATTAGACCACGCTCTTGAATTGTTCTTAAGATACACAGTTCAATTTTTAAGAATTTAAAGTGACTCTATTATTCTGTGAATTATCAGATTACATGAGTACTAAAATAAGAATGATTCCTGTTTTATAATTTGATTTAATATTGAATTACATTAACTAGTTGATATTGATGGTAAACATTTTAAATTTCTGCTTTTTTCTCATATTTAAAATGACTGAATCATTGACTCAAAACTTAAAAAAACACAATAACTATTCATATTATAATTATTTAAAAATGTGTATTTTCGATTTGTTTTAGGCACGACCATCATCTCAGATGGAAACTCAGTGGATCTCAGCGTTACATATGGGGAATCTGAAGTCTCCACAATAGAAACTTCTCAAGAGGATTTTGATGAAACCACATTGAGAAGATATAGTCAACTCTATCTGAAAGAATTAAAACGTAGAAAATCCTCATCCGGTAAACTAAGCAAGTAAGTCAAAACATAGCATCATAGAAAATAAAGTAAGCTCATTAATTTGCCTCAGAAGCATAAGTTTTGGTGAGGGAAGCTCACAAGATTAGTTAGAAGTGAAAACTAACTAGATAATATCATTTTGGTAAATGATGTTTGTGAAATTACCTTTGACATATTGCTTTAGGATAGCTCATGTCTTTCTCCCTTTTTCTGGTTTTATATACCTTTTTTCCATGTAATACCACGTAGTTAACTTGATCTCTTTGTCCTTCAGCTAGATAAGTTTGAAGCTTTATACTTTAGACAGTGGTATTGTTATAAATTGCCAGCATTTCCCTAAGTAGAAATGTTAATGAGCTTAACTGCTTTTTAGAAGACAGAACTTAAACCAAAACAGTCAAGTGCTGCTGCTACTACTCTCTCATCATATTCCGGCACTTCGTAAATTAACTTCCCTTGATTGCGATCTTCGGCATCGTCACTAGCGGGCACCTTGAGACAAACTATCCTGTGTAGTTTTCCACTCTACCTAAAGGCATACTTGTGAAATATGGAAAGATTAACATAGGGATGAAGGGATGGATACTTCACAAAGTGGTTAACAGTAATACATTGTTCAGCCCGAGGGTCAGGTGTGTGGAAGACAGAAAGGACAGGTCCCACCTTGATACCTTGATAACAGTGTTGGCAGCTCATTTTCATTGGAGCCGCATTAGCTCTTTTTGATCACCAGCTCAGCGACTTCATTTTCCCCTAGAAGTTGTTGCTCTGAATTATTCCTCACTGCCAAATACTTAATTTTTCCCAGATAATGGGTGAAATGTACAAGGGCAGTGAAAGCAAGTGCTTGACAATGTCTCTGAGATTTTCTTTAAACCTCTGTACTAATTTACTAAATGAAAGTATTTCTAGCTTTCTTCTGATTTTAATATTTTATTGTGTATATTTAAGGCATACAACATGTTTTAACACATTTACATATCACTACGTTATTATGGTTATTATAGTCTAGCAATTTAACATATTTATCATCTCACATAGTTACCCTTTAAACACAACCATTTCTAGTGGTGTCCTCAAGAGTCTTACAGAGAGAGCCATTCCAGCAGGCAGCAAGCGTTGCCTGTTAAGCAGTGCATCATTGATGGCCATTTGTCTCCCCGCCATACTTTGTCTGAACTACTTGCTTACGAGAACTTTCTCTAGAAATAAATGTATATCTATGAAATGATTTTAAAAGTATGATTGCAAACAGTACGCACGCTCTGACATATATTCAGTGTTAAAACGGTGTTTAATGGGAAATTTTATCTACTTATGGCAACTTTATAAAGTGCAAGTCATTTAGGAATAATTTTAAAAAAATGAAATACTAACCACTTATTTTTGCAATCTTCATAGAGCCCATCAGACTCTAGCAGAGGTCGGGACCGAACTGCTCGAGGAGCAACACAAGAGTTCTTAATATGCCAGTCCTACTGTGTGTGGCCAGTCCTACAGTGCTAACTGCGGACACTGAGATTACTCTGGGACATAGTTTGAGAGATACTAAATATGAGAGAATCCATGTACTTAGCTAAAATTTGTTGATCCATTGTTGTTCTGTATATAATGTTTTCATATACTTATATTTAAAAATGAAAAAGTATAAATGAAGTTTCAGATATACTCTTCGTATTAATGTTGCACTTGAAGCTACCTCTGCCATGTGTAAACCTAATCTGTACCTGGAAATAAACAGAAAGGAACAGTGTTTTTATTAAAAGTGGTTTATGTATTTTACTCCATAAGGCTAAGTAGCTTTTGATTTAGTATTATGCATAAATGAAGATTATCAGCTTTTTTATTTTTTCTGGCAACATTCAGTCTCTCCTAAGCTATTGCTCCACACACTTCAGGAGCCACTGATGGCACCTTGTCTGACTGAATAGGACAGGGATTAATATCACCAAGAGGCTTTTCTCTCCTTTTTGTTGTGATCTTTGCCAGGCAGTGTATTAAGTCACTCAAGTAGGGTCACAAATTCTACATTTCTAGTAAGAGGAAAAATGTGTGATTCAATTATGAAAATAGGAATAAAATGAAAGGGACTTTTAACAAGTCCTTTAATATTTGCCAGTTTTCACTTATGAATATGGCAAAACCACCCCAGCCTCCCACCAACTACCACAAAACTGGAGCCATCAAAAATCGAAACACTGTCACTAAGCGTTTGAGTGGCTGTCCCAGAGCAGCTCCCCTCCATTGCCTGGGTCTGTCCCTTTTCCCTCTGAGCTCTCATGTTTGACCTGGTATCTCTTTCCCAACGTCAGTTGCTCTCAGCAGTCATTTGTGTGGTAACACATTCAAGGGTCAGCAAAAGGCTGGAAGAGACTTGATGGAGGCGGAGGACACTGCAGGGTTGGAATAGAGGCAGCTACTTCCAGCATGTGCTCTTTGAGAGTTAGGAGAAAAAGATGGCCTCTAGTTAAATTTGTTATGCTATGAGAATTCTCTATCTAGAGAGAGATTTCTTCAGTGCAAAGGTAAGCAATGTGTTGAGAAAAGTATTTCATTTTTATCTAAGTGAAATGTGTGTTATGCAAGTCCCTATGAATGGGTTATAAAGAAGTAATAAAACCCATTATGCATATGTAGGAAATAGAAGAGCTTTGGGGGGAAAGTTAAGATGATTATACCTTAGTAGTTCCTCAGTTCAAGTCAGGCAAAGATGTACATTTTACATAGTTTTTATTAAATGTAATAAAAGATTCTTTCAATAAAGCCTTCTCCTTTTATCTGGTATTTAATCTTTGCTTTTGCAAGACCTAGCTAGTAATGTTATTGTCACATTCACACATTTTATAGACCCCATCCATAGTGTTATTGTCACAGAGATGTAATGGAAAACTGTCTCTCAAAATACTGGGAAATCTGTTCATCAAGAAAACTTTGTCTTAGGCTGGCTGCGGTGGCTCACGCCTGTAATCCTAGCACTCTGGGAGGCCGAGGCGGGCAGATTGTTTGAGCTCAGGAGTTCGAGACCAGCCTGAGCAAGAGCGAGACCCCATCTCTACTAAAAATAGAAAGAAATTAGCCAAACAACTAAAATATATACAAAAAAATTAGCCGGGCATGGTGGTGCATGCCTGTAGTCCCAGCTACTTGGGAGGCTGAGGCAGAAGGATCACCTGAGCCCAGGAGTTTGAGGTTGCTGTGAGCTAGGCTGACGCCACAGCACTCTAGCCTGAGCAACAGAGTGAGACTCTGCCTCAAAAAAAAAAAAGAACAACTTTGTCTTGGCCAGGCACGGTGGCTCAGTAATCACAGCTTTTTGGGAGGCCAATGTCGGGGGATTGCTTGAGGCCAGGAGTTCTAGACCAGTCTGAGTAATACCCCATTTCTAAAATTATTTTTAAAAATTAAAAAAAATAGTCTTCACACCTAAAATTTGTAAAGACATTGGCTATCATATTATCATTATCACCATGACATATTTATTATGTTTAGTTGAGTATTTGAGATCCTGTTCTTGGCATTTAGTGAGAGAATACTTTTATATGAAAGAGTCAAGTAAGAGCACTCTAGATGGGGACACTTGTACTATTGTTGAAATATTTTCACACATTTCATAATTTTGTTGCTAACTCTAATTAGTCAGATATTTCAAAAATTGATAGTGATTTCTGAAAAGAAGTCAAAGTTACAATGAAAGAGCAATAGATTCTTTTCTTTGTTTCTAATCCTACAAAGTCTTGCATCAAAGAAACTATATTTGAAAACTGGCTTTGGTCTATATTTATTCTTTTCTTCAAGCAGATTTTCTAAATTCTTTGTGTCTATATGAATAAAGAAATGTTAGTAATAATACAGATGGCATAATATTTTAAATTTTTTGCAGGTAGAATTTTCATAGGACATTATGACAGTAACACTGTCTTCATGTATGTATTTAAGATTCTGTGCTGAAAACTTAATAGCATAGAACATGCCTTAAAATTCTAATTTTCAAAAACTGGAGAGTGGAAATTTGACTTTAAGGAAAAATCCACTGAAATTTAAAAAATGATTAAACTTTTATAAAGAAGAGAGTGCTGGTAAGAATGATAAAGAAATACATTCATTGCAAAATGACTTAAATTATTTAACCTTTATATTAATAAGAGGAAACATCACTCCTCTGAAATGGTGTATATTCAATAGACTAATATTAATTGCATTTTTATCAGATTAATCTAAACAATTACACAAGATGTTCTTTATCTGTTACATAAACTTAAAATAAGTAGGAATTTTACTTATCTGAATATCTTTTTATTTAAGCAATCTGAAGTTAGCTGTGGTCTGTAAAAATATTCTTTAATTAAGGCCACATTTTGTAAGCAATATATTATTCCCATGATAATTTGTCTTGTTTAACTTAAACATTGTAAGTAATATTTGTCTTATTCCAGATACAGGAGTTGGAAGAAAGTATAACTAAGAAACTAGAAGAAGGTACATTGCCAAAATTCATTAATTGAGATTAGTTGTTGATTTCTGAAATAAACTATAAATAGCAGGTGAAGTCCCTTTCTGTTGCTTGGTAATAGATACTACATTAAATATTTTTTCTATATGATGCTGTTTTGGTTACTGTAGCCTTGTAGTATAAAGTCTTACCAAGGTGATGTCTCCATATTTGTTCTTTTTACTTAAGATTGCTTTGGCTATTTCTGCTCTTTTTTGGTTCCAAATGAAGCATGGAATTATTTTTTCTACATCTGTGAAATATGACATTAGTACTTTGATGGGGATTCCATTAACTCTATTAATGACTTTAGGCAATGTGGACATTTGAACAATGTTGATTCTACCCATCCATGAGCATGGGCTGTTTTTCGATTTGTTTGTATCATCTGTGATTTCTCTCATCAAAGTTTCTTAGTTCTTCTTGTAGAGGCCTTTCATTTCCTTGGATAAGTATATTACTAAGCATTTCGTTTTCTTTGTAGCTATTGTGAATGGTATTGAGTCTTTGACTCTCAGCTTGGCTCCTTTTAGTATATAAAAATGCTACTGGTTTGCATACATTGACTTTGCAACCTGAGACTTTGCTGAATTTATTTACCAATTCTGATTGGTAGAGTCTTTGGGTTTTTTAGATACAAGATCATATCATCAGCAAGAAGCAATAGTTTGTCCTCTTTCCTGATTTGGATACATTTTATTGTTCTTTTACCTAATTGCTCTGGCTAGGAATTCCAGTACTATGTTTAGTAGAAGTGGTGACCATGGGCACCCTCGTCTTCCAGTTCTCAGTGGGAATGCTTTCAACTTTTCCCCATTCAGTGTGATGATGGCTGTGGGTTTGTCTTATATGTCTTTTATAGTTTTGAGGTATATTCCTTCTATGCCTGGTTTGTTGAGGGTTTTTAATCATGAAAGGGTGCTCGATTTTGTGAAATGCTTTTTCTGTATCTATTGAGATGATCATACTGCTTTTGTTTTTGCTTCTCTTTATGTCCTGAATCATATTTATTGATTTACATATATTGAGCTATCCTTGCATTCCTGAGATGAAGCCTACTTGATCATGGTGAATTATTTTTTGATGTGCTATTCAATTTGGTTTGGTAGCATTTTTTAAGGACATTTGCATCTATATTCATAAGGGATATTGCTCTGTAGTTTTCTTTTTGGTACCTACCCAAAAGATACCTGGGCTGCTTGCTGGCCACTGGCTCTGGCATGGGGTGCTGGGAGGCACTGCCATGCCTGTTTCTGGGGAGTCTCCCTGCCCCGGGTGCTTTTGAGGGGCTGTGTCCACTCAAAAGCCTCTTTCAGGGCAACCCAGCTCCCTGGGGCTCCCCAAAAGCCCCTCCAGGGGAAGTCTGTGGCAAGGCTACTGGGGGTGCTCAGACTGCAACAGTTTTATATTTAGCTGGGCAGTGGCTCTGATGCCACTCAGGTTACATCTGGCATAGAAGCCGGCAGTGCCAGGGCAGGCTCGGGCGCCTTTCCAGCACCGCGGCAGAATTTGATCACGCCTGCCTGGCCCAGAGCTGCTTCCCGTGGGGAGGTTGGCGGTGGGGGCTGACGGTGGCAGCTGGGGCTGCTGGCCACCCTGGGCAAAGTCGAGCCGCAGGGCCAGTGGCAGGCAGCATGGACATGAGCTTGAGCATGGTGGCCCGGGAGACCAGCCCCAGCCTTGGGCCCAGCCTCAGTCCTGGCTTTGGTCCCGGCTTTGGTCTCGATGGGCTCCCCCGGCCCATCCCCCCCAAGCCAGCCAAGAATCCCAAAAAGGCCGTTCTCTTCTTTGAGGTGGAGATTCTGGACGCAAAGACGAGGGAGAAGGTGTGTTTCCTAGACAACGTAGGACCGTCGCATTGGCTGCACTGGGCTGGGACCCGCTCATTCCAGCCCAGGAGCTGTCCAGCTGGGTCCTTTGTGCCCCACTCCCCTGCCCTTCAGAGGGTACATGAGGGGTAGCTGTGACCCCTGGGTGTGGCCGGGAGCTGGCTTCCCAGCTGGGAAGGAAGCAGGGCAGCCTCACTGGACCCCGCAGGGCTTCAGGGCCTGGGGAGGAGGTGGACTGGCGCCAGCCCCTGCCAACGCCAGGCTTGGGGGAAGGGGTTCGGACCATTCTTGGGGAGGACAGAGGGCCTTCACTGTGGGGGAGTTGTGGGCGAGGGGGGGCGGTGAAGAGGAGGGCAGGGGAGCAGGCCCAGCTGCCCACGCTTAAGCCTGGCTGCCTGGTAAAACTGGAGCCCCCAGCCCACAGCTGTCCCCACACTGGCAGGGCCCTTGCTGTTTCTGCACTGGCCGTGTGGGTGGGAGCCCGGAGCCCAACCCTCCCCCTTCCCACAGTAGCAGTCTTGGCCCCCAGTCTATCCTCTCCCTCCCACACCCCCATCCGGGTCGGTCCGGACTCCCTCGGGGCGGACGTCCCTCTGGCCTGTGCTCCCCCAGGTGGAGCCCCAGGCCACCATCGCGGAGATCAAGAACCTCTTCACCAAGTCCCGTGAGTCCAAGGCCCGCCATGCTGCCTCCCCCCCCCCCCCCGTGACCCCTCTGGCCAGGAGCCTCTGGGAAGGACCCCATCCTGCGTGCTTCTACCTCCAGGGGTCTGCAGAGATGTCCCCCAGCGTGGCCCTCAGCAGTAACGCCCTTGCTGGGCGTTCAGAGGGACAAGACCCTGCTTCTGCCCGCGCTCTTCCGGCCTGTGTCGTGCCAGGGGGTGGGAGGGGCTGCGGGGTCCCAGAGCCCCGGGAACCCAGACACAGTCGGGTGGGCAGCGGGCAGCGAGCAGGCTGAGCCCTGCCAAGCTGTGGGCTGTGACCTCCCTGGTCTCCCCGCAGATCCGCAGTGGTACCCAGCCCGCCAGTCCCTCCGCCTGGACCCCAGTGAGTACAGCTGCCCGCCCGGCCACCCCTGGGCTCCCGGGTGGCAGTGGAAGAAGGCCCTGGCAGCCCCTGAGCCCTGGCCCGCCTGTCTGCAGAGGGCAAGTCCCTGAAGGACGAGGATGTTCTGCAGAAGCTGCCCGTGGGCACCACGGCCACATTCTACTTCCGGGATCTGGGGGCCCAGATCAGCTGGGTGACGGTGAGTCGACCCCACCCGCAGTCCCCTTTCCCATCAGCCACAGCGGGTGACTCACCTTGCCTCGCTGTACCCTCAGGTCTTCCTGACAGAGTACGCGGGGCCCCTTTTCATCTACCTGCTCTTCTACTTCCGGGTGCCCTTCATCTACGGCCACAGATACGACTTCACGTCCAGTCGGCAGACGGTGGTGCCGTGAGTGGGGCCAGGCCCCAGGGGGCGGCTGGTGGAGGGTGGAAGCCCCGCCGGGCCGGCCCGGCTGAGTCCGCTCCCCCCACCAGCCTCGCCTGCATCTGCCACTCATTCCACTACGTCAAGCGCCTGCTGGAGACGCTCTTCGTGCACCGCTTCTCGCACGGCACCATGCCTCTGCGCAACATCTTCAAGGTGAGGCCTCGCCCCGCGGAGCCCCGCTACCCGCCCCGCCGGTCCCCGTCACACCCCTGCCCCTGCTCCCTTCCAGAACTGCACCTACTACTGGGGCTTCGCCGCGTGGATGGCCTATTACATCAACCACCCGCTCTACACGCCCCCCTGTAAGTGGCCTCGGACCGCGCTCCCCGCGCACGCCCCTTCCCCAGGCCCTCCCCTTATCCGTCTCATCCCCCTGCTTCCCCTTCAGCCTACGGAGCCCAGCAGGTTAAACTGGCACTGGCTATCTTTGTGGTGAGGAGGCTGGGGCTGGTGGCAGGGTGGGGGGCGCCGGTGGGCTCTGGGCTGACCCTGCTCCTCTGACAGATCTGCCAGCTGGGCAACTTCTCCATCCACACGGCCCTGCGGGACCTGCGGCCGGCTAGTGAGTGGCCTGCTGGGGCGGGGGCGGGCTCGGAGGGGGCCGGGGGGCGTCTGACTCGCCCCTCCTGTCCTGCCCCTTAGGGTCCAAGACCCGGAAGATCCCGTGCCCCACCAAGAACCCCTTCACGTGGCTCTTCCTGCTGGTGTCCTGCCCCAACTACACCTATGAGGTGAGGAGTGGCCCTGCCTTTATCCCTTAGGGGGCTTGGGGTCCCATGTGGAGGGGCCAGCCCCCAGGAGGGGGCACTTGGCTTGGCAGCTGCTTTCGCAATCTGCACTTGTAACATTTGGAGGGGGAGAGTCGGCGACCTCTCTGGGTTTGGGGCTTGGGAGGTGTGCTAATGCTGGGCTTCCATCATACCACCGCCTTCACTTGAGGTCCCCCCAGCACTGGAGTCGGGTCCCCACACCCCCACTCAGGAAGCTGAGTCCTGGGCATCCACATGCACAGGGGCTGGTGGGGCTGGACAGAAGAGCTGGCCTTGCCCAGCCCGGCCTGCCCTCACCCTCCCACCTCCTCTGCCCACAGGTGGGGTCCTGGATCGGCTTTGCCATCATGACACAGTGTCTCCCAGGTGAGCCTGCCGCCCCTCCCTCAGCAGGGCCGTACCCATCTGGGCCCGGCAGCCCCTCCCTACGCCCCCGTTCTTCCCCACAGTGGCCCTTTTCTCCCTGGTGGGCTTCACCCAGATGACCATCTGGGCCAAGGGCAAGCACCGCAGCTACCTGAAGGAGTTCCGTGACTACCCACCCCTGCGCATGCCCATCATCCCCTTCCTGCTCTGAGCCGCTCAGCCAAGCCCAGCTGTCGTCCCCAACCCCAGTGTCATTCTGGAGGAGGAGAGGGGGCCACAGCTCTCCAGTACCTGGAATAAAAGCTGCCTGTCCCTGTCGGACTCCATCCCTGTGTGTTTCTTCTATGGGCTTGGGGACCACCAGGCAGCACCTCTGCAGTAAGAGTGGGCTCAGCTGAGGAGCCTCGAGGCTTTTATTTCTTTGGTCCACAGGGTTGGGGGTGGATCCCCTATAGAGCCACCTCCGGAGCCACCTCTCCGGGCCCCTGGCCCCTGGCCGCCTCTGCCTCCCTCTTCTCACGCCGCTTCTTCCGCTGGAGCAGCCGCCGCTCGCGTTCATACTCCTTCATGCGCATCACGTAGCTGGGGCAGAGCACAAGGAGGGTCACCAGGCTCTCTGGCCAGCACATGGCTCTCCCACAGCCCTGGGAAGTGGATGGGACTGGGACAGTGTCCCAGAGCACCCATGTGCCTGTGGTTCCTGTTGGGAGCGCCCAAGCAGGTGCCGGCCGCTCTGACTCCACCCATTGCCTCCTTGGTGGCCACCAGGGAGCCCCAGGGAAGGGCAGGGGCCTCCCGCTGGAACCCAGGCTGGGCCACTCCTCAGGTGGCTTCAGCCCTCTGCCCCACCCAGGTTTTTCCTCTGTGCCCACCCAGCAGGGCCCTGGAGAGTGTCTTTTGGACTAAGGTGGGGCCTGGCTGGAAACCTCAGCTAGTTCACTGTTCTTGGCTTCTGGAGCCTCACCCTGCTGGGGGCCAGGGGTGTGGCAGGGGCTTGGGGTGGGCCTGGGGCTCACTCGAGGTGCTCGCAGTAGTTCCAGTCGTGCTGCTCGTGCTTGCAGGCCAGGAAGTTGGGGAAGCTGTCACGCTTGCACTTGAGCAGCCGGATGAGGTAGTGGGCGCAGTAGTCCCGCTGCTGGAGTGTCAGCTGCGCGTCGTTCATCTCCTGCTGCGTGGCCACCATCTCTGCGGGGAGCAGGCGGGGCTCAGCCAGGCGGCCTTGCCTGGGCCCTAACTGCCAGAGGCTCCCCAGTGGATCGATGCATGCGACATCAGGGAGCCACATCACAGGGGTGTCCCCCCTGGACGACTGGGTGGCAGATGGCAGTGGATTAGGGCCATCCTCTGACAGATGCAGTATCTTAAAGGGATTCCTTTTTCTAATTTGCATAAAGGCAACCCAGACACTGAGGCCCAGAAGGAGAGGGGTGGCTCCCTCGCCATCGCCTGCCAGGGCACGGCAATATCTCTTGATGGCTCCCCCAGGGATACCCTCCCTCCATGGCCGTCCGGACAGTCCCACTCTGCAGAGCCCGAGCTCAGGAACCACGCTCTCCTTCACCACAGAATGCACTGTCAGGTAACGCAACTTACCTGAGCACGAACTGGGCTAATAACACCTGTGAAGTACTTAGGCGCGTGCCTCCAAGGACAGCCAGACTAGCTGTGGGCCCCGGAGCCCCACCCACGTAGCAAAACCTGACCCGGGACAAAATCAACTTCAGGAGGAGGCCAACTGGGGCAGTTAGGAATCACGGGCACGCACCCCAGCCTGTGCCTGCCGTGCCCAGCAATCCTGCGCTCCTTCCCGGCCACCTTCCTCAGCTCTCTGCCCCTCTCTCTTAGCCCAGCAGGGGCCACTTAGGACCCAGCCTTCCGCACCCTCCTTACCGCGACACCTTTCTTGGTCCTGGCTCCTTTCTCTCTGCCCAAGGGAGAAAGGTGTGTGCACGTCTCAGCTGACTCCCTCATCTCACTCAGGCCCAGCTCCTCCTCTCCTGCCCCCGTATCCCACTCTCTTCTGGCTTCCACCCCACCCCACCACTGTCCAGACACCCCAGCACACACACTAGGCTTCCTCAGCCTCTCACTTGCTTTCTTTCTCCTCCTGTGGCTCCTCCTGCAGCGCACCTTCCCCAGGTCTCCTCCCATCGCTGAGCTGCCAAACACTGGCATTCCAAAAGCCCTTTGCCTGATCGCCACCCCGTATGCTGAAAAGCCCAACGCGGTCCCTGCACCCTATACCTCATCTGAGGCCTGGGCATCCATCCGCCTGCAGCCCTCTGCCAGTTCCCATGTCAACTTGATGCCACCTGTCCCTGGCACTCCAGTCAGCCATGCTAGATGCCTCCCTCTTTTGTATCTTACAGTCAAACAACTTACAATCAGCCAGCAGCAAGGACTTCTGGGGCCCCTACTATGTGCTAAGTGGTGGGGATACAGCAGTAAACATGACACACAAGCATCCCTGGCCTTGGGGGGAAGTGCAGAACAAATAGAATGTAGTGTCTCGCAGAATGTCTGGCGATGGTTAAGAATGAGGGAGAAAAACAATGCAAGAGAGAGCAGGAGTGTTGGGAGAGGAGCATGAGAAAGCGAGGGAGTGAGTTATGCAGATACCCGGGGGAAGGGCACGCCAGGTAGCAGAACAAGTGCAAAGGCCTAGAGGTGGGAGGTTAGAGTTAGGCAGGATGCCCCAGGAGTTTCGGCCTGAGCACAAGGAAGGATGGAGTTGCCAGTTACTGGGACAGGGAGCACAAAGGGAGGGGCAGGCTTCCCGGGGTGGTCAGGAGCTGTGGTTTGTACCCACCGAGTGTGAGATGCCCGTTAACACTGCATGGAGATGCCAAGCAGGCAGTGGGATCCATGAATCTGGAGTTCAGGGTCAAGGCCCAGCTGGAGATAAAAACTTGTGAGCTCTGGTCCCCAGACAGTACTTGAAGCCAGGGGATTAGCAGAGACTCCCCCCCTTCCCCCCAGGGAGTGGTGGACAGAAGAGAGAGGGCCTGAGCCTTGCAGCATTGCAAAAGGGAGGTGAGGAATTATCAGTGAAGCCCCCAGTGAGGTGCGGTCCTGGGAGCCAGGTGAGGAGGGGCTTCCAGGAGGTGGCAGCATCAGCTGTACTTGATCAGCTGTGCTTCTAGCTTCTCAAGGCTAGGTAAGGGCTGAGGACTGACAATGGTGTTCAGCGATATAGTTGGCGGAAGCTGCACAGAGACAGGCGCCAAGGAGGGGGAAGAGGTGAGTTTAATCAGGGTAAGCAAGGGAGAGGAGAGGGGGTTGCTGGCGTTTGCAAAGCAGGGTGCCGGGGCAGTGGTAAGGAGGTGGGTGGACCAATGGACTGTAGGTTCAGCTGGGGCTGAAGGGCTACCTGGAGGCGGAACACTTGAGTGGTTATACCACCTCCCAACATTCTCTCAAATCCAACCTCTCTGCACCCCCACTGCTTAGGGCCTCCCTGTCTGAAAGTTGTCGCCCACCCAGCAGACAGCGGGAACTTCTGACAGAGTAAATCTGATTGTGTCCCTCCATCTGCTTCCAAGCACTGGCTCTCCCCTCTTTGTCTGGTTAACTCCTACTCACCCTCCTTTGGCTCTTTGCTTCCAGCCACCGCCCCCTGGAAGCCTGCCTTGTTACCCCCCAGGTGCTGCCCCCGAAATCTGCCTCGTTCCACTATCTTCCCCACGGGGCTGAGAGTTCCCTGAAGACAGTGCTTGGATACCCCCAGTTCCCTGCTGCAACCAAGGTGCCCAAAGCGGGACCTGGTCCAGAACTGGCGCTCGATATGCCTGTGATACCTACTACATTAAAAATAAAAGCATCACGCAGGACAGTCTGCGCGGCGCAAGCCACGGTTTTCTTGTGCATACCTAAAAATAGCTGCGACATCGGGACAGGGGTACGACGAACGTGTCCCTTCTGTGCTAAACCCTGCACGGCGCCCACTGTCCCAGGACAAAGCCCCGCTCCGAGCGCCTCACTCCTCTCCGCTCTCTGCGCCCGGGTTTGCTCCAGCCGTGCCCTCGGCCGGGGACGCCTGCACACTCAGGCAGGGCCCCGAGCGTCCCCCGGACTCCTCCGGGCCGCAGCCGGAGCTGACCACAGACACAAGGCGCGAACCTCGAGCCCAGCCCTGGGGACCCCGGGGTTCGGGGTCCCGCGCCCCGCTCCCGCCGGCCGCGCCTGCGCACTGGGCCTCACCGCGCTCCTTGCGCTCGGGGAAGCCGTAGTGCGGCGGGAAGGTGGGCATCCGCAGGGGGTCGGGCTCCACCGAGGAATCGCCCAGGTAGCGGCGAACCAGGTGAGCCCCCATGGCTGCTGTCGCCACGGCTTCCCGCGGCCGCCGAGGGTCACCACTCTCCCACCCGGAAGCACTGCCCCCTTCTCCAGCCACGGCTTCCGGGTCGCTCGGGACGCTGTGGGGATAATAGAGATTCCAGAGGGTCGGTCTGGTTCGCCTTTCGCCACCTGGCGGTCAGGAAGAGGCATGACAGGTGCGGCGCCCCCTCGCGGGATAGAGTCGGACCCCAGAGGGAACGTCCCTGAATCTGGAAATCCATCTGGGTTGGAGAGAGGGGAACGACGTGGGCCTGCGGCCTCCCTCAGCCAGGTCTGGGCCGCTCCTGGTAGCCCGAGTATAGAGCCCAAATGTTATTTTTCATAAAAACGTTTTTGTTTGAAAACATTTGAATTTCTCTTAATAAAACCACACAATACTGATTATGTAGTGAACATCATAATTGTTAATGAATTATTTAAAGTAAATATTTTAATTGCTTGAATTTAATTTAAATAAACAAATTAAAGTTATTTGTAACATTATTTAAAGCTGAAAATTTAAATCCTATTGAATATATTATATAATATATATATTTTCATCTGGCAAAGCATTTATTGGGCATCTACTGTATACTGGGTCCAGTGGTCAACAAGGCAGATATAGTCCTGGCGTTGTGCAGCTACAGTCTAATGGGAGAGAAAAACATTACATAAGAAATTATGCAGGCCGGGCGCGGTGGCTCACGCCTGTAATCCTAGCACTCTGGGAGGCCGAGGCGGGTGGATCATTTGAGCTCAGGAGTTCGAGACCAGCCTGAGCAAGAGCGAGACCCCCGTCTCTACTAAAAATAGAAAGAAATTATATGGACAGCTAAAATATATATATAGAAAAAATTAGCCGGGCATGGTGGCACATGCCTGTAGTTCCAGCTACTTGGGAGGCTGAGGCAGGAGGATCGCTTGAGCCCAGGAGTTTGAGGTTGCTTTCAGCTAAGCTGATACCATGGCACTGTAGCCCGGGCAACAGGGTGAGACTCTGTCTCAAATTTTTTTTAAATAAAGTAAAAAAAAGAAATTATGCAAATAAGAATAGATTCAAAAATTGTGATATGAGGGGCCCATGAGAGACAAGAAGGAGGGAATGATTTTAGTTTGGATGGTTGGGGGGTATAAAGGGATTTCCACTCCTTTTTTAAAAAAAAAAAAAAAAAACATTTTAAAGATGAGGTCTCACTCTGTCACCCAGGCTAGAGTGCAGTGGCACCATCATAGCTCACTGTGGCCTTGAATTCCTGGGCTCAAGTGATCCTCCTGCCTTAGACTTCCAAGTAGCTGGGACTATAGGTGCAAGCCATCATGCCTGGCTCCACTCCTCTTTAAGAGCCTGAGTATCTTGCCTTTTAAGGAACACACTGAATTTTCACGCATTTTTCCTTTTATATTTAGTTGACATGTAATAATTGTACATATTATGGGATACAGTGACATTTTGATGCATATGTACAACGTGCAATGATTAAATCAAGTTGGCATATCCATCACCTTAAATATTTATCATTTCTTTGTCTCATGGACATTCAAAATCTCTTCCAGCCTTTGGAAAATCTGCACTAAATTTTTGTTAACCATATTCACCTTATAGTGCTACCAAACACTAGAACTTACTGCTCCTAGCTAGCTGTAATTTTGTGTCTGTTAACCAATCCCTCCCTATTCTGCCCTCCCTGCTACCCTTCCTAGCCTCTAATAACCACTATTCTCTCTACTTCCATAAGCTCGTTTATTTTAAGCTCCCACATATGAGTGAGAACATGTAGTATTTATCTTCCTGTGCCTGACTTATTTCACTTAGCATAACCTCCAGGATCATTCGTGCTGCTGCAAATGACAGAATTTCATTCTTTTTTATTGCTGAATAGTATTCCATTGTGTATATATGCCACACTTCCTTTATTCATTCATCCAATGATGGGCACTTGGGTTGATTCCATATCTTGGCTATTGTGAACTGTACTGTGATAAACATGCGGGTGCAGGTAACTCTTTGATACACTAATTTCCTTTCCTTTGGGTATATACCTAGCAGTTAGACTGCCGGATCATATGGTAGTTCTATTTTTAGCTTTTTGAGAAACTTCCATACTGCTTTCCATAACAGCTGTACTAGTTTATATTCCTACCAACAGTGTATAAGAATTCCCTTTTCTCTGAATCCTTGCCAGTATTTGTTATTATTTTTTTTTTTTGTCTTTTTGATGATAGCCATTCTAACTGGAGTGAGATGATATCTCACGGTGATTTTGATTTGCATGTTCATGATGATTAGTGATGTTAAGCCTTTTTCCATATCCATGTTGGCTGTTTGTATGTCTTCTCTTGAGAAATGTCTATTCACGTCCTTTGCCCACTTATTAACGGAGTATTTGTTTTTTTCCTGTTGAGTTGTTTGAATTCCTTGTATAATCTGGATATTAGTCCCTTGTTAGATGTGTAATTTGCAATATTTTCTCCTATTCTACAGGCTGTCTCCTTGAAAGGGTGTGAAACTCACATGCAGGCAGAGAAAGGGGCAATTAGGTGCTGTGAGTTTATTTCTCTTACGTTCTGTTTGATAGTTTATTTTTCTCTATTAGGTTATTAGTAAGACCACCTTTCACTCCTCACTCTGTTAATTGTTTCCTTTGCTGTGCAGAGGTTTTTAGTTTGATATAGTCTCATTTACCTATTTTTGTTTTCGTTGCCTGTGCTTTTGAAGTCTTATGCATAAGATCTACTGAATATTTTTGTAGAAGTAAGACAAGTTGCAATTATATTAATAATATTCTTCTAGTTGTTACTGTAGAGAATTGGTATTGCATTTCACATCTGTTACGTTAGGGCTTACCTATATGCAAATTTAAGAATGTGATACATTGTTTAATGTCACCAAATACTGAGTTCCTTGGCTTCTGTGTGCAACTGTAACAAATGCTGTGCTAATTTGTCACTCTCTGGAATCCTAAAGTGGAGCACAAAGAGAAGCCATTGAACGGGTGCTTGGCAGTATTGGGAAATACTGCTCAATTATGCAAGAATAAATTTCATTTCACATGCTGTCGTCAGCTGCATTGTGTCTCCAAAAACGGGTTGAAGTCCCAATGCCAAGAATCTGGGAATATGACCTTATTTGAAAATAGGGTCTTAGCTCATGTAATCAAATTAAGATGTGGTCACACTGGCTTAGATGAATATTAATCCAGTGACTAGTGTCCTTATAAGAAGAGGGGAATTAGGACACAGAGATACACCCACAGGGAGAACATCATGTGACAAGGGAGGCAGAGATTGGAGAGATGCATCTATAATCTGCAAGCCAAGGAATGCCAAGGGTCACAGGCAACCACCAGAAGGTAAAAAGGGGCCAGGAAGGAATCCCCCCAAGATCCTTCAGAGGGAACATTGCTCTACCAACATCTTATTTCAGAGTTCTAGCCTCCGGAACTGTGAGATTATAAATTTTTGTTTATTAAAGCCACTTAGGCTGGGTGTGGTGGCTCACACAGTAACCGCAGTGCTTTGGAAGGCTGAGGTGGAAGGATCACTTGATGCTTGGCATTCCAGATCAGACTGGGTGACACAGTGAGACCCACGTGTACAAAAAATAAGAAAAACTTAGCTGAGGATGGTGGTGCGTGCCGGTAGTTCCAGCTACTCCAGAGGCTGAGGCAGGAGGATCGTTTGAGCCTAAGAGTTTGAGGTTACAGTGGCCTGTGATCGTACCACTCTGCTCCAGCCTGAGTGACAGAGCAAGACCCTGTCTCTAAATAAAAAACAGCCACCTGGTTTGTGGCCCTTTGTTACAGCAGCCCTGGGAAACTAACATGTGATGCAATTTCCCTTTTCTCCTACTTAAACTTGCATGGTGCTCAAACAGTCCTCACTGTTTCTGTCATTGTCAGTGACACGACCAGAAGTCACAGGATTCAGAATATTGGCCAGAGAAGCAGGAAACCCTCCCTGAGGGCCTGGATGGCATTACTGCTGAGAGCAATGTTGCCATGTTTAGAATTACGATTGTTCTATGCCAGCTCTGATCATGGGATCCCAAGGGACAGTGGTGTTCTGTGTTCTTCAATACATTTTGTGTGTGTGTGTGTGTGTGTGTGTGTGTGTGTAGTATGTGAGGTCCTCTGAACGAGCAGGGTGCCTCTGCCTGGGTGTTCCGTGAAAGGGCTGTATATGCAAAGCAACCCTCAAGTGCTCAAGGAACTGAGAAACCAAAGAACAAGGCAGACAGATCCAGTTTCACAATATAGGATGATTTGTTTAGGGGAACTTATTGACAGAACATAGCCGTGGGTGGCTACAAGATAGATCTCAACCACAACCCCCTAGACCCAGCCAGGGCTTATATCTTGGGCAAAAAGTACACGTGCTCTGGAAGGAATATGTAGGTGGCCACGTCACAACTTATATATGCAACGACATCCAGGGCTGTTTTGGAGGAAAGGTGAAACTTACAAAGAGTGGGTGTTTCTATATAAAGAGGAATATAGCAACTAGACATTTTGGAGGCATTTCCAGACTACAAGTTAGTCAGGCATATTAGCATTTAAAAATAAAGTCACTCTTGTCCCCATACTGAGTCAAAGGGGAGTCCTGCTGTTGAGAGAACAGCCATCCTGGGTTAGAATGCTAGTTATATGGCCTGAGCAAGTGCTTTCAGCTCTCTGTAATATGGGAATACCAATGTTAACATTGCACAGACTAAATGTGTTAATTTCTTTTGGAGACAGAGTCTCACTCTGTTGCCTGGGCTGAAGTGCCTTGGATCTGGAGGGGAGGGGATTAGGGTGAGGGCGATTTTAGGCAGCATGTGTGAGGGTGAGGAGGTGGCTGGGCCTCAGTCATGATCCATACCCTTCTTGTTTTTTATCTATTTTTGTGAATTTTAAAATTTTTATTTATTTATTTTTCTATTAATTTATCTATTTATCTTACTTCCTCCCTTCGTTGGGGTCTCAGTCTGTCGCCCAGGCTGGAGTGCAGTGGCCTGATCATAACTCACTGTAACCTCAAAATCCTGGGCTCAAGCGATCCTCCTGCCTCAGCCTCCCAATCAGCTGGGACTACACGTGCCACCACCATGCCTGGATATTGTAAAAAAAAAATTATTGTAGAGATGGGCGTCTCTCTATGTTGCCTAGGCTGGTCTTGAACTCCTGAGCTCAAGCAATCCTCCTTCCTCGGCCTCCCAAAGTGCTGGGATTGCAGGCATGAGCCACTGCACCTGGCCCCCTTTCTGTTTTTTTCTCTGTCAACCATCTGACAAGGAAACTTTCTTGTGTCCCCTGCCCACCCCACCCCCAGGTGCCCTGGTTTGTTGCCCACAGCTCCCCATCTCTCCCCCTTCTTCCTTCCCTCCGCCTCCTGTCCTGCCCCTTCTGGTCTGCACCAGGCAGGAGCTATATTAGCATTTTGTGAGCAGAGCAGCCTCAGAGGCCCCATGTGTGGCCTGGTGGGGAAGGAGATTCTGAGTGGTGTCTGCACCTCACCATGGTCTGCTGGGTGGGGGATCAGGTGATCTTAGTAATTTAGTTTCAGGTAAGGAGGAAAACAAGCTCAGTGAGGCCTCACCAGAAAATCCCTGGGGAAGGCCTCGCTTCCACCTAGGGGCAGAGAAAACACCTGTAATCCAGGTGGGGTGCTAAGGACACTGGGGATTGCTGCTGTCTGTGGTGAGGGTGGCTGGCTGGTCTTGGAGGGATGAATGAGGACCTGCAGTGGCTTGGCCCTCGGGAGTAGCTTCAGTCAGGGCTTGCTTGGTTGGCAGGACGGTCACTCTCATTCAACAAACATTCGTTGAGTACCTACCCTGTGGCAGGCTGTAAGAAACAGTGAACAAAACAGACACAGTTTCCTGTCCTTGTGGTGCTGAGCTGCTAACAGGAAGAAGACAGGCAGTGAACAGATAAGGAACTGAGACACGTGCAAGGAGAAAAATAGCCAATAAATAAATATATGAGAAAGGCTGGCTTGAAATTTTAAATATGGCCATTTTACTTTATTCTTTATTTTTTTGTTTCGAGACAGGGTCTTGCTCTGTTGCCCAGGCTAGAGTGCAGTGGCATCACCATAGCTCGATGCAACCTCAAATTCCTGGGCTCAAGCGATCCTCCTGCCTCAGCCTCCCGAGTAGCTGGGACTACAGGTTTGCACCACCACACCCGGCTAATTTTTCTATATTTTGTAGAGATGGGGTCTTGCTATGTTGCCCAGGCTGGTCTCAAACTCCTGAGCTCAAGTGATCCTCCCACCTTGGCCTCCCAAAGTGCTGGGATTACAGGAGTGAGCCACACTGTGCCTGTCCTGAAGCCTCTTTTATAAAGGCATTAATCTCATTCACGTGGGCAGAGCCCTCACAACTTAATTACTTTCCAAAAGGCCAATGGGGATTCAGTTTCCAACTGAATATCGCCAATAGGGATTCAGTTTCCAACATATGAATTCTCGATGGACACATACATTCAAACCACAGCAGTGGTATATGTTTCCCTGTTAGTGCCACTTTAGCTGCATGCCACGTATTTTGAGACACTATGGTTTCACTTTCATTCAATTGAAAATATTGTAAGTTTCCATTTTGACTTCCTCTTTGACCCATGGGTGTTATTTAATTTCTAAATATTTGGGGATTTTCTGGATATTATTCTGTTATTTATTTCTAATTAATTTGGTTATGGTCTTAGAATATACTTTGCATGATTCCTAGTCTGTGATTCTCCTTTTTATTTTAATCCTCCAAATCCCCCACATATATCTGATTTTCCTCTCCTGCTTTATTTTTCTCCTTCTCCTCCTCCTCCTTCTCCTCCTCCTCCTCCTCCTCCTCTTCCTCTTCCTCCTCCTTCTTCTTCTCCTTCTCCTTCTTCACCTTCTCTTTTTTTTTTTGAGATGGGTCTTGCTGTGTTGCCCCAGCTGGAGTGCAGTGGCTATTCACAGGTGCAATCATAGTGCACTACATTTCAAACTCCTGAGCTCACGTGATCCTCCTGCTTCAGCCTCCTGAGTAGCAGGGACTATGGGAGGCCACCAGGATGATGAGCTAGTTTTTAAATATATATATTTTTGAGATAGAGGTCTTGCTATGTTGCCCAGGTTGGTCTTGCACTCCTGGCCTCAAGTGATCCTCCTGCCTCAGCCTCCCGAGTAGCTGGGACTACAGGCATGTGTCACCACATCTGGCTAATTTTTCTATTTTTGGCAGATATGGGGCCTTGCTCTTGCTCAGGCTGGTCTCAAACTCCTGACCTCAAACAATCCTCCCAGAGTGCTAGGGTTACAGGCATGAACCACTGCGCCCAGCCAAAAAGTGCTCTTGATAGGCAGAGATGCTGTCAGTCCTATGTACCCACCTCTCCCCCATTTACTTTTTCCCTTCCCCTTGCCCCATCCATGTGGATCCTGATAATCCCCGTGAGTGCTTAGTAGGTGTTCGCTGAGTAGGCATGCTCTTTGTGTAAATTAATGGGGCAAGTGTAATTTTGTTACATGGATTTATTGCATAGTGGTGAAGTCAGGGCTTTTAGAGTACCCATCACCCGAATAATGTACATTGCACCCATTAAGTAATTTCTCATCCCTCCCCTCCCCCCACCTTCCCAAGTCTCCACTGTCTGTCACTGCACACTCTTTATTCATGTGTTCACATTATTAAGCTCCTGTTTATAGGTGAGAACATGCAGTATTTGTCTTTCTGTGTGTGCCTTCTTTCATTTAAGTTGGACTCCAGTTCCATCTATGTTGCTGCAAAAGACATGATTTCATTCTTTCTTAAGGCTGAATAACATTCTGTTGTGTATGTATAGCACATTTTCTTCATCCAATCACCCATTGATGGACACTTGAACACTCCATATCTTTGCTATCGTGAATACTGCTGTGATAAATATACGAGTGCAGGTATCCTTTTGATACAATGATTTCTTTTCCTTTGGGCAGATACTCAGTAGTGGAATTTCTGAATCAAATGGTAGTTCTACTTTTAGTTCTTTGAGAAGTCTCCATACTGTTTTCCATAGAGGTCGTACTAATCAACATTCCCACCAACATAAGCGTCCCTTTTCTCCGCATCCTTGCCAACATATGTTATTTTTTGACTTTTTAGTAATAGTCATTTTAACTGGTGTAAGAGGACACCTCATTGTGGTTTTAATTTGCATTTCTCTGATGGTTAGTGATGTTGAGCATTTTTTTTTTCATATGCTTTTTGGCCATTTGTAGGTCTTCTTTTGAGAAATGTCTATTCGTGTCTTTTGCAGACCGGCTCTTTTTTCCTTCTCAGACAAATCTACATTTCCCCATCTCTCAAATGGATACATGGTCACACCTGCCCACATGCAGGTTGGAAAGGTTCTATGACTCCAGGCAGCATAACTGGCAAAATCCCAGTCCCTGGACTTAGCTTTTAAGGGAAAGCGAGGCTGATTTGCTGCCGTTCTTCTACCTCAACAGGGCTGGGGCCACACCCCCTGCCCACGTGCTAGGAAAGGTTTTTCCCTTGTGGAGACTCTGGCTTGCTTATTTTGAGACTGTCAGGTGAGACATATATTCTATTTTGTTTAAGCTACTCTTGTTCTGAATCTCTGTAATGGAAACCCAGCCTAACCTTCTAACTTGTACATGGGGCTGATGGATTTTTTTTTTTTTTTTCAAATTGTTTGAACCAATTTGAGTTGCATTTCCTCTTCCTTTTAGTGGAAAGCCCCCCCAAAAGGAATTGGGGTCTTTCCTTTTGGGGTACGTATGAGTTTCCTATGGTGACTCTAACAAATCACCACTGGCTTAAAAAGTGGAAACTGATTCTTTTACCGTTTTGGAGGTCAGAAGACCAACAATCAGTTTCGCTGGGCTGAAACCAAGGTGTGGGCTGGGCCGTGCTCCCTCAGGAGGCTCTGGTGGAAGAATCCGTTTTCATGCTTTTTCCAGCATTCTTAGCTGCTGGCCCCGTCTTGCGTCTTCAAAGCCAGCGGCATAGCGTCTTTCATCAGTGGCCACATTGCCATCTTCTGTGTCAAATCTCTGCCTGTCCCCCTTTTACGTGGACACTTGTGATATAATTAGTTAATTAACTAATTAATTAATTTATTGAGTCAGAGTCTTGCTCTGTCACCCTGGGTAGAGTGCGGTGGCATCATCATATCTCACTGCAGCCTCCAATTCCTGGGCTCAAGCGATCCTCCTGCCTCAGCCTTTGGAGTAGCTGGGACTACGGCATGCGCCACCACACCCGGCCAATGTTTTTCTAGTTTTAGTAGAGACGGGGTCTTGCTCTTGCTCAGGCTGGTCTCAAACCCCTGACCTCAAGCGATCCTCCCACCTCGGCCTCCCAGAGTGCTGGGATTACAGGTGTGAGCCATGGTGCCCAGCCTCTCTGCCCTCCTTTACAGCAGAGCTCAAAGAGTGGTCCTTGCTATGGATTCTTTCCTCCACTCAAGGGTCTGGAGCCTCTCCAATTAGGGTCCCCCAACATGCCTCCCCCGCCCACCGAAACCCTTCCAGTCAAGGTCACCGATGACCTCCACATTGCCAGGTCCAGGGTCAGTTCTCGGTCCCCTTCTGACTCCGCCTTTCCGCAGCGTTTGGCACGGTTGAGTTCCGTTCCTTCCTCACCTGACTTTCAGGAGTCCACACTCTCCTGGATCTCCTCTCCCCTCTCTGGCTACTCATTCTTGGCTGCCTTTGCCTTGGATCTTGTGGCGGGTTGAATTGTGTCTCCCCAAAAATGATATGCCCAAGTCCTAACCCCCAGAACCTGGGAATGTGACATTTGGAAAAAGAGTACTTGAAGATGTCATTAAGTGAAGGAGCTAACAATGAGATCATCCTGGATTTCAGGTGAATCCATATCCAGTGACTTGTCTGTTTATAAGAGAAAAAAAGAGGGAAGTTTAAGGAACACAGACACACAGAGGAGAAGGCCATGTGACGGCAGAGGCAGAGATCAGAGTGATGTGGCCACAAGCCAAGGAACGTTTGGAGCCACCAGAAGGTGGAAGAGGCAAGGAAAGACCCTCCTCTATAGCTTCCAGAGGCAGCATGGCCCTTGTGACACCTTGATTTCACACTTCTCGCTCCAGAATTGGGAGAGAATAAATTTTTGTTTCTTTAAGAAACCAAGTTTGTGGTCATTTGTCATGGAATCCCCAGGAAACTAATACAGACCTTTGATTCACACTCACTCCCTCAAGAGCTCACCCCATCTCATGGCTTAAAATATTTTCTTTAACTCATAGCTCAAATTATATACGTCTTGGCTGGGCACAGTGGCTCACGCCTATAATCCCAGCACTTTGGGAGGCCGAGGCAGGAGCATCGCAGGAGGCCAGAATTTCGAGACCAGCCTGGGCAATAAGCAAGACCCTGTCTCTAAAAAAATAAAAATTAGCTGAGCTAATAGTGGTGCACACCCATAGTCTGGCTACTCAGGAGGCTGAGGCAGGGGGATTGCTTGAGCCCAGGAGTTAGAGACCAGCCTGGATAACATAGCGAAACCCCATCTCTACAAAACATTTTTAAAAATTAGCTGGGTGTGGTGGCGCATGCCTGTAGTCCCAGCTACTCTGGAGGCTGAGGCAGAAGAATCATTTGAGCCCAGAAGTTCAAAGCTGCAGTGTGGTTTGATTGTGCCACTGCACTCCAGCCTGGGCAACAGTGAGACCCTGTCTCTTAAAAAAAAATTATATATCTCCTGCTTAAATCTGTCCCCTGACTTCAGCCTTGATTATGCAACCAGTGATTCTACCTCTTCTCTTGATTATCTAATGGGTATCTCACACTTCACATGTACAAAACCCAAACTCCAAATTTCTACCTCCCCCATCCTTCCTCTCCCACTGGCTTTCACATCTCAGGGATGTGATGTGCAGCTCTATTCTTCTAGAAACTTAAGACAAAAGCTCTGGCATCATCTATGGCTACTTTTTCCTGCAATGGCTTCCCAGTGTAGTTAGAGTAACGTCCAGTCTTTTCTCCATAGAGAGTTTTCAGCAGGGGAGCAACAGATTTTGATCAACATTTTTAAATGTTGCTCTCTGTTCTGGGGGGAGATGGATGATGTGGGCTGTTAGGGACTGTACAAGTGCTCCTGGGCAGGGTACTTCAAATGGCTTCAGTCTGGTCATTCCACAGGCTTCACTTGGATCACGGGAAAACTGCCACATCTTTGCCGTAAAAAAAGATGCAGCCACTTCCATTGTACTTTTCCTCCTCCCCATGTCTGTCCTTTTGTTTCATGCACTTTTGAGTATGAGTCCAAACCCCATCCTCTGGTTTCTCCAAGGGGTGGGCAGGCCTCTCCCCTTCTTTGTAAGTTTAACTTTTTAAATACCCTCATGCCAAGCTCAGGTTCTGGATAGATGACTCATACATGACTCTCAGATTTTGCAAGTTCTGCATATATGGCTGTGATGGCCAGCCTTTAAGAGACTTTCCAGTGATCCCTGCATCCTGGTATCCATGCCGTTTTGTGGCCTTCTCCCAGAATGACTCAGAGCTGGCCCATGTGATAGAGTCCTGTATAGTGGAGACCATAGTTTGTGACTTGTGAGGTTGGGTCATAAATAAAATATATATAAAACTATATTATTTATTTCTGTGTCTCTTTAGCGGTTGATTGTCTCTCCTTGAAGGAAGGAGCGTTCCACCTTTTTCACCTGAAGCATGGTGCTCTCTCAACTGCAGGGGCTATGGTCCTTGTCACCTCTATGCATGGGAGAAAGGCAAGTGTGTGTGTGTCAGGGGTAGGTCTGGGGGCTTCCCCTCAAGGTAGGTTTGCATGTACTTGACTTTTAAAGGAAGAGGGAACTGAGAGAAGCCCAGACATCTGAGTAGGAAGGAGAAGAGGTAGAAGCTGCCAAGCCCTGACTGTCACTTCTTCCACCGTGTACACCATGTACACCACCCCTGGGTGCCCGGACCCAACAGGTAAGGCCCTGGCTGGACTCGGGCTGGGGGCTGGTGATAGTCAGGACCCAGGTTGCAGCATCCTCACCTCGGGGCAGCTGGCCCAGGGCCCAGAGCCTGAGGGACAGAGGGAGGAGTGGACTGGGCTCTGACTGGCCTTGCCTTTCCTCCGGAAGGGTACGTGGAGGAAGATGATGATGACGATTACGAGAACACGACACCATCCTACAAGGACCTTCCTCCCAAGCCAGGTAAGGGGACTTCCTGGAGGCCGGCTGTGTGCCCTGGGGGAACAGAGGGAGTAGAGTCGCCAGGGGGTGTTAGCTGAGCATCGTAGACACAGTCAGCCTCCTGTGTACCCAGCCCACGGCAGGCGCCACAATGGCAGGTGCCTTTGGGAACCCAGACCCTGCCTGTGAGGCTCTGTTGGTCTGATGGCGGAGGCAGCTTTGGGCACAGTGTTGGGTGAGCAGGAGAGAGAGCAAGAGATTGGGGAAATTCCGAGGAGAATTGAGAGCTCTGCCTGCAAGGTGGGGGGTGGTGTGTAAGAAGAGGTGACTTTGGAGTGGGACTTGAGGGACAAGAAGGCATTTGTTAGGAAGACAAGCACAGGAGAGAACTGCTGGGTGCAAAGTCCCTGAGGCATGAAAGCGGTGTCTGAGAAACTGCGAGTGGACGGTGGGCGCCCCGATCTCCTTGAATTTATACCCAAGGCCCAGGTTTTATTTAGATTTGGGCAGCCCTGCTTGAACAAGAGTCTGATAAGTGGATATAATAGTGGAGGTTTGGGAGATTTTCCTGAGGTAACTCCCACTGGGGACACTGAAGCCATGAGAGATCCGCAGGGCCGAGGCTGACAGGTGTGTACACCATGTACACCACCCCTGGGTGCCCGGACCCAACAGGTAAGGCCCGGCCGGGCTCAGGCTGGGGGCTGGCGATGGTCAGGACCCAGGTTGCAGCATCCTCACCTCGGGGCAGCTGGCCCAGGGCCCAGAGCCCGAGGGACAGAGGGAGAGGTGGACTGGGCTCTGACTGGCCTTGCCTTTCCTCCGGAAGGGTACGTGGAGGAAGATGATGGTGACGATTATGAGAACTCAGCACCATCCTACAAGGACCTTCCTCCCAAGCCAGGTAAGGGGACTTCCTGGAGGCCGGCCGTGTGCCCTGGGGGAACAGAGGGAGTAGAGTCGCCAGGGGGCGTTAGCTGGGCATCGCAGGCAGGGACCATTCCATGAGGACTGGGCTTCTCCATCTCCCATCTCTGAGTCCACAGTGGGGCCATCCTTAGTAGGGGGGTCCAGGGACACCATGGAGCTCTGCGTGAGGTAGGAGGTGACCTGGGCTTTCCGTTTGACTGCCCCCTCTCCAACTCCAGCACAGCCCTCACATGATCCTCAAACCCAACTCCAGGAGCAGGTCCATCGTCACCTTCAGGGCCACCCCTTCCCCAGTCGCCCCCTCCCCATCTCCACATGCAGCCTTGTATCTGTTTTCAAATCCAACTTCATCACTACTTTGCACCCCAACTACAACCCAACCTTAAAGTCTTTTGCATTCCCAAACCCAGCAACGACTCCATCCTTCATCCCAACTACACCCCAAACCACAACCCTACTGCCATATCCAGGGTCTTGCTCTGTCGCCCAGGCTGGAGCACAGTGGTGCAATCATAGCTCACTGCAGCCTCAAACTCCTGGGCTCAGGTGATCCTCCTCCCTCAGCCTCCTGAGTAGCTGGGACTACAGGTGCGCACCACCACACCCGGCTAATGTTTCTATTTTATTGTAGAGATGGGGTCTCACTATGTTGCCCAGGCTGGCCTCAAGTGATCCTCCCACCTTGGCCTCCTAAAGAGCTAGGATTACAGGCGAGAGCCACTGTGCCCGGCCCAACCCCATCTCCAACTCCAGCTGCAACCCTTTGCTGCAAGGCTAACTCTGTCTCCCCTACTTCCTTTGATCTCATTCCCATGTTCCCTGCGCATCTCTCCTCCAGGCTGGATTGCTCCGCCGAGGCCCCCAAGGACAGGTGAGTTGGGGCTGGGGGTGCAGGAGACCCAGTGCTGGCTTTGCCCTGCTCCGGGCCTGAGCAACCCTTCCTCCCCCTTCAGAAAAGAAAGCGGAGAACCCCCCACTTCCTTGCAAGGCTCCAAAGACAACAGGTGAGAGCCCACAGCTGGCATCTTCCTGCTCACCTGGCTGAAGCCCTACTCCGAATGACCAATGTCTTTCTGATCCCTTCCAGGCCTGGACCTGCCCCCCGTCACCTGTGTATTTCCTCGACCGGGTGAGCAGTGGGAAGACTCTTCAAGAAGCCCACGAGGGGCCATTTGGAGGTTTCCTTCCAGCTGCCTAATTCTGAGCAGATAGTAAAAGCAGAGATTGTTGATCTTGGAAGACAGAGTTTTTAGGCACCTTCTGAATAAAACTCTCTCCCCTTTTCTCCCAGGGGTCGACCTGGAGCCTCCTCCATTTCAGCCATCTCTAGCAGGTAGGTCCTCGTCCCCCTCGGGTTTCACCTCTCTCCCCTCTGACAGCGGCTAGTGTGTCTGGTTTAGACCCACAGCTCTGGAGGGAAACCCTGAGTCAGGGAAACTTCTTTAAGAAGCTGCTCCAAGGCTGGGCATGGTGGCTCGAGCCTCTAATGCCAGTGCTGTGGGAGGCCAAGGCAGGAAGATCACTTGAGGCCGGGAGTCCAAGACCAGCCTGGGCAACGTAGCAAGACCCCATCTCTACAATAAATAAAGCAAAAAAATTAGCTGGGTGCCTGTAGTTCCAGCTACTCGGGAGGCTGAGGCAGGAGGATTGCTTGAGTCCAGGAGTGCGAGGCTGCTGTGAGCTATGATGATGCTACTGGAGTGATGATGTCACTCCAGCCTGGGTGATGGAGGAAAACACTGTCTCTCTAAATAACTAAATAAACAAAAACAAACAAACAAACAAAAAAACATCTACAGAAAAAGGAAGCTGCTCCTCCCAGAGTCAAGGCCAGATCCCCCCAGGGACCCAGGGTGTTTGCTGGGTAACCTTTAGAACCCCCCTCTTGCTTGCATAAAACGTGGGAAGTGTTCTTTGCCCCGGGACCAAGGGTCCAGAGGCTTCCTTGAATGGGGAGCAGCTTGGTCAGGGGCTCTGGAGAGTACAAGGTGACACGTCATCAATATTAAGCACAGATCTGGGTCCAACTCATGTGTAACCTCACTGAGCCTCCGTCTATTTATTTATGAAATGGGAATAATTCTTGCCAGGCATGGTGGCTCATGCCTCTAATCCCAGCACTTTTGGAGGCCTAGGTGGGAGGATCATTTGAGGCCAGGAGTTTAAGACCAGCCTGGGCAACACAGCAAGACCCCATCTCTGAAAAAAAAAAATCAGAGCATTCACTCTCTCAGTGCTCTCTTGATGACTTCATCTGGTGCAATAATCAAGACTACAGAGCTCTGGCCCCTGCTCTTGGAGGAAGGCTTAAGGATTCCTCCCTTACTTCTATGAAGCACTGGTGTCGATTTCTCTGTCCCCACCCCCATCCTCCAGCAACTCCAGTGCCTTGGCTCAGTCAGAAGTCTGCAAGTCCTGGGTGCTGCCAGGAGGAGAGACTGGTGGTGTACCTGTGTGTGCTGGTGGCGATATCACTGCTCCTGGGCTGCCTCGGTCTCGCTGTGACCCTGATTAAGTGTGAGTAGGACCAGGATGGGGCAAGGAGAGAGACTGGGGACGGGACATGGGAGGACCTGGACTCAAGCTAGACTCCTCCTCTTAGACCAGGAGGTGGTGGAAGAACTGAAGATGTTAACGTTTCAGCAGATGGCGTGGCGAGCAAATGGTGAGTGGTTTAATCATTCCTTCATGCCATGGATATATATATATTTTGAGACAGGGTCTTGCTCTTGCTCTAGAGTGCCATGGCGTCATCGTAGCTCACTGAAACCTCAACTCCTGGTCTCAAGTGATCCCCCTGCCTCAGCCTCCTGAGTAGCTGGGACTATAGGTGTGCGCCCCCATGCCCAGCTAATTTTACTATTTTTTTTATAGAGATGGAGTCTTCTTATGTTGCCCAGGCCGGTCTTGAACTCCTGGCCTCAAGTGATCCTCCCACATGAGCCTCCCAAAGTGCTAGGTTACAGGTGTGAGCAACTGCTGCGCCTGGCTTCATGCCATGTATATTGAGCACCAACCCAATCCTTAAACCCAAATCTAAGACCTGCCCCATCCCTATCTTTGCCAGGCACCGAGTTAGGTACCAAGAGGTGAGTAGAATGGTAAACACAGCACACTCGGTCCCTGTCACTGTGGAATATGTGTGTGGATGTGTGTGTGTGTCCAGACTTCCACTGTCCAATACGGCAGCCACAAGCCGCATGTGCCTGTTGAGTACTTGAAATGTGGCCAGTCTGAACTGAGATATGCCGTTAAGTATAAAATACACACCAATTTCAAACACTTGCTTTGAGAAAAGAATGTAAAATATCTGATGAATAATTTTTAAACATTGATTACACATTCTGAAATAAAAAAGAGAAATTATAATATTGTAGGTACAGAGGGATACATAAAAATATTCAAATTCACTTTTACCTGTTTCTTTTGACTTTTAAAAAGGTGGCTACTAGCAAGTTTAAAATTGCATAGTTGATTCACATTATATTTCTATTGGACAGCACAAGAATAGACAACCATTCATCAAATTATCACCCAAATGAATATAACATTACAAATTTGATGAGTATTCCAAAGGAAGAGAGATGTGGTTCTGTGAAAATGTCTAACAAGGAATCTGTTACAAAAATTTCAATAGATTTAGAGGGTACACGTTGAATTCTGTTACATGTATGTATTGTACAGTGGTGAAGTCTGGGCTTTTAGTGTACCCATCACCTGACTAGTGTACGTTGTACCCAATAGGCAATTTTCACCCCTCCCTCCCCACTTTTAAGTCTCCAGTGTTAATTATACCACTCTGTGTATCCTTAACAAGGAATCTGGTCTGTATCTTTGAGGTGGGGGTCATAGAGGGCTTCCCTAGGGAAATGTTGCTGCAGCAGAGTGAAGGAAGAGAAGAGGAGGAATTAACCAGGTGAGAGATTGAGAGGCTCAGGCATGTGCAAAGGCCCTGTGGTAGGAGGCCCCATTGTAAATACAAGGGAGGAGGATGGTGTAGTTGGGCAGGTGAGAATGATGGTGGTTTGGATGAGGGTTCTGGGCATGGGGATGGAGAGAAATGGGTCTAGTAGAAAGGTTTTGAAGGCAAAATTGACAGGAGCTGGGGATGGATTGGGAATGGCATTGAGCAAGAGGGAGGAATGTCAAGGATGACATATCTATGTCTTATAGTTCTGTTTTGCTCAACTCAAGGGCCATTTACTGAGCTAGTGAGCATTGGAAGAGGGCAAAGTTCATGGAGAAATAGTGAGAAATACACACATTAGTTGTAGAAGAATCTTCTGGGCTGGGCTGGCCTCCCCCGGGACTGATGAAGTCTGAAACTTGCTCTATGCCTCACCCTATGCCCCACATCAAGCCACTCTGCTGGAGGGTTCAGTCTCTATTTCATCTTTCCCCTCATTACTCCACACGCAACTCACCCATCCCTGGAATACTTTCCCACTTCTCATATTCACCAATAACAATAAATCATATTTTATTATGAAAGTATGATCTGTTCATATTATTAAACCTATGAATTTTATTCAAATGTGACCCATGGAGTGCCATGATTTTATTTTTCATTCCAATGTTTTTTGCCTCGGTTTAGCATTATTCTGTCTTTCTCACTACAATCCCCTATATTTCTCTCTTCCTTTTCCTTTACTCTCAAAGTATTAGAGTGTTAAAACTCTATTGCTGCTCTAATCCTAGCAGTCTGGGAGGCCGAGGTGGGCGGATTGTTTGAGCTCAGGAGTTCGAGACCAGCCTGAGCAAGAGCGAGACCCCATCTCTACTAAAAATAGAAAGAAATTAGCCAAACAACTAAAATATATACAAAAAAATTAGCGGGGCATGGTGGCACATGCCTGTAGTCCCAGCTACTCGGGAGGCTGAGGCAGGAGGATTGCTTGAGCCTAGGAGTTGGAGGTTGCTGTGAGCTAGGCTGACGCCACGGCACTCACTCTAGCCCAGGCAACAGAGTGAGACTCTGTCTCAAAAACAAAACAAACCAAAAACAAAAACAAAACAAACAAACAAAAAAACTCTATTGTTGAAACCTCACCTGTGTTAAGTCTTCTTGCAATGTAGTAAAAATACTTTAGCAAAATACTTTAGTTGATATGTCATTTTTATTTTAATTCTGTGGCCCCACTTCCCTGATATTTTTACTCTTCTAGTCACTGAATTTTAAGGCAGGTGCAGAACAACATCTTTGTTTATTCTTTTAGCCTTCATTTTAGGAATTCCCTTCAATATCTTCTTTTATTGATTCTTCTATTTTCTTTATTTCATGTCTTTTTTTTCTTGATTTATTTCCACATTTTGGCTGAACATATATGTTAATTGGCCACAGAGAAAGGGCACCTAGATGTGTTATTTTGAATTCCTTTATGTATGCACATACCTTCACACATCGTTAGTATCTTTGGTGTGAATAGACTTATACATGTGAAATCATCTGCTCAAAACCCATTAGTGGCTTCTCATTGCACAGAGCCCAGTGTGAAACCTTTAGCGTGGCATTCGAGGACCCAGACATCAGACCTCATCCTACTTTGCGCTCAAGTTTCTCTGAGGTTCCCCTCCACCCCTGCTGCACCTGCTTTCCCCAACCTACTTGCCTCTGTATCTTTGCTTTTAAGATAGCCCCTGCCTCCTGCGCCTCCGCTCACCCCAGTTAGTGAATCAGCACCCTCTTCCTTCAAAACCCACCTCCTCCCGGATCCCCACCATGTCTACTCTTCCCAAAGTTCCAACTGTTGATCCTTCTCTGAGCCAATCTAGGACTCATGGACATTGAGCATGGGGTGTTTGAGTTTCAGCATGATCCACTAGAATTTGAATGTGGCAGGGAGCATGACTCTTGCTTTTCTCTGATGTGTCTGCAGTCAGTGTGGGTGTCCAGATGGGGTACTGAGTCTCTAACTTTCAAGCCCATCCCTTCTGACAGTGACAGGCATGGTGGGGCTAGCTGGTCTGAAGAAGGACATTGATCGTGTGAGAGCTGACACCAACCAGTCCCTGGTGGAACTTCGGGGCTTATTAGGTGAGTGGGTCTTGCATAACTGCCCAGAGATGTGGGACATGGCAGAGCTGGGACATTGCATAACTCCATGGAAATTATTCTCAGTGCAGTCTATGTGAATGATGCCTCCTGAGTTGAGCAATACATAGCCTGCCCAACTGTGTGTGGCATATTCTGTACATGGCTCTGGCTCTTGGTCCACCCTAATAGCATCCTATCCTGTCCCCAGACTGTCACAGAGTTACCTGTCCTGAAGGCTGGCTCCCCTTTGAAGGCAAGTGTTACTATTTCTCCCCAAACACCAAGTCGTGGGATGAAGCACGGAAGTTCTGCCAGGAGAATTACTCTCACTTGGTCATTATCAGTAGTTTTGCTGAACAGGTGAGTTGTCTCCACTAAGTCTTTGAGAACCAGCAGTGCCAGCCTGCCTCTCTTCTAGGATTTATCCATCCTTCCCTTCCCTGGATGGAGGGAAATTAGAATTACCTTTGAGCTACTAAAGCTTTAAGAGCAAACTCTTACTGAGATAGTATCAAGCAGAAGTTAAGAGGATATGCTTTGAGTCCAAATCCCGACTGTGTTTATTTAACCTCTACAAGTCTCACTTTTATCTCTAACATGGAAATATAATAGTGGCTGTCTCTTAGCTAGCACTTTCTATTTTTCCGATTTTATTACAAATACCTTACATCTTACATGCATTAACATATGTAATCCTCACAACAACCCTGTAAATTAGCATACAGTCAAAAGAGGTTATTTTGTGCTGCAATAACAATCTCCACGGCCTGATGATGAATGTGTATGAGGCAAACCATACACTGATCCTCAAAACTTCCACTTACTGGCACTCACAAAGCAAGTCACATGGACACTCCTATCCTTTAAGATGGTGGAAAAACAATTTCCCACCTGTGTGTGTCCAGAAGCAGAATTGGAATATTTGTGAACAATTTCAATGGCTTAATGCTACTACAATTAGGTAGTATTACCATTTGTACACAGTACATGTCATTTCTAATTCAAAGGTGAGGAAACTGAGGCACAGGACACTTAAGCAATTTGCTTGTGGTCACTCAACCAGTAAGTGTCAGAGCTGGGATGTGAGTGCGGGTAGCTGGCTTCACACTCTGTGGTCATGACCATAAACATTGTAGCACTATTTGATTAATGTTTGCATGGTTGATCTTTTCCCATTCTTTTACCATCAACCAATTTATGACATTATATTTAAAATAGGTTTGTTGTAGACAGTATATAGCTAAGACTTGGGTTTTTAAAATCTGACCTGACAATCTATAGCTTTTAGTTGGTGTTTTTAGACCATTTACATTTAATATAATCATTGATTTGGTTGGATTTAGGTCTATTATCTTATTATTATTTTTTCTTGTATGTCCCCCTTGTTTTTTATCCCTGTGTCATAGCATCATTTGTATGAGTAGCTAAATAGAGGGCTTTGGAAGGGATTCCACTGGATAATGAAAATGGGGCAGGTACAAATCATATTCTCTAAACTCAGGTTCACAAGAAATGTAACTTTGTTTCCTTTAAATTACTCTTTGTAGTTTCTTTCTTGAGTTCCCATTATACTGGGATGGTGGACATTTAATCTCAGTCAGTTGGGGCTCCCCTATTTTTCTTTTGAATGGGGACAGCTTGTATGGGGTCACAGTGGAGGGGAGAACACATCTGGTCCTTGATGTCTTCACTCCAAACTGATATCCACTGAGATATCCACTACTGAATGATCCCAGACAAGTTATTTAACCTCTCAATTTTCTCATCTACAAAATGGGTATAAGGCTAATACTTGCTTCAGTGGGTCATGATGAGGACCCAATGAGGTCATCTGTGCGAAGTGCATAGCTCACTTATCAATTCATTAATTCAACTAGCATTTCCGGAGCACCGACTATGTGCTACGCACTAGTCTGTATACTGGGGATCCAGCGATGGCCAAGACAGATGAGTTCCCTCTTCTTAAGCTGCCCTCATTTTGGTGTCTAGAAATAGCAAGGACTTTCTAAATGTTAGTCATTCTTCTAGTTTTCTGGCACTTGGCCATTGGACCACTCAGGATGCCCCTGAGGTGTCCCACTCTCGAATCAGCAAGGCCTTTGGGGTGTGGAGGACTCTCTACCTCCTTCCCTGGTGTTCTTGGGCACAAAGGATGTTTCTGCTCCTTCTACCCCATTCTGGGGTCTAAGAAACTGTGAGGGCTGCCAAGGCTCCGTCTGTTTGATGGGACAGGCAGCCCTTTCCTCCATCTGGTTTCCTGACACCTCCCTGGGGCTTTACCCAGGAAATAGCACTCAAGTTTCTTCTGCTTTTTAGAGTCCTCAGACCCCTCTGGGGTTTTTGCCATTGCCTGGGGCTCTCTGGGGCTCTCTGGGGCTCCCTGGGGTCAAGGTGCGGTGTCCTCTGGGACCATTTACGCGTTCATAACTTCCTTCCTGTTGTGATCTCTCACCCCACATCTTAGGGAATCTTGGTCTAGTGAGAAGTAGGGTGAGTGATGTCTGATTTGCATATGTTCAGTGAGTTTTGACAAATGTATACACCTATGTAACTGTCCATCCAACCAAAATGTATAATCTTTCCACCACCCTAGAAAGTTCTCTCATATGCCTTTTCCAGTTAATTCTTCACTGCTCTCCCCAGCTGCAACCACTGGTCTGACTTTCCTCACCATAAATTAGTTTGCCTGCAGAAGAGTTGCTTTAAACCATATTTTCTTCCCAATCCTTTTGTCTTTGACATAAGTTCTTTTCTTCCAAAGCCCTGCAAAGCCAGGAAACCTACTTGTCTTCCCCTTTTCACTCTATTCCTGAAGCAATGAACTCCTTTGCTGCCTGGATGCACATTAAGGTTGCAGGTTTGGGCAAAAGACCCAGGAAAACTGAAAAAAAAATTGCTAAAAACGTTACTTAAATGTTATAATGCTCCATGTTAAGATGGAGTACTTGCTGTGTGCCAGCCGCTGTTCTGAGCACTTTAAATGTATTAACCCATTCAGTCCTCACAAAAACCCTACGAGGAGGTAGCTACTGTTATCCCATTTTACAGGCGAGGAAATTGAGGCACAGATTGGTTCAAAGATTGCGGGAGGAAAAGTGATATGATTATTCCCACCACATATGCTACCGTGGGAGAAGGCTGTTGATCCTGCTCTGGGAAGGGGAGGCATTCCCAAGCTCCAAATGTGTGGGACAGCGTAGAGATCGGGCCCTCATTCCAAAGGTCATGTAGAGGAATTGATGGCTGACTGAAGGTTGTACTTGCAGAATTTTGTGGCCAAGGTTCACCGTTCCCCACGGGTGTACTGGCTGGGGCTGCATGACAAGGACAAAGAAGGGGACTGGAGGTGGCTGGATGGGTCACCTGTCACGTTAAGGCAAGTGCCCAGAATTTCTGGGATCTCTCTGCTTCCTCTGTGGGCCTTGAACATGGGGAGAGGAGAAGGAGAGCGGGTGTGTGCTTGAAGTCAGGAGCTGATTCTTACTGGTACAGCTGTACTGACTTTTTGTTTTTAATAAAAAATAGAAATGAGGTCTTGCTATGTTGTCCAGGCTAGTCTCGAACTCCTGGCCTCAAATGATCCTCCTCCATCAGCCTTGTGGTTTGAAACATGGCAAAATTTCTCTCCTGGTTGGTAATTTGCCATTGTCCTTACACCCCTGAGGGACTCCCTGCTCCCCTTTGGAACTCCACATCACCTCACAACCAAAGGGTTTGTGCCTGGCACAGAAGGGACCTATGGACCCTGATTGGCGTGGGGGGGTGCATGTGCAGCTTTGGTCGTTATGTTGATGTACTACCCTGGGCATTCCTTCTTCCCTGTGTGCTTGTCATCCTTGCAGTCCAAGCCGACAGGTTCTCTAGAATCCCAGGCTGGGCTAGACAGGGGCAAGGGGCTTTTTTGGTGACAGGGCTTCTGGTTCATGTACCTTTAATTTTCCCTCCTTTGGAATATCTCAACCTTCTAGTACAACTGCTCAAATATATCAAGTCTTCCAAGGCCAATGGTTGGGAGAAAAAAAATAATAAACGGAGGCTGGGAGGATAAGTAAAATTTGGATTTGCTAAAATTATGAACAGGATTTCATTTTCTTTTGAGATGAGGTCTCCCTTGGTGGCCCAGGCTGGAGTACAGTGGCTCAATCATAGCTCACTGCAGCCTCAAACTCCTTGGCTCAGTCACTCAAGTAGCCGGGACTACAGGTGTGCGCCACCACACCCAGCTAATTTTTAATTTTTTTGTAGAGATGGGGTCTCACTATGTTGCCCAGGCTGGTCTGGAACTCCTGGCCTCAAGCAACCTCTCCCTTGGCTTCCCAAAATGCTGGGATTACAGGTGTGAGCCACTGTGCCTGTCCCCATATTCCTTTTTTTTTAATTAATAGACTTTATTTTTTAGAGCAGTTTTGAGTTTCCAGAAACATTGAGCACATAGTATAGAGATTTCTTACATACCCCACCTCTCTTGCACACAATTTCCCCTATATTAGCGTCTTTCATTGGTGTGATGCATTTGCTACAATTGATGAACCTATATTGATACATTATTATTAACTGAAGTCCATAGTTTACATTAGGGTTTACTCCTTGTGCTGTACAGTTCTATGATTATACATATATATGTTTTTGAGATGGGGTCTTGCTATGTTGCCCAGGCTGGTCTCAAGCTTCTGGGCTCAAGTGATGCTCCTGCTTCAGTCTCCTGAGTAGCTGTGATTACAGGTGTCCACCACTGCACCTGGCTAGTCCTATGGGTTTTGACAAATGCATAATTCCATGTATTGTATGGAAGAGTTTCACCACACTAAAAATCCCCTCCTCCCTGCCCACTTTTCCCCCCATACAGCTTCTGGGACCCAGAGGAACCCAACAACATGAATGAAGAGGACTGTGCTAGCATGAACAAAGGTGGCACCTGGAATGATCTCTCTTGCGAAAAAACTACGTATTGGATTTGTGAGCGGAAATGTTCCTGCTGAATCCCAGGGCTGAGGCTGGGGGTCCATATCGGAGTGTCCCTCGCTCCTAGAGATGAGAATCTCCTGCCCTTTCATGGAAGGCCCTGCCGCTTCATGAACTGACATGGATGTGCCTTGAACACGTCATGATCGGCACCCTGGACGCAGCAAGTTCCCAGAGATGCGAGCCAGGCCATTTCCAGGTTGAGGACTTGGGCTTGCCCAAATACATGGTGAGCTGGAAGGATGCCCACGGCTTGGTGGTGGATGGTCTCCCAGTTCTGGGGTCCAAAGGACGTTCACCAAGTTCCTGATCATGGCTCTTGGGAAATGATGCTGGCCCCGAGGGCTCCCTTACTGCCTATCTGATGCGGACTCGCTTCTGGGAAGTGGGTGGGGCAACCCTATTTTTGGCAAGCAATTTTCTTGATGTCTCGGGCAAGATTTGCCCAAGCTAGGTGCCAAGACCTGGCCCATGGAACTTCTAGAAAGATGTACCAGCTGAAAAGCAAGAGCCCACACTGTGTGGCTGGGCCAGGCCATGACTTGGTCGGATCCACGGGACAATGATGGGGATATCTGCCTGCATGTGCCCTTGGGCTGTCTGTGGGTTGTGAAGATCTCTGATGCTGTAATTCGGTCTATTTCTGTGTGGCCTTTCTTGGGCTATTAGCTGTTGCCGTGTTAGTGCTTCTCAAAATGCCACTTCCTTGGGTGGTCCTTGCCCACTGTGGGTGAGTTTGCTAGGGCTGCCATAACAAAGTACCAGGCGGCTTAAACAACAGAAATTTATTTTCTCCTAGTTCTGGAGGCTGGATGTCTACGATCAGGGTGTGGGCGAGGTTGGTTTCTGCTGAGGCTTCTTCTCTCCTTGGCTTATAGGTGATCATCTTCTGTGTGTCTTCACATGTTCATTCCTCTGTGTGTGTCTGTGGCCTAATGTTCTATTTTATTCTTCTTCTATTTTTTTTTTCTTTTTAGAGATCGGGTCTAACTCTGTTGCCCAGGTTGGAGTGCAGTGGTATCATCATAGCTCACTGCAGCTTTGAACTCCTGGGCTCAAGCTATCCTCCTGCCTCAGCCTCTCGAGTAGCTGGGACTACAGGCATGCGCCACCATGCCAGGCTAATTTTTCTGTTTTTTGTAGAGATGGAGTCTTGCTATGTTGCTCAGGCTGTTCTTGAACTCCTGGCCTCAAGCGATCCTCCTGCCTCAGCCTCCTAAAGTGCTGGGATTATGGGCGTGAGCCACCCTGCTCAATTATCTCTTTAAAGCTCTCAATTACCTCTTTAAAGACTGTATCTCCAAATACAGTCATATTCTGAGGTTCTGGGAGTTCAGATTTCAAAATGTACATTTTGAGGGGACACAGTTCAGCTCATAACACTCACAAAATGCCAGAAGTGCCCCACTGATTATTGTGACAACCAAAACTCATCACCTAGAGGAGGACTAGTACTACTCCCAGCTAAGCACAACTCAACATGGCAATCCCTGAATTGTATCCAAGAATGGGTAGACATTCTCCAAACCCACCAATTTATTGATCAACAAATGCCCTTGACTAATAGCAGAATCTTTCCTGTTTTGACCGAGAGCAGGTGAGTATAGCCGGGAAGGGGGGGGAGGGGGCTCTGAGGAGAAAGCGGGCAGTGGGAGGGTTGAAGTTCACTTCACTTCCTGTTTTCTCTGTTCTCATCTCCTCCCACCTCTACACCTGCCCCGGCCTCATCACAGCCCTTTGTACTGTCCGCAGCCTGCAGAGTGGATGTGTGCAATATAGTCTAAGCTCTCCACCCAGGGGACTATTGGCCCAAGTGACTGTTTATCTGGGGTCAGGGGAAGTTCTCACATCTCAGAAGAGGGAACTTCAATTTCCTCTAATATGTGTGTTGAGAAATGGGGAAGCAGAGGTCTGTGGTCACATCTCAGAGTTACGCTTGGGGGCCCCCAGAAGATCTGACCCCAACCTACCTCCTTTCCACATCTCTCACAACTGTCTAATTGCAGACAGAGGCAAACACGAAACAGGTTCCCTCTTACCACTTTGGGTCTAGGGGAGCAAAGGTTGGATGCTCTTGGTGGATAAAAATATTAATAGTCATGGTTTAGCAAATGTATATCACATGCTAGAGACATATACACATATATGCAGTGGCTCTCGTTTAATTTTCTCCATGACTTTGTGAGGTTGGAATAATTACCAATGCTGTTTTATAGCTGGAAAAACTGAGGCCCAGAGGGGTCTCATGGCTTGTCTGCTGTCATTTAGTGGATACATGTCACAGCTGGGATTTGGGCTCCGTCTGTGCCTCCAATGGTTGATTTCTTTCTGTAGCACCTGTCTTCTGAGCGATTGTCTGAAGACTTGAATTATGGTGTGGGGACCCTGACTTTGTGGTGTGGTGTGGTTGGAACAGACCCCCTGGGCTGAGAGAAGAGACCAGGGGCCGAGTTCTGGGTCTGTTGCTAACAATCTTTGTGGCTCTCCTGGGGCTATTACGATAATGTAGGTGAGCATCGATGAACACCAGGCAGCTAACTGTGAAGGCTGGAAAGATTCTGGATCTATTTGGAAGCTATAGCTAATAGGATCTGCTGAAGGATTAGATGTGGGGTGTGAGAGAAAGAGAAGAGGAAAGAATGACTCCAAGATTTTCAGCCTAAGCCACAGGTGAGAGGGAGGTGTCATTAACAGAGATGGGGAAGAAAAAATGCTCCTGAACACAACCCATTTAAATCTGGGTGGTTCGTGAACTTTTGCCAAAGTTCTTAGAACTTCTCTTAAGTAAGAAGCAAGTTGAGAATGGAATCTTGCGTGTGGCAGAGGAGATCATGCACTGCCTATGTTCTTTTTTTTTTTTTTTTGAGTCAGAGTCTCACTGTGTAGAGTGCAGTGGCATGATCATAGCTCATTGCAACCTCACACTCCTGGCCTCAAGCAATCATCCTGCGTCAGCCTCCCAAGTAGCTGAGACTATAGGCATGTGCCACCACATCTGACTGATTTTTTAATTTTTATTTTTGTAGAGACAGAGTCTTGCTATGTTGCTCAGGCTGGTCTTGAACTCAGGCTGGTCTTGAACTCCTGGCCTCAAGCAATCTTCCCGCCTCGGCTTCCCAGAGTACTAGGATTACAGGCATGAGCCACCTCACCTTACATTTTTAGTGACTTCTAATAGCCAGCAGCTGCCACCAGAGTCCACCTGATCTGCCACATGGCAGGTGGGAAGTTCCAGGGGACAAACGCTTCCTGGAACAGACTTCAACCAAAGCCTGGACTTGGTGTATGTGTACTCCAGCTGCCTCACTCCTCAGGAGAGAGGACTCCAAGATGCATGTTGTACATGAGGGCTCCTGCTGGGATTAAGCTCCAGTTGCCTATAACAGTAGCCTGCTCAATAACACATCCTTTTAAAATTAAAAAAAAAATTATTTTATTTTTTATTTTTAGGGATGGGGTCTTGCTCTGTTGCCCAGGCTGGAGTGCAGTGGCATCAGCATAGCTCACTGCAGCCTCCAACTCCTGGGCTCAAGTGATCCTCCTGCCTCAGCCTCCCAAGTAGCTGAGACTATAGGCACACACCACAATGCCTGGCTAATTTTTTCTATTTTTAGTAGAGACAGGGTCTCCGTCTTGCTCAGGCTGGTCTCAAACTCCTGAGCTCAAGCGATCCTCCCACCTCTGCCTCCCAGAGTGCTAGGATGACAGGTGTGAGCCACTGCACCCTCAATGTTCTGTCAATAAGGAAAGTGTGGTGGTGGTGGTGATGGCTGCTGAGTAGACAATCCACAGTGTCTGCCATTGTTGCATTGGTTCTGGGCTGAGATTTTCCCTAAATGGAATCAGAATAAGGGTGCAAAGATTTTTTTTTTTTTATATATATAGTGATGGGGACTCGCTCTGTTGCCCAGGCTGGCCTCAAACTCTTGGCCTCAAACCATCCTCCCACCTCAGCCTCCCAAGTGCTGGGATTACAGGCATGAGCCACCACACCCAGCTACAAAGGTGTTTATAAGACAGAATCATTTCACATGGTTGGTCATGAGACTTAGCTTGGATAAGCAAGGAGGTAAAGCCAGTAGGAAGTTGATGGTTTGAAGGGCTGAATGAGTTTAAAGAGTAAGTTTTGGACAAATGAGAGTAAGAACTTGAGGAAAGGGGCCTCCTCATTTACAAAAAGTCAAGGAAGTATTTGCAATGACCATGATGTGAGTATTCAGGAACAAGCATTGGCTGAGCACATCAGAGCAAAGAGAAATCTGATTCAACACACATTTTTAAGAGCCTGTTATCCAGAATGAGCACTTCAGGAAGTAAAGGTTAAATATATCCTCTCTAAGAATGATACGTGTAATGAGTTCCCTTGTCCTCAGCTTCATTCTTCATGCTGCCAACAAGATCCATGGGTAATGCCTTTTTCATATGAAGCTGAATGTTCTAGTTTCCATATTTTCTTTTTACTTGTCCTGGAAAAACACCCCCCACACAAAAGATGTTTAGATTAAAGGTATTTGTAAGGATAAAATAAAACAAACAAAATCAGCAACACAGAGAAAGAGCATGAGTGAGGTAAAGCCAGTTCCAACCAGCAGGCAAAGATGGCTTGATCTCCTAGCATTTTATTAATAGAATCCTAGGGCAGGTGGGCTCTTCTTTAGCTTACAGGGAGAGGACTTCTCAAAAATGCAGGATGAGGAATTCTTCTTTTTGATAAATTTTCAGACATAGTACAGTCCACTCCAGAATTTTAGCCTCCTGCATGTTGGTGTTTGTCTTTGAAGAAAGGCTAGACTCTTGTTGGTCTTGCTCTTTTTTTTATGCCCATTTCTTAGCATAGTGCCTGACACATTGTAGAACTCAACAAACATTCTCTTTGCCCCCCCCCCAGCAAGTTATAGCTTGGTTTAGCAGTCCTAAGCTCCCTAGGGGAACCTCTCCTGTAGCAGCCCACGAGGTTAGGGGTTCCTGGCCTACTTATAACAGTCATTGTATGAAGGAAGTTCAGAGTTATGTCTTTCCTCCTGGTATTTATGTTTCTTTTGCAGAAATACCTGTCCAGATGCAATTTACCAGTCAAGCATGGATTTTCCCACAAACAATGTTGCCTGGTTACACAACTGATCTTCCAACTTTTATCAAGTTTCTAGGGAACAGAGCTAGAAAGTTAACCCAATGTCAAATTTGTCCACAGAGAAGGAGAAAGACTTTCATTAACCTTTTACTCAAATCCTGTGCCTTGAAAAATAAAAGCCTAAGAGATTCTTTTAATTAAAACTAATGTATTTCTTAAAGAGAGATTCATAGTTTTTATTTTATATTTTCCCTTTTCAAAGATACACTCATCTCAAGAGTTATAAAATAAATAAAAAAGAAAATATTTACAGAATAAAAAGTATGAAAAATAGAAAAATATAAAAAATAAATACAAAAGATAAAAGGGAAGACTCACAAAATTATGGAAAAAATGACAACAAAAGTTAAAATAAAAATCAACATAATAAGAGATTAAAAAAGATAAAAAAGGAAGAAGAATAACATAATAAAATGAAAAAAAAGGAAAAAGAAAGATCAAAAAGAAAAGAGGAAAAAAAAAACCCAAAGATACACTCATCTTATTCAATTTCTACAATATTAAATGACAATAATAAAAAAGAGTTTCCTTATTTCATTGTGGGAAACCAGTAAACCAGTAATTGCAGTGCTGGCCGCTTTGGGAATTATTTTGGATTATCTGAAAAACCTTTCATAGGTCATAGTCACCAGTCTGTATCTATAACAATTTTCCTCTTGTTGAGAATGATTAAGCCTAACATCAATCAACTTTTTTGATCAACTGACATGCCCCAAGACTTTTCCTGGTTCCATTTTCCTCTTGATCTTTTTGGAAAGATTTAAAATTAATTCACCTATCTCCCTCCCTAAAGAAACTAAAGATAAATGTTTCTTTTTTCCTTCCTTCCTTCCTTCCTCCCTCCCTCCCTTCCTTTTTTTTTTTTTAAGAGACGGGATCTTGCTATGTTGCCCAGGCTGGTCTTGAACTCCTGGGCTTAAGTGATTCTCCCATCTCCGCCTCCCAAAGTGCTGGGATTACAGGCATGAGCCACCGCGCCCAGACTTGAAACTAAAGGTAGATGTTTCTTTAGTGACCTCAATAGTTCCACTGCTGAGGAAAATCACATAGTATCTCAAGGAATACTGAAGATGATTTATCAGAAAATTCTCAATTTAGTTTAACTTAAAAACAACATATTCTAAGGGTTTCTAGTGGGTGGATGTGGTGGGTGTGCACATGGGAGGTGTGAAACCAAGCCACATAGGAAGTGTTTTTACAGATTTAGAGCTTAGGAGCCCATCTTGGTGATCCAGGGATGGATCTTCTTAGAAGTATATGCTACTGTTTCTCCAGAAGGACGAATAAGGGACACGTATGGGAGAAATCTCACATAGTGCTGGAAGCTCATTCTTTGGTGCGCTGAGCCAGAGTTAGCTCAAAGGAAGACTAGAAGAATACCAGCAACCCAGTTCCAGAGGTATCCTCTTTCGTTAGAGGATCCTCTTTCATTAACAGGACCCTTTTGTCTCCCAGGGAGGCCCCATTATTTCCTGCACTCCTCCTTCAGAATTATGCAGAGCAGCTGGGGTGGAGTCCTGGAGCCCTTTTCATGGTGGGCCCACAACCACCTTTCCACAGGACGGTGGGAGGGATGGTGATTACCCTGCTTTGCCTACACTTGTAAATTTCCCCCAGTGGGATTCTATGTTAGATTATAGTGGTGCTGGTGAGACGTTTTAGCCACACCTCTTTGCACAGCAAGAATATATACAGAAAGCAGCTTGAGCACTGTTCGTGAGCAGGGAAGAGGCACTGAGAAACAATACACACAAGAATGAGGAACTCAAACCAGGTTATCAGGAAAAGGATTCATACCCTCCAGGAAAGGGAGGCTGTACTATGACAAGGAGAGGAAGTTCAGAGTGTCAAGGGGTGCGTGTGTGTGTGTGTGTGTGTGTGTGTGTGTGTGTGAGAGAGAGAGAGAGAGAGAGAGAGAGAGAGAGAGAGAGAGAGAGAGGGACATTAGAATAAGTCACATGTTCTCTTACCTCACTGGGTTTTGAGTCAGGGCTAAACTTGCTGGAAAGCGTAAGTGTCTCAGACTCAGATTTTAGTTTCACGATCTCTCTAAACCATTTTTGGTATTGTTTCCGGACCTGGAACATCAAAGGACATAGAAGGATATTTTTTGTTAACGTTGGTGAAGCAGAGGAAAGTCAGTGAGTGGGAAAGAAGATAGCAATTTGTTATTAAAAGACCTTTTCCCAAAAAATGTGGCATATCCAATACAAAGGAATATTATTCAGCCTTAAAAAGGAAGGACATTCTGACATGTGCTACAACATGAATGAACCCGGAGGACCTTATGCCAAGAGAAATAAGCCAGACACAAAAGGACAACTATTGTGTGATGCCACTTAGATGAGGTACCTAGAATAGTCAAATTCATTGAGACAGAAAGTAAAATGGTGGTTGCCAGGGACTTGGCAGGGGGAAATGGAGAGTTATTATTTAGTGGGGACAGAATTTCAGTTTGGGAGACAGAAAACATTCTAGACATAGATCGTGGGAATGGTTGCACAGCACTGTGAATGTAATGCCACTGAACTGTACACTTAAAAATGGGTAAAATGGGCCAGGCATGGTGGCTTACGCCTGTAATCCTACCACTCTGGGAGGCCGAGGCACAAGGATTGCTTGAGCTCAGGGGTTCAAGACCAGCCTGGGCAACATAGCAAGACCCCGTCTCTACAAAAAACAGAAAAATTAGAGCCAGGCATGGTGGCTCACTCCTGCGATCTTAGCACTTTGGGAGGCTGAGGCAGGAGGATAGTATGAGGCCAGGAGTTCAAGACCAGCCTGAGCAAGAGCTAGATCTTGTCTCTACAAAAACAGAAAAGTTAGCCAGGTGCAGTGGCACATGTCTGTAGTCCTAGCTACTCAGGGGGCTGAGGCGGGAAGATCTCCTGAACCCAGGAGTTTGAGGTTGCAGTGAGCTGTGATGATGCCACTGCACTCTAGCCCGGGCAACAGAGAGAGGCTCTGTCTCCAGAAAAAAAAAAAGTTAAAAATGGTAAATTTTCTGTTATGTATATATGTATACTTGACCACAACAAAAAATTTACAAAATATGCACATGCAAAAGACAGACAATAGAAGTTACGCAAAATTCTTCAGTCTAGTGAATATCACTGATACTGTTTTGGTGGTATCCTTTCACGCATCTTGGTTTGGGTACCCCAGAAGCAGACCCTGAGATAGGGTTCAAGTGTAAGGAATTCATTTGAGGGGTGATCCCAAGGAACACCAATAGGGTGGAGAAAAAGTGATGCAGGGAAGAGAAGGCAGCCAGCAAAGGATGCATAATCAAGGACGTTCCCACCGTGGACAGCCAGACCTCAGTCCCATTGGGGTCCAGTGGAGAAGAGCATAGGACACACTTCAGAGTCCTGCCACTTGAGGGGCGAGGGAGCCAGGGTATTTATCCACCAGCTCCCATCAGTCCTGGGTTGCTGGCTGTCCTGAAGGGCCATTACTCTCTGGCATCACCATCTTATGAGTGCATGAGCTAGATATGTCTCTTGGGCAGGAAGAAACCCCTAGACACAGAGTCATAGGTATTTGCAATAAGCAACCCCAGGCATGTAGGGATAAATGGCAAAGGTACATGAGAGGGCTGTTGACAGCATCTGCTACACCAAGGTTTCCCAACCTGGGCACTGTTGACATCTTGGGTTGATCATGCTCTGTGGTGGGAGACTGTCCTATACACTGTAGGATGTTTAGCAGCATTCCTGGCCTCTACCCTCTAGATGTCAGTAGCATCCCCCCACCTCCATTGTGACAATCAAACATGTCCCCAGATATTGCTGACTGTCCCCTGGAGGTAACAAAGCTGCTCCTTGTTGAGAACCACTCTGATATGCCATAAACACCCATACCCACATGTATTAATAAATAAGTACAAGACAATAACATAAACAATACATTCTTTTTTTTGGTAATCTGACTCAATGTTCAATGAAGCAATAAATGTTTATATATATTATATAAACAAATATAATGGAACCCTCTGGAGTAATGTTTTTGAAACTTGCTTTTTCACTAATGTATTTTGAATATCCTCCCAGACATAAAATATTCTTGTGCCTGGACAAATATTAACATTTGAATGCTCTCTAAGCCTGTGGTTGTCGTTTGATCTCTAGGGAATGTCTGCCCTGTCATCCCAGTTTCTTCCTTCCCCATCCTCTGAGGAGCTGTTCTGTCCTTCTTTCCAAGTTTGATTCTTTGGGCACCTGTATTAAGAGTGAGGAAAAGAGTAGGGGAAGGAGGGGGAGACAGAGAGAGAGAGAGAGAGAGAGAGAGAGAGAGAGAGAGAGCAGAGAGAGAGAGAGAACACACCAGGAAAGAAAGGAAGTGTATCAGTCAGGACAGATATTGCTGCAGTAACAAACATCCCCAAAATCTTAGTGGCTGATTTGTGTATCAGTCAGGACAGGTGTTGCTACAGTAAAAAACATCCCCAAAATCTTAGTGGCTGAACTGCACAAGGGATACCTGAACTATGTATCCTGTTTATGGTATTTGAGGAATATAAATAAAAAGCTTGAGTGATTTTGTATTTCTTCTGGTTGCCAGGCTATGTTTATTTGGCCTTTGTACCTTCTGATTTGGACCACATGAATCTGGGATTCATTGGGGTTTCAGTCTGTATCTTGTTCTATAGAGATAGGATAATTTAACTAAATTTAGGTAAAACATAGGTCAATAGTACAGAGTTGCATCTTGTCTAGAGGTTCAATTCTAGAGCCAGCATGCAGTCCACATTATGCCTGAGCACCTCTTAGTAAGGGACCATCTTGAAGGCTTTTTCAATAAGTTCAAAGCAGCCAGTATTTCTCTAGTGTTGGGCACACATTACCATTTCTTTTGTTCAGCTGCAGACAAGTGAATTGCCTTGAATTTAGTAGCCATACTGAATAAAAACTATATATCAGTAAAAACGGGAGGGAAAAGTAGGTATAACTCTTTTGCATTGTGCTTACTCAGGTGCATGCATGCACTAAAGGGTTGCCTTCAGGTTTCTTCGGCTATACACTTGCTTATAATGAGATGGATGAATGAATGGGTAGAAGGAGAAATATGTGATAAAGCAAATATAGCACAATGTTAATTATAGAATCAGGTGATTGATATATCCATGCCCACTGTATAACTCTTTAAATGTTTTTAGATGTTTGGAAATGTTCATAATAAATGTTGGAAAAATTAACTCGTTATGTAATTTCATTGCAGAACTCTTAAAACATATTAGTATGGAGACTACAGCACCACACTGAAATGTGTTTAAGAATTCATGCTAAGTAGCTTGAATTATTATTGTTATTATTATTATTATTTTGAGACAGGGTCTTGCTCTGTTGCCTAGACTAGAATGTGGTGGTATGATCATAGCTCACAGCAACCACCAACTCCTGGGCTCAAGCAACCCTCTTGTCTCAGCCTCCCAAGTAACTGGAACTGCAGGTGTGCACCACCACACCCAGCTAATTTTTTTTTTTTTTTGGGAGAGACAGGGTCTTGCTATTGCCCAGGCTGGTCTCAAATTCCTGGCCTCAAGCAATCCTCCTGCCTTGGCCTCCCAAAGTGCTAGGATTACAGGCATGAGCCACTGCGCCTGGCCTAGATTTCATTATCAATCTCCATTATTCAATACTCTGTAGTAGTAGTGTGCTTTGTCTTAGTCTCATGGTGGGTAGAGTGTTCATTTCCCATTGTTTGGGCTTAGCTATGTGACTTGCTTTGGCCAATGCGATATTAGCAGAGGTGATGCAAATAGAATTGCAGGTTTAAAATGACCTTGCCAAGTGGGGTTTCCCTACAAGACCTGTCCAGAAAGTATTCAGCCATTGTTAATATGATTTTTCATATTACATGGCTGAATACTTTCTGGACAGTCCTCATATTTGTGATTTTGCTATTGTTATGAGGAGAATATATGCCAAGGAGCTGTTCTCCCTTCTGCATAAGCCTCAGAATTAGTCACAAGGAGCAAACCTGAACCTGATCTGCATCCTGGAGCCAACCTAAGCTGAGCCCAGCTAACCTGCACACCCAAGAATGAGAAAAACGAATATTTGTATTTAAACCGCTGAGATTTTTTTTGAGGTTGTTTGTTGCACAGCATTAGCTGACTGTTGTAGGCAGGAAAGCTGAAGAAGTGATTTTTTTATATAGCAATTATTTACTTTCTGAAAGCTGTTAATAAATGATGTATCTTACAATCAATAGCATATTTTTAAACATAGTAAAGCATATTTAATTCAATTATGGTGCAACACAGTAAATTTAATTATTATAAATTGAATTAAGGTATAACATAGGAAAGCATGCCAAGTGCACTGACCCTAAGTGTACAGTTTGATGAATTTTAACGTAAGTAACCACTTGTGTAAACCACCACCCAGATCCAGGTATGGAACATCTGAGCATTCCAGAAGTTTTCCTCATGCCCCTTTCCAATCTATACCCCTAGTCCGAGCTCCAAGGTAACCACTTCAATAGCAGCATTTTTTCCCTTTGAGACAGAGTCTCACTCTGTTGCCCAGGCTGGAGTGCAGTGGTGTCATCACAGCTCACTGCAACCTCAAACTCCTGGACTCAAGCAATCCCCCTGCCTCAGCCTCCCAGCATGCTAGGATTACAGGTGTGAGCCACAACACCAGGCCCAAATTTTTCTTAAGTTTAAAACAACAAAGAGAGTGGTCATTGTTTACCTGCTGGCTGAGGATGCAGTAGACCAGGAAAATGAAGAAACCCTGAAGGCTATTGATGATGGTGAAGAGGTAAGCCATGACCTGGGCAGCTGGACCCACCTGCAGAATGCCCAGGCACCACGTGCAGCCCAGGATGAAGAGCTGAAGTGTTGCCTTAAGTGTCAACATCCTGAGAGGAGTCAGAGATGATGATGTCAAAAAACTAATAATGGATATAGACACCCCTACAGTGTAGCTGTTAGAGTGAGGATTCTGAAGATAGAGTATCCGGGTTTAAAGTAAAGCCAGTGCTAAGTAAGTGTGTGACCTTCAGGCAAGTTACTTTACCTTCTTGTAACTCAGTTCCCTCATCTTTATTACAGTCTTATTTCAGGGAGTTGTTATACAGATTTTTTTTTTGAGACAGGGTCTCACTCTGTTGCCCAGGGTGGAGTGTAGTGGCGTGATCACAGCTCACTGCAGCCTTGAACTCTTGGCCTCAACCAATCCTCCTGCCTCGGGCTCCCAAAGCACTGGGATTACAGGCGTGAGACGCTGCCTCTGCACAGGAGTTGGTTATTTTTGATAAAAAAGTACCCCTGTATGTGTCTTGTGTTTGTATGGCAGAAACTGATGGCTCCCCCCTTCTCCTCCTCTTTTTTTTTTGGTGTTAAATCTCTTTCTCCTGTGAGTTTTATCAGGGCATGTGGCCACCCAGTTAGAGACTACATTTCCCAGCCTCCCTTGGAGCTAGGTGTCATCATGTGACAAAGGTCAGCCAATGGGATATGAGCAAATGTGGAATGTGCCACTGCTATGACACCTCCTTCCTAGGGGATGATGGAGCAACAAAATAGAAAGAACCTGGATCCCTGGGTCACTTTGTGGAGCAGAGCTTCTCCACTAGCCCTGGGATGCTCACCCCTGGACTGTGACATGAGAGTGAAATAAACTTCCATTTCATCCTTCTTTTTGGGGGATCTTTTTGTCACAGCAGCTTAGCCTGTATTGCAGCAAATACAGGTTCTCATGAACTGTGACAATGGAAGATGACCCTGGCCTTGCTAGTCCCTGGAGCATGGTTGTGGGGTATACGTGTCTGTGTGTGTGTGTGTGTGTGTGTGTGTGTGTGTGTGTGTGTGTGTGTGTGTAGGAGGGAAGAGTAGGGGCGGGTAGAACAGGGAGTGGGAAGTACCATCTGTCACATCCTACCTTTTGTTCTGGATGGTTGACACTTCACTATTGAGGGAGGAAAGTTTCCTTTTCAAAATCCAAAGGACCAAGAGAAAAAATACTAAATTCACCTGCAGGAACACACAGACAATGTAGAGTGCAAGTTAAAATAACATATAGTGTCCACTTTAAATTGCACACAAAAGCTCTACCTCCCTGCACATGGGGTTGAACTGGTAGCAGGTGGAAAAACCAAATTACACAATGGAGGAAATGCATGCCCCTTGTTCTATCTTGTACCCGGCACTTCTGGCAGCTTTTCCTGGGTTAGGAACGTCAGAGGCACATACTCACACAGAAAATGGCACAGACTGGGCCAAGGAAACCCCAGATGAATCCCTGATCCAGGTTGAGCCAGCAGCTGGGAACAATTGGAAAAAGGGACACAAAGAGAGGTCAGAGGAAGCACATGACATGAACATGAAGTGGCACTTTCGCTGTCAGAAAATGTTTCCAACTCCTCCTGAAAGTCAGCTGACAATTATCATGGCTTTGATTTCTCACTGTCTTGTGCCAGCGTTATGTCAAACATTTTGATTTTGAGACAGAGTCTTGCTCTGTCACCTGGGCTACAGTGCTGCAGTGTCATCATAGCTCACTGTAACCTCACACTCCTGGGCTCAAGTGATCCTCCTGCCTCAGCCTCCTGAGTAGCTGGGACTACAGGCATCCACCACTGTGCCCAGCTAATTTTTCTATTTTTAGTGGAGATGGGGTCTCGCTGTGGCCCAGGCTGGTCTCGAACTCCTGGCCTCAAGCAATCCTCCCACTTCGACCTCCCAGAGTGCTGGGATTACAGGCATGAGCCACAGTGCCCAGCTTACGTTAAAAAATTTAAGAGCACAGTCCCGTTGAGTTTTCACACAAGAATTGTGAGGTTAGGACAATGGGTACAACTGTTCCTCTCATTTCACTGATAAGGGGACTGAGACTTGAGAACTCGAAGTTCCAGATCATGGGAAGGATGAAGCTGGGACCTAAGCCCCAAAACTCCCTCCTTTCAGAACCTTCTGAACTCTCACTGCCGTCTTATCCAGACTCACTGGCAAAGAGGTTAGAGCTGCTATAAAGCGGAACAGAGAGGGCATTGGATATGTATATCCTCCTCCTCCTCATGAATGCTGCCCCCACAAAAGCTTTCTTAGGAAACCGTCCACGGCACAGGGTGAGGGTCAAGCTCACTGATCAGGAGTGCCATAGAGGTGAGGCTTAGATGCTGCACAAACGGCCACAATCACAGCGGGGACGCCGTAGCCAACTGGGAACATGAGCCACTTCATGAGTCTGTTCATGCTGGAGTAGTTGACCACCGTCAGGTTCCGCGCGGTGAGGAAGAGGTGCAGGCCCTCCAGCAGCATCCAGGTGAAGGAGGCCAGGTAGAGGTAGTGTAAGGCACCAGCAACGACAGCACACAACACCTGGAGGAGGAGTAAGGTCACCAGAAGGGGTTGTCAGGGAAGAGTGTGGCCCCAGGACCTCTCCTTGACATTGGCATTGGGTTCTGAGCACCTGACGTTAGAGCAAGAGCATTCACTTCTGTTTATTTACTTATTTATTTTTTTTAGAGACAGGGTCTCACTCTGTCACCCAGGCTGGAGTGCAGCGGTGCAAATAACAGCTCACTGCAGCCTTGAACTCCTGGGCCCAAGTGATCCTCCTGCCTCAGCCTCCAAGTAGCTGGGACTACAGATGCCACCACCACACCTGGTTAATTTTTCCATTTTTAGTAGAGACGGGGTCTCGCTATGTTGCTCAGGCTGGTCTCGAACTCCTGGCCTCAAGTGATCCTCTTGCCTTGGCCTCCCAAAGTGCTTGGATTACAGGTGTGAGCCACCACACCCGAAGTTTGGCCATTTTAGATTCTATACGTGAGAGATCACGCAGTATTTGTCTACTGTGCCTGGCTTATTTCATTTAACATAATGTCTTCCAGGTTCATCCATGTTGTCACAAATGAGAGGATTTCCTTCTTCTTTTTTTGTTTTTTGAGACAGAGTCTCACTCTGTCCTCCTGGGTAGAGTGCAGTGGCCTCATCATACCTCACTGCAGCCTCAAATTCCTGGGCTCAAGCGATCCTCCTGCCTCAGCCTCCCAAGTAGCTGGGACTACAAGTGCACACCACCATGCCTGGCTAATTTTTCCTATTTTTTTGTGTTGCTCAGGATGGTCTCAAACTCCTGACCTCAAGTGATCCTCCCGACCAAGCCTCTTAGAGTTCTGGGATTACAGGTGTGAGCTACCACGCCCGGCCTCCTCCTCTTTTTATTGTTCTTTTTAAGGCTGAATAGTATTCTAGGACATATATCTACGAAGGTGTTCTTTCTCTCCTCTGTACCAGGAGGGACACAAGTTGATCCCTGAAAACAACTTTAGATTCGTAACAGTCTGGAGCCAGCACCAGAGCAATCCACAAAACAGACTTGACTAACAAGCCTTTATCTATGATTTCTTTCCCATATTCTTGTCTTCCCAAAATTTGCTGCCTCTAGAGACCCAGATCCTTTTCCTTTGTCTTGTTACTCCTCCAAAAACTTACTGTTCTTTGTGGAAGATGCTGGTGCTCTAATCCGCCTCTTTGGGAATTACCCCTTTCCTGAGTATCTCCCATGTACATAGGAAATATGCACCCGTGTTAATAAACTTATGTTTGTTTTTCTCTTGTTAATCTGTCCTTTGTTTCAGGAGTCCCAGCGAGGAACTCAGAAAGGTAGAAGAAAAATTATGTTTTCCTCCTCTACAGACACAACGCCATTGTATGAAGGTACCCAGTGCAGCATCGCTCCGTGAGCCCGCATCCCCTAGGGCAGGGCAGGGGTCCTCTTACGCCATCAGTACCTTGGGTTCGGTTCTGTCCATCGCCGTGAGGAAGAGGAGGTGGGCCAGGAAGAGGCAGAGTGAGAGCTGCAGGTGCAGTGAGGTGCTGGTGTTCTGGATGGCTTTGCACAGGAGGAAGGTGAGGGCCGCCAGGAGGAGGCACAGCAGAGAGAGGCCCAGCCCCACGTAGGTGATGACGGTGAGCACAGGATCCTCCTCCTGGGACCCAGAAAAGAAGAGTTCACGGTCATACTTTCCTGCTCTCACATTATGGTTCTCCTCCTTGGACTGGGGCATCCTAAACACAGGGGCCAAGCACCGTAATGGTGTGGAAAGTGTCTCCTAGGCTGTCCTTTTGGTTTGTTTGTTTTCAGCTTTATTGAGGTACACTTAATATATAAAAATCACACACATTTAATGTTTACATTTTTTTTTTGAGACAAGATGTCACTCTGTTGCCTGGGAAAAAGTACAGTGATGTCACCATAGCTCACTGCAACTTCAAACTCCTGAGCTCAAGCAATCCTCCACTCTGCCTCCTAAGGAGCCGGGACTACAGGTACATGCCACCATGCCTGGCTAATTTTTTGTAGAGGTGAGGTCTTGCTATTGCCCATTCTGGTCTGGAACTCCTGGCCTCAAGAGATCCTCCTGCCGTGGGCTTCCAAAGTGCTGGGATTACAGACCTGAGCCACCAAGCCCAGCCTAATGTATACATTTTGATGAGTTTGGACATAGGCATAGCAGAATAGGTCACCCCGCCAAAAAGTAGAATGGCAGTTGCCAGGGACTGGGGAGAGAGGGAATAGTTTAAGAGGTAAAGAGTTTTGGTTTTGCAAGATGGGAAGAGTTCTGGAGATTGTTGAGTGACAATGTGAATGTCTTTAACACTGCTGAGCTTTACACTTAAAAATGGCAATGTTGGTACATTTTATGTTATGTATATATTACTACAAGTTTTTAGAAAGTGTTTTTGTATGCTGAGGACTTGGGCCATGCAGCACGTGTTTGATTAGAGGGTTCATGCTAATTATATGATTTATGGTGAACAATTTTGTTGGCCTGGGGTCTGGGGGTCCGAGTAGTTTAAGTTCAGCCATGTAGGTGCTGTGTACCTACGTGACTGACCTCCAATACAAACCCCAGACATCGAGGCTCAGGTGAGCTTCCCAGGTTGACAACACTCTATGTGTGTTGTCGCAGGTCATTGCTTGGAGAATGACCCGCATCTGTGCAGCTCCACTGGGAGAGGACACCCGGAAGCTTGCACCTGGTTTCTCCTGGACTTCTTCCCACGTGCCTTTTCCCTTTGCTGGTTTTAATCTATACCCTTTGCTGTATTCATAACCATGAGTATAACATTTCTTCCGAGTCCTGTGAGTTTTTTTTTTTTTTTTTTTTTTTTTTTTTTTTTTTTTTTTAGTAAATCATCATGCCCCAGGGTCTTGAGGACCCCTGGCACAATGTGGACCCTAGAGAAAGTCACAAAAATGAGCACTGGGAGTGAGAGATGAGACCCACATTGGGGATATAGCAATATTGCTTTTTCTTCCCCTTGGTGATTTAACACAGCAACAGTTCACTTCTAGCTCCTGTTACATACTCCACATGAGTTGACAGAGACCCCTGCCCACAGTCACTCAGAAACCCAGGATGACAGAGGCACCACCACTTTTCAGCTGAACCCTTGGGAGGGGGGTCTACTACCTCCTCATCACCCTGGAGGACACCACATGGGCTTTTCTATGATTTATCCCAGGAAAGTAGCATTGCAGTCAATAACCCCTGACTGAAAACAACCTAGATACCCATTATAACTGTGGCATGGATAAGTAAATTATAGTTTAGTCATGCAAGGGAATATTATACAGCAGTGAAAATGAAAGAGCTAAGGCTATGCCCAACTCATAGGTGAACTTCACACATGGAATGATGAATGAAAGAAGAATTTTATGTTTTAACTCCCATTTTAGTTTCTCTACTGCCCTGTTTATGTAAGAGGAGAAGTCAGATATTCCCACCAAATGTTGTTCTGGGGGTGTACCACCTCCAACCCTGTGAGGAGGGGTGTGATCCAGGACATCTCACATCACTGGTAAATCCTCTGGTCCCACCTCTAGGATATAGGTCCAGTTTGACCTCCTGCCACCTCTGCTGCTACGTGAATCCCAGCCACCACCGTCTCTTTGCGAGTCTACTCTTGTTGTACCAATGTCCATTCTCCACCTGGGAGCCACGGGGACCGCCTAGGACATAAATATGCAAATCCTCCATTGCTTCCTATGGCAATTAGAATGAAACCTAAATTCCTTTAGACTTAGGAGGATTTAGACACATCCTCCTTGTTCCCATCTCCCCAGTCTCATCTCTTTCCACTTCCCCCTCACTCGACTCTGCTCCAATCACACTTGTTTCTGGGACATGTCACGTTTGTTCTCTCTTTAGGGCCTTTGCACACATATGCACATCTCTTCTTGGGGTCCCCTTCCTCGAGATGTTTTTCATAATGAAAAGTTCTTTTAAAAAAATTGAGGTAAAACTCACATAACATAAAATTCATCAGTCTATAGTATACAATTTAGTGACATTTAGTATAGATGGTCCCCTACTTAAGGGTAGTTCGACTTATGATTTTCCCACGTTATGATGGGTTTGTTGGGGAGTAACCCACCATAAATTGAGGAGTATCTGCACATTCACAAAGTTGTGCAACAATCACCCCCATCTTGTTGCAAAACATTTTCATCACCCCAAAATAAAACCCCATGCCCATTAAGAAGTCACTCCCCAATCCTTCTCTCCCACCCGCTAGCAACCACTGATCTACTTTCTGTCTCTATGGATTTACCTATTTTGGACATTTCATATGAATGGAATAAAACACTGTGTGGCTCTTTGTGTCTGCCTTCTCTCACTCAACATGAAGTTTTCGAGATTCATCCATGTGGTGGCACCACTAACTTTTTTTTTTTTCCCCTGGAGACAGGGTCTTTGCTCTGTTGTCCAGGCTGGAGTGTGGTGGTATGATCATAGCTCACTGCAGCCTTGAATTTCTGGGCTCGAGCAGCCGCCCGAGTAGCTGGGACTACAGCCACATGCCACCATGTGGCTACTTAAAATTTCTTTTTGTAGAGATGGGGTCTTGCTGTGTTGTCCAGGCCGATCTCAAACTTCTGGCCTCAAGTGGTTTTCTCACCTTGGCCTCCCAAAGTGCTGGAGCTACAGGCGTGAGCCACTGTGCCTGGCCACCACTGACTCTTAATACGGATGTTTCTCAATTTACAATGGGCCACATCCCAATAAACCCTGATAGACCCATCCTGAAGTTGAAAAAAAATTGTAATTTGAGTCATCGTAAGTCAGGGACCAACTGTATTCAGATTTCAGCTTGAATATTTAATTCGTACAGAGGCTCCTTTGGGCTACTCTATCTAAAGTGGACTTCCTTCCACAATTACTCATCACCAGCTCTTCTTAAGTTTCTTTATAGCACTTATTACCACCTCACAGGGGCTCGGAAAGCCTGTGGTGGAGGAACAAAAAATGTATACATCATACCTGGGTGGTGAAGGTCATGAGAACAGCGAAACTAGACAGGTGGCTGCAATTGCATATGGTGTGACTTCCGTTCACTTGTATCAGGAGACAGCCATCTCTGGACCAGTGCCCGCCCTGCTCTGTGCTCTTCCAGTAGACACAGAAGGCCTTTTTGTTACTGGGATTCATCTGAAAACAGAATGGGCTCATCATCGTCATCATCTTTTTTTTCATAGAACAGATTTTTACTGAGCACCTATTATGTACACTCTCAGACACTGTTCCTGGTGCTGGTGATACAACAGAAGACAAAACAGACAAAAATCCCAGAACTTACAGAGCTCCTAGAGCTCACTGTCTCTCTGCTTCCTCAGTAGGAACAATTTTCAGTGTTGGGTCTATGCCAGGGCGCCACGTGCCGGGGCACCCGGGTGAGGAGCGACTCAAGCAATTTCTATTCTAAGTGGTCGCCAGGATCCCTACCCAGTAGCCACTGCTTTACTGGGATTGTACATAATGGAAAATAAAGCCAGTCCTCTCTGGAAGCCGGCATTTTACAAGATTTCACTGGGTTCAGGACCTTGCCCCAGATTATGGGAGTCAAAAGGAAAACAAAACAAAACAAAACAAAACCCAAGGGAATCCCAGGCTCACATAATGTTTTCTCTAAAACTCTCCCTGAAACGAATTTTTCTGGTCCCTTCTCATCAATTCAGTTCCCTAACACCGTATTACCACACAATACTTGCTCACGTAATGAGAAGAGCGGTGTACAGGAAAGAAACATTACAAGGAGAGAGAACAAAATTAGCCTTTAATCTCTTCTCTTTGTCTCAGCGGCTTTCAGAGCATGGCTTTGGGGGCCAAGGAGGTGGGTTGGATGCTCTCTGGTTTTGGGGCCGCATCTCCTTTGATGATCTGGTTATCTCAGACTTCTTTCCCTGTTCCTCCCTTCCTCCTAATACATCAGAAGTCCATACCTAGATTTTATGCACCAGATAGAGAAAACCTACATTTTTTTACCTTTCCTCCTTGAACTCTTTTTTTTTTTTTTTTTTTTTTTGAGACGAAGTCTCACTCTGTTGCCCTGGGTACAGTGTAGTGGCATCATCACAGCTCACTACAACCTCAAATGCTTGGGCTCAAGAGATCCTCCTGCCTCAGCCTCCTGAGTAGCTGGGACTACAGGTGTGCACCACAATGCCTGGCTAATTTTTATATTTTTAATAGAGACGATGTCTCACTCTTGCTCAGGCTGGTCTTGAACTCCTGACCTCAAGTGATCCCCCCCGCCTAGGTCTGCCAGAGTGCTAGGATTACAGGCGTGAGCCTCTGTGCCTGGCCTCCCTTTAACTCTTCTTTTCTTTTTAAACTCCTATTTTTTTAACAGAACAGAAAGGAAAAAGTGCAGAGTAATTCTGTTATATGTCTCTATGGCTATTGAACTTCCTTCTTTTAAGAGTTTGAGCAGAAAATGGGAAAAGTCAATGGATTAAATAAAATTGTTTTGATGGAGTATATAGTCTTACTAATGAATATCAGGCTTTGTGTAAAAATGAATATCATGTCTCAGTTCAAATTTCACAAATCTGTAAGGTACCTGTAACTGAAATAATTTCACACCCTAGACTACCATTGCCCAAGAGGTGTATCATGTGAGCCATCTATGTAATTTGAAATTTTCTGTTAGTTACATTAAAAAAGGTAAAGAAACAGACCAAATTAACTTTAATAATATATTTTATTTAACCCAGTATATTTAAAATTAGTATCCTAGGCTGAGGCGGGAGAATCTCTTGAGCCTAGGAGTTTGAGGCCAGCCTGGGCAACATGACAAGACCCCATCTAAAAAAAATAGTATCTTTTAAATATGTTAATATAAATTAATAAATATAATTTTTTTAATTTCAGCATATTACAAGGGTACAAATGTTTGGGTTACATATATTGCCCTTGCCCCATCCGAGTCAGAGCTTCAAGTGTGTCCATCCCCCAAGTTGTGCACATTGTACCCATTAGGTGTGTATATACCCATCCCCTCTCCCCCCTCCCATATGTCTGACACCCCATGAATGTTATCACTATATGTGCAAATAAGTGTTAATCAGTTGATACCAATTTGATGGTGAGTACATATGGTGCTTGTTTTTCCATTCTTGGGATACTTCACTTAGGAGAATGGGCTCCAGCTCTAACCAGAATAATATAAGAGGTGTCATATCAACGTTTTTTGTGGCTGAATAGAACTCCATGGCATACATATATGACATTTTATTAATCCACTCATGTATTGATGGGCACTTGGGTTGTTTCCACATCTTTGCAACATTCTAGTGTAGATATCTAATAAATATAATTAATATGAAACTATTGATGAGATGTTTTACATTCCTTTTTTCTTTTCTTTTTTTTTTGTTTCGATTTACTTGTTTTATTTTTTAATTTAATTTTAACTTTTTTTTTTGAGACAAGATCTTGTTCTGTCACCCAGGCTGGAGGACAGTGGCATGGTCATAGCTTACGGTAACCTCTAACTCCTGGGCTCAAGCCATCCTTCTGCCTTAGCCTCCCAAGTAGCTGGGACTACAGGTGCGCACTACCATGCCTGGCTAATTAAAAAAACATTTTTTTGTAGTGACTGGATCTTGCTATGTTGCCTAGGATGGTTTTGAATTCCTGGCCTCAAGCAATCCTCCCACCTTGGCCTCCCAAAGTGCTGGTATTACAGGTATGAGCCACTGAGCCCGCCATATTCTAATTTTTTTTTTTTTTGATACAGAGCCTCATTCTGTTCCCAGGGCTAGCGTGCAGTGGCATCATCATAGTTCACAGCAACCTCAAACTCCTGGGCCCAAGTGATCCTCCTGCTTCAGCCTCCCCAGTAGCTGGAGCTACAGGTGCATATCACCACACCTGGCTAATTTTTGTAGAGATGAGGTCTTGCTCTTGTCCGGGCTGGTCTAGAACTCCTGGTCTCAAGTGATCCTCCCTCCTTGGTCTCCCAAAGTGCTAGAATTACAGGTATGAGACACAGCACCTGGCCTTAAATATTAATTTTTAATTGGCAAATTATAATTGCATATATTAATAGGATACCATGTAATGTTGTGACACCTGTTTATGCATACAATGTGGAATGATTAAATCTATGATTTAATGATCAATTAATTTCTTTTCTTCTTACTAAATCACCAAAATCTGGAAATACTTGATGTAAACCTGGAAATACTGTCTTCAAAATCTTGATTCAGACTGGCCACATTTCAAATGCCCAGTAGCCACAGGTGCTCCTGACTGCCACATGGAACAGTGCAGGTCTAGAACCACTGACGGGGACTATGTTACGCACATTGTTTATTCTGCCTCCACGAAACCTGACAAGCTCAAATCACAGTGGTGACCCACCTTCACATGCTGGAAACTCAGAGTCACAAACTTGGAGAGAGACATGTTCCTCTTGGGTCCGATAGCAGCACTCACCACCTGGGAGTTCAGGTAAACTCGATGTTTCTCACCCATCTCTTCAAAAAATGATGCATTTATGATGTTTCCAAGAGAAGAGTAGGAAATAAAGGCTACTGCACTGGGCCCTGAGGAAACAGAACAATGGAGTCTTTAAAGGTGCGATCGCCGGGCGCGGTGGCTCACGCCTGTAATCCTAGCACTCTGGGAGGCCGAGGTGGGCGGATTGTTTGAGCTCAGGAGTTCGAGACCAGCCTGAGCAAGAGTGAGACCCCATCTCTACTAAAAATAGAAAGAAATTATCTGGCCAGGCCGGGCGCGGTGGCTCACGCCTGTAATCCTAGCCCTCTGGGAGGCCGAGGCGGGTGGATCGCTCGAGGTCAGGAGTTCGAGACCAGCCTGAGCAAGAGTGAGACCCCGTCTCTACTAAAAATAGAAAGAAATTATCTGGCCAACTAAAAATATATATACAAAAAAATTAGCCGGGCATGGTGGCTCATGCCTGTAGTCCCAGCTACTAGGGAGGCTGAGGCAGTAGGATCGCTTAAGCCCAGGAGTCTGAGGTTGCTGTGAGCTAGGCTGACGCCATGGCACTCACTCTAGCCCGGGCAACAAAGTGACACTCTGTCTCAAAAAAAAAAAAAAAAAAAAAAAGAAATTATCTGGCCAACTAAAATATATATAGAAAAAAATTAGCCGGGCATGGTGGTGCATGCCTGTAGTCCCAGCTACTCGGGAGGCTGAGGCAGGAGGATCGCTTAAGCCCAGGAGTTTGAGGTTGCTGTGAGCTAGGCTGATGCCACGGCACTCACTCTAGCCCGGGCAACAGAGCGACACTCTGTCTCAAAAAAAAAAAAAAAACTGCCATCAGAGCCGACCACATCAGTGCACACCTGTAGTCCCTGTGACTGGGAAGGCTGAGGCAAGGGACTTGCCTGAGGACAGGAGTTCAAGGCCAGCCTGAGTAACATAGACTGCATCTCTAAAAAAAAAATTAAAAAATCTTTTTCATATGTTTATTGGGCATTAGTCTATTTTCTTTTTGAAAAGGTTCTATTCAGTCTTTTGCCCACTTTTTATGGGGCTATTTGATTTTGTCTTGATTTGTTTGAGTTATTTATAGATTCTGGTTATCAGCCCTTTATCAGATGTATAGCATGCAAATATTTTCTCCCATTCTGTAGGTTGTCTATTCACTCTATTGATTGTTTCCTTGGCTGTGCAGAAGCTTTTTAGTTTAATCAAGTCCCGTTTCTTAATTTTTGTTGTTGTGATTGCCTTTGGGGTTTTCTTCAGCTAAGATGTGGAATCAACCCAAGTGGCCATCAATACATGAGTGGATTAGTAAAATGTATATCCATACTATGGAGTACTATGCAGCCATAAAAATGGTGAACCTTTTATAACAACCTGGATAGAAGTAGAGATGATTCTTCTAAGTGAAGTATCACAAGAATGGAAAAACAAACACCACATGTACTCACTATTAAACTGGAACTAATTGATCAACACCCATGTGCACATAAGGTAGTAAAACTCAGCAGAAACCAAGTAGGTGGGGGGGGGAGGAGGGGTTGGGTAAACTTACATCTAACAGGTGCAGTGCATGCTACCTTGGTTATGGGCACACTTACGACTTTGACTCAAACTGCACAAAAGCAAAACATGGAATCAAAATGTTTGTATCCCCATAAAATTCTGAAATAAAAAAATTAAAAAATCAAAGTGCCACCGTTCCTTCTGTTCTCTTTCCCTCAGGATTACTCAGGCAGTACCTTCCTTCCTTGTATCCATCAAGCCCTCATCCTTACCACACCAGTGCTCAGGAACTGCCTAGCAAGCTACTTGGGAGGCTGAGGTGGGAGGATCACTTGGGCCCAGGAGTTGGAGGCTGAAGTGAGCTATAATTGAGCCACTGCACTCCAGCTTGGGTGACAGAGCAAGACCCTGTTTCTAAATAAAAACAAAATAATAAAATAAAAAACAAAAACAAAATAAAATAAGAAATAAAAGTGAATTGTATTCAGTGGCATAGAGTACATTCACAATGTTGTCATTACCTCTATCCGATTCCAAAACACTTTCATCACCTCCAAAAGAGACCCCATACCCATGAAGTAATCACTACCTTGCCCCTCCCCAAGCCCCTGGAAACCATTAATCTACTTTCTGTGTCTACGGATTTATCTATTCTGGACATTTCATATAAATGCAATCATACAACATGTGACCTTTTGTGTGTGGCTTCTTTCAGTCAGCATCACATTTTTCAGGCTCATCCTTGCTGTAGTAGATATCAATATCAGTACTTCCTTCCTTCCTATGGTCAAATAATATTCCACTGTATGGACATACCACATTCTGTTTATCCATTCATCCACTGATGGACATCTGAGTTGCTTCCACCTTTTGGCTATTTTGAATAATGCTGCTGGGAGGACAGTGTATTCTTTTTTTAAAATTTTTTATTAAAAATTTTTTAATATGAAAGGGGAAGTGAGACGGGAGATTCAGTATCCCCCCTTTTTTTAGACAGGGCCTCACTCTGTCACCTGCTCTAGAGTGCAGTGGCATCATCATAGCTCACAGCAGTCTCCAACTCCTGAGCTCAAGTGATCCTCCTGCCTCAGCCTCCCAAGTAGCTGGGATTATAGGCATGAGCCACCGTGCCCAGCCAACAGTGTATTCTTCTGTGTATTAGTTTAAGCTATACTGGGGTAAGCCATTGTCTTAATTAGGACTTCGCACTCTAGGTCTGATTAGCTCAAATCAGAAACACCACAGTTGAGAGAAAGCTACTACAAATATTAATACTTCAGGTGTCTTTATCTCCGATCAAGTCAGACATTTTTCTTTTTCTTTTTTCTTTTTTTTTTTTTTGAGGCAGAGTCTCACTCTGTTGCCCAGGCTGGAGTGCAGTGGCATCATCATAGCTCACTGCAGCCTCAAATTCCTGGACTCAAGCAATCCTCCTGCCTCAGCCTCCAAAGTTGCTGGGACTACAGGCATGCACCACCACGATCATTTTTTCTATTGTTAGTAGAGACAGGGGTCTTGCTCTTGCTCAGGCTGGTCTCCAACTCCTGACCTCATGTGATCCTCCCACCTCAGCCTCCCAGAGTGCTTGGATTACAGGCATGAGACACCACGCCTGGCCTGCCATTGTTTTTCACAAGAGTATTTCTCCACTGGAGCTGAGGTCATATGGACCCTGGAGGGTTCATTGTAACACGCAGTGCTGGGCCCCACCCTCAGAATGTGAAATCATTCTGTCCGAGAGGGGACTGAGAATTTTCATTTCTAGCCTGTTCCTGGGTGATGTTGATGTTGCTGGTTCGGGAATCACCCTTTCAGGATCTCTGGTCTGAAAGGTTCTGGTTGCCTGACACCAACTACAATATTAACGGTACAGAATCCTGCCCCTGGAGTATGGCTGCATCTGCCTCAAGGGAACCGTTGATTGAAGGTACAGCAGAGTCCTTAGAAGGACAGAAAGCTGGGACTTTGCTGCATTTACAGAACATGTTTTATGATTAGGATGTGTTGAGCCTACTCGGTAATAAATGTTTGTTTAATAAATTACTGGCACATTGGAGAATATGTTGTGAAACTTCCTTTTTTCTTGTTTTTGAGACAGAGTCTCATTCTGTTCCCCATGCATGGAGACGTCCTTTTATTGTAGCCTGGCTCAGGGGTAGGAAGATGTGGCTAATTCTCCCCCACTTCTAACCACTGATGGCTACAACTGTCTATCAAAAAAACAGAACTAGGCTGGGCATGGTGGCTCACGTCTGTAATCCTAGCACTCTGGGAGGCAGAGGCAGGAGGATCACTTGAGCTCAGGAGTTTGAGACCAGCTGAGCAACAGCAAGATGCCGTCTATACAAAAAAATGGAAAAATTAGCCTGGCCTGGTGGCTCGAGGCTGTAGCCCCAGCTACTCTGGAGGCTGAGGCAGGAGGATCACTTGAGCTCACATGAGCTGTGAGCTATGATGATGCCACTACACTCTAGAGCAGGTGACAGAGTGAGGCCCTGTCTGAAAAAAAAAACCCAAAACAAACTAAATAGGTCATTTTACCATTTCAGAAGAATATAAGACCTGCCATTATCACCTTCCTGTTCTCATCTCTCCTTTTTCTCTTTTTCACTTATTTTAGCCCCAGTGGCCTTTTTGCGCTTCCTTGAATATGCCAGGCATGTTCCTGCCTCAGGGCCTTTGCACTGGCTGTTCTTGCTACCTTAAACATGTACTCTTTCCCTAGATATTATAGCTGCATGGTGGGTTTCTGGCATTCTCTTTTTCTTTTTTTAAGAGACAAGGTCTCACTCTGTCCCCCTAGCTAGAGTGCAGTGGTGTCATCATAGCTCACTGCAACCTCAACTCCTGGGTTCAAGCGATCCTCCTGCCTCAACCTCCTGAGTAGCTATAAGCCCATGATGATGCCTGGTCGGTGATGGTTCATTTTAATGTGTCAACTTGGCTAGGCCATGATACACAGATATGTGGTCAAACAGCAGTCTGGATGTTGCCGTAGAGATATTTTTTAGATGAGATTAACATTTAAATCAGTAGATTTTGAGTCATGCAAGTTTCCCTCTATCATGTGAGTGAGTCTCATCCAATCTGTTGAAGGCCTTAAGAAAAAACAGATTGAGGTCTCTTGAGGAAGAGGGAATTCTGACTCCGGACTATCTTTGGATTCAAACGTCAACATCAGCTGTCCTTCCTGGGTGTCCAGCCTGCCTGTCTACCCTGCAGGTTTTGGACTGGCCAGTCTCCATCATCACAAGAGCCAATTCCTTAAAGTATCTCTCTCTCTGTCTCTCCCCCGCTCCCTGCCCACAGGCACCCTATTGGTTCCATTTCTCTAGAGCAGGGGTACCCAACCTATGGTGAGCTGTTGAATTATTTCATTATATATTACAATGTAATAATAATAGAAACAAAGTGCACAATAAATGTAATGTGCTTGAATCATCCTGAAACCATCCCCCTCTCCCTGGTCTGTGAAAAAATTGTCTTCCATGAAAATGGTCCCTGATGCCAAAAAGGCTGGGGACCTCTGCTAGAGAACCCTGATGAATATTCCCACTGACGTTTCCTAGGATAACCTCCCAAACAAATTCCTTACACTTGTTCCAGAGTCTGTTCCTGGGTGAACCCAAATCAAGACACCCCTGAACTGCAAAGAAGTCTCCTCCATGCTGAAGAATAGAAATCCTCCACCTTGGGAGGATGTCTTTTGTTTTTTAAAGGACAAAACTCACATGACACAGTCTGAGGGTAGCAAACACATTAGAGAAGGAGCCTACTGGGCTTGTGTCCCCATGACTCACACAATGATAACTGCTCTGTGTGAGGGATTCTTTTTTTTTTTTTTTTTTTTTTTTTTTGAGACAGAGTCTCGCTGTTGCCCGGGCCAGAGTGAGTGCCGTGGCATCTGCCTAGCTCACAGCAACCTCAAACTCCTGGGCTTAAGCGATCCTACTGCCTCAGCCTCCCGGGTAGCTAGGACTACAGGCATGCGCCACCATGCCCGGCTAATTTTTCTATATATATTTTAGTTGGCCAGATAATTTCTTTCTATTTTTAGTAGAGACGGGGTCTCACTCTTGCTCAGGCTGGTCTCGAACTCCTGAGCTCAAACGATCCGCCCGCCTCGGCCTCCCAGAGTGCTAGGATTACAGGCGTGAGCCACCGCGCCCGGCCTGTGTGAGGGATTCTGAAGGCAGCTATCACATGTACCTTGTATGTTTCCCTGGACAATGTCATTGCAATGGATGTCCAATGAGTTCATTTGGGCCTTCAAGCTGAATGTCTTCTTTTCTTCAGAGCAATTGTCCGTAACCACTCGAGTTTCAATGGCTGGTAAGAAAAGCAATGGGCAGGCTTAGTGATGTTATAAGACATTTCAAAAATGTGCATAGTAGCCAGTTGTGGTGGCATGTGCCTGTAGTCCTAGCTACTCAGGAGGCCAAGGCAGGAGGATCTCTTGAGACCAAGAGTTCCAGTCCAGCATGGGCAACATAGTGAGACCTTGTCTCCCCACAAAATGTGCATAGCAACGTGAACATCTCCATTACTGAATGTCTAGGATGTGCCAGACAGTAAGCTAAGAGCCTTATACATGTCATTTATTTTTATTCTTTATTTTTTGTAGAGACGGGGTGTTGCTATGTCGCCCAGGCTGGTCTTGAACTCCTGGTCTCAAGAGATCCTCCTGCCTTGGCTTCCCAGAGTGCTGGGATTCCAGGTGAGCCACTGTGCCTAGCCTCATGTCATCTTATAACCGTCTCCTATAACCCCGTGAAGGATTATTATACAGATGAGGAAACTGAAGTTCAGAGGTTAGGTGAGACTGTAACTCCTGCAATCACGTTCTAGCACATTGCCTTTGAAGCAATAATTCTATTTCTGTGCATTTATCCTCAGAAAACAATCATGGACAAGAGGGCAGATTTGGCTACAAGAAAGTTCCTAGCAGCATAGATAACAATGGTGAAAAATGGGTTCTTACCTAGACTCTCAACAAGAAACAATTCACTTTCTATGGCCATACCACCCTGAACGTGCCCGATCTCGTCTGATCTTGGAAGCTAAGCAGGGTTGGGCCTGGTTAGTATTTGGATGGGAGACTTTTGACAAGAAACAACTGATTACATAAGTGATGACATTGCCCCATAATAGGAACCACGCTTCCAGTAAAAATGAAGTCATGAAAGGATTGTGATCAAGAAACAAGCTCATGGGCTGGGCGCGGTGGCTCACGCCTGTAATCCTAGCACTCTGGGAGGCAGAGGCAGGTGGATTGCTCGAGGTCAGGAGTTCGAGACCAGCCTGAGCAAGAGTGAGACTCTGTCTCTACTAAAAATAGAAAGAAATTATCTGGCCAACTAAAAAATATATACAGAAAAAAAAATTAGCCGGGCATGGTGGCGCATGCCTGTAGTCCCAGCTACTCGGGAGGCTGAGGCAGTAGGATCACTTAAGCCCAGGAGTGTGAGGTTGCTGTGAGCTAGGCTGATGTCACGGCACTCACTCTAGCCCAGGTAACACAGCGAGACTCTGTCTCAAAAAAAAAAAAAAAAAAAGAAACAAGCTCATGGAATAAAAGGTAACCAGGCGAGGTGATGGATGTGCTAACTTGATTGTGGTAATCATTCCACAACATATGTATATTAAGTCATCACGTTGTGCATCTTAGAGATATACAATTTTATATGCCAACTTCTTCTCAATAAAGATGGGAAACAAGAAGAATGAAGCTCATGAAAATATTTAGTTTAAAAAGCAGATGGCACAAGACTGGACATGAGTTGGAAATTGTCCAGCTGGTTGATGGGTGTAGCAGGGTTCTTATTGTCTCTTTTGGTGTATATTAGCAGGGTTAAGAAAAATCAAATAACAAAATAGTGCATCAAGAATGATGCTATTTTAATTATATTTCATAATACTACAGAGAAGAGAGATAGAATAATCATAAATATAGCAATCACCACCCTAGTTCTAAGTGCATTGCATGCACTACTATTATTCCCATTTTACAGATGAGGAAACTGAAGCCCAGTGAGGTGAAAGCACTGGTCCCAGATCAAACAATTAGGACTTGGCAAAATCAGCAGAGATGACCCTGATGCATAATCTGAAAAATGGTTTAATTTTGAACTTAAGTGTCCAGATTCCAGTTTCCCAAGAAGGTTAGGCATTGAATTTTCAACAAACAAACTACTTTTAAGTTAAAATTCCAGACCTGGGATTAGAAACCATGGGCAATCTTTTTAGTAAACAGCTTTACTGAGGTGTACACTCCCAATGTGATGAGTTTTATTGGGTGTATACACCAGTGAAACCAACACCACAATCAAGGTAGGGAACATTTCCCCCAATAATTTCCCCCCAAATTTCTCATGCCTCTTTGTCATCTCTCCCTCCTTCCCTTCCTTGTCACCATAGATACATTTGCATTTTCTGGAATTTTATATAAATGGAGTCATGCAGTGCATTTTTTTTTCTAATTGCTTAACCCAGACCCCAATGTGTAACTAGTCTTCAGTATATATAAGGTGATATCGTCTTCTTACCCACAGTACTGTTTTGGACTTCCTGGACTTTTTGCCCTGGGAATTTCAAAGCAGTTTTTAGAACATTTAATTCCACATCCCGGAGGATAGATGTAGCTGTGGATGCAACTTCTTGCTTCTTTTCCGTTTGCCATTTGGTGATAAATGACTCAAATTGGTCAACAATCTGTTGCAGCTTTAAAGACATAAAAATTTTAAAAAAATGTAATCTGATAGGTCCCATATCTAAAAGAATGGCAGAAAGCATGAGAAAGCAGGCTCTGGAGCCAGAGGAACCAGGTTCAAGTCCTGACTCCGTTGTTTACTGGCTGTGTGGCCTTGGGCAAATCACTCAGGCACTCTGTGCCTCAGGACAGTAAAAGGATCTCATAGAGTTTTCTGGAAGATTAAATGAGTTAAGAGATGCTATGTTTTTAGAACAATTATCTGTATCTAGTAAATATCATGTAAGGATTTGTTAATATTAACATCTTTTTCCAACAAGGTAGCGGTAAGTTTGTTATAAAGAGACCAGTGGTTCTCTCCTGGGGGTGATTCTACCTCCTCCCCACCACTGGAGATATTTGGCAATGGCTGGAGACATTTTTGGTTGTCATGACAAGGGAGTGGTTGCTACTGGCACCTAGTGGGTGGAGGCCAGGATGTTGCTCAACATCCTACAATGCACGGGACAGCCCCCATCACAAAGAATGACCCAATCTCAAATGTCAATAGTGCTAAAGTTCAGAAACCCTAAAATAGAGTTATAGCCCAGAACACACTGTTACTGGCCTTTTTAAATCAAGAAATTTGTCTATGAAGGCTAGCAGAGAGTTGGGTCAGTGGCTGGGGAAGAATGAAGGGCCAAAGTGAAGTTTTAAAAGTCATAATAGAGGTGATTTAAAAGACTACTTTTATGCCAATCCCACCTCATCCTTGTAGTCGAAGTGTGGTCCTTGAACCAGCAGCATTGGCATCACTTGGGGACCTGTTAGAAATGCAGAATCTGGGCCCCAGCTTAGGTGTACTGAATCCAAATCTGTACAATGTGATCTGAGAGACCAAAATAGGTGACCTTGTGTCAGCTAAAACAGACCCTGAGGTTAAGGGAAACAAAGGTTACCTATAGATCTAGGGTTCAGGGCCCAGCTGGCATGGCAAATTTCTAAATTCTTATGCTACAAGAACAACCACACCTTTGCTAAACTCCCTAACAATAGGAGCTACCAACTCTGATTTATAGCCCAGATCACTACAGTCCTGATTGGACAGAATAATGGCCTTACAAAGGTTCTTTTCTCATAAGCAACTGCAGAGCTTAAGCCAGTTTCAAGCAGTTTATAGAAGCTGTGCACAAACTGTATTTGTATCCTATAGCTCACCTTTTTGTCATCAAGAGCCAAATCCCACCTCATTTTAATGCTAAAACCCCAACCCTAGGTGACCATGGGATGTATGTTACATATATGTTTACTCATTACTCATGCGCTCAACTCCCCTCATAAATATGTATACAGTCTCCCCAAACCTGCTATTCTGTGACTCCATTGTGGAATACAGACTCTGTGAGGCACAAAGACCCAGTCTGTACCTTTCCTCCTTGAAGAGAGAGCACCTTCAGTCCACGTTGAAGACTCTCTCTTCCCAGTTTGCAAACTATCATCCTCAATGAAGCTCTCCTTCCTATTTAGCCATCCTGGTGTTCTCTTGGACACCCTTAATAAGCCCCCTAAGGGATTTCTGGGCACATGAAAGTACTAGACAGTAAGTTCCATCAGAAAAGGGATTTTGTCTTGTTTATCCCTATTTCCTAGCACCTAGAACAGTCTTTGGCAAATAGTAGGTGCTCAACAAATGTTCATGGGATGAATGAGTGCCCTTATGAGGAATATGATATCGCACCAAAGAGTTATAAGCAGAGTGATATCTAAAAAGTGTGGGAGAAACTTTCAGAACTTGGGTTCAAATAAACCTTTTCAATGTGCTGTTCTTTCAGTCCGATGAGTGTTCTTGGAAATTATGAGCTGAGTTTTCTAGTTTAGGAGTAGCCTCCCCTTCCCTTGCCTGATACATACAATATTGCTTATCTCCCTCCTCTAAATCATGGCTGAAGTCTTCTTGGCTTAAACTCATTTTTACAGAATAGATGCTGAAGTATTTGCCCTTTGGAATTACTACTGCAGTTCTGATCCAGCACGACGACTTTGTATTTATTTGGCAATGAAAATTTTTTTTATTCAGGTGAAATTCACATAACATAAAATTCATTAAAGTGGATAATTCAGTAGCATTTATACATTCACAATGTTGCACAGCCACTAACTTTCTGAAACATTCCAAAATGCTTTTCATCACCCCCAAATAAAATCCTGTGCCCATCAGCAATCACTCCCCATTCCCTCTCCCCCAGCCCCTGGCAAACACAAATCTGTTTTCTATATCTATGGATTTGCCTATTCTGGATATTTCATAAAAGAGCCAAACATGGAAGTCTCCCAACCCACATATGTTGTTGCACAAGTAATTTTTTTCACTTGACAAAATATCGCAGACTCTACATTTAGCCCTACTGCATTACTTTTAATAGCTGCATAGCATTCCACAAATAATTTTTTTGTATATCCCCAATGCTGAGGGACAATTATTTTGTTTGAAATTTTTTTTCACTATTTCAGATAATGCTTCAATAAATACTTTTGTAGAAATATCTCTGTACCCTCAGGAAAGTATATATATTTTTAAGCTCTATTACAGCCATTGGATATTTGGTCATCTTTGTTGCAGCAGCTCAACATACCCTAATACACTCTCTTAGTCTGTCTGCCTTGGTCTGGGTTAGCCCCTTGTCTTTAGAGAGCAGTACACACACACACACAGACACACACACACACACACACACACGCACTATGTATATATCCATATCTATATCTGTACCTGTATCTACAAGTTATAGATGCCCACTGCCTAGTAAGAGATTGATTCATTTTGAGCTTAATCTCATAAATAGATATAGATATGTGGAGGATTGGTTCTAGGACCACCTGGGTGCACCTAAATTGAGCATACTCAAGTTCCACACTAGCCCCTTTGAAACCCACATATAGGGAAAGTTGGTCCTCCCTATATGTGTGTTTAGCATCTTGTGAATACTGTATTTTTGAACCATGTTTGGTTGAAAAACATCTGAGTATAAGTGGACCCCTACAGTTCAAACCCATGTTCAAGAGTCAACTGTGTATACAGTGACATATCTACAGTGAGACATATAGTGATATACATGTAGTGATATACCTAATGATATATACAGTGATGTGTATCTCTCTATATTTATATATACGACAGTTATATATAATATGTAAATATATAAATGTTATATAATAATATGATATTACATAGTAGTAATATTATATAGTTATATATAATATATACACTCTGCCTTAACTCCACCATCACTTGCTAATTTGGGGGTTTGTAAATATTTGCTACCTGGCTAGGTTCCAGGGATCAGCCTGCACTCACCTCTTTCTTGCCTTTGTTTGTCTTTGAGGAGGTGGCGTCTGCAAAAGATATTAGGAGGGAGTTACTGTTAGAATTGAGAGTGACCATGTGGAGTGGCGGGCAGGTAAGGTGGGCAACTTTGCATCTATGTTCACTGACAAGGTTATTTGCACATGGGGGGATCAGAATATGAGTCCCTTATCATGGTGTATAGCAGTGGTTTTGAGCTGGGGGTGATTTTGTTCCCTAGGCAGCAACATTTGGCAAAGTCTGGAGATAGTTTTGGTGGCGACAACTTGGCGGGGTGGGGGAGTGGGGGAGATACTATTGCATCTAGTCGGTAGAAGCCTTGATGCTGTTCAATACCCTGCAGTGCACAAGACAGCTCCTACCACCAAAAATTATCAGACTCCAGTATTGCTGTGGTGGAGAAACTCTGGGCATAGAGGAGGCAGAAAAATGAAAGCTCCAAATTCGTTAGTTCAGTCTTGGCTGGAAATTATACTGGAAATGGACAAGAAAACAGAAAATTATGAAAGCTTCATGGTTTTGAAGTCAGCCTGTCTGGGAATTATAACCAAAACAGAAGCTTCAGTTTTTGGTTATTGGCTATTAACAAAGAGCTTTTTGTTGCTTCCTGTACTTTGTGAGGACAACCATCTGTATTCTAGAAAGACGAGGAAAGGCTAACAATTGTTTACATATCTGTTACCATCAGGCTGAGGTTAAATCTACACTTATTCTGGATCTTGCTTTTCAGCTGAGTCTGTTTATTAAAAAGGGCAAAGACCTTTATTGTAACATTGAAGGTTTTGTCTCAAGAGTTCAAGAACTTTGACTTACAACCCTGAGTCTAGAATATGCTTGTTATAAGAAAGAATCTTCCTTGTAGAAAACTACCCTTTTGAGTGAAAACTGCAAACTCTGTCATTGAGGGATTGCTTGGACCTGCCAACCTTGGTAATACCTAACCCCAGATGGGCTCAGTCTGCGTCAAAGGACTGTGTAGAGCTCCTTTTTTTTTTTTTTTTTTTTTTTTTTTTTTGAGACAGAGTCTTCCTCTGTCCCCTGGGTAGAGTGCTGTGGCGTCAGCCTAGTTCACAGCAGCCTCAAACTCCTGGGCTCATGTGATCCTCCTGCCTCAGCCTCCTGAGTAGCTGGGACTATAGGTACATGCCACCATGCCCAGCTAATTTTTCAATTTTTTTTGTAGAGATGGAATCTTGCTGTTGCTCAGGGTGGTCTTGAATTACTGGTCTCAAGTGATCCTCCTAGCTCGGCCTCCCAAAGTGCTAGAATTATAGGCATGAGCCACTGTACCTGGCCCTCTGCCCCTTTTATGGCTTCCCTGAAACCCATGTTGCAGAAGGGCAAGTGAATAAAGAATGTGGACTCTTAAGACAGGCTGATTCCAAAGAGTATCAGAGACTGGGAATAGAGTGTGCACCCTGATAGTGTTGAGTTCCCAGTTGCAGTTAATTCCAGAAGCCCAGCTGCCTTTGTGTCCTTGAGTTCCAAGGCACATCCATGCATCCTTGTTATAAGCCCATCTTTGCTGCTTAAGTTAGCTTGGTTGAATTTCTCTTCCCTGCAATTCAAAGTCAAAAACCCACTTATTAGTTGGTGACCTTGGGCAAGTTACTTAACTTCTGCATTCCTCTGTTTCTTTATGTAATAAAAGTGTTTGCCTCATAGGATTACTGTAAATAAAATCATGCATGTAAAGCACATAGCGTGGAACCTGGAACATAGTACAAGTGAAATAAAAATTAACTCTTAGCATTATTGTTTCTCCATGTAATCAGCATTCTGGAATTTAGCTTTTTTTTTTTTTTTGACAGAGTCTTGCTCTGTTGTCCGGGCTAGAGTGCCATGGCATCAGCCTAGCTCACAGCAACCTCAAACTCCTGGGCTCAAGCGATCCTCCTGCCTCAGCCTCCAGAGTAGCTGGGACTACAGACATGTGCCACCAAGCCTGGATAATTTTTTCTATTTTTAGTAGAGACAGGGTCTCGCTCTTGTTCAGGTTGGTCTCAAACTTCTGACCTCAAGCAATCCTCCTGCCTCGGCCTCACAGAGTGCTAGGATTATAGGCATGAGCCACCGTGCTTGACCTGGAATTTAGCTTTAAAGTCTTTCTGTTATGATTCCTACAGTAGCCAGTACCTCATGGGCAGTCTTCCAAGTCCCATGTCTTTTCTACATATAGACTTTTCCCATGCATGTCATTCCCAGAGAGTTGTCATGTTTATGTGACATAGTACCTTCCCCTGTAGACAGATGCAAGGGTGGACTCAAACTGGACCAATTTGTTTATTCCCAAAGAATTTGCAGTTGGTCCCAAGAGAGTGTCAATTAATTTCTCTTTGGTTGATTGGAGCAGTAACAGTGGTAAGATCTGAAGCTGTTGGTGGTCATGTTTGTGTCCTGTGGTCTAGGAAGCAGAGACAGTCAGCCCATGGTGAAAGATAACAAAGGAACAGACCCAAAGAGGATCAGAGACAGCGAATGGGGCATGCACCCTAATGGTGTTGAGTTCCCAGCTGTAGTTAATTCCAGAAGCCCACGGCATTCCTGTCCTTGAGTTCCAAGGCACATTCACGCGTCCTTATCATAAACTCACCTTTTTTGCTTAAGTTAGCCTGAGTGAGCTTCTCTTCCTTTCAGTTCAAAGAATTCTGTCTCAATCTCCACTTTATCACTTTCTCCATCTCCAAACTCACATGCCTTCCTCACCCCATTATTTCCCTGAACTTGAACTTCCTTCTTTCCTTTTCCCTTTAGAAAATAGAAACATACCCTGGCCTGCAGAAGAACGTCTTTTCTAGTGTCAGACTCAATAAAAAAAATGAGGAAGGGAGGTAAGAGAAACAAGAGTTTTCTTACTCCGACAGGTGTTCTCATTGAAATTCTTGAATTTTGTGTCCCCAGAAAGGAGTTCGTATCCGGGGACGCAGCGGCAGTAGAAGCTTCCTTCGGCATTCTGACATTCAGCATTTAATCCACAATATATACTAAACGGTGGTTGACATTCATTGATATCTGGAACACAGAGGAGAAATTTCTCATTCATTTAACAAAGAATAGGAAGTGTTCAGAAGTTGTGCTCTTTTCCCCAGGGTCTGTGCTTGCTTTCCAAGACAAATCGGTTTAGGTAATGGTCATCTTTATTTCTTCACCTGTCCTCATTGACTTTGGTTTGGTTCTCCAAGAAGCAGACACTGAGACAAAGATTCAAGGGCAAGTACTTTATTTGGGAGGTGGTGAAAGCCCTGTGAAATGAAACAGGGAACAGAAGGCAGAAAATAAAGGGGGGGTTCCACTGTGGTCAACTGGGGTGCAGTTCCTCTGGGGACCTCTGGAAGGCAATGTAGCCCTGGGGAGCGAGGGATCTGGGGTATTATCCACCAACTCCTACCACTTATTGGTGGACAGCTGCTCCGTGTACTTTTTTTTGTTTTTTTTTGGTAAACATGTAATAGGTTAATTGTTGGTATTTTATGTTTAACAGCTTTATTGAAATATAATTCACATACCATACAATGAATTGATTTAAAATGTACATACAATCCCCATTTCTCTCAGCCCTGACTCCCCAGTACTTTCTGCCTGTCCTGAGCATGAGCTGAGTCAGTAGCTAGAGAAGGCCTCAGACTTGGGGTGCCAAGGAATGGCAAATTCTGAGTGTGTATAGGTATATAAATGGGATACTGACCATGTTGACTGTTATGCACTGAATATTCATATGCTCTCCAAATTCATGTGTTGAAACCCTGATCTCTGGTGTGGCTCTATTTGAACATCGGGCCTCTAAGGAAGTAATTAAGGTTGAATGAGGTCATAAGCATGAGGCCCCAATTTGGTAATATTAGTGTCTTTCTAAGAAGAGACACAAGAGCTCTCTCTTTCTCTGCACTCACTCACCCAGGAAAGACCATGTGAGGACACGGTGAGAAGGCAGCTGTCTGAAAGCTAGGAAGAAAGCCCTCACCAGAAACTGAATCTGCCGGAACCTTGATCTCATATTTCTAACCTCCAGAACTGTGAAAAAATAAATTTCTGTTGTCTAAGCCACTCAGTCTGTGGTATTTTATTATAGCAGCCTGAGAAGACTAATACATATGATAAACTAGCTAATTTAGATGTAGTTAGAATGTTTTTGTTAACTCAATATGTCTCCAGTCCTGTGGCTTCTTTACAATGATGTCAAATCTGTAGTAAACAAAGTGTAGTCCCTCTGTCTAGTACAGAAAATAGAAAATTTGGGATTTTCAGAGTATGACATAGTGTGGCAGATGCTGTTTGCTGCCCATTCAATAGTCACTCTACCCTCTTTTCTTGCTTCTTTGGGAAGTCAGTCATGATGATCTTGTTCCCATTTCTCAGATACTCTCTTTCTCAGCTTCCCTTTCAGCTAGGATGGTCATGTGACACAGCACTAGCCAATGAAAAGTAACAAATAGTCTTCTGGGAAAATTGTGCTTCATGATAAAAAGGACAAGATTATTCAGACATTTGATTTCTTGCAAATGAATGAATTATAAGGGATACATACAAGATATCAGGGAGGTAGATAATGGTTAATTTGTATTGCTAAAACCATAAAATGTTATTCTTTCATCTCCTTGTGGTAGATTAAAGATGGCCACAAATTCTCTTCTATTGAGATGTGGGATCAAGTTCCCCTTCACTTGAAACTGGGCTGGCCTGTGCCTTCTTTGGCCAATAAAGTGCTTTAGAAGTCACTATATGCCAGTGTTAGACCTAGACTTTAAGTGGTCTGGCATCTTCAGCCTTGCTCCCTTGGAAGCCATCTGTTGTGGATTGAATTGTGTTACCCAAAAAGATACACTGAAGTCCTAACCCTTGGTACTTGTGAATGTGACCTTATTTGGAAACAGAGTTTTTACAGAGGTAATAGAGTTGACATGAGGTAATTAGGGTGGGGACTCATGCAATATTACTGGTGTCCTTCTAAGAAGAGAAAAATGCCATGTGATGAAGGAGGCAGAAATCGGAGTGATTACAGGTGTGAACCACTGTCCTCATGTTGAAATTTGATGGCAAAGGTGGTAGTGTTGGGAGGTGGGACCTAGTGGAGATGTTTGGGCCATGGGGGCGGATCCCTCCAATGAATGCTCTCCTACAGGGGGAGTGCTTGTTCTTGTGGGATGGATGAGTTCCTGAGAGAACAGGTTGTTAAAAAGAATCTGCTTCCTTGGTTTCTCTCTCTTGCTTCCTCTCTCACCATGTGATCTCTTTGCCAATGCCTGCTTTCCCCTGCTTTCCACCATGAGTTCAAGCAGCCTGAGGTGCAGCTGCCCAATCTTGAAACTTCCAACCACCAGAATCATAAACCAAATAAACCTCTCTCCTTTATAAATTACCCAGTCTCGGATATTCTGTTATAGTAACCCAAAATGAACTAAGACAGCCTTCATTCTGTCTCCCTTTCTCTCGTGCCTCTGGGTGACTTAAAAATTACCCCTTTACCGTCACATGTTTCCAAGGGGAACGTGAAGAATTTCTTCCCAGATCCAGAAACATATCCAGGGTTGCAGGTACAGTGAGTGCCATTGACACAGGAAGCATTTGGGGGGCAGTGAGAACAGGTAGCTACAGAGAAAAGAGAGGCAGTCAGATGTCACCAGGGTAACAAACTCTGTTATCATTGGGCCTCACCTCTGGGCAGGGCCTCTTGAAGCCAAGGAACCCTGAACATTTTCCCTTTGTGAGATTTCAGTACATTAAAAAATTAGAGATACCAAACCCAAGTTACAAAAAAAGTGGGATTCCTGTTCATGATAAAGGACTGGGGTTGGTGTTAAACAAGCTAATTTTAACACAAGCATTTTCAGGGCAGCATAGCTGTGCTATTTTCAGCATTTCAGAATTTATAAAAAAAGAAGTAGTCGGTTAAGACCTTGGACCCTGAGTTCAACTCTGGCTCCCCCACTTACTAGCTGTGTGTCCTTGGGCAAGTGCCTTGACCTCTCTGTGTCTCAATTCCCTCATCTGTAAAATGAGTTATTGTGAGGATGAAGTGATTTAATATGTATTAATAAAGTGCTTTGGGAACTGTGCCTGTCATGGAATAAGAGTCAGTTATGATTATAAAAATTTGAATTTGTAGGGTCTCATAGGAGGTAGATTCTGATAATGGTACACATTAAAGTCATTTTTTTCAGGTTTCATTATTTATTATGAAAATAATACATTCACAGAATTGAAAAAGATCAAACAGTAAGTCTCTTGTCATCCTAGATTCTAAGCTGTCAACTGCTTATTGTATATTTCTCCACAAAATTTGAATGCTTACACAAATACATAAACATCCTTTTTTCTTTGCATGATAGGAATGTTAATATGTTCCTATCATGTAAAGAATCACTTGCTCTGTTCTGTTCTTTGGTTTTCATGTAAAATTTTGTCTGAGAGATTTTTCCACAGCTTCACATGTGGAGAAGCCTATTTATTTATTTATTTAGAGGTATGGTCTTGCTCTTTTGCCCAGGCTGGAGTGCAGTGGCATCATCATAGTTCACTGCAACCTCAAACTCCTGGGCTCAAGCGAGCTTCCTTCCTCAGCCTCCTGAGTAGCTAGTAGCTAGGACTATAGGCATGCACCACTGCACATGGCTAATAGAGATGGGGTCTTGCTGTGTTGCCCAGGCTGATCTCAAACTTCTGACCTCAAGCAATCCACCCACCTCAGCCTCTCCTTCCAATTTTTAACTTCATATTTGATCAGAAGAGTCTGCTCAGAAGAGGTGATATTGTCCTCAGTGGAACAAAGTAGTCACCTGCTAAATATGCAAAATTCTCCGGAATCTTTTTTGACTCATTTCTGTTCCATCCCTTCCCTTCTTGCTCAGATTCTGCTTAGTTCAGAGTGAGCTCTGAAAATCCACTCTTAATCTTTCCCAGGACTTAATAACTTACCATATTGCTATACTGGTTTAAACAGCATCCTCCTAAAATTTGTGTCCACCTAGAACCTCAAAAAATGCAATTTTTTTTGGAAATAGGGTCTTTGCAGATGTAATTGAGTTAAGATGAGATCATGCTGGATTAGGGTGGGTCCTATACGAACAGAGAAATCTGGACACAGACATATACAGAGAGAATGACATGTAATTATGGAGGCAGAGATTGCAGTGATGCATATACAAGCCAAGGAACGCTAAGGGTTGTAGCAACCACAAGAAACTAGGAAGAGGTCAGGAAGAGTCCTCTCCTGGAGACTTCAGAGCCCTGGAATGCTTTGGTTTTGGACTTTTGGCTTCCAGAACTGTCAGAGAATAAATTTCTGTTGTTTTAAGCAAAAATAAAATAAAATAAAATAAAATAATAAAAAAGAATTGCAGACTCTCAGGCTCCACCCTAGACCTAGAATCTGAATTTAGTGAGAGTCTCAGGAGAGTAATGGTAAACAGAAACAATCTTGTTCGTTATTTGTTGACTTTATGATCAGAATGATAGAGATTATCACTGCTTTGTCTCACTCCACTACAATGCTTACTTAATGAAACTTTGTGTGTTTTATTTAATGCTTTATCTATACGTTGTGCCCCTTGTGGTCAGCAAAAACAGACAGACACTTTAAAAAACAGACAAAAAGATAAATAAAAAGATATCTACATTTGACGTCATGGTTAAACAAACAAGCACAGGAGCAAGCCTTCCCAAGTATTGCTCCCAAAACAAACACTTTTCTTTAGCCTGTTGGAGAATGTGGGTGGCAGCTGGTCTGGTCTTGGGCCACCTTGGGCCATACTCTCTCTTTTCTGGTTCTGAGCACTCACCTTTGGGCTTCTGAGCCACAGCTCCAGACAAGCTCAGGAGCAAGCAGAGTCCTGGAACAGAAGGGAAACAGAAGGGAGAGACATGAAACAATCAAGGAAAAATACCAGGAAATTCCCCAAGGGCTGTATATTGGTTAGCTATTGCTGCATAACAAATCATCACAAAAATGTAATGCCTTAAAACAACATGTTTATTTTGTTATCTCTCTTGGTTTCTGTGGATTAGAAATCTGGGAAGGGCTCAGCTGGGTGGTTCTAGCTCAGGGGTCTCATATGGTTGTAATCAGACAATGGCTGTGGCTGGAGCAGCTGAGAACTAACTGGGCATTGTTGTCCCTTCATGTAGTCTCAGCGCGTGGGTGAGTTTGGGCGTCCTTCCAACATGGCAGCCTCAGGCTGGCTGCTTCAAAGGCACCTCTAAGCTCTAAGCATTGAGTGTTCCAGCCAACAAGGTTGGATCTCTTAACACCCAGCTCTGGAAGTCATGAAACTCTACTTCCATCATATTCTCTTTTTATAAGCAAGTTACAAACCCACTCAGCTTTGAGTAGAGAAAAATCAAATTCTTCCTCCTTATGGGACACTGGCAAGATTCTAGAAACACATCTTGGAAGGTATTATTTCCACCTTTTCGGAAAACAGTTTGCTCAGGCAGTCTTTACTGTGGCTGGTAAAGCACTCTTTCTCTTTCCCCAACTTTCTCAACATCTGGTAGAGTCACCAGTCACACTCCTGTTTCTGTAAAGACCTGAAGATGCTGGATGGATAGACGGCTTTTCCTCTCTTTCTTTCCTAATAAATCTTACGTCACTCTGATCACTTGTTCTCTCCTTACCTTATTTTCATTCTCATATGATTTCTGTGGGTCAGGAATCTAGGAAAGACTCAGCTGGGTGTTTCTGGAATACTTATTTCTAGAATTAGTTGCCATTTTCAAGGATGATATCAAAAATATTTAGCAACTCATATGGTGCATGAATTGGCTGGTCAGAATAAACTCTAGAGACCCTCTTTGATGCACCAGGCATTAATCTTTTAGCTGCTGAATTGTGGGGAGATGTGCACGCCAGGCATGGTGCTATGCACCTTAGCACATGAGCCCACTTCAGCGTTGCAGTGACTTCAGCAGGTAGGCACTGGTAGCATCAGCCACATTTTTTGGAGTAAGAAATGGAGGCCCAGAGAGGTTAAGTAACTTGCTCCTTTCACCAGAGCTAGTCAGTGGCAGAGCTGAGATGAAACCTGGGCTCTGGGTTCTAGCTGCTCACCCACCAAGCCACACAGCCTCTCTTTCAGAAACCCCGCAGGGCCCTGCATGCATGCAGGTGCTGTTCAGATTGCAGACACTATAGGTTGGCATGGTTATTGTGCCAGTGCTTTCCCCCCTAGAAGACGCCAATCACCAGATCAGACTGGAGTCTCAAAGTCCAGTACAGGGTGATATGCTACTTGGTCATTTAGGGCAATCCAGAACAGTTGCAGGATTTTGGAGAAAAGGCCCTAGGGGCTAGCCTTGAGCCTTTAAGGCTGGCCGAGAGGGCAATACCAACTCTTTTTGGACCCCACTGTATGAGAGTTTCCAATTGCTGCTATTGTAAATTACCATGAACTTAGTGGCTAAAGCAACATCAATCTATTGCTTTTACAGTTCTGGAGATCAGACGTCTGGAATCAGTCTTTCTAGGCTAACATCAAGAATGTTGGCATGTCTGGTTCCTTTTGAAAGCTCTATGGGAGAATCTGTTTACTTTTCTTTTCCAGCTTCTAGAGGCTGCCTGCATTCCTTGGCTCATGGACCCTTCCTAAATCTTTATTTATTTTTATTTTTTGAGATAGGGTCTTACTCTGTCACTCAGGCTGGAGTGCAGGGGCATCATCATAGCTCACTGCAACCTTGAACTCCTGGGCTCAAGCGATCCTCCTGCCTCAGCCTCCCAAGTAGCTAGGACTACAGGCATGTATGACTATGCCTGGCTAATTTTATCTCTTTTTAGTAGAGACGGGGTCTCGCTCTTGCTCAAGCTGCTCTCAAACTATCCTCCCACCTCAGCCTCCCAGAGTGCTAGGATTACAGGCGTGAGCCACCGCACTCAGCCTAGAATCCTATTCTCATTCTTAATGTGTTGCTCATTCCATCACCCATTCCTGTTCCAGCCAGTGATGTGGGTGGAGAGTTCATGGATAACCGAAATTCACAAATATTCCATCTCAGAAGTGTCCGGGACTCTGCCTCCAGTTGCCAAAAAGCAAGCTTCTGTCATGTTTGATTTCATAGATATATACTGAATATCTCATATATAGAAGGTACTGTGCTAGGAACTGCAAAGGAGAGGGAGACATGGCATTTGCTTTTAAGTATAGCTTATAGTATTATTATTATTATTTAGAGACAGGGTCTTGCTCTGTTGCCCACACTGGAATGCAGTGATACAATTATAGCTCACTGTAACCTTGAATTCCTGGGCTCAAGTGATCCTCCCACTTCAGCCTTCTCAGTAGCTAGGACCACAGGCACACAACACCAGGCCTGTAAAATTTTTTTAAATTTTTTGTGGAGATGAGGTCTTGCTATGTTGCCCAGGCTGGTCTAGAACTCCTGGCCTCAAGTGATCCTCCTGCCTTGGCCTCCCAAAATGCTGGGATTGCAGGTGTGAGCCACCATGCCTAGCCTATTTTGATAGATTTTATGGTCTATCACCTGCCTCTAAAACTAAATAGCTGTGAGACTTTGAGCATTTCACTTAACCTCTCTGTGATGCCATTTCTTATCTATAATGTGGAGACGTTGTGCAATAATGAATGCAAAGCAATTTTAGTCTGATTCCAGGCTAGAGTAGCTGCCTGGTAAATGTAAGCTTTGATTGATATTGTGGTTGTTGATATTGTTGCTTGATCTGGGGCCAGAAGGAGGGATGAGATTTCAGAGTTGGGGAACCATCTGTACAGAGGTGGTGATTAAAGTCATGGAATCATGAGATTCCTTAAAGGTAGAGGGAGTAGAAAAACAGAAGACCCTAGGCATAATGCTGTGGGAAAAGTGTTATAGGAAAGATCTGGAGCCAGAAGGCTTAGGTTCGAATCCTAGCTCTGCCATTTACTAGCTGTGTGACCTTGGACAAGCAACATAACCTCTCTGTGTCCGTTTTCTCATCTGTAACATGGGGATGATAATAATAGCATCCATCCTGTAAGCCTACTGTGAGGATTAAATGGGTTAATACATGTAAGGCGCATAGTGAGTTCTCAAAAATGTTGGTTGTTATTATTTTATGTGCATGAATTTATGGGGCACAAGTGTAATTTTGTTATATGCACAGGTTGCATAGTGGTGAAATCAGGGCTTTTAGGCATCATTCAAGTAACTTACATTGTAGCTATTAAGTAATTTCTCATCAGCCACCCTCTTTGACCCCCCCCCACCCTTTGGAGTCTCCATATTCTATCATTCCACGCTCTATGTCTGTATGTACACATTACTTAACTTCCTGTTATAACTGAGAACATGAGGTATTTGTCTTTCTCTGTCTGACTTGTGTCACTATAAGATAATGGCCTCCAGTTCCATCCATGTCATCATTATCATTCATTTTCTTGGCACAGGAAAAAGAAAAAGGAAGGGGAGGAAAGAATAGCAAGAGAGACAGGAAAAAAGTCAGTGCAATGCTAGGTCATAAAAACTTTCAAGGAGGAGAGGACATCAATTAAAAAAAAGAACGTGTGATGAAGAAGATGACAAATAACTCATTGCATTGGACCAAAAGGGAAATTTTGGCAATATTGGAGAGCATAGTTTGAATGGGTTGGTGAGGAAGGAAACCACAATCCAAAGGGAAAAGGAGAAAGTGTTCAAAGCAGAACAGAAGAAAGAGGAGAACGAGAAGACTGCTAATTGTTGAGCCAAGTAGCTCCTGACTGGGGGTAGGTTAAGTACAGTCATTGTTGTGGTCACACTGAGATGGGGAACCAGCAGGGCCTGCTTAACACAGAATCAAAAGCCCTGACCACCCTGATCAAAAACAGGATGTGGTGGCAGAACAAGTGAAGACAGGTCAAAACCAAGATGGCAAGGAAATTAGCTGCTGCTTGACCTTGCGGCTCATTATACCTGAGTTATAATATACTAGCACGCTAAAAAAGAATCTCCCACCAACATTTCCATGAGGGACCTTATAAAGTAAGGAAAGGGAAGGGTTCCCAGTTTTAGGAAGTCACTGCTCGTTTCCAGGAATAACATGAATATTCCTCCCCTGCTCAGCCTATGATTAAGCCAGTGCTTAAATAAAAAATAAATAAATAAATAAGCCCCAAAGTTGTACTTTTCAGCAGGGAGAACTAGCCTCTACTCTTCAGAGTAGATCTTCTATACCTCCTAAATAAAACTTGCTTTTGCTTTACACCATACACTCACTCTTGAATTCTTTCTCACACGAAGCCAAGGACCCACTTGGACTCCAACACTGGGAATTCCTTTGCTGCGACAACACGTACCTGGAAGAAGCCACGGCTGCCGCATTCCTGCGGTGCAGGTAACCCACTCCAGCCAGCTCTGGAAACTCTCTGCTGTGAGTCAAGCTAGCCACCTTGCCTATCTCAGGAAATCTCATGAGAATTGACACATGCATCTCAGGTCAGCTGACTCAGGAAATTGCTATAGGAAAAGTGAACTTCTTCTGCTCTTTCACCATTTAGACACAGGGTTCTGCTTTTTGTTTCCTAGTTTTTGTTATAGTTAATAAAGATGTATTATATGTTTCTTTTAAAAATTTTTTTTATTTCAGCATATTATGGAAGTACAAATATTTAGGTTACATATATTGGTCTTGCCCCACTTGAGTCAGAACTTCAAGTGTGTCCATCCCCCAGGTGGTGCGCACCGCACCCATTAGGTGTGTATATGCCCATCCCTTCCTCCTCCCTCCCATCTGCCCAATACCCGATGAGTGTTTTTACTATATGTGCACTTAAGTGTTGATCAGTTAATATGAATTTGATGGTGAGTACATGTGTGCTTCTTTTTCCATTCTTGGGATACTTCACTTAGTAGAATGGGTTCCATCTCTATCGAGGATAATACAAGAGGTGCTAGATCACCTTTGTTTTTTGTAGCTGAGTAGAACTCCATGGTATACATATACCCCATTTTATTAATCCACTCATGTATTGATGGGCACTTGGGTTGTTTCCACATTTTTGCAATTGTGAATTGTGCTGCTATAAACATTCCAGTGCAGATGCCTTTTTTATAGAATGTCTTTTGTTCTTTTGGGTAGATGCCCAATAATGGGATTGCTGGATGAAATGGTAGATCTACTTGTATCTATTTGAGATATCTCCATATTGCTTTCCACAGGCCTTAAACCTATTATTATGTTCTTGTTACTCTTGAAAATTCAGGTCCAAAGATATTCATTAAATCAACAAGCTAAATTTAGTTCCAAGTGCATGGGAACAGGAGTTAAGAAGCCTGGTCTTTGTATTTATCCATCAATGCATCCATCCACCATCCATTCATCTATCCAACAAATGTTATGTTGTCTCTGTGCTTGGTGATTTTATGTTAGGTTGATTCATTTTACTCAATCTTTATTTTCTCACATTTAAAATGGGGTTACTCTTGCCCATCCATTTATTCTTTTCTCATCTCCAACTTCATTGAGATATAATTGACAAATAAAAATTGTATGTATGTAAGGTGTACAACTTGATGTTTTGCTACACGTATACCTTGTGAAATAATCACCACAATCAAGCTAATTAACATATCCATCACTTCACATATTACTTTTTTTTTGGTGGTAGAACACTTAAGATATACCCTCTTAACAAATAAAAGAATACATATAATATTTTTAAAATTAGAGACATGATCTCTTTCTGTCAGCTAGGGTGATCCTTCTGCCTCAGCTTCCTGAGTAGCTGGGATTACAGGCACCTAGCTAATTAAAAAAATATATTTTTTTTTTGTAGAGATGGGATCTCTCTATGTTGCCTAGGCTGGTATCAAACTCCTGGCCTGAAGCAATCCTCCTGCCTCAGCCTCCCAAAGCGTTGGGATTATAGGCATGAACCATTGCACCTGCCCAGTATTAACTATAGTTACCATGCTGTACATTAGATAACCAAAACTTATTCATCTTATGTCACTGAAACTTTGTACCCTTTGAACAATATCTCCTCCTTGTCCTCCCTCTCCAGCTCCTGGCAATAAATATCCTACTCTCCGCTTCTATGAATTTGACTATTTCAGATTCTGCATGTAAGTGAGATGATGTAGTATTTTTGGTCTAGCTTATTTTATTTAGCATAATGTTCTCCAGGTTCATCCATATGGTCACAAATGGTAGCATTTCCTTCTTTTTAAAGGTTGTTTATTAATAATATTCCATTGTGTGTATGTGTGTGTATATATATATATACATATATGTATCTTACATTTTCTTATTAATTCATCTGTCAACATTTAGGTGGTTTTTATATCTTGGGGATTGTGAATAGTTCTCCAATGAACATGGGAGAGCAGATATCTTTATTTTTTTTTTTTTTTGGAAATACACTCAGAAATGGGATTCTATTGTTAATTTAGTACTATTTTAGTTCTATTATTAATTTTTAAAGGAACCTCCATACTGTTTTGCATAAGGCTGTACCAATTTGCATTCCCACCAATGGTGTACAGGATTACATTTTCTCCCCATCCTTGCCAACACTTGTGATCACTTGTCTTTTTGATAATGGCCATTCTAACAGGTGTAAGGTGGTAGCTCATTGTGGTTTTGATTTCCATTTCCCTGATGATTGGCAATGTTGAACATTTTTTCATATACCTGTTGGCTATTTGTAGGTCTTCTTTTGAGAAATGTCTATTCAGGTCCTTTGCCCAGTTTTTATTTTTATTTTTACTTTTGCTGTTGAGCTGTATGGGGGAAAGAAATACACTCATAGCATTAACAAAATTTGATTTTCTTTCCTTTATTTGTTAACAAGTACATTTTCATGGAAATGGCTCTAGGGAATAAAATCAGTTGGTGCAAAGGAAGTTTGGGAATAGAAAAATAGCAAGGAAGAAAAATAAGGATGTTCCCATGTAATTTAGCTTGTAACACTGATACGTTTTGAGTATCTATTTGGCATGGTCTGATGTTCCCCCAAATTAACCTTACAATAAACTAAGCTAGAGATTCAGTATATAAGACATACAACATTCAAAATATGTGTTAATCGGCTATTTGTGTTATCGGTACGGCCTCTGGTCAACAGTAGGCTATCAGTAGTTAAGTTTTGGGGGAGTCACAAGTTATATGCGGGTTTTTCGCTACACGGGGATGGCACCTCAACCTCCGTTGTTCAAGGTTCAACTGCATATAAAAATATACACAAACACCCCCTTGAGTACGGGTATATATTTTTGTAGGTGATTGGATTAACTGATGGATAAAGGTGGAGGGGGTTGGGGAATGACGACGGAGAAAAGGGTTAAGTTAAATACTGAGCATCTCTAACGAGTCCTGGGGGCTGGAGGCGCACCCCCACCCTTCAGGCTCAGGCCCCGGCTTCTGAGTGCAAGCCCCGCCCTCACTCCAGCCCCCAAGCAAGGCCCCGCCCCATCGCAGCCCGTCGGATTTAAGCCCCGCCCCTGTCCCTGTCCATCGGACATAGGCCCCGCCCCAGCCCCACCCCCCAGGCCCTGTCGGACCTTATTCTAGAGCCTAGCCTCACTGCCTCCCGGGGAAGAAAACGAGAATTTCTGCTCTGAGACTGGGTAAAGGAGGGGTTACTCTTCCTACCGCTGTCTTAGACCTCTCTGGCCCCGAGAGCCGGAACCCCAGCTACTTCCGTTCCCGGCGGCCCCGAGACCGGAAGCGGAAGTGCGCGCGGAGGCGGGGGGCGGCGGGTTTACGGGCTGCGCGGCGCGCTGCGGAGGGAGTGTCTCCGGCCGGTCTGCAGGTGTGGCCGGGCACCGGCGGGAGGGATGGGAGGACTCGGCGGGCGCGGGGAGGGGCCGAAGGGTCAAGAACTGCCGCCCGGCTGAGGTGCTTCCTCCTCGCGGTAGTCCGGGGGCCGGCGTGAGGCCCGCATAGCAAGGGCCTCGCATCTGGGCGCCTACCGCCCGGTCCCTCGCTCTCGGGTACCCCCGGTCTGGGAAGACAGGCCTGTCATCCTGTCGAATGGGAATTCCTGACGTGCAGTCCGGGTCCCGCAGCTCAGGAGTGTGGTGACACCCGCCCCAGTGCTCACGTGTTCTCCCTGATTTGTAGGGAAAGTGCATTCTTTCCGAGGGCCCTACCCTACTTCTCGTACGCAAAATAACTGCGTATTAGTAAATAGCGTTTTATTTTGCATGGTATTTAATATCTTGCTTTGCAACTGGAAAGTTAGGTCTTGGTGCACTTGTGCAGACTGGGTTGAGTGACTTGTCAAATTTACTTGAGAAATTGAATGAACCCTCCGTCAACAGATGAATTAGATGACAGGAGATTTTTTTGTTGTTGATGGACTTTTTTCAGTCTCTTAGTTTAAGATCTGTTAGTATAAATTCTGTTCCTTTTCCTTTCCGTTTTCCCCTTCTTTTCTTTCTTTTAAGAGATCTTTTAATTTGTGACTTTTATTTTGGCTGTTGTCGTTTTTTCACTGTGAAGTGAGGGTATTTTAAGAAAAGCTATTTCTTAGTTATGTCGCAGATGTTATCATCAAGGAAAAGTAGACTATTCAGTTCTTTTCTAGTCAGTAAGCTTCAAAACATATGGGACTTCAGGAAAAAGATGATATAACCCTTATTAGTACTGGAAATTCAAATTGAGATGGCCATAAATGGAATGCATTTTTTAGTAATAGGGTTAGAGGTCACTTCTGAGAAATGAGGAAAAAATGAACTCTGGATGAGAATTAAGCATCAGATTTCTGTTTTTATGAATGATAGATTTGTTTCCAAAAAGAGTACATGCCCTGCCTTGCCTTTTCAGAAAGAATCAGTATTGTTTCATAAAGACAGCTGAAATTGAGTGTTGCGATTTATATTGTATGATGAAAAGGCATTTTAAGTCATTCTTATATTTGATTTTTGTGGTGTCATACTGTTGTTTTGTGTGTATGTGTGTGAGTGTGCATAGGCATGTGCCTTCTTAGGCTAGATATACTGAATTATTCTTGAGGAGTGTAGATTGTTTGGCACACTTTCATTGGGATGACCTCAGTGAACTGGGCTTTGTACATGGAGAAACAGTGTGACGGAAGTAGTTATAGTGCTTGCTCCTGTGGAGGTTTCATTCTAGCTGAGAAGACAGATTTTAAATTAATAACGACAAGGGCGATATGGAAACATGGAACAGGAGAACTTGGGGAAGAGGTCAGGGAAAACAATTGAAAAGGGACAAATGTTTGAATCTACAAGATGAGTTGTATGTAGCTAAACAAGGAGTCTTGCTGTGGATTAGGGTTGGGGAAGAGACTTGAGAGAACATTCTAGATGCTCAGTCCCTCAGGTAGTACGCAGCCTGGTATGTCCCAGAAAAGCCAAGGAAAAGTGGAGTAAACAAAGTCCTCAGTGGATGAGCCAGGTTAGAGAGGAAGGCAGGTCCCTGAAGGTCATGGTAAATTTTGGACCTTATTTTAAGGCCGTAGGGAAGTCATTGAATAAGAGTTTTAAGTAGAGGAGTGACATGCTTATGTTTGTGGTTTAAATGAAACACTAGCTCCTAGATTGAGCATGGAGTTTGGGGTGGATGAGAATGCATGCAGAGTTCATGAATAAATTCAGGACTTGGATGATGGTAGTTGGGACTTGATGATTGTGGAACTGGAAAAGTTGGAATGTTTGAGATGCCTGAAGGAGGTAGAATTTTGAGAATTAGATGATTGATGTATTCTCTCTATGATATGAGCAAGGGTCAGCAAACTGTCGCCCATGGGCCAAATCTGGTCCAGTACTGGCTTATATAAATAAAGTTTTATTGGAACATGTTTGTCTATGGTTGTTTTTGTACCACAACCATACAGTTAATTATTTGTGACAGAGACCACATGGCCCACAAATCTTAAGACATTTAGTATTTGGCCCTTTGCAGAAAGTTTGCCATCCCCTAATATATAAAGTACTTGGTGCTCATCAAGTGTGGTGATGGTGGCTGGATATGGAATAATGAAAGAAATGGACACAGATCTATACTTACAAAGTTTACACCATAGTTGGAGAGAGAATGAGGCAAAAATCACTTAAATAAATATAAAATCACAACTTGGTATGGGCAGTGGAGGAAAAGTAGAGGGTCTTAGAGATATTTTGAGGGATTGTGAGAGAAGAAATGATCTTTTATGAGGTGGGAGGAGCCAGTAGATACATTAGGTGCTGTTGTCTGGAAGGTGGCTCAGGGCCCAATATGTTGTTTATTGAGATAAATTCCCTGTAAGGGTTTTTAGCTTGGCCACCCTGCCGGAGACCGTACAAAAATGGGCCAAGCTCTCGCTTGGTTCTCTGCTTTCATTCTGTCCCCTTCTTTTACCTCAATCTCTCTTTTATTGCTGGGAAGACACCTACTGAGACCTTAAACCCTGGCACTGGTGTCATGGTGAGGAAATTGGGGGCTCTGATGGCTGAGGGGGTGGACAACTATGTTCTCTGGGCCCTGTCCCCTCTCCCTGCACCACCCCTCTCCAACTGAGGAAGAAAGGGGAGGACATCCTTCCTTCCATGCGTGACCTCTAGAAGGAACTGGCATGGGAGGAGGGGCCCGCGGCAGACCTGGGGCTCTGCGTTTAATTCTGGAGTCTGCCTGCAGAGTGGGCCCCTCCAGGGCCATCCCAGCCATCCTGGTGAGACCTAGTGAAAACACATGTGGCCCTGTAAATTGAAATTAATTAAGATTCAATAAAGTTAAAGACTCAACTTTTTAGTCATCCCAGCCACATTGCTCGTGTGCTCAACAGCCACACGTGCTAGTTGCCCCCCTTTTTGGAGAGTGCAGGCATGAAACATTCCCATCACCACAGAGAGGTGTATTGGACAGTGTTGATCTGGAGAATTCTGAAATTAAAAGGCCATCTGGTTTCTCAGATGCAATGGAAGCCCTGCTTTCACAGCTATAAAAGATTACCAAATGCTTATATAAGTGTTGGGAGGGGTCCTAGGAACTTCACAGAAAGTAAGAGGTCAACCCCAAATTTGTGTTAAGTTTAGGAAAAATTTGAAATAAGCAGTTTAGGAAGAACTCCAAGCTGGGAAGGATAGGCCCTGTCCTCATGAGTCAGCGGAGTTACAGAGAGCCAAAACTTACACTTTAAGATTTGTCCAAATGTTAAAAGAAAGTAAAACATTTGCAGCTTGGTGCGCCATATGATCTCTGTTTCAACTGCTCAGTCAAGTATAATATTGCAGCATAAAAACAGCCATCTGTAAACGAATGGATTTGGCTGTGTGCCAATAAAACTTTATTTACAAAAACAGGTAGTGGGCCAGATGTTTTGCCCCGTTGGTATAGAGAGACCTCCGAGTCTGAACATGCTCGTGCCGGGTCTCCCTTCCCCAGTGATAACCAGTTGTCCCACATAGAGGTGGGAGTGGTCTTTGCTGAGCCAGAACATGTGTGCTATTTTAGGAATCAGTCACCTTTGAGGATGTGGCCGTGGGGCTCCTCCAGGAGTGGGTGTTGCTGGATGGTGCGCGGAGAAACCTGTGCAGATACGTGATACTGGACAACTGCAGGACCTTGGCCTCCAGGGGTAAGGTTGGCATCATATGGTTCCTTCTGCCTCAGCTGTTAGGTCAGGGAGGAGGGTGTTTGTGGTTTGGATTCTTGTGAAAGAGCTCTACTATTCATTAGCAATTGGGTGAGATCACTTTACTATTCATAGTACTTGCTCAGCTTCATAGTCTGAAGCCCATGTGGAAGCCAGGGCTGGGTGAGAGTTTGTGCCCTCCCTCCCTCAACACATACATCTTTCTCCGTGGGCAGGAACTCCACCATGCAAACCCAGTCAGATCTCCCAGCCGGGGCCAAGAGCAGAGCCAAGGGCAGCAGAACGAGGGATTCTCCAGGTCACGGGTGCAGGTGAGTCCTAGGCAGGCTGCAGGTCTCCTGACCTGCTTGGTTAGGGGGCAGCCCCAGGAATTGAAGTGTCAGACTGAGAGCATTTTAAAAGGCCCTTTATACTGAGGGGACATCCGAGGCTATTTGGGGTGCGGTTTCTCAAGTTCCCTTACCTTCTGTGGTCACTTTCTTTCCTCCTCTCATACTTTCCTTTAGTCTCTGATAAAGGTCTGTTCAGGCTTCTGTCTTTTTTAAAAACAAAAATTGACATGTAACTCACACACCATGAAATCCGCCCCATTAAAGTGTACAATTCAGTGGTTCACAACATTGTGTGACCATCATCACTATCTAATTCCAGAACATTTTCATTACTCCCCCAAAAGCAACCACATCCCCATTAGCAGTCACTCTTCTTTCCCCCGACCCCGAGTGCTTGGTAACCACTAATCTGCTTTCTGTCTCTATGGATTTGCCTGTTCTGGGCATTTTCTGTAATGGAATCATGTAATATGTAGCCTTTGGTATCTGGCTCAGTCCATTTTGTGTTGCTATAACAGAATGTTGCAGACTGGGTAATTTATGGGCAATAGAAGTTTATTTGGCTCACAGCTCTGGGAAGTCCAAGATCAAGGGGCTGCATCTGGTAAGGGCCCTTCTTGCCATGACAGGGCAGAGCACATCACATGGCCAGAGAGTAAGAGAGGATTGAACTCACTTTTGTAAGAAGTCTACTCTCATGGTAACTAACCTACACCCATGATAACAACATTAATCCATTCACGAGGGCAGATCTCTCATGACCTAATCGTTTCTTAAAGGTCCCACCTCTCAACACTGTTGCATCAGCAATTGAGTTTCCAACACTTTGGGGAACACATCCAAACTATAGTGTATCTGCCTTCTGTCACTTAGCATGTTTCTGAGATCTATCCATGTCATAGCGTGAATCAGAACTTCATCCCTTTTTACGGCTGAATAATATTTCATTGTATGGATATGCCACGTTTTGTTTATCCATTCATCAGCTGATCGACAGTTGGATTGTTTCTGCTTTTTAGCTATTGTGAATAATGGTGCTGTGAAAATTTGTGTACATTTATGTGGACATGCTTTTAATTCTCTTGGGTATATACTTAAGAGTGGAATTGCTGGGTCATATGGTAACTCTTATGCTTAACTTTCTGAGGAGTCTCCAAGCTGCTTTCCAAAGCAGGTGCACCATCGTACATTCCCTCCAGTGGTGGACCATCGTTCTGATTTCTCCACATCCTCACCCACACTTAGTGTCTAATTCCTCTTTAAATTTAACATTTCTATGTCTGTTCTTTGTCTAGTTGCTTCTTACTTGCTTTTCTAATAACACCCCATTTCTGGAAACATCAGTCTGAATCCTCACAGAATCCTTAGCTGGGAAATCACCTCTCATTTCTCCCTGATTGCTATATGACTGCCAAATTCCACCACAGCCCTACTCACGGATGCTTTCTTCCCTTTCAGTATCTTCCCAAGTTTAGGGTCAATATTAAAAAAAAAAAGCCTACATACACACATGCATACCACACACACACATGTATATTACATATTTTCAATTTAATCCCACTGTTTCTTTCTCAAATGAGTTAATTTTTTTTCCAAATTCATTTTAGACTGGGAATCTCAACTTAAACCCAAAGAGTTGACTTCTATGCAGGATATTTTGGAAGAAACACCATCCAGTGACATGCAAGTGGTAAGATTCATGGGGTTATCCTTGGCTCCCTACCACAGTAGAAGTTGAGGCATATGTGAGTTAGAAATCAGCTGAGCCAGGGAGGTGTTTGAGGCAGGGGGAAGCAGTGTCTCAGGGGAGCGTCTGTGGCTACTGAATTTGAGCAAACCCCAGCTGTCAGTCAAGATTCTTTTTTTTCTACAAGATTTCCCCAGGCCCACATTTTTATAAATGTGAGCTAGACATTGAGTATGTGAAATATGATTTATTTCTCAACAATTACCAGAAAAATGCCTCCTGGTAGAGAAGCCCCATGAAAATTATGAATAAGAGCAACCCCTGTGGTAGAGCCAGCAACGTACTCAACTTGAAGAGCTCGAGCTGTCTAAACAAGGCATGTCTTGAAAACTGCCGAGAGCATGTTCTGGGGGTGGAGGGGAGGATCCCTGGGCACTGGCACAGATGTTGGGGAGCTTCCCCCCATCACTCACTCCTGGTCACGAGCAAATGTAGCCGGAGAGAAGGCACCCAGTGAATTTAATCGGGGCAGGAAAGTCTTCTAGAGGAACTATATTCCGGATCTGAATGAGAGCACTGGCAAGAGAGAGGCCACCTTGATTGTAAAGAATATAGAAAAATTTTCAGGGATCCTTCACCACCTAGGAGACCATTCCAAACCCCACAGTGGAAGGAAGCCCTTTTGAGTGTGGGAGAGCCTTCAGAACCGGCTTGCACATCAGCAGTGCATGAGAAAATACACACTGAGTTCCCATCGTCCCTCCTTTGGCCCCAAATTCCCTTTTACTCAAACTACAGGACCTTCCAAAGTTTGGATCTCCATTCTTGAAAGTTAGGATTAGGGTTTGAACAGAAGGAGGCACAGAGCCAGGGAGATCCCTGGACCCCTCAGTGCACCCCTCCCCGTGTCGTGGATTAGTGTCAGCATCAGAGTCAGATAGGGCAGAGTGGTGCATGTTGTGGAGACCCATGCTCCGTTCCCTTGCTGGGGAAGCTTCCAGGACACAGAGCAGCCTCAACCCTGTACAGCCTGGTGTGGGCTGCAGAGCAGCTAAAACCCTCACCCCTGCCCAGCTGCAACAGACCGCTGGGCAGCCGAAACCACTCCTCCCTCCCCAGATCCTCCCCATGCTTGGTTTATTGATAAATACATTCTTGTTCTGGTGGAGAATGTTCTCTAGTAGCTGCTTGGGAAGGGGTACATGGTTTTTGAAACCTTGAAGTCTGAGAACATCCCATTAGGGCTGCTGGGTTGCAGAGACCTCATCTGGCGAGGTGCAGAGCCCATTCCAGAGCATTCTGTGTGTCATCATATAGCCCCTATTTAACGCGTGTTGAATGAAGGAGTGAACACATGAGGTGCTGCAGAAGGCGTCTCCAGGCCCCATCACCCACGCCCATGTTTCTCTGGATCAGCAGGGAGGGGAGGGTGAGTGAGCCATGAGGGACAGGTGTCCGCTCCATTCTGGGGACCGCCTTCTCTTGGGGAACAGGGCTCCAGCACCTTCCCCAGACGTCCACACCCAGCCCTGTGGGCCCCTCAGTTGCATGCACCAAATGTGGGAGGGGAAGGGTTCTCACTACATCAGAGCCCCGGGAAACAGGCAGTCCCAGAATGTTCTGAGCAGGAAAAGGAGGTCCACTCATGGCCACATGTTTAGGGGAGCTGGGCAGTTCACCCATGAGGACCCACAGCCTGTAAGTGGTAGAGGTGGATTTGGCGCTGGGAGTCAAGCCCAGGCCTAACCCCAGAGACCACAGTCTCATCCACCAGGTTCTGCCGCCTGAGGGTCACCCAGCCTGCCCCTGGGTCAAAGGCGCTGACCCTTCAGCTAGTCCTTCTGGGCTGTGCTGAGCGTCACTGGGCCCTGTCCCCATCATTGAGGCCCCCTATAGTAGCTCTCAGGCCTCCCTGTCATGCAGGAAAAAGTGCTGGTGGCCAGAGACAGACCAAGGCCCTGTGGCCTCCCCGTTGTGTGATCAGCTTATCCAGCAGAGGGGCCAGAGAGGAGAGGGCAGGGAACTGCTCTTAGGAAAGCTCCAAGGGAGGCTGAGGAAGTGGCATCTCCAGGCTCAGCCTTTCTGCTGTCCCTAGGCCACTACACAGCTACCTCCCCTCCAGACACCACCCAGCTCCTCGAGGTTTAGCCTCTTTTGCTCTCTGCAGGAGCTAGAGGGCCCACACTAGCCCTGCCAAAACAAACAGGCCTAACACCTAAAAACGTTGCATTTAAGTAGAGTGACCTGTGTTGAAATGAATCTGATGCAAACATTTGTCTGCATCAGACAAAATGGACCTGTGGGATTTTGATTTGTGACAGAGAGAGGCCAATGTCATTGGAAGGAGGAGGTTTTTTTTTTTTTTTTTTTTTTTAGAAACAGCGTCTCATTCTGTTACCTACGCAGGAGTGCAGTGGCACAGTCATAGCTCACTGCAGCCTTGAACTCCTGGCTTCCAGTGATCCTCCTGCCTCAGCCTCCCAGGTAGCTGGGACTACAGGTACACACCACCATGCTGGGGTGCTTTTTACATTTTTTTATAGAAATGACATCTCACTGTGTTGCCCAGGCTGGTCTCAAACTCCTGGCTTCAAGTGATCCTCCCACCATGGCCCCCCAAAGTGCTGGGATTACAGGTGTGAGCCACTGCGCCCATCTGGAAGGAGATTTTTATTACTTACTTAGAGCAGTGGTCCCCACCCTTTTTGGCACCAGGGACTGGTTTCATGGAAGACAATTTTTCCACAGACTGGGGGGGCAGGGAGAGGGGGATGATTTGGGGATGATTCAAGTGAATTACATTTATTGTGCATTTTATTTATATTATTATTACAATGTAATATATAATGAAATAATTATACAACTCACCATAGTGCAACCTCTCTGCTAATGATAATCTGTATTTGTAGCCACTCCCCAGCGCTAGCATCACCGCCTCAGCTCCACCTCAGATCATCAGGCATTAGATTCTCACGTGGACTGTGCAACCTAGATGCTCCTATGGAATCTAACGCCAACACTGATCTGACAAGAGGTGGAGCTCAGGTAGTGACACAAGCGATGGGGAGCGGCTGTGAATATAGATGAAGCTTCACTCCCTCACCCACTGCTCACCTCCTGCTGTGCAGCCCAGTTCCTAACAGGCCACGGGCCAGTACCAGTCTGCAGCCCGGGGGACAGGGCAGGCCATGCCACACAGGGCCACAGGGGAAAGCACCCGGGTCAGCCTGGAGGCGGAAGGGAGTGAGAAGAGAGCCCAGGACAGAGCCTTGATCGGGGTTTCCACGGAAAGGGCAGGGAAACGGCTCAGGATCAGCCAGTTTGAGAAATTCTGGTGGGACTCAGGGCACAGGGGCTGTCTCCCGTTGTCAGGTACTTGGCCCCGGGTGATTTAGGGCAGGGGAAGCATCGGCTGGGTGTGTGAGAGTTGAGTAAGGAGGGGTGCAGAGCATGGGCTCGGATCGCAAGGGAGTTGGAAACAGCTTTGGCTGTTAGTTTGGCCATTTGAGAGTGGTGGATGCCAAATAGACCAATACCGAGTCTAAGAAAACAGAGAACAACGTTCACGTTCAGAATCAAGGGCTCCTGCCCTTTCTTTCTTGTTTGTTTTTGGGTGGCTTAAACAACAGGAATTTGTTTTCTTGAAGTTCTGGAGGCTGGAAGTCCAAGATCAAGGTGCCCCAGGCTTGGGTTCTCCCGAAGCCGCTGTCCTTGGCTTGCAGATGCCACCCTCTTGCTGCCTCTTCACATGGTCATCCCCCCATGCACGACCCTAACTTCCTGTGGGGAAACGTCTTGCAGTGTCTCTGGAGGCTCTTGGCCTAACCTGTGTCCAGGGCCCCCAGAACCAGAAAGGGGTCAGGTCGTCTCTGTGTCTGTGGCGTGATCAGTCCTCAGAGACCCTTGGTGGTGGGTGGCCGGTGCCCACTGTGGACTGCGGGGGTCACCAGGTCTGACACTACCAGATGCCAGACCCGTCCATGTGCCTCCACTTCTGATGGCACTAACCCCCAGACTGAAAACAGCCTCCAGGCCGCCTCTGTCCTGCTCAGCACCGTCTGTGCCTTTCCTAGGGGCCGGGGCTGTTCCCGAGAATGCAGATCGGGCCCTCCATGGGAGAGAGGGGGACACCATGGCCTCAAGAAGACTGGCCAGCTCTCCAGGCATCTCCTTGGTCCCCGGGATGGACAGTAAGCCTGGGAGACGGTGTGCCGAGGGTGCCAGCCAACTGGGGGAGGGCGGGGAGGGGAGATGGGCATCTGGGGCCTACGTGTGGAGCTGAGAGTGCACAGGAGGCCCAGGCTATGGGCTCTGATTGGTGGAGTCTGTTTCTGTGTTGAATGCAGTTGTCCCCAGGGTGGGGGGCAGGACACAGGGGGAGTCCTGTGGGAGGGGCTGGTCACTGGACCCTGGGCCCTGCCTTTCCTGCTCCAGCCTTTCATCTTCCAGTCTCACCTCCCACCCCTTCCATGACCTTGAAAATGACAGGAACTGGTAGATCCCTTGACCTGGGGGCTGGGGAAGGAGTGTCCAGGCTGGTGAAGACCTCTTTTGGCTCAGGGCCCTGGGTTTCCTTACCAAGGCAGGGAGAGTATGGGACAGGGACACTTGAAGGCACATCCTGAGTCCTGCCCTGATGAGAAGGGGCCTCCTCCTAGCTGTCCCTGCCCCCTCACCTCACCCAAGGCACCTGCTGCTAGTACCTCCCACCTGCCACCAAGTCCTGTTAGTGCCACCTCCAAAATTCAACCCACCTCTGACTGCTTTTTCCATCCTTGCTGCCACCACCACCCAGCCTAGAGATACTTATTTCTCCTGGACTCCAGGACTGTTCCCAACAGGCTCCTGGGCCCTGTGCTGGACATGGAGGCCATAGGGATCCCTTAGAAGTGCAAGTCAGGCTGGGCGTGGTGGCTCACGCCTGTAATGCTAGCACTCTGGGAGGCCAAGGCCAGAGGATCACTCAAGGTCAGGAATTTGAGATTAGCCTGAGCAGGAGCGAGACCTCGTCTCTACAAAAAATAGAAAAATTAGCTGGTTGTGGTGGTGCGTACTTGTAGTTCCAGCTACTCAGGAGGCTGAGGCAGGAGAATCGCTTGAGCCCAGGAGTTTGAGGTTGCAGTGAGCTATGATGACGCCACTGCATTCCAGCCTGGGTGACAGAGGGAGACTCTGTCTCAGAAAAGAAAAAAACAAATAGAAATTCAAGTGAGGGTGAGAGGAGAGGTCCCATCCTTACTAACTGCCCTCGTTCACTCAGGTCCACCTCCAAGCCCCGTCTTCCCTCTACCCCTCAGCCTCCTGGCCTCTCACTCTGTCCCGTGTTGCAGCTCTCACCCTGCTGGAGCCTGCTCGGAGCATGCCACGTCCCAGCCCCCGCCTGGGCCCGTCTCTGTTTCCCATTTGGAGTTGAACTTGTGTGACAGTGATTAGGTTTGTATTGAGGTTAGGTAAACCTCAGCAGGGTGAGCAGGGTGTGTCCCTTCCTTCTTCAGTGTGTCCCCCAAAGCTGTGCCAGTCATGCAGATCCAATTCGGGCGAACAGCTGTGAATGGATCCCCTTGGCCGTTTGACACTAATCTGTGACCCCTGTTGCTCTATCCAGGGACTGAAGGTGGCTGTGCAGATTCAGAGGATGGTGACGCTGGTGCCCACGCTGGGCCACCCTGACCCGTGGGTGGCCGGGGCATCTGGTGAGTGAGTGCCACGTGGCTCTGCTGTCCTTGTGTCCTGTCTGGGAACTTGCATCCCACCCCACCTGCATTTGCTCTGACAGCAGGCACTGCCGTGGCACCGTAGGAGAGAATTCCTACAGCCACCTCTCATTATTTGTGTGTTCAAGGGGACAGGCACTCTCGGTCACAGATCTTTCTGTTAAGAAAGAGAGGGCCCACTCAGTCACTGTGACAAAGGCCAGACTTCTCTTTGGACAACGTGAATTTCTTGACTACGCAATTATGTCGAGTTTGAAAATGACAATTGAATTTACTATAAATGGACTGGGTTTTAACTGAGCTTTTAAAAAATGAGGTTCAAAGCCACGTTTCCCGAGAAGTGGGGAAAAGTTAATTCTAGAAGACAGGTAACATTTTAGCTTTAGTGGCAAGATGTTTGTTTTCTTCCAATTTGCCTTCTAGTAAGAATAATAAACTTTGTTTCTTCAAAATGTCATCCACTCCTGAGTTTGGAATGTGTGTTATGTCACTGACAGGAAGTCATTCTTAGGTTTAGGCTGCATGTTGCTCTGCAGGATATCTTTGGTGAGCCTGCGGGCAGGGCTCTTACTTTGGCTGTGGGCCAGGTTTAAGTACTGAGGGGAAAGTCTCCGTCAGGAGGGAGAGGTGAGGGTGCAGGGGGACCAGGGATGACCAAGGAGTCGCTCCCTTGTCTGTCCTAGGCCAGAGGGAGGATGCCTGGTGTGGGGGGAGGGGGGCAGTTGAGATTTGAAGGCAGGTGGAAGGACGTTTCCTTTCTAGGCAGAATCCCGGGGTGGTATTGGGTCGTCTGTTCCCTGCTTGTGGTGGGTTCTGGGGCGATGCCAGCCATGTAGAGTAGGGGGCGGAGGAAGGGGCCGGCAGCTGGGGAGGAAGAGTTGTCCCAAGGCTGAGTCGGGGGAATGGTGGGTGCCACAGGAGCTCTGGAGTCTCCTGGTGACATGAGACTGTGGCTGTTGGGCTATGGATATGGAGGGATGTGTGTGTGTGTGTGTGTGTCTTTGTGTGTATGTCTGTGTGTGTGTGTGCATGGTGTGTGCCTGTGTGTGCATGTCTGTGTGTGCATGTCTGTGTACAAGTGTGTGCAAGAGCATGTGTGTGCGTGTCTCTGCATGTGTGTTCCACCATGACCGTGTGTGTGTGTGTGCACACACGTGGTCACTCACAGGGCGGGCAGCCTCTGGGCCTGTGAGTGGCTCACTGGGCTGGGCACTGACCCTCGTGACTCTTCTCTTCTCCACTAGCTCTGCCTGCGGCGGGCCCTGCCTGGCTCCAGGAGGACAGCGCACAGGAAGAAGCCGTGGCTCCTGGGTTGCTGACCACCTGTTCACACGTAAGTAAAAAACCCTTCTGCTGTGCCCAAAGGCTGGACTTGCTGCCTTCCCATGACCTGCCTGGACTCTCTTGACCCCCTGGGCCTCGTGCAGCCAGTGGGAAGCAGCCTGGGTGACAATCCCAGCCCCTCATTCAGACCCCTCCCCAGGCTGTTGAGCACTAGGAGGGAAAACAAAGCAAGGATGTGAGCTGTCCTTCTTTCGTGGTCTTCATGGTCTTGCTGAGCAAAGAGTTCAGTCATTTGCCAGATAGTTCTCTCCTGCCTGCAACGTGCTCAGGTCTGCTGGACCCTGGAGCGAGAGGGGGTATAAATCTGCAAGGACTTCCTGGCTGGTTGTCAGTAGGTAAGTCCTTTTGTGAAGTGGAAGCCTTTTGACGTTAGTTGTAGCCTCTTGCTGCCGTCACTCAGGGAGTGGAGACTAGAGAGAGAAGAGTTCTCTTTCTGAAGCCTGAGCCAGGGGGCAGATTCTGGAGGACTCAGAAGCCTGTCTGAAAATCCTCAGCACGGGTCCTCCCTTCCCCAGGCCTGCTGGTTTCCAGCGTCCTCTTGAGTCTTGGGGTGGTGCCTGGCTGAGCCGGGATGGGTGTGTGTTTTAGGAACCAGTCACCTTTGCAGATGTGGCTGTGGTGTTCACCCCAGAAGAATGGTTGTTCCTGGACTCTGCTCAGAGGATCCTGTACAGAGATGTGATGCTGGAGAACTACAGGAACCTGGCCTCCGTGGGTAAGGCTGGCCTCGTCGCTGCATCCACACACTCATGCAGCAGCGATGGGTCCCAGCAACTGTGCGGGTGTGGGAAGCCAAGGGGTGAAAAGACAGATAAGCCCCACACTCATGATGCGGGGAGTCTGGTGGCCTTTCCATGGAAATGAAGATCTGTCTGCCGCACTCTGTCCATGGTTAAAAGCATCCGGCTTCTCAAATATATTCCTGAGCTAGGCCCCGGGCTTTCAGGACTAGGGAGCCTTAATATCCTCCGGGACCCAGTGAGCGAACTTGTATTTAGTTCCTTAGTGAAATAGCTTTGCTGTGTCCATCAGAATTCGGGCAGGCTCATTTTGCTACTCCCATCTGCAGAGCCCCTAAAGACTTTAGAATATAAGCCCCAGTGTCATGCTGGGACGAAGTCCACCCACACTGTTCATCTTTTCCCACCAAGCAGGAGATCAACTCTGCAAACCCTGTATGTTGTCCCATTTGGAGCAAAGAGAAGAGCTGTGGACCAAGGAGAGAGGAGACGTCTCAGATACCTGTGTAGGTGAGTGCCAGGTGGATCACGTGGGCACCAGCTCTAGTGAGTGAGAAGAGCGTTAGAATGGGAAATTATCAATCACGGAAACATTTTCAGTGCCCTTGACTGAGAAGTCTGATTGAACGCCCTTAGTCAATTCCATCTTCTTTCGTCTTTCCCTTTCTTTTTAATCTGTTATATTTTACTGTGATTGCATAGAAAGATTTGTCCTACCTCCTCTTCATCTTTAATATTTCCACATGTATATTTTATCCCCTTCTTCCCCACTGTACATTCTTGCAAATGATTTTACTTTACGTTAGTCACAATCTTCATAGAATCCTTTCTCCGTAAATTATCTGCTATTTTCACCCTTTATTCCTATAATTACATAATGCGTCACATAGCCAAATGCCTTAAAATTTTCCTTCCCTCTTTGATACATTCTTACACTTTGCAATTTTTTCCCCATATTTAGGATCAATATTTAAAAAGAAATAATCCAGATGTGCCATGCTTTTTTCATCACCTCAATCCCACGGTTTTTCTCTGTGTCCTTAATTATTCTCCCTAACTCATTTCAGAACCTCAGCTTCAACCCAGAGAGTCAATTCCTGGTGAAGATATTTTTGTGGAGCTTCCGTCCATTGGCATGAAAAGGGTAAGGTTCACCAGGGATTATTCTTGGTCCTCTATGGTAGGAAGAGTCTGGGGTGCTGTAGGTTAGACAAGGCGCACAGTAGCTGAGATTCGAGGCACGTGGTGCCTGCCCAGGAGAAGCAATTTCTTGGGAGAGAGTTGGTGAATCATGAATTGGCAGAAAATTCTAAATGTAGATCAAGACTTGTGTTTTCATAGAGTTCCCACAAGTAACTATCTTCACAAATGTGACACAGATACTGTTTAAAACTTAATTTAGTCTTAAACAATTCAGAAAAACTCTGTATCTAAAAAGCCCATGAAAGTAATGAAAAGATGGCTCTTTGTACCAGAGCATGCACCCTGTTCCAGTCTCTGGGGTAGAAATGGTACAGATTCACTAAAACAGTAAAAGTGGTAGATATAGAAATGTCTGTCTCTTATATTCAGTTCGCATGGGGAAGAATATCTGTGAATGCAATACAGTCTTTGGTCTTCACATTTTCCTTAATTGATGGGAGCAACCTCAGCCTGGAGAAAAACTAAATATAATGAACTTGAGAAATGTTTTAATAGCATCGAACCACTTTTCCAGTACCAGAGAATTCATGCGGGAGAGGCCCCCTACGAATGTCAAGAGAGTGGAAATTCCTTCTTCCAGAGCACTCACCTAATCGTGCCTGAGAAAATCCATGGTGGGGATAAAACCTATGCATGTAACCAATGTGAAAAGTCCTTCAGATACAGCTCTGACCTCATCAGGCACAAGAAGACTCATACTTCAGAGAAGTGCTTTGAATGTCAAGAATGTGGGCAAGCCTTCAAGTATTCATCAAACCTGCGGCGACACTTGAGAACCCATACTGGAGAGAAGCCCTTCGAATGTAGCCAGTGTGGGAAAACCTTCACGAGGAACTTTAACCTGATTTTGCACCAGAGAAACCACACAGGAGAGAGGCCCTATGAGTGTAAGGATTGCGGGAAGGCGTTCAATCAGCCGTCATCCCTCAGGAGCCATGTGAGAACTCACACGGGAGAGAAGCCCTTCAAGTGCAGCCAGTGTGGGAAAGCCTTCAGAGAACACTCATCACTGAAGACCCACCTGCGGACCCACACCAGAGAGAAACCGTATGAATGTAACCAGTGCGGCAAGCCCTTCCGGACAAGCACTCACCTGAATGTGCACAAGAGGATACACACAGGGGAGAAACTGTATGAGTGCGGGACTTGTGGTCAGGTCTTGAGTCGTCTCTCAACCCTAAAGAGTCACATGCGAACTCACACTGGAGAGAAGCCCTACGCATGCCAGGAATGCGGGCGAGCCTTCAGTGAGCCCTCCTCCCTCAGAAAACATGCGAGGACTCACAGTGGCCAGAAGCCATATACGTGCCAGGAATGTGGGCGGGCGTTTGGTCAGTCTTCACACCTCATTGTGCATGTGAGAACACACACTGCGGGGAGACCCTATCAGTGTAATCAGTGTGATAAAGCCTTCAGACACAGCTCCTCACTCACTGTGCACCAAAGGACCCACATGGGGAGAGAGAACATTAGGAATGGTGGCCTGCCTATACCAGTGTCTCATTCCTATGGTGGGCCCCTTGCTAATTAACTTCCAGTTTGTAGAAATATAAACATTTGGGGCTATCACTGTTCCTCATGGTACTCCTTTAGCAGTATCCTATGTTTGAATGTATAATGTTTTCATTTTGGTTTAATCCTAAGTATTGTGTTAACTTCCATTATCACTTTTTCTTTGACCCACGCGTTATTTGGAATTAGATTTTTCAATACTAGTACATGGATATATTTTCAGAGAGCTATAATGACATAGTGAAATGCATACATTTTAAGCATACTGTTGGATGAATTGGACGGATGTATACATGTATGTAACCAACACCCTATTCCAGATGTAGAATGTTTCTGTCATTCTGGAAGGTTCCTGCATGTTATATGGCTGTTTCTTAGTTGCCTTTCTGTTTTTGGTTTCTAATTTAATTACATGGTGAGCAGAGTATGTAGCCCTTGTGTTACTGAATCTTAGGTATTTATTGAGGTTTACTGTTAGGTCTGGTGTGGCTTATCCTGCTAGTTGCCGACCAAATTGCCCCCTCTCCCTTAGAACAGAACCTGGGTTTTTTGTTCAGGTTGGTAATGTGGACTATTCAAACACCTCCATCTCCCACCCCTTCTTGCAGCAAGGGTAAGAGGCCATGTGCCCCAGTCCTGGCAAGCCTAAATATGGGAAATCACTGGGTATGCCTCCACAGAAAGATGCTGCACAGAAATGGGTTCATTTAGCCAGATCTCTTCTTGCCTTTTCAACAAGCAGACACTATGTGCAAAGCCAGAGAAACCATCCTGTGGCCAGGAGAGTAAAAGCCACAGGCTAGGGAAGTGTGGCCAGAAATCACAACCATCCTGGTTCTCTAACCCAAAAAATAGTTAGAATATATTTGTAGAGTTGGCATCTTTGTGTAACTGCACCAGCCCTGGACTATTTATTTCTGGATGTCCCGTTACATGAAAAAAATGCATTAGTATTAGGTATTAGACCTTATTTTTGGGAGGGGGTGGGTTTATTTCAGCCAAATGCAATCCCTGATGCACTTAGCATATGCCAATTTTTAATAAATGCCCTTTCCTACAATGTAACGCCCAGAGCAGGAAATAAATGAACTCTGGTGTCCTGTATAATATTTGATTTTATATATTGCTTTAAATCATGGACTTTTGTAGATTTCACATATAAGTGAGATCATGTGGTATTTGTCTTTCTGTGCCTGCCTTGTTTCACTTAACATCCTCCACATTCATCCATTTGCAAATGACAGAATTGCCTTCTTTTTAAAAGGCTGAATAATATTCCACTGTGTTTATATACCACATTTTCTTTTATCTGTTCATCCAAACAACACATATTTATTATATGACTTTCTCTGTGTCAGGAATCTGGGGTGGCATATTTAGGTCCTCTGCTTAGCATCAGTCATGAGGCTTCAGTCAAGTTGTCTGCTGGGGCTAGGATCTTGTCTTATGTGTTGACTAGGGAAGGATTCACCTCCAAACCCACTCACAGGATGATTGGCAAGCCTCAGTTCCTTGCTGGCTGTTGGTTGCAGGCATCCTTCCATTTCAACTACAGTATAGTATAAGGGTAACTTTTATTTACACTGAGAAACCAAAAATTTTGTGTGACTTACTTTATTGTGATACTGGCTTTGTTGTGGTGGTCTGGAACCAAGCCCACCATATCTCTGAGGTATGTCTTATGTGCTCATCAAATATTTGACAAATGGATGAATAAATTAGTGTAGAGTGAAGAGCTTCCCTGAACACAGGAGTCAGCAGACTATGGGGTGATGGGTCAAAATTGGCCCACTGCCTGTTTTTGTACAGCCTACAAGGTAAGAATAGTTTTTACATTTTGATTAACTAATCAATTAGTTAATTTTTTGAGACAGAGTCTCACTCTGTCTCCTGGGCCAGAGTGCAGTGGCATCATCATAGCTCACTGCAACCTCAAACTCCTGAGCTGAGGCAATCCTCCTGCATTGGCTTCCTGAAGTGCTGGGAGTACAAGCATGAGTCACTGTGCCTGGCCGGAGTTCTTTCTAACTTCTGAGTTAACCCTTAACCCTATGCTCTTGATATTAATCCTTTGTAAAGTTATGTAGATATTTTAATTACTTGACTTTGAACTTTATGATGGTGTTTGTCACATAGAGGTTTTAAGATTTTAAAATTTCAAGTTTTTATTTTATTACTTTCTTTTGGGTTCTTGATTAAGAAGAGTTTCATTAGCTGGAGGTTATAGTTCCTGGCATCACATATATTTCTGTCTATCATTTTAATAATTTTATTTTTATTTTTAGGCTGACAGTCCATCAGCCTTTGTCCATGCATCTTCAAGATTTTATGGTCTTGTAGAATTTCTGTTCAAGGAAAGCAGATAATACACAGTGGAAAGGGCATTTAGCTGGACCAGATAGGAGTCCTACAGGTCATTTTTTTTTTTTGAAATGAAGCGTTTTGCACATTCCTGACCTGAGATTAGAAACTATCTGTGTCTTAGTGTGAAGATGAAAGAAGACGATGCTTATAAAATGGTTTATGTTTCAGTTGCCTCTCGGTAGAGACTGGATTTATAGGAATCTTTCAGCCTCTCAGTCAACTGTGGCTGCAGGAATCACTTCATTTCCCCTCTACCCCAGAAAGCTCCATGAAGGCAGGACCTGTGTGTCTCTCTTGATCTGTGCCGTGGACATGGTGAGTGATCAATACTTTTGAATGAGTAAATAATTAAACCCATAGAAATAGAGAACACAGAAATAAAGTAATGCAGATCATTGTGTGAATATTCCAGTCTTTTTGGATGTTGTTGGTCTGAAAGTCCTTTTAGGCTGGTTTTTCTGCTTATGGAATTTTAGCATCTGGGAGAGTCTTTGTAGGAAGTAGTAGCCATAGGAAAGGGCTTAACCCAGAGTAACAGAAGTTGGGGCACAGCTGGGCAACTGTATGCTGAGAGTTTGCTGAGCACACTGTAGGGTACAGAAAACTTCCAGTTTCTGCAGGAATCAAATAACAAGCCTGCCCTCCACGACTTCCTTCCCATTGCTGACATGACGAATTTCTTGAAACATACACAACAAAGTCTATTTTCCCCACTTAACATCTAATGGAATGTTCAGATTTTCCACGAAGAAAGAGGATATAGTTCAGAAGTTCTATCATTAACCCAAAACAGTAATTTTTAAGAAATGATATGTAAGACTGTAGAAATACAGTTCCGTTTTCAAAAGACAAAAAAAAATGTGTGAAAGAAGTAGATTTTAGCTGCCTGTGCCCCAAAAATAACTACATTAAAGGATAGATATGTTAATTTGCTTCACATATAGATAACCATTTCACTGCCTATATGTATTCCACAACATCACGGTGTAAACCTTAAATATATACAATGCAATTTATTTAAAAAGAGACATTTGGCCAAGCACAGAGGCTCATGCCTGTAATCCTAGCAATTTGAGAATACTATAAAATGAGGGAAAAAAATGGCAGACTAGGGGTGACCTCCTGGCTCTCTGCTCCCATAGTAGGAGGTGAAGAATGCGGACAGCTACATGTGAGTGGATCGCTCTTCCACAGGATCAGCTTCATGAATCTGCAGACAGGCAGTGCAGGACAAGCAGTGCTGGAAAAAAAAAAAGGTGAATCAGAGAATCGACCGCACAGTCCGGAGAGTGCGAGATATACAATAGGGAATAGAGCGAGGGACGGCTGTGTGGTAGCTGGCCAGGACAGTGATCTGACCCACAGGACAACAAATCTTTCTCCACACCCATGTAGGCAGGGAAGTGCCGGAAGTCAGTGCGAAGTTATAACATGGGCCAACAGGCTGTGTGGAGTAGAGACAGGAGCGGGAAACATTTTGAACTCTCCAGTGTGCTGTGCTGGGTCTGCTTTGGGCGGGGGAGGGACTGGTCCGAGTGGACACTTCCCGGTCCCGTAGGAGGGAGCTTGGAGACAGGCTTCTCACTTCAGGAGGCCGCCAGGACCAGAACAAGGGAGGTGAACACCAAAAAGGAGGCTCTGCCCTCAGAAATCACCAAAGATTTGGCCAGTGTAGGGTGGGACAGAGGACAGATCCCTCCTGCTGAACAGTCGTGAGTCAGTGTGTTAGGGAAGCAGTGGGCTCAGCAGGTGACTTTTAGAGACAGCGTGCCAAACCCAGCCCCACTAACCAACGTGCAGTCTTCTCCAGTGTGGGCTTTCTGTGCGTGGGCAGCCACCATTTTTGGTGTCCATAGCCTAAAATCTGTGTGGCTTGTTGCCCAGGCAACGGACTCAGGCAACGCCCCTGCCCCAACCCCGCAGAACAGGTCCTGCCCTTGGACGAGGAGAGTAATGAGAGAAGCCGGTTTCTCTCCTAACCCAGCCACTGGCTTTTCGAGCCAGCAGGTCAAACTCCGCCTTTGAAGGGGCGGAATAATGAGAGAAGCCGCTTGCTTGGCTGACTCGCCAGGCAGTCTCGGGAGGCCCCCCGTGCCACTCAGCTGCCTGCATTTCACGCCAAAGGGACACACCCTGCCTCCAGAAGGGCAAAGTAGCGAAGGAGGCTGTTTTTTGAGCCAAGACCTGTGGTGGGATTGCCAACACCACTTTCCTACGACTCAGCCGCCAGGGTGCTTTGCGCCAAAGGGTCAGACTCCACCCTGGAAGGGCGGAGTAGTGAAAGAGGCCACTTTTTGAGTAGTGAAAGAGGCTGCTTTTCGAGGCAATACCCGTGGTGGGATCGCAACCACCCCTTTGCATTGTCTCTGCTGCTGGGCTACTTTGCACCAAAGGGACAAACCCCGCCCCTGAAAGGCTGTAGTAGCATAGGAGGCCACTTTTTGAGCTGAGACCTGTGGCAGCATCACCACCACCACCTTCCTGTGATTTGGCCACCTGGGTGCTTCACGCCAAAGGGAAAGACTCCACCCCTGAAAGGCTGTAGTAGCGAAGGAGGCCACTTTTTGAGCTGAAACCCATGGTTGCCTCTCTGCTGCGACTTGGTGGCTGGTGCCTCCTGCCAAAGGGATGGACCCTAACCTTGGAAGGGCGGAGTGGTGAGGGAGGCCGCTTTCAGGGCTGAGACTTGCCAGGGTGGTGGAGGGCCCTTGGCTGTGACGAGGCCGCTGGTATTTCATGCTGAAGGGACCGACCCTGCCCCTGGAGGGGCGGTGTAACAAGGTAGGCCCCTTTCTGGTCTGGGTCCCTCAGTGGCCTTGGGCAGGGTTTCTCCAGCAGCCCTGAGGTGTGTATTTCATACCAACTAGATAAACCCTGCCCTTGGAGGGGCAGAGTAACGAGAGTAGCCACTTTCTGGGCTGAGACACCTGGTGGCCCCAGGAAGTACCCTTCCCCCATTCTGGCAGGTTATCTTCCCATCTGGCAGGGCAGACCTCACCCTGGGAGGAGGGGAAAAATGAGAAAAGACTTTTTCTGGGCTGGGACTTGTGGCAGTCTCAACCAACGCCCCTCCCCCAGCCCTCCAGGACAGACTCAGCCCTTGAAGGCAAGGAGAAAGGAGAAAAATCGCTTTCCCTGTGTGACTAGCTTGAATCTGTGGGACCCTGGAACTAAGCAAAAGGGGACAGATTGCTGACTTGGTACAGCGGGTTGGTTTTGATCATCTGGTAAGATCATAACACAAGGGCTTGCCCTTGGTGCCCAGGCTGTTACCAGCTTAGGGGCTTGTGGTCTGGGAAGGAAATTCTTGACCAGAGTCCTTAGCAATTACACCAATTGACACCCCCTATCAGGAGCTGCTTCGCAAGCTTGGTGAAAGAGCCCTGAATAACATATTAGCAGCTCTCCCCTAGCTGCAGATCAAGCAACATCTGAAGTATACACTCTTAGGCTCACCAATACCTGTTGCTCTTCTTTCCCCACCTAAAGTGGTAACAGGGCTCAAGTAACCCTTGGGAGTAGCATGACATTCCCCAAAGACTGAAGCAGCTGCATATCCCATTTGGGAGTTTAGAGCTCAGTTCAAAGGTATTGGAATACCTTGATATTGCAGCTTGCAACTCCTCCATGCAAACTACAAGCAGCAAAAGAGAGGGTAACCTCATAGCCCTACACAGTGTCTTCCACCTCAAACTAGTGGTCAGCAGCAGAGTCACACACACAAGAGTGATCCAACTCCTGGGAGTCCAAGCAAGGGATCCAAACTCACTAATCTCCATAAGCAGAAGTTGAAGACAACAGGTCAGAGATAACCCAACAGGCTAAAACACCTCTAAGACAATACAGGACCAGAGCACATCTCCCAACCATTGTTAAGGAACGTCCCTTTGGGGACCCAGAATTAAGTCCATAAACCAGTCCCAGCACCCCTAGTCCTTGACAAAGTAGCCTGATGAGAAACAATCAGCAAAAGAATGCAGGAAACATGAAAGATCAGAGAGAAAAGTCACCTCCAAAAGAAAATATTCTATCTCTATCAATTGATATCAACTTACACGATATGATTAAACTGACAGAGGAAGAATTCCGAATATGGATTGTAAGAAAACCCAACAGAACTGAAGAGAAAATAGAATCCCCACATAAAGAAACCACAGGAACAATTCAGGAAATGAATGAAAAATTCTCTAAAGAAGTTGAAATACTACAGAAAAACCAAACAGAAATCTTGGCAATGATGGAGGCATTCAAGGAACTTCAAAACACAGTAGAAAGCCTCAAGAATAGAATGGATCATGCAGAGGAAAGAATCTCAGAGCTTGAAGATAACGCCTTTGTGCTAAAAAAAAAAAAAAATCGGATGAAGAAAAAGAACACAGAAACAAGAGATGAGACCAAAATATACAAGAAATGTGGGATTATGTAAAGAAGCCAAATATAAGAATCATTGGCATCCCAGAGGGACAAGAAGAAAATTCACAAGGGCTGGAAAACTTATTTCATGGAATACTGGAGGAAAATATGCCTGGCCTTGCAAGAAATCTTGATATCCAGATACAAGAAGCACACAGAACTCCTGGGAGACTCAATGTGAAAAGTCAATCACCATGTTAGTTATCAAGCTGACCAAAGTAAACACAAAAGAAGCAATTCTCCAAGCAGTAAGATGAAAGCAACAAATGAACTACAAAGGAAAGCTTATCAGACTAACTGCAGATTTCTCAACTGAAACTTTACAAGCCAAAAGGGATTCAGTGCCTATCCTTAATCTTCTACAACAGAATAATGCCCAACCAAGAATTCTTTATCTGGCAAAATTAAGTTTCATCTATGAGGGAGAAATAAAGTCCTTCCCAGACAAGCAATCACTGATGGAATTTTCAAAGACCAGACCAGCCCTACAGGAAGTACTCAGACCTGCATTACACACTGAACAGCGCAATAGACACTCTTCAAAGTAAAATCATTCAAGAGGTAAAGGCTAGAACTTGGACTTCATGATGGCTCAAGGAGTAAAACAAAGCAACAGGGTTTCACCCAACAATATGAATGGAAATATACCTCAAATTTCAATCCTCTCAATAAACGTGAATGGCTTAAACTGTCCTCTGAAGAGACATAGACTGGTGAGTGGATAAAAATCCACAAGCCTAGTATCTGCTGTCTATAGGAAATACATCTAACCCACAAAGATTCCTTCAGGCTCAATGTCAAGTGATAGAAAACAATCATCCAGGCAAATGGAAGTCAAAAGAAAGCAGGGGTAGCTATACTATTTTCAGATAACATAAGCTTTAAAATAGCAAAAGTAAAAAAGGACAAAGATGGCCACTATATAATGGTGAAAGGGAAGATCCAACAAGAAGAATTAACAATTCTTCATATTTATGCATCCAACTCAGGAGCACCTAGTTACATAAAGCAAACCTTGTCTCATCTAAATAGCTGATAAACAATAATGCCATAATAGCAGGGGACTTCAACACCCCACTGACTGAACTGGACAGATCTTCCAAACAAAATAAGCAAAGAAATACTGGACTTAAACAGTGCTCTAGAACAAAAGGGTCTGACAGACCTCTACAGAACATTCCACCCAAATAAAGCTGAATATACATTCTTCTCATCAGCCCATGGAACTTTCTCCAAAATTGATCACATACGAGGCCACAAATCAGACCTCAACAAATTGAAAAAAATATATAAATTATACTGTGTATCTTCTGAAAGTGGTATAAAATTAGAGTTCAATTCCAATAGAAATACTCACCACCTCACAAAGTCATGGAAATTAAAACTTATTGTTGAATAACTACTGGATCAAGGAGGAAATGCAGAAAGAAATCAAGAGTTTCTTTGAACTAAATGATAACGGAGACACAAGTTATCAAAACCTGTGGGATACAGCAAAAGCATACCTGAGAGGAAAACTAATAGCAATAAATGCTCACATCCAAAAAACAGAAAGCTCAAAAATTGACAATCTAATAAACAGTCTCAAGGAGTTGGAAAAGGAAGAGCAAACCAATTCCAAACCTAGTAGAAGAAAAGAAATAACTAAGATCAAAGCAGAACTAAGTGAAATTGAGAATAAGAGGATTATATGGAAGATCAACAAAACCAAAAGCTGGTTTTTCAAAAAGATAAACCAAATAGCCCTCTTGCCAGATTGACAAAGATTCAAAGAGAGAGGACTCTAATAAACTCAATTAGAAATGAAAAAGGAGAGGTCACAACATGGAAATACAAAACATTATTTTTGATTACTATAAAAACCTATATACCCAAAAACTACATAATGAGGAGGAAATGGACAAATTCCTGGAAACATACAACCTCCCTAAGTTCACCCAGGAGGTAACAGAATTTCTGAATAGATCAATCTCAAGCTCAGAAATTGGAGCAGCAATTTAAAACTCCCAAAATGGAAAAGTCCCAGACCAGAGGGCTACACTTCAGAATTTTACCAAAAATACAAAGAAGAACTCATACCTATACTACAGAAATTATTCTACAACATTGAGAAAGACGTATCCTTCCTAACTCATTCTATGAAGCCAGTATCACCTTGATACCAAAGCCAGGAAAGGATACAACAAAAAAAAGAAAACTACAGACCAATATCTCTTATGAATATAGATGCAAAAATCCTCAACTTTTAAAATTTTAGCAAATAGAATTCAGCAGGACATCAAAAAAAATAATAATAATAATTCACCATGACTAGGTGGGCTTTATTCCAGGGATGCAAGGCTGGTTCAACATACGTAAATCTATTACTGCAATTTGCCTCATAAATAAAAGCAAGAACAAAGACCATATGATTCTCTCAATAGATGCAGAAAAAGCATTTGACAAAGTCCAGCACACCTTTATGATAAAACTTCTTAACAAAATAGGCATAGACATGTCATACCTTAAAATTAGCAAGTCCATTTATGACAAACCCACAGCCAATATCATACTGAATGGGGAAAAATTGAAACCATTCCCACTTAGAACCAGAACCAGACAAGGTTGCCCACAATCTCCACTTCTATTCAACATAGTGCTGGAAGTCCTTGCTAGAGCAGCTAGACAAGAGAGGGGTATTAAAGGCATCCAAATGGGGGCAGATGAGATCAAACTCTCACTCTTTGCCAATAATATGGTATTATATCTAGAAAACCCCAAGGATTCAACCAAGAGACTCCTAGAATTGATAAATGAATTCAGTAAAGTCTCAGGGTACAAAATCAATACACACAAATCAGAGGCATTCATATATGCCAATAACAGTCTATCTGTAATTCAAATAAAAAATGCAATACATATTACAATAGCCTTAAAGAAAATTAAATATCTAGGAATATATTTAATGAAAGATGTGAGACACATAGACAGGGAGAACTATGAGACATTAAGAAAAGAAATTGTAGAAGATATAAACAGATGGAAAAATCTACCTTGCTCATGGATTGGTAAAATCAATATTGTTAAAATGTCCATACTACCTAAAGATCTACAGAATTAATGCAATCCCTATCAAAGTACCTTGATCATTCTTTACAGATCTAGAAAAAATAACCCTACGCTTTGTATGGAACCAGAGAAGACCTCGTATAGCCAAAGCAATCTTAAGTAAAAAGAATAAACTGGGAGGTATCAGTCTACCAGACTTCAAGGTGTACTACAAGACTATACTAACTAAAACAGCATGGTACTGGCACAAGAACAGAGACATAGACCTTTGGACTAGGACTGAGAATCCAGAGATGAAACCATCTGCATATTGTCATCTAATCTTTGGCAAAGCAGACAAAATTATACGCTGGGGAAAAGAATCTCTTTTCAATAAATGGTCCTGGGAAAACTGGATAGCTACATGCAGAAGAATGAAACTGGATCCCCACCCCTCACCTCTCACAAAAATCAATTCAAGATGGATAACAGACTTAAACCTAAGGCATGAAACCTTAAGAATTCTAGAAGAAGATGTTGGGAAGACCCTTTCAGACATCGGCCTAGGCAAAGAATTTTTGAAGAAGACTGCCAAAGCAATTATTACAGCAACAAAAATAAAGAAGTGGGATCTTATCAAATTAAAAATCTTTTGCACAGCCAAGGAAACTATTATTAGAGCAAATAGACAGCCTACAGAATGGGAGAAAATATTTGCTCTCTACACATCTGATGAAGGGCTGATAACAAGAATCTATCTAGAACTTTAAAAAAATCAACAAGAAAAAATCAAACAACCCCATCAATAAATGGTCAAAGGAAATGAACAGAAACTTTTCAAAAGAAGACAGAATAATGACTAGCAAACATATAAAAAATGCTCAATATCTCTAATCATTAGAGAAATGCAAATCAAAACCACAATGAGATATCACCTAACCCCAGTGAGATTGGCCTGTATCAAAAAAATCCCAAAACAACAAATGCTGTTGTTGGTGAGGATGTGGAGAGACAGGAACACTCTTACTCTGCTGATGGGACTGCAAATTGGTGCATCCTCAGTGCAAAAGAATTTGGAGATACCTCAAAGAGCTGAAAATAGAAATACCATTTGATCCAGCAATAGCACTATTATGCATCTACCCAAAAAAGCAAAAGACATTCTATAATAAAGACATCTGCACCTGAATATTTATGGCAGCACAATTCACTATTGCAAGGATGTGGAAACAACCCAAGTGCCTGTCAATTCATGAGTGGATTATTAAAATTTGGTATATGTATACAATGGAATATTACTCAATTATAAGAGGTGACAGTGATCTAGCATCTCTTATATTTTCCTGGATTGAGCTTGAGCCCATTATCTGCAGTGAGGTATCACAAGATCGGAGGAATAGCCTCCACATGTACTTGCCGTCAAATTGGCACTGACTGATCAACAGTATGGTGCTCACATGGTAGTAATATTCTCCAGGGAATAGGGGATTGGGTGGAGGGGGGTAAACTCACAACTAATGGATGCAGTGAGCATTATAGAGGGAAGGGCATGCCTCTAATCATCGCTTGGGTGAGGCAAAGACATAAAATATAACCAAAATGTTTGTACCCTCATGATACCCTGAAATAAATCAAATAAATAAAATAAAATGATTTAAAAAAATAAATATGAGAGACCTGAAGTTGATTAAATTGCTCAAAGACACACAGCAGTTATGTAATGTAATCAGGATTCAAAGTTCATCTGTGTGACTCCAGAGCACCCCCCCCAATCTCTACTTCCCAAAAGCTATGGAAAATTCTCTGTTTTTTTGTTTTAAAATTATTTCTTAAATGTAAAACACCAGGGAACTTTAAAACAGAACATTATGGTATATAAAAACCAGAACTGGATTGCTAAAATATTGAGGACCACAGGTCTTTCATTGATTGGCATCTGGGGACTTTGTGGATAGAAACAGGTGATATGATAACCTCAATATATGTTTCTATCCATTGATATGCATTTATTCATCTGCTAGTAAGTCATTCCCCATATATCTATTCAGTGTTTGCTATGACATCAGCTTCATCCAGGTGTGATGGCTCACACCTGTAATGCCAGCACTTTGGGAGGCCAAGGTGGGAGGATACCTTGAGGCCAGGAGTTAGAGACCAGCCTGGGCAACATAGTGAGACATCATCTCTACAAAAAATAAAAAATTATTGGTGTCCTCTAGACCCAGCTACCTGGAAGGCTGAGATGGGAGGATCACATGAGGTCAGGAGTTCACTAGCCTGGACAAGAGAGCAAGACCCTATCTCTGAAAAACAATAATAAAATAATTTTAAAATTAAAAAAAATTGACATAGGTACATTGCTATTAACAACCTATTATCAATATTATTATTTAATCTTAACTGGTATAAATTATTCAATATTAGTTATGGGTAATGTGCATTGTTTGGGCGTCGTGAGTTCTTCCACTCATTCCCCCTCTAGAGTCGAGGATCCTTTCTAGGGCGCCCCACTGCATTGAGAGTGTCTTCCAACCTGGGATGACTTGCTGATCTTTCTTTGCTGCCCATGACCTTGGCAGTCTTGGAAGCACTGGCCAGTAGCCCTGTAGGATAACCAACTCAGGGCCTGTCTGATGTTGTCCCCAGCAGACTGGAGTTGTGGCTTCAAGAAGCAAATGTGCTCTGAGCTGTTGTCTCCCACAACTTCCTGGTGACCCTCTCTGAGTTCATCTTCCTCAGTTGGATTTTGGGGACCCTAGAGTTTCAGGGATCCAGGGTTTCAGGGCAGGTTCAGTCTTGTCCATCCTCATACACCTCTCACCGTGCCTGGTGTGTTGCTGGGGCCTGTGGGGCTGAACTTTCATCTGCTTGGGGAGCTGCCAGGGGATGTATTCTCAGAGATGAGAGTTCAGGGAGGATGTGGCCTGGGAAAGTCTCAGCAGAGAAAGATGGCCTTGGCTGTTGGACTTCAGGGTTGAGAGGCTGCCCCTGAGCAGGGCTGGGATGGAGCAAACTCAGGGGCAGGGCTGGTCTTGGGGGGTGTCTGGTGATGTCACACATGGCAGCCACAGTCTTTGGGTCGGAGGTCACACTTAAGGACAGATGGAAGGGCTGGGCATGGTGACTCACTGCTATAATAATGTTATTTTAATAGTTCCTGTTCTAAAAGTGGAAATAGAGTTTTTAGACTTTATGGATGACATCCTGTCACTCCTACTTGATGGAGCATTTGTTGGACAGTTGGTGCTTTTCATCTCTATATTTGGATAGACCTGAGGAAGGACCAGCCCTGACAGCACACCTGACCAAACATCAGGCAGTCACGTTAGCACTGGCCAGCAATCGGCTCCATCTGCACGTGTTCACACATTTTTGGGTGATTGTCTGGGTTGCCTCTTTGTGGTAAAAGAACTCTGGGAATCTCTGAACTCACAGATACCCAATATGTAAGTCAAGTTAACACATGTATTAGTATATAGTAAGTCCATGGTGCAGGGCTCCACCAGGACACTCCTTATTTACACCAGAGTTCCAGACGCTACAGATAGTGACCAAGACCCTCATTTCACTTCTGAGTTTACAGTGATGGGGTTTGAACATGGTATTCTGTGGAGCTATCACCTCCTTCACCAGTCTCAGGCTGAGAAAGCACCATAATTACTTGTTAAAATACATTCAAATTAGGTGAATGGAAGGCTGCTTGTTTTATTCATCAGCCAGTGTCATCAGGTGTGAATTGTTACAAGTCTGTGTTCATCTGTTTTTCTTTATCCAGTAGACTTTATTATTTTGTAGAGCAGTTTGATTTTAGAGAAAAACTGACCAGAAAATATCCTGTTTCCATATAACCTGTCTTCCTCCACACTATTTGTTCTTTTTTGAATATTTTGTATCTTTGTGATTCATCTGTAACAATCAATGTAGCAATGTTGATCCTACAGAGACCATGTTTTACAGTTGGGCTGGCACTTATACAAGCTATGGGTTTTGGCAAATGTGTGATGACTGCTGTCCATCATTTGTATGTCATATGTGATACTTTTACATCCCTAAAATTATCCGTCAGATCATCCCTCCCTGTCATCCATAATACTTGACAACCAAAGATAATTTTTCTCTGTTGTACTTTTGTCTTTTCCAGTATGTCATATTTGAAATCACACGGCATGTACAGCCTTTTCAGATTGTCTTTCTTCACTTCATAGTATACTTTTCAATTCTTCATTATTTTTGTGATTCAGTACTTGATTTCTTTTTTGTTACTGAACAATACTTCATCCTATGGATTTACTACAGATTATCTACTTGCCTATTGAAAGATAGTTTGGTTCATTATAAGGGTTGGAAACTGAGTGAAATTGCTGTAAACATTCAAGTGCAGGTTTTAGCATGGACATAAGGTAGACACTCGGGTAAATACCTAGGAGAATGATACTGCGATCATATGTTAAGAGTATGTATTGTTTTGCAACAATTTGCTAACTTCCAAAGTAGGTACACAAGTTGCCATTTCCACCAGCAGGAAATGTGAATTTCTGGTATTCTACATCTTTATTGTTATTTGGTTTTCTCTTTGATTTAAACTGTAGCCATTACAGTAAGTGCATAGCAAAATCTCATTCAGTTTTGTTTGCAATTCACTAATGTCATATGATGTTCAGCATCTTTTCATTTGCCCTTTCTGAATGTTGGGTGATCTTCCTGTGTTGAACTTTTGCTTATTTTTAATTGGCTTGTTTGTCTTCTTGTTGAATTTTGATAGGTTCTTTTTTCTACTTTGGATGCATGTTTATCACATAAGTTTTTTGAATTTCTCCAAGTCTGTCTCTTTGCATTCCCTTTCACCATATTTTCCAGAGCAAGAGGTTCTTTTTTTTTTTAATTTTTAATGAAGTCGAACTTACAATTATCTAAAAATTTATTATCAAACCCCTGGTCAGCTAGATATTTTACTATGTTGTCTTGTGAAAGTTTATAGTTTTGCATTTTACAATTACATCTATTATCTGTTTTGAATTAATTTTTGTGAAAGATGTATGGTCTATGTCTAGATTAATTTTTTAATGTGGTTGTATATTCTCTTCACTATTTATTGAAAAGATATATTTTCATGATTGAATTGTCTTTGGGTCTTTGTCAAAGACTATATTTGTGTGAGTGTATAGGAAAGTCATTGACTTTTGTACATTAACCTTGTATACTTCAACCTTGCTGTACTCTCTTATTAATTCCAGGAGTTTTCTGTGTCATTGTTGATATTTTGAGATTTTCTACATAGACAATGATGTCATGTCAACAAAGATAGTTTATTTCTTTATTTTTAATCTGTATAGCTTTAATTTCCTTTTCTTTTCTTATACCATTAGCTAGGACTTCCAGTATAATGTTAAATAGAAATGGTGAGAGGGTATTTTTTTGCTTTGTTCCTCATGTTACCAAGAGAGCATCTAGTTTTTCACCATTCAGTTTGAAGTTAATTGAAGGTTTCTCATAGATGTTGTTTCTGAAGAAGAGGAAGTGTCTCTGTATTCCTAGTTTGGTATCACAAATGGATGTTAGATTTTGTCAAATGCTTATATGTTTTCATTTCCCTCCTTTCCTTTGTCATAGGAATAATTTTACTTTTCCCTTCTTTTCTAAGTTAACTTAAGTAAACATTTGTTTCGCTTGACATTTTTTGACCTTTCTCTATTTCCCATAATTTTATTTATTCTTTTTTTTTGGATTTTATTCTGCTTTTATTTTATTTATTTTTTTATTTCAGCTTATTATGGGGGTACAAAAGCTCAGGTTATATATATTGCCCATATCCCGCCCATCCCCCTGAGTCAGAGCCTCAAGCGTGTCCATTCCCCAGACAGTGTGCCTGGTACTCACCATGTAGTCATACCTCCATCCCCTCCCCCGACCCCCCACCTCCGCAAGTCAGCACCTTCAAACATGGCCATTCCCCAGATGGTGCGCAACACACTCATCATGTAGGCATACACCCATCCCCTCCCCCTACCCCCCACCTCAGTCTGATATCCAGTTGGTATCCTTCCCCGATGTGCATTTAGGTGATGATCAGGGAAACCAATTTTCTGGTGAGTACATGTGATGCTTGTTTTTCCATTCTTGGGATACTTCACTTAATAGAATGGGTTCCAACTCTCTCCAGGAGAACCAAAGAGATGTTGTATCACCGTTATTTCTTATAGCTGAGTAATACTCCATGGTATACATATACCACAGTTTACTAATCCATTCGTGGATTGATGGGCACTTGGGTTGTTTCCACATCTTTGCAATTGTGAATTGTGCTGCTATAAACATTCGGGTGCAGGTGTCTTTGCCATAGAATGACTTTTGTTCTTCTGGGTAGATGCCCAATAATGGGATTGCTGGATCAAATGGTAGGTCTACTTGAATCTGTTTAAGGTATCTCCATATTGTTTTCCATAGGGGTTGCACTAGTTTGCAGTCCCACCAGCAGTGTATGATATTTCCCATAATTTTATTTATTCTTTTTGTTACTTTTTGTCTTGTGCTTCCTTTAGGTTTAATTGGCTCCTCTACTTTTGGTTTTCTAAAGTAGATAAAGATGTTTTTCATTATAGAGCTGTCTTTTTTTGTTTGTGTAGTTGTGTGTGTGTTCAATAGTATAAAGTTTTCTCTAGTCTTTTGCTTCATTCCACACATTTTGATAATTTCTATTTTTTTCTTTTTTTTTATTCTTATTTCAGCATGTTGTGGAGGTACAAAAGTTTAGGTTATGTATATTGCCCTTTCCCCCCTGCCCCACTGAGTCAGAGCCTCAAGCACATCCATCCCCCAGATGGTGCGCATCACATTCATTATGTATGTATACACCCATCCCCCCCAACATCTGCCCAACATCCTATTAATGTCATTCCTAAAAGTGCTCTTAGGTGATGATCAGTGAAACCAATTTGATGGTGAGTACATGTGGTGCTTATTTTCCACTCTTGGGAACACAGGAGTGTGTGAAAGAAGTCACACTGTCAGAAATCAAATCACTGTAAACGTTGCATTTAAGCATTCAGTTTTTCCAATTTGTTTCAAAGGCAGAACTCCTGCTGCAGTGAAACTGACAAAATTGTGGCAAAACCTTCAACTCTCTTCTAGGTGTGTGACTATATGAAAGGACTCTGAATGGACAGAAACCCTGTGAATGTCATATATGTGGGTAAGCCTTCACACAAATTTTTGAGCATGTGAGAGAATGTGTACTAGAGAGAAACCGTATAGACATAAACGCCATGGGAAATTCTTCATCCCATTTTATACTAGTACCACTCACACTGAAGAGAAACACTTGAATGTATACAATATGGGAACATGTTTAATTTCATGTGCAAATCTCTTCATGAGCCTTTGTAGGAAGAACAGAAGGACTATGGAGGAAGCACCTGGGCCCCACCAGGTCTTTCTTGGAACATAGTCTGAAGTTAGAAAACTCCATCTAGGGCAGTACCTGACCTCAGCTCACCGACAAAGCTGGGTAAAAGTGAGGGAGTTCCCAGGATCTGTCTTTTAGTTTGCATCAGTGTCTTTGGGGAATGCTGTGGTTCTAAAACAAACATACATCCCACAGTTCTCTCCATGTGGGATCTGCCTGGACCCCACCTCACTCATGGGCATCAGCGTCATGTCGTTCCAGGGCTGTCTTAAGGTCATTTTCAGCTTCATTTTTCCCCCCTCAATCCTACACTGTATTTTTGCTGGAAAACATGTTTAAAAATTCACAAATATCTCACACTGGAAATATTGTCTGTGGCAACACTAGGTGGGTGTGAGGTGTGAGGGAGGAGAAAGCAGTGGCAGAGTCAGTGGCAGAACCTACACTGCAGCACGCAGCCCCCTTGACAACACAGCATCCACTGTCAGATAGTCACCAGCTCTGCACCCACAGCCGTAGTCAGAACATTCTCAAAACTGCTATTGGTGTCACAAAGATACTCCCTGCAATGTCCTAGCTGTAGGACACACTTAACATTCTTACCTTCCCTAGCTTGCTGGCTCCCACATTTTCTGGCACATTCCATCCATCCTGAGATATTCAGCGGTGGATGCACTGCCCGTGCCATGACCTTTGTGCCCCAATGCGTTCTGCATGTGTACTGCTCCAGGGCAGGTTCCATAGCCTCCCCACCAAGGCCAGAACTTACTTCCTTTCGGAATAGCACCGACCTTCTGGGGGCCACGTTAGGGAGGCTTCACACGCTATGGGGGTGGCTCACTTCGCATCACTCCCCAAACAAAAGTTATACTGAACCCCCAAGAAACTGCATCCTGACACCGCCGATGACTTCTGCGTTTGCTCCATTTCTGTCTTTGCCAGGAATGGGAGATATCAGGTCCTTCCTCTGTCACAGGCGGTGCCCGCTGTTTCTTGGGTAGTAAGAGTGTCTGCAAGGGGAGTGGCAGGAACGAGTAGATCCAGTTCACCATCCAACCTCCCCAAAATACCTGATATGTACCTGGGCCCCAGAAATAATCTTTCTCTCACTTAGAGATTTGCCATCGGAGTTTCCTAGCTCTCCACCCTCCCCGAACAGTAGTTGTGTGCCAGTTGGCAGCCGTACAAGGCGCAGTGAATGTGGTGGGGCCCCATGAGGCTATCAACAGTGAGGTCTGCTGCCAGATGAGTCCTCAGTGAAGGTGGAGGTCACAGAGAACACATCGGGCAACATGTTGGCTGAGCCGTGTGATACACGTCTTTGAGGCACTCACTGAGCTCTGAATAGAAAAGTAAACTGACAAAGCATCAAGTCTGTGGGATGTTTCTGGAAGCCTTTATAACAGTGTGAGGGGCTGGAATGTCATTATTCAATCCATTTCAGGCCCTTTTGCATCCCTGGACTCCTGTTTTCTGTGTGTGGTTTTTTTTTTTTTTTTTTTTTTTTTTTTTTTTTGAAAACCAATTTTTGTACTCTGTGTGCTCAGTTAGTGTGAAATGTTTTCCCTGTCAGGATGGGCTGAAGCGCCACCTTTTAGGAGAGGGTTGGGAGCTAGGAGACAGCCCTCTGCCCCCTGGAATGGGGTAGGAACACTTCATTTGGTGGGATCACGTGTATGTGGGCTTAGGATGAGGTTTGTGTGTGTCAGAGGGAGAGGGAGGGAGAATCCTGGTATTCAGTAAGTGTTAATATCCTCTGTACAACAGGTTCTCTAATTGGGGTAGTGACAAAAGCTGCTCCCTCCAACCTGACATTCTAGAAGAGAACAAGAAAACAAATAAAAATATCCAGTGTGTCATGGGGGTTATTATTAAGGAAGGAGAAAAACATGGAGCAGAGTCCAGAAGGCCTTGTGTGCTTTCATTTCACTTTCTTACCAGATTCCCTGGGAGCACCTCCCTTAACACAGAGAGTAAAACTGGTGAGAACAGAGACATCCTTATTTTGTTTTTGATCTTAGATATCAAAATTTTAGTTTTTCACTCAAAATAAACTCACCACTCAGAATGATGTGGTGAGTCTTTCCCATATGGCTTAGCAAGCTGAGGAAGTTGTCCCCTGTTCACAGTTTATTACAGATTTTTATCATGCACGTGTGTTGAATCGTGTGAAAGGGCCTTTGGCCTCAAGTGAGACGATGGTTATCTTTCTATCATTCTGATAACGTGGTGTATTACATTGATTGATTTTCATATGTTGACTCATCCTTACATTCCAGGAATAAATCTCACTTGGTCATGTTGTATAAATAATGCTTTTAATACGTTGCTTCATACGAGTTGCTGATGTTTATTTCAGGATTTTTTCCATCAGCATTCATAACAGGTATTAATGCTGTTTTCCTTGATCTCCAAGTCCATTTCACATCTCCTCAAGAGGCCGGCCCTGCTCTGCCTGAGACCTCAACTCTGCCCGGGATAGGACTTTTAACACTCTCTCAGTGTGTGCGTGCCACGCAGCCATCTGCGTCGACATCAGAACTACACCTTTTCAGGTGACTGTAACCACCGGCACCGTAAGCAGGATGCCTAGATGTTGCTCACATGCCATGGGCCAGTTTTCTCTTGCTCTGTGTTGCTGATCTGCTCTGCTGCCTGGTGTCCTGCACACACAGCGATGTGCTTGTTCTCGTGTTTCATTCCCGACAGTCACGAGAGTAAATGCAATTTTTTTTGCCAAAGTGGGTATTAATTGAAAATATCAAATCATGTGCGTTTTGGGGATTCACCTAAGTGATATGTTTGGGGATAAATTTATATTATTTAATATTTATGTTCTAAAACACTGATGGCTAAATATTCTTCTCTCAGAAAATGAAATTCATAAATTTCATGGAGATGGTTTTCTTTTACTATAAGAGTGCTATAGGAGATATTTTTTTTCATTGTCCTAGACACTTTAGTTATGCCCTTTCCAGCCAAACCTCCTCCAACCCAGCACCCTACCCCAGTCCAAGTCCAAAGGCTTTCTTCATTTCTTTCACCACAGACAAGATTCACATGTTCTTGAACTTTGTATAAGAGGAAGTATATAGTTTGACTATTGTGTTTGCCTTTTGTTGTTGTTTACCCATGTTACATTCATTTATATATTTATCGTTGTCCATTCTTTCGTTGAGGGACATTTGGGTTGTTTCCAGTTTTTTTCACTATTGTGAATAAACCTGCAATCAGTATTCTTGTATAAACCTTTCCTATAAACATGTTTTCATATATTTGGATTAAATATCTAGGAGAGAAATTGATGATCATAAAGTCAGTACATATTTAACATTATAAGCTATTATCATACAGTAATTCTGCTCACTATTTTTAATGTTTTTACCTTTTTATTATTGAGCTGGAGGTATTCCCTTTTATTTTTTCAGCTTATTATGGGGGTACAAAAGTTTAGGTTATATATATTGCCCATGTACCGCCCATCCCCCCGAGTCAGAGCTTCAAGCGTGTCCATTCCCCAGACAGTGCACATTGCACTCATAATGTAGTTATACCCCATCCCCTCCCCCCACCCCCATACCCCCGAGTCAGCACATTCAAGCGTGACCATTCCCCAGACAGTGCGCAATGCATTCATCATGAAGGTATACACCCATCCCGTCCCCCCACCCCCTACCTCAGTCTGATACCCAATTGGTGTCATTCCCAAATGTGCATTTAGGTGATGATCAGGGAAACCAATTTGCTGGTGAGTACATGTGATGCTTGTTTTTCCATTCTTGGGATACTTCACTTAATAGAATGGGTTCCAACTCTCTCCAGGAGAACAAAAGGGATTTTATATCACCGTTATTTCTTATAGCTGAGTAATACACCATGGTATACATATACCAAAATTTACTAATCCATTCATGAATTGATGGGCATTTGGGTTGTTTCCACATCTTTGCAATTGTGAATTGTGCTGCTATAAACATTCGGGTACAGGTGTCTTTGCCATAGAATGACTTTTGTTCCTTTGGGGAGATGCCCAATAATGGGATAGCTGGATCGAATGGTAGGTCTACTTGAATCTGTTTAAGGTATCTCCATAATGCTTTCCACAGGGGTTGCACTAGTTTGCAGTCCCACCAGCAGTGTATGAGTGTTCCTGTCTCTCCGCATCCACACCAACATGTGTTGTTTTGGGACTTTTTGATAAAGGCCATTCTCACTGGAGTTAAGTGATATCTCATTGTGGTTTTGATTTGCATTTCCCTGATGATTAGGGATGTTGAGCATTTTTTCATATGTTTGTTAGCCATTCTTACATCTTCTTTTGAAAAATTTCTATTCATGTCATTTGCCCACTTTTTGATAAGGTTGTTTGATTTTTTCTTGCTGATTTTCCTGAGTTCTAAATAGATTCTTGTTATCAGTCCTGTATCTGATGTGTAGTATGCGAGAATTTTTTCCCATCCTGTAGGTTGTCTGTTTATTCTTGTGACGGTTTCTTTGGCTGTGCAGAAGCTTTTTAATTTAATCAGGTCCCATTCATTTATTTTTGTTGTTGCTGTGATTGCCTTAGGGGTCTCCTTCATAAATTCTTTGCCTTGGCCAATGTCTGTAAGAGTCTTTCCCACATTTTCCTCTAGAATTCTAATAGTTTCACACCTAAGGTTTAAGTCTGTTATCCACCGTGATTTGATTTTTGTGAGAGGTGAAAGGTGTGGGTCCTGTTTCAGTCTTCTACATGTGGCTATCCAGTTTTCCCAGCACCATTTATTGAATAAGGATTCTTGTCCCCAGAATATGTTTTTGTCTGCTTTGTCAAAGATTAGATGGCTATATGAGAATGGTTTTATATTTGGATTTTCTGTTCTGTTCCACTGGTCTGTGTCCCTGCACTTGTGCCAATACCAGGCAGTTTTAAGAACCACAGCCTTGTAGTATAGTTTGAAGTCTGGCGAATTAATACCTCCCATTTTGTTTTTATTGCTTAAAATTGCTTTTGTTATATGGGGTCTTCTCTGATTCCATACAAAGTGTATAATTATTTTTTCTATATCTGTGAAAAATGATGTTGGTAATTTAATAGGGATTGCATTGAATATGTAGATCACTTTGGGTAGTATAGACATTTTAACAATGTTGATTCTTCCAATCCATGAGCATGGTATGGTTTTCCACCTATTTACATGCTCTGCAATTTCCTTCCTCAGTGTTTCATAGTTCTCTTTATAGAGGTCCTTTCCCTCTTTAGTTAAATATATTCCTAGGTATTTTATTTTCTTTGTTGCTATTTTGAAGGTTATTGAGTCCTTAATTTGGTTCTCTGATTGACTGTTATTGGCATATATGAAAGCCTCTGATTTGTGTGTATTGATTTTGTAACCTGAGACTTTACTGAATTCATTGATCAATTCCAGGAGTCTCTTGGTTGAATCCTTGGGGTTTTCCAGATATAACAACATATCATCAGCAAAGAGTGAGAGTTTGATCTCTTCTTTCCCTATTTGGACTCCCTTGATTCTGCTCTCTTGCCTGATAGCTCTCGCAAGGACTTCTAATACTATGTTGAAAAGTAATGGGGACAGTGGGCAGCCTTGTCTAGTTCTAGTTCTAACTGGGAATGCTTTCATTTTTTCCCCAATCAGTATGATGTTGGCTGTGGGTTTGTTATATATGGCTTGTATCATTTTTAGGTAGGTCCTGTCTATGCCTATTTTGTTAAGCATTCTTATCATAAGAGGGTGTTGAATTTTGTCAAATGCTTTTTCTGCATCTACTGAGAGGATCATATGGTCTTTATTCTTGCTTCTATTTATATGGTGAATTACATTTATAGATTTGCATATGTTGAACCATGCCTGCATCTCTGGGATGAAGCCCACGTGGTCGTGATGGATTATTTTTTTGATAAGCACTTGGATTCAATTTGCTAGGATTTTACTGAGAATTTTTGCATCTATATTCGTACGAGATATTGGTCTGTAGTTTGCTTTTTGTTGTTGCATCGTTTCCTGGTTTTGGTATCAATGTTATGTTGGCTTGGTAAAACATGTTGGCCAGAATTCCATCCTTCACGATATTGGAGAATAGTTTATGTAGGATGGGCACCAGTTCATCTTTGTATGTGTGGCAAAATTCGGGTGTGAACCCATCTGGACCAGGGCTTTTCTTTAGGGGGAGGTTTTTTATTGCTGTTTCAATTTCAGTTCTTGATATTGGTCTATTCAGGAATTCTATTTTTTCCTGATTGAGCTTGGGAAGGCTATGTTTTTCTAAGAAATTGTCCATTTCCTCCACATTTTCCAGTTTGTGTGCATAAAGATTTTTGTAGAATTCATAGATGATATCATGTATCTCTGTGGTGTCGGTTGTGATTTCTCCTTTCATGTTCCTGATGGAAGTTATTAGAGATTTTTCTTTTCTGCTCTTGGTTAGTCTAGCCAGTGGTGTGTCTATTTTGTTTATCATTTCAAAGAACCAACTTTTTGTTTTATTAATTTCCCTGATGGTATTTTTGTTGTCCTTTTCATTTAATTCTGATTTGATCTTAATAATTTCTTGCCTTCTGCTGGGTTTGGGGTCAGTCTGTTCTTCTTTCTCCAGCTCTTTGAGTCTATTCATTAAGTTTTCTATTTGTAAGTTTTCTGTCTTTTTGAAATAGGCATTTATGGAAATGAATTTTCCTCTCAGGACTGCTTTAGCTGTGTCCCATAGATTTCGATAAGTTGTGTCTCCTTTGTCATTTAATTCAAAGAATCTTTTGATTTCTTTTTTTTTTCTTTCTTTTTTTTTTTTTTTTTTTTTTTTTTGAGACAGAGTCTTGCTTTGTTGCCCAGGCTAGAGTGAGTGCCGTGGCATCAGCCTAGCTCACAGCAACCTCAAACTCCTGGGCTTAAGCGATCCTACTGCCTCAGCCTCCCAAGTAGCTGGGACTACAGGCATGCACCACCATGCCCAGCTAATTTTTTCTATATAGATTTTTAGCTGTCCCAATCATTTCTTTCTATTTTTGGTAGAGACGGGGTCTCACTCTTGCTCAGGCTGGTCTCGAACTCCTGATCTTGAGCGATCTACCCATCTCGGCCTCCCAGAGTGCTAGGATTACAGGCGTGAGCCACCACCCCCGGCCTGATTTCTGACTTAATTTCTTCCTTTATAAAATAGTTGTTCAGGAGAAGGTTGTTTAGCTTCCATGACTTTGAGTAGGAATGAGAGTTTCTGTTAGGGTTCATTATTACTTTTATTCCACTGTGATCTGAGAAGATGGATGGTATGATTTCTATTTTTTTTAATTTTTTAAGACATGCTTTATGTCCTAGGATATGGTCAATCTTAGAGAATGTCCTGTGAGCTGAGAAGAATGTATATTCAGTGGATTTGGGGTAGAATGTCCTGTAGATGTCAGTCAGGCCCATTTGTTCTAGCATTCTATTTAAGTCTACTATTTCTTTGCTTATTTTCTGTTTGGAGGATCTGTCCTGTGCTGTCAGTGGGGTGTTAAAATCTCCAGCTATTACAGTATTGTTATCTATCATTTGGTTCAGATCAAGTAGGGTTTGCTTTATGAATCTGGGTGCGCCTAAGTTGGGTGCATATATATTAAGTATGGTTATGTCTTCTTGTTGAATGGTGCCTTTCACCAGTATGTAGTAACCGTCTTTGTCTTTTATTACTTTTGTTCGTTTAAAAACTAAGTTATTGGAAATTAAAACTGCCACACCAGCTTTCTTTTGGCTACCGTTTGCTTGAAATATCGATTTCCATCCTTTTATTTTCAGTCTAAATGCATCTTTGCAGGTTAGGTGAGTTTCCTGAAGACAGCAGATACTTGATTTGTGTTTTTTTATCCATTGGCCCAGTCTATGTCTCTTGAGTGGGGAATTCAGGCCATTGACATTTATTGAGAGAACTGATAAGTGTGACAAATTTCTGTTCATCTTGTTGGGTAGAACCTCATTGCTATGTTTTCTCTCTTGAGACATTGTGGTGGCTGGAATTTGATCTTTAGCTCTTGGGTGGTTTTACATTTGTGGGTCTTTCTTGTGCTGATCTGTGTGTAACTCTCTTTTGAGTACTTCTTTGAGGCCTGGTCTTGTCTTGGTGAATTCCCTCAGTCTTTGTTTATCTGAGAATATCTTAATTTCTCCTTCATATGGGAAACTTAGCTTAGCTGGGTACAAGATTCTAGGCTGGCAATTATTCTGTTTCAGAAGAGTGAGAATGGGGCCCTAACTTCTTATTGCTTGTAAGGTTTCAGTTGAAAACTCTGGCATAATTCTAATGGGCCTTCCTTTGTATGTTACTTGTTTCTTTCTCCTTATAGCTCGAAGAAGGGATATTTTAGTGGATATTTTGGTCAGTATGATGACTACATGGCGTGGTGTTTTCCTCTTTGCTATGAATCTCCCAGGGGTTCTTTGAGCTTCTTGAACCTGTATATCTAGAGTTTTAGCAAGGCCTGGGAAATTTTCCTCTATTATGTCTGCAAATAGCTTATCCAGCCCTTGCTTATCATCTTCTTCACCCTCAGGGATGCCGATAACTCTCACGTTAGGCTTCTTCACATAATCCCACATTTCTTGTAGACTCTGATCTTTTTTCTTATTTCTTTGCTCTGTCTCTGTGACTGACTTATTTAATTGGAAAGAGTTATCTTCAATCTCTGAGATTCTTTCTTTTGTTTGATCTGCCCTGTTCTTGAGACTTTCCACTGTGTTTTGTAGCTCCTGAATAAATTCTTCATTGCTAGGAGTTCAGTTTGGTTTTTCTTCAATATTTCAATTTCGTTAGTGAATTTTTCTTCCAAATCCTGGATTTTTTTTGTGGTTTCTTTGTGTTGGTTATCCATTTTTTCTTGTATATTATTAAGCTTATTTATAATCCATAACTGAAATTCTTCCTGTAACATGTTGGTATTTTGAATCTGGTTTGTGTCAATTTCTCTTTGGGAGTGAGGTTTCCATTTGGTTCTTTGTGCTCCCCATATATTTCCGCTGAGCCCTTCCCATCTGGATCTATCATTAGATCTTTTCTCGCAGCTTTAGTCTGGCTAACAGCAAGCCTTGTACTCTGTTCTTAGGCTGTGAAACAATCTAGGTATATTGCTTCCTTTGTCCAGAGGGGGAGACTGTTGTATGTTGTTTAGAGTTTTTTCTATCTCAGTTGGGGGGCTGCTTCTGATGGGTCCAGCCCCAGAGGATTGGCTTGACCTAAGACCGGTTTGGCAAGTTAAGTCACTGTGTTGTGGACTTTCAGTTAGCAGGCAGGATTCACACTATTTGCAAGCAGAAAGTCTCTCTCTCTCTCTCTCTTTTTCCTGTCTTTTGATTCTTCCTCTAGAGGGGTGGTTTCTGTCTCTTTCCACAGGAAAGACACTGGCTAGGGGGAGGAGGCGGTGCCGTAGCTCACTCAGTGCCCCAGCTGCTGCAGCACCCATGGGCAAAGGTCTACCCTGTCCCAATGTCCCCAAGGTCCAGGCTCCATACTCTTGCATTTGGGGAAGCACTCAGTGTTCACACCCAGGCAGGGGAGCTGGAGAGGGTCCACGGACCAGGGGAGGGAGCCCCCTGGGGAGCTGCCTGGCACCCTATGGCTCCGCAGCAGCTAGGCCTTGGACTCCACAATGGCAACTGCCCGCCCGCAGATCACCAGCACTGGGGGTTAATGTTCAGGGTCCGGAAGGCACCAGAGCTGGGGGCCTGGCGAGCTCAGGAGTACACAGTAGCTCCCCGGCTAGAGGGCCACCGAAAAGGAGAAAAGAAAAAGAAATAAAAAAAAAGAAAAAAAAACCTAATAATAATAATAATAAATAATAATATTAAAAAAAGAAAAAGAAAAAGAGAAAAAAAAATCTGTTATTCCGCAATCCTTCGCAGCTTTTCGCCTTAGCGCAGTTCCGCCCCTTTCCCTTTAAGCACCGCGTCCCTGCGGGGATCCCCTAGAGTCTTAGCTCTTTCCCGCTGATGTCTCCTTTCCAGAGAGTTCATGCAAAGCCACAGCTCTTGGCGTGGGGTCACGGACTATAAAAGGGAGCTGCGCGGGGACCCGCGCGGCCCCCTATGGATCCGCAGTGGCTAAGCTGTGGGAACCTAGACGGCGACCGCGCGCCCGCCGATCGCCGGCGCTGGGGGGGAATGTCCAGAGCTCGGCAGGCGCCAGAGCCCACAGCAGCTCCCCAGCCAGAGGGCTGCTGAAGAAGAAAAAGAGGGAAAAAAAATCGCTCTATTATTCCGCGATTGCAGTCCCTCGCCTTAGCACAGTTCCCTACCTTTCCCTTTAAGTGTTGCGTTGCCGCGGAAACCCCCCAGAGTCTAAGCTCCTTCCCGCTTATGTCACCTGTCTGTCCTCAGAGCTCCACGTCTCCCGCGGTGATTCTGCCCCGACTTCAGTCAGATCCCCGATTGAGTGGGTGTGGAGGTCAGTGGGGAAACAAGCTGCTTTGCTGAGGGTCTGAACCCACCTCACTCGTCGGTGAGGCGGGTACAGCCCTCCCGCACTCCGCTGTCTATTTTCCGTCCCGCACTCTCCAAATTATCTCGGTCTGATTTCCCACTCGCCTCTGTTTTTTCTTGTTCTCTGTGTCCCACGGTGATTCTCCGTGGGTTCACACCGCCGTTCTTGCGGGGAGCGATCCTCTAGCGTTGTGCATGGAACATTTTAAATTAGAGTCTCGAGGTTCAAATTCATGCCGTAGCCAAGACTTTACCGTAGATGATCAAAGGGAGAAGAAATGGTCAGCTTCAGTTCTATTTCCTCCCTCTCCTCAACAAGAGGAGCGCTGTGGTGCTGAAAATCTTTTTACAAAGAAAACTCCAGGCCCAGGGAGCTATGCTGGTGAACACTACAAAACGTTCTAGGAAGAAATAAAATTCTGCACAAACTCTCCCCAAAAAATAAAAAGGAAAAACACATCCCAACTCATTTCTATAATGCTAGCATTACCCTGAACTAGACAATGATATTACAAAAAAGAATACTCCCTCATGAGCATGGGTATCAAAATTCAACCATTTTTGAAGTAATCAAAATATCCTCCATTAGGTCAATGAATAAAGTGTGGTACAGCCATACAATGGAATATTACTCACTGCTAAGAAGAAATAGCTATCAAAGCCATGAAGACACATGAAGGAATCTTAAATGCATGTTATCAAGTGAAAGAAGCCAATCTAAAAAATGCTACATACTGCACAATTCCAACAATATGACATTCTGGAAAGCACAAAACTACGGATACAGTTAAAAAAAAATCTGTGGTTGCCAGGGGTGGGGAGCAGAGCAAAGGATAAATAGGTAGAGCACAGAGGATTTTTAGGGCAGTGAAAATACTTTGTATGATACCATAATGACACATAGATGGTATTATACCTTTGTTCAAACCCACAGAACGTACAGCATCAAGAGTGAACCCTAAAGTAAACAATGGACCTTGGGTGATTATGATGTGTCAGTGTAGGTTCATCTGTGACCTACAGTGTAACAACTGTACCGCCCTGGTGAGGTATATTGATAACAGGTGTAGCTACGCATGTGTGGGGCAGGGGGTATATGGAAAATCTCTGTGCCTTCTTCTCAGGTTTGCTGTAAACCCAAAATGGCTATAAAAAAAATTAAGTCTGTAAAAAAATTCTGAACAAAACTTTAAAAAATCAATTCCAATGATGTTAAAATCTACCAAAATGGCTACTAGAACTCATAAGTGAATTTATCAAGGTACAGGCTATAAAATCAACATACAGACATCAACTGTATTTCTAAATACTAGCAGTAAAAAATAAAAACAAAATTTAAAAAAATAGCATTTACAACATCCTCAAAATATAAAATACTGACCAATCTGATAAAATAGGGAGGGACCTACACATTGAATACTACAAAACATTATTGAGAAAATTAACTATGACCTACGCAAATGGAGTAATAACCTTGTTCAGGAGTGGAAAGATTCCTTATTGATAAGATGTGAATTCTCCCCAAATTAACCTATAGATTCATCAGAAGTCCAATCTAATTCCCAGAAGGCCAGCAACTTTTTAGAAATGAACATACTGATTCCAGCATTCATGTGCAAATGCAAAGGATCTAGAACAGCCAAAATAACCTTGAAGAAAACCAATATTGTAGGGCTGATATCAAGAATTGTGATAAATGTATAGTGATCAAAACAGCATGATACTTGCACAGGTTGAGTATCCCTTATCCAAAATGCTTGAGACCAGAAGCGTTTCAGACTTTGGATTTTGTTTTCTGATCCTGAAATATGTACACATACATAATGAGATATCTTGGGGATGGAATCCAAATCTACACGTGAAATACACTGAAGTTTCATATACATCTTAAATACATAGCATGAAGGGAATTTTATACATTTTTAATAATTTTGTGCATGAAATCAAGTTGGGGCATATGAGGCCAGGGGTGGAATTTTCCACTTGTGTGTCATACTGACACTCAAAAAGTTTCAGATTTAGGAGCCTTTCAAATATCACATTTTTGGGATAGGGATGCTCAACCTGTATGATGAGAGCCAAATACAGATGGTCCCTAAATTGAGACTGTTTGACTTCTGATTTTTCAACTTTATGATGGGTTTATTGGGGCATTAAATGAATTTTCAACTTCTGATGATTTTATCAGAATGCAACCCTATAGTTGAGGAGAATCTGTTGATCAGTGGAACCCAACAGAGAGCCCAGAAACAGACCCACACAGGTACAGCCAAATTCTTTTTGACAAAGGCACAATGGCAGTGTCCTGGACCAAGGACAGCCTTTTTGGAATATGGTGCTGGAACAATAGGATCTCCATTTCCAAAAACTGAACCTGAATCCATACCTCAAACCATAAACAAAGCACAACACAAGATGGACTATAAATCTAAATATAAGAACTAAAACTATACAACTTTTGGAAGCAAGCATAGGAGAAAAATCTTTGTGACCCTGCACTAGGTAAAGATTTCTTAGATATGACAAAGCAAAATCCATAATTAAACAAATAGAAAAACTGGACTTTACTGAAATTTAAAACTTCTGCTATTCAAAAGATACTATTAAGAAAATGAAAAGCCGAACCACAAACTGGGAAAAATTCCCTGCAAAAAACATAGCTAATAAAGAAACAGTGTCTAGAATATATAAAGAACTCTTAAAACTCAACAAATAGAAAAATAATCTAACTTTTTAAATGGCAAAAGGATTGAAGAGACATCTCACTAAACAAAATGTACAGCTGGCAAATAAGCACATGGGAAGATGCCCAACATTATTAGTCATTAGGGTGGTGGGCACCAAAATCACAATGATATGCATGATACTCACCCATCAGAATGGCTAAACATTTAAACAGTGGTAATAACTAAGTGTTTGTAATGATACAGAACAACTGAAGGGAATGGAAAATGGTACAAATACTTTGGAAAATAATTTAGCAATTTCTTCACAAGGAAGCATACAAGGCCATGAGGAGACCACTGTAAGTGACAGATATGTTAACTCTCTTCAATACGGTGGTGGGTTCACACGTGTATACATATGCCAAAACTTACCAAATTGTACATTTTACATACGTGCAGTTTATCGTATGTCAATTATACCTCATTAAAGCTACTGACTGAAGTAACAAACACCTAACACAGTGGCTGGGACACAGAGAGAAAGAGGGTATAAAATGATGCAGGATAAAGCTAGAATTAAGATCTTTAACTTTACAGCAATAAGAAGTGGTAGCTGGGTTTTAAACAGGTGGGTAACATGATCAGATCTGAATTTTTAAAAGTATATAATATGGTTGCCAGGCAGAGCATGGTTTCAGGAGACGGGGTTGCAGGGACAACAGTGCTAAGGTTACTGCAGTATGCCAGGTGAGAGATAATGGTAATCTGACCTCGAGTAAAGACAGAGGAGAGAAGCAGAGTCAACAGAAAACCAGGAGTGCCATTCACACTGAAGAAGGAACAGTGGAATTCTCATGGCTCTCTGGCTAAGAGTGCACAACATATGCTAGCTCTCATTCTATTTTAACATAAACCGTATTTCTGACATGAAATCGGTGCTCTACGCCGCAGTGCTAAGCAATGTGTCCATTCACTACTAGAAGATACATAAAAAGGCCTTATACTTATGCAGTGGTCCTACCTGTACAATGCCTTCCAAGTTGTTTAGGGAACAATGTAAAGTTCTTATAAATAAAGGAAGGCAACTCAAAATCCTCTGAGGCTGCTTCAGATGAGCAAGTTGAATCGTCACAGTCATCCATAGAATGTGTTTGGTTTCTCATCTATAAAATATTCATAATATCACTATTTCAAAATGTCCCTGAAATATTTACAGCATAAACTAAATGTACAGGAGTGGTAATTATCCTTTTTTATATAAGAGCAAAAACACAGATACTTCTTAAAAGTACTGATTTGTGTTAAAAGGATATCTAGGGCTATAATTTCTTAATTACTATTTCAAAGCAAATGTCTTTAACAAAACATTCTCTATTTTTTACTTTACCTTTTATAATGTATTTTTAATAATTTGATTGATGGTTTATATTTTACAATACCTTGTTCTGTTTCTTAAATGTTCTCTTTGCAGGCCTAAAACAAATAAAAACAAATAATTTCTTTCAGGCAAATAGTAAATATGTAAAATACAAAGAATATCTAAAACTATTGTGTTTTATAAAAATCTCTGCATTTGTCATTTATTTCTCCTGCTTATAAAGTTTTCAGATTTTTTGTTTTACAGGTAATGTAAAATACAATAATTTTCTACAAGAGGGATTAAAGTATAAACAGAGTAACATTAAGGGATGAAGAAAACGTGTATAAATAGTGTCCTAATAAAGAGTTAAATTTAGATCAAGCTTTCTGACAGTCAAAGGAAAAGGAAAAATATGTTACTTGCATTATTTGACAGAAAGAAATATACCGGGTTTTTCTCATTGCCCTTTTCAACAAAGACAACCATTTGCTGGCATTAAAACTTATTTGCAATATATTACTTACATGCTTATAGGAGGGAAACACTTTTTTAATCATGTTATTCATCAGCACTTTCAGGACTTACTATGCATTTACTCTGTCTTATTTAAAGCACTGTACCTGTGTTAAACTCATTTTAATGCTCACAATTCCACGAGGTATGTCCCATTTGAGGTATTTTATAAAGGAGGAAACCAGGCACAGAATGGCCAAGTAATTGGCCCAAGCACAGACAGCGGATCAGTGGCAGACCCAGAATTCTAATTTGAGGTTCCAATATCTGAATACTCATGTGTTGAGAACAAGAAACAAAAATGTAATAGCCTGTAACTTTCTTGGTAATACAGAGAGTGCCAGTATAGCATATAGCTGCCTTTTGCAACTCAGCAGATATTACAAAAATTCTTAGAAAATTTGCTGAAGTTGTGTCACTAAACTAAATGATTTAAGCATACTTTAATTAGGAAATGATCAGTATACTATAGCTATAACTTCATTTTTTAAAATGGTTGCATACCACATTATTTTATGGGTATGGCATTTTAATTATTTCCTTATGGATGTGTATTTAAACTATCTCCTTAGCTGGGCACGGTGGCTCACACCTGTAATCCTAGCACTCTGGGAAGCCGAGGTGGGAGAATTGCTTGAGCTCAGAAGTTTGAGACCAGCGTGAGCAAGAATGAGACATTGAGTCTACTAAAAATAGGAGAAAAAAATTAGCCGGGTGTGGTGGCACACACCTGTAGTCCCAGCTACTTGGGAGGCTGAGGCAGGAGGATCACTTGAGCCCAGGAGTCTGAGGTTGCTGTGAGCTAGGCTGATGCCATGGCACTCCAGCCCAGGCAACAGAACAAACAAAAAAGTAAAACTATCTCCAACTTTCTGATATGACAATGTTATAATAAATTTCTGTAACATACATATATACATAATATTTATAAAAATATCCTTAACATACATATTATATATCTTCACATGCATTGTATATACATTGGCCTATTATATGTATGTATCATAGATAATAAATGTTCTTAACATGTCTGTCTGTTTCCACATGTCATGTTTTCCTGTAAGATCAAGTCCCAGAATTGGAGCTGCTAGGTTAAATGAATGACATTTTAAAATTTTGATGCCCACTGCTAAATTACCTGTCCAAAAGGTATTACCACTTTCTTTGACCAACAGTGTATCAGGATACCTTTTTCCTCAGATTTCACAACACCAGTTATTATTTTGTTTATACAATATCAGGATGAGTGGGAAAAAATGGTATCTCATTGCTTTTTATTTGCATTTTTCTAATTACCAGGAAAGGCTGAATATCCCTAGTAAAAGTATAAAATTTGTTAATCATAAATGTTAGCCCAAATTAGAACTCATTTTATAGTATAATAACAATCATCTACTGTTAAATATTGCTACAGGCTCACCTATCTCGCTCTTCATTCTCTTTCCTAGCAAACCACTGATGGTCAGGTTTTCCAGCCTTTCTTTGTTGGACTAATCCGTCACCATCACTGTCATCAGTCACATCATCACAGAAGTTTTCAAATACTTCTCTCTCAATACTTTTGTGCTTCTTCCTTGCTTTTTCAACCTAGAAGGAAAGATTGATATAAAGAATAATTTTTACCACTTTATTCAATAAAAAGCACTTTTTTTTGTTTTCATTGGTTTTATGCAATATTAATAACAGTTTAATTGCCATGATTGTAGTCAGTAAAACTATTTTGTCCTTACATTAATTTTATCATTATACATAAGCATTATCATATAATTATGGGATGCAATTGTTATAATTTTTCATTGAAATTTCCAGAAAGTCTGTTTCATTTCTCTTGGAGTAAATGAAACCAAATTTCCCAAGTATCAAAAAGGGACCTTTATTAATTTTTCGCTTGTATGGCCATCTACTCTTTGCTATCTAATATGAATTTTCACCCCATTTGACTGACAGAAATTGAAAAATAAAAAGACAAAGACACAAAATGTGTCATCTTCTATCTTTAACACCTGGATTTTACATTATACAGCCAGATTTAGAGGATGTGACACTGTGGGGCTTCAGGAATGGAAGGGAAGATGCCCCTTTCTGCACTAAGCCATACTTTCCCCACTACATTTTATCAATCTTTTTTCAAGTGGATCCTGGAATATTACAAAAGTGAAGGTGGTCACTGAAACCAAAGTTTGCCACAACACAAAAAGCAAAATAAAACTGTCAAGTTGCGAGTGTGAAATTCTGGGAAATGAGATGCTTTCCAAATTCACTTTCAGCAGCCATCAAATTTGATAGCTGGAAGATTTATAAGTAATTATCTGCTTCAGCCCCAGTATCTACTGGTAATGAAGTAAAGCCAACAAAGAGTGATTGGTCCAAAGCTCCTAGAGTGCCATTATCTAGCATTTTACGGCACCAAAGAGATGACACAATTCTATGACACTGACAGATAAACCATCTGATAAATTCAACAAATTAATCATGTAAGTTAAAAGTGTAATTTTGGCAAAGTAATGTAGTACCTCAACAGGGGGTGGAAGGCCTCACCTGCTTTACATTTAAAGAAGAGAATCTCTAGATTTTTTTTTATTTCAGCATCTTATGGGGGTACAAAAGTTTAGGTTACATATATTGTCCTTGCCCCACCACCCCTCCGAGTCAGAACTTCAAGCGTGTCCATACCCTAGATGGTGTGCATCACACTCATTATGTATGCATACACCCATCCCCTGCCCCCGCCACATCTGCCCAACACCCAATTAATGTTATTCCTAAATGTGCTCTTAGGTAATGATCAGTGAAACCAATTTGATGATGACTACACGTGGTGCTTATTTTTCCATTCTTGGGATACCTCACTTAGCAGAATGGGTTCCAGCTCTATCCAGGAGAACATAAGAGATTCTATATCCCCATTATTTCTTATAGCTGAGTAATACTCCATGGTATACATATACCACATTGTATTAATACACTCATGTATTGATGGGCACTTGGGTTGTTTCCACATCTTTGCCATTGTGAATTGTGCTGCTATAAACATTCGGGTGCAGATATCTTTATTATAAAATGTCTTTATTCTTTTGGGTAGATGCCCAATAATGGGATTTCTGGATCAAATGGTAGGTCTACTTGTATCTGTTTAAGGTATCTCCATATTGTTTTCCACAGAGGTTGCACTAGTTTGCAGTCGCACCAGCAGTGCAGGAGTGTTCCTGTCTCTCCACATCCATGGCAACATTTATTGTTCTGGGAGTTTTTGATAAATGCCATTCTGACTGGAGTTAAGTGATATCTCATTGTGGTTTTGATTTGCATTTCCCTGATGATTAGAGATGTTGAGCATTGTTTCATATGTTTGTTGGCCATTCTGTCTTCTTTTGAAAAATTTCTATTCATGTCTTTTGCCCAATTTTTGATAGAGTTGTTTTATTTTTTCTTGCTGATTTTCCTGAGTTCTAAATAGATTCTAGTTATCAGTCTTTTACTGGATGTGTAGCATGTGAAAATTTTTTCCCATTCTGTAGGTTGTCTGTTTACTCTCCTGACAGTTTCTTTGGCTGTGCAGAAGCTTTTTAATTTAATCAGGTCCCATTTGTTTATTTTTGTTGTTGCTGTGATTGCCTTTGGGGTCTTCATTAATTCCTTGCCTAGGCCAATGTCTATAAGAGTCTTTCCCACATTTTCCTCTAGAATTCTAATAGTTTCACACCTAAGGTTTAAGTCTGTTATCCACCGTGATTTGATTTTTGTGAGAGGTGAAAGGTGTGGGTCCTGTTTCAGTCTTCTACATGTGGCTATCCAGTTTTCCCAGCACCATTTATTGAATAAGGATTCTTTTCCTTATGTATGTTTTTGTCTGCTTTGTCAAAGATTAGATGGCTATATGAGGATGGTTTTATATTTGGATTCTCAGTTCTGTTCCACTGGTCTGTGTCCCTGTTCTTGTGCCACTACCCAGCTGTTTTAATAATCACAGCCTTATAGTATAGTTTGAAGTCTGGTAAATTAATACCTCCCATGTTGTTCTTATTGCCTAAAATTGCTTTTGCTGAATGGGGTCTTCTCTGGTTCCATACAAAGTATAAAATTATTTTTTCTATATCTGTGAAAAATGATGTTGGTAATTTAATAGGGATTGCATTGAATATGTAGATCACTTTGGGTAGTACAGACATTTTAACAATGTTGATTCTTCCAATCCATGAGCATGGTATGGTTTTCCACCTGTTTACCTGCTCTGCGATTTCCTTCCTCAGTGTTTTGTACTTCTCCCTGTAGAGGTCTTTAACCTCCTTAGTTAAATATATTACTATGTATTTTATTTTCATTGTTGCTATTGTGGAGGGCACTGAGTCCTTACTTTGTTTCTCCATTTGACTGTTATTGGCATATATGAATGCCTCTGATTTGTGTGTATTGATTTTGTAACCTGAGACTTTACTGAATTCATTGATCAATTCCAGGAGTCTCTTGTTGAATCCTTGGGGTTTTCCAGATATAACATCATATCATCAGCAAAGAGTGAGAGTTTGATCTCTTCTTTCCCTATTTGGACTCCCTTGATTCTGCTCTCTTGCCTGATACCTCTCGCAAGGACTTCTAATACTATGTTGACATGTAATGGGGACAGTGGGCAGCCTTCTCTGGTTCCAGTTCTAAGTGGGAATGCTTTCAATTTTTCCCCATTCAGTATGATATTGGCTGTGCGTTTGTCATATATGGCTTGTCATTTTTATATAGGCCCCATCTATGCCTATTTTCTTAAGCGTTCTTATCATAAAAGGCTGTTGAATTTTCTCAAATGCTTTTTCTGTGTCTACTGAGAAGATCATATGGTCTTTGTTTTTGCTTCTATTTATGTGGTGAATTACATTTATAGATTTGTGTATGTTGAACCATCCCTGCATCCCTGCAACCAGCCCACTTGGTCATGATGGATTATTGTCTTGATAAGCACCTGGATTCAATATGCTAGGATTTTATTGAGAATTTTTGCACCTATAATTCATAAGAGATACTGGTCTGTAGTTTGCTTTTTTTGTTGCATCCTTTCCTGGTTTTGGTATCAATGTTATGTTGGCTTGGTAAAACGTGTTGGCGAGAATTCCATAATTCTCTATGTTGTAGAATAATTTTTTTAGGACGAGCACCAGTTCTTTGCAGGTGTGGTAAAATTCGGGTGTGAAACCATCTGATCCAGGGCTTTTCTTTTGGGGAGGTTTTTTATTGCTGTTTCCATTTCAGTTCTTGATATTGGTCTGTTCAGGAACTCTATTTCTTCCTGGTTGAGCCTAGGGAGGCTGTGTGTTTCTAAAAATTTGTCCAATTCCTCCACATTTTCCAGTTTGTGTCCATAAAGGTTTTTGTCGAATTCATAGATGCTATCTTGTATCTCTGTGGCATCAGTTGTGATTTCTCTTTTCATATTCCTGATGGAGGTTATTAGAGATTTTTGTTTTCTACTCTTGGTTAGTCTAGCCAGAGGCAAGTAAATTTTGTTTATCTTTTCAAATAACCAACTTTTTGTTTTATTAATCTCCCTTATGGTTTTTCTGTTGTCCATTTCATTTTGTTCTGATTTCATCTTACTAATTTCTCTTCTTCTGCTGGGTTTGGGGTCAGTCTGTTCTTCTTTCTCCAACTCTTTGAGTCTATTCATTAGGTTTTCTGATTGTAAGTTTTCTGTCTTTTTGATATAGGCATTTATGGAAATAAATTTTCCTCTGAGGACTGCTTTAGCTGTGTCCCACAGATTTTGATAACCTGTGTCTCCTTTGTCATTTAATTCAAAGAATCTTTTGATTTCCACCTTGATTTCCTCATTTATGAAATGATCATTCAGGAGAAAGTCATTTAAATTCCATGACTTTGAGTAGAAATGAGAATTTCTGTTAGGGTTAATTTCTACTTTTATTCTGCTGTGATCTGAGAAGATGCATTGTATAACTTGTGTTTTTAAAAATTTTTTAAGACATGCTTTGTGTCCTAGGATATGGTCAATCTTAGAAAATGTCCCATGAGCTGACAAGAAGAACGTATATTCAGTGGAGTTTGGATAGAATGTCCTGTAAATGTCAGCCAGGCCTATTTGTTCTAGCATTCTGTTTAGGTCCATTATTTCTTTGTTTCTTTTCTGTTTGGAGGATCTGTCCTGTGCTGTCAGTGGGCTGTTGAAGTCTCCGGCTATTATGGTGTTGCTGTTTATCATTTGGTTTAGATCAAGTAGGGTTTGCTTTATGAATCTGGGTGCACCTAAGTTGGGTGCATACATATTAAGTATAGTTATGTCTTCTTGTTGAACTTTACCCCTCACCAGTATATAGTGACCATCTCTTTCTCTCATTACTTTTTTTGATTTAAAAACTAAGTTATCTGTGATTAAAACCTCCATGCCAGGCCTCTTTTGGCTTCCGTTTGCTTGAAATATCAATTTCCGCCCTTTTGTTTTCAGTCTAAATGCATCTTTGCAGGTTAGATGAGTTTCCTGATGACAGCAGATACTTGGCTTATATTTTTTTTATCTGTTGGGCCTGCCTGTGTGTCTTGAGTGGGGAGTTCAAGCCATTCACATTTACTGAGAGAACTGATAGGTGGGGCAGATTTCAGTTTACCCTGTTGGGTAGAACTTCATTGCTATGTTTTCTCTCTTGAGACATTGTGGTATCTGGCCTTTGATCTTTAGCTCTTGAGTAGTTTTACATTTGTGGGTGTTTCTTGTGCTGGTGTGTGTGTAACTCTGTTTTGAGTACTTTTTGGGGGGCTGGTCTTGTCTTGGTAAATTCCCTAAGTCTTTGTTTATCTGAGAATGTCTTAATTTCTCCTTCATATACAAAACTTAGCTTAGCTGGGTACAAGATTCTAGGCTGGGCATTATTCTGTTTCAGAAGAATGAGAATGGGGCTCCATTCTCTTCTTGCCTGTAAGGTTTCAGTTGAGAAATCTGGCTTTATTTGGATGGGCTTTCCTTTGTATGTTACTTGTTTCTTTCTCCTTACAGCTCCACGAAGGGTCTCTTTAGTGGATATTTTGGTCAGTCTGATGATTGCATGATGGGGTGTCTTCCTATTTGCAATGAATCTCCCAGGGGTCATTTGAGCTTCTTGAACCTGTATATCTGGAGTTTTAGCAAGGCTTGGGAAATTTTCCTCAATTATCTCTTCAAATAGCTTATCCAACCCTTGCGTATTATCTTCTTCACCCTCAGGAATGCCCATAACTCTCACGTTAGGCTTCTTCACATTATCCCACATTTCTTGCAGACTCTGGTCTTTTCTCTTATTTCTTTGCTCTATCTTGTGGCTGACTTATTTAATTGTAAGGTGTTATATTCTATCTCTGAGATTCTTTCTTCTGTTTGATCTACCCTGGTCTTGAGGCTTTCCACTGTGTTTTGTAGTTCCCTGAATAAATTCTTCATTTCCAGGAGTTTGGTTTGATTTTTCTTTAATATTTCAATTTCTTTAGTGAATTTTTCTTCCAAGTCCTGGATTTTTTTTTTTTTTGTGGTTTCTTTGTGTTGGTTATCTATTTTTTCTTGCATATCATTCAGCTTTCTTACAATCCATGTTTGAAATTCTTTCTGTGACATTTTAGTGTTCTGAATTTGGTTAATGTCCATTGCTAGAGAGCTGGTGTTCCTCTTTGGGGGTGTGTTTTCTGTTTGATTCTTTATACTTCCAGAGTTCTTTCACTGAGTTCTTCCCATCTGGATCAATGGTTGCTTCCCTACTTTCAGCTTTTGTCTGGAAAGTAACATGCCTTGTGCTCTGTTCCTAGGCTGCATAACAGCCTAGGTATGTTGCTTCCTTTGTCACTAGGGGGAGCCACTTCTGTGTTGTTCAGGATTCTTCTACCACAATTGGGGGGCTAATCCTGGTGAGTCCAGCCCTAGAGTATTGATTTGACCTTTTCTTTTTCTTGCTTTTTGTGTCCCATGCTGATTCTCTGTGGATTCACAATGCTGTTCTTGTGGGGGAGCGATCCACTCACGTGTAGCAGGTCGAGATCTACGCCTTCCTTTCTGGAGCAGGAATCCAGGAGGTTACCTCCACTCCACCATCTTTTCTCCCCCTAGATTTTGTCTGTTTTCAAAACTCAATGTACTGAACTCACCTTTCTACTTTGGAGTCAAGTGGTAAACTTTAGGCTGAGAAGAAAATCATACATGTCAAATGTACCATTTATTAAACAACATACTGTCATTGCCTGGTTCAATAGAAATGTTTGAGAGTGGGGATTTTTTAAAGAAAATACATGGAAATATATATATTTGCTGTCTAAAATATTTAAAGTAGCAGTGATGGATTTATAAGTTCCAACAGTTTGATTTAAACAGATAAACTTGTACATGTGAAAGTAAAATAAACAGATTCCTTTGGCTAGGAATATTTATTGCAACTCTCAAGCCTAGATACATTTTTTTAACTGTCCTCAGTCATTTTTTCCTTCCCATTGTGTTCCCATTTTGTTGTTTAAATAAATGCGTTCTTATTTAAGTCAATAGGGGAAAAATGCTGGAGCTTCTTATATTTTTTAGCAATTTTCTTTATGCCCATCCTGGTTTATAAAGTCACATGGCTCAATTATGTTCCCAGTTCATAGACCACATTGATGACTAATAGAGAGACAAAGGATGGTTAAGGAGCAAAGATTATGAGAATGTTTTCCGGAACTCCAATCATTTAGATAGCAGAAATTACCTATTTCTACACACAATTACATAGTCCAATAATGCCATTTTACACATGGAATTTTCATAAGCAGAAAATGAGACTGGATCACACAATTGAAAGAGAGAAAAAGAGTAGCAGCAAGTGGGCCTCTACATCTTTTTGAAGTTGAACTTTTTCTTGCTCCAAAGCCAGAAATTCTACTTGTAACATGCCTACCTCATTTATAAACCTTTGCATGTATTCCTGTAATTCTTTTTAATAAGCTTTTGGTGTTCTGTCACTATATGGTGGGCAAGAATTCACATTTTCTAATTAAGCTTTCATGCATTTATATTTATTAGCATCATGGTTCTCATTTAACAATCCCTGGAACAAGTCTTGCATCGGTTTTCTTTTCTTGTAAGTGTCTTTTTTTTTTTTTTTTTTAATTTCAGCTCTTCACGGGGGTACAAAAGCTCAGGTTATATACATTGTCCATGTCCCGCCCATCCCCCTGAGTCTTTAACAGCAAAAATAGTGTGCCTTTTTGTTTGAATTATATGTTTCATTTCTTTGTGGTAGGTAAACTACAAATTAAAAAGACTTTTTAGATTAGTAGACTGAGGCATATTTCTTTTATTTTTTTATTCCTATTTCAGCATATTGTGGGGGTACAAAAGTTTAGGTTACGTATATTGCCCTTGCCCCCTCTCACCTCCCCCCCCGAGTCAGAGTTTCAAACGTGTCCATCCCCTAGACAGTGTGCATCGCATGAGGCATATTTCTGATGTCTTATTTCCAATTAGTGGGGTTTTTTTGTAATTTGCATATCAAACTCTTCGCGTTCTTTTAACTGTAACATTTTCTGGGATCCTTGCTTTTATAATTTCTGTATCATTATAAAAATTCTCCTCATCTTTGCTAAAAACATATTCATTGCCTTTTGTTTTCACAGTATAATTTATTTCCATTTCAATAAAGTTTAGAACATGACAGAAGCACATTCCAGGGACCCAGAGTATGCGTCATAGGAAAGGCATCTCTGAGACTGAGGTCTTGTTCAGGAAATGCCACAAATACTACCAAGATAGGTACTTGAGGTGCCTATTTTTCCTCCCACAATCAAGTATATTATTTGTCAAATAAGAGGGCATTTCCTTTAAGGTTGTTCCTCCTTTAGAGTTAGTTCGCCTGCAGAAGCTCCTCCTCAGGGCAACAGTAATTTTACATTTTTCACAAATTTCACCAAACCTCTGTTTTAACTCATCTGTGATGAGGTTTAGTTTATTTTTCCACTCTGTCTTGTTTGGTTCGTATTTCCTCAGATTTTACACACAGGGACAACATGAATATACAGATACATTCACTCTATAATAATCCTTATTTATTTTTAGTTCTTGAGATATTTTTCCAAAGAAAAGGTAAATCATTAATTTGCTAATTTTGTTTCTCAGGTATCTTTTTTGATAGAGTGCTTGTATTAAAAATAACTTTAAGTAAGCAAGTATGGGCAAAGAAATGTTAGAAAATAATTAAAATTTTAATGAATTAACTGTTAAACTTCTTAATCTATGTTTGGCTGCCTGCAAATCACTGGATTATAACTAAGAAGTGAAAAATGATTTGGTCTAACCAAAGACAGGAAAAAAAAAATGAACCAGCCAGATACATGTCATCACTTTTTCTTTGGAATGCACTTAATATATTGTGTTTTAAATCTACCAAAAATAAATTAGGAGATGATTTACAGTATTACAAATGCTTCCTCACATAGAGTGAAAAATAATTCTCCCAAGCCTACAGTGGAAGATAAACATGAACTCACACACTTAACATTGATACTCTTTGTTTAGAATTAACTTACTATGTTTTAAATCTACCAAAAATTCATTAGCAAGTGATTCATAGTATGGCAAAGCCCTTCTCACTTAAAAAGATTTCTCCTCACCATACCTTAGTGAACCCCCATAACGCACTTCAGTACTGTTTCTAAAGGTTAATAATTAGAGACTAGGTAGACTTTACATTATTAGGAGACAAAATCAATGCCATTCAGAAAGAAAAGCCAATTCTTAAGTTTTAATTCAAATTATACACCATCATATGACAGTGCTATGTTCGTACACAGACAATCTGCTTAAGTCTAGGTCTGATATATTCTAATGTTCACTAATGACAGTGGACAAAATAATTTTGGTACTATTTACTAATTTCCTGCATGTAAATTAGTTACAAACTTACTGTTGTACCCTAGCACCAAAGGCCCCATTCTGCAAAGTACGATTCTCTTCATAGGCATAGTCTTAATGATCCCGTCCTCTCCCTGAATGTAGACACTGAAGTGAATTAGAGACCATGAGGCAAAAAAATCCCAAAAAACAAAACAAAACAAAACTAAACAAATTCACCTAGGCATTGCTGACAGGCAAAGTAAAACTGTAACTTTGGAAACACTGGGAATGATTAAACTTTTAACTTGAGTCCAACTGAGTGCGCATCACTGTGACATTGTTCATAATTTCTATTGTTTAGTAATATGATACGATATTTGATGTTACCTTCCTTATCATATCATTAGAGACTAGGAGAACTTAACATTACTAGGAGACAATAATGTATAAAAATTAAAGGGAAAAAAAATTCCAGAAATCTTTTGCCTCTATTCCAAGGGCATTCATTTTAAGAACACTTTAAGTGTTGTAACTAGTTAAAAGGTTTTTAAAATAAATATCAAACCATGACAAATTGATTGTAAAATGCTAGTCCAAAAGGTAATTTCCTTTTGACTATCCTACAGTACTAATGCAAAGAAAACAATGTTAAACCAGAAACTGAAATGTAAATTTTTTATACCTGTGGCTGGTTATTTTCACTTCCTTCCAGTTTTTCTTCCTCTTGTTCTGATGTTGCTACAATGTCTTGTTGTGCTGTCAAATCCATATATTTAGTTAAAATGAGCTACTGAGAATGGTTCCATAAAAGCTCCTCTCTTTATAAAAGTAGACAGAAAATTAAATGTCTTTTCAATATTATAAATTGAGAGTGTAAATGAAGCTTAATCTGTAGAAGAATATTTACTTCTTTAAAAATACTCCCAATTATCTAAAACTTCAAATAAAACACTCAGGGAGGCACGAGATGTCCACCAGGTACCTGGCATACAAACATCCCAAAGATTCCCTCACAAATTCATCCACCCAACAGAAATCACCAAAACCATCGGAAAAATACCCAAAATATAAAAATACAATAAACACATATGAATTAACACTGCATACTGTTCTGTACTTCAAAATAGGACCTTTTTAACACCATGCTATGTATGTCATTTTTACTAATAATTCATACACTTACTGTTACTTTTTACACCCTGTTCTTTGTATCTGAAATGCCTCTGTTCTTCAGACAGATTTCTTTCCATCTTTTAAGAATGAGACTGCTACATGAAATCTTCCTTGATTCTGGCTCTTTCCCCAGATAAACAGGCATCTCCTTCTTTGGGCCAGCCTAAGCACTTCATTGATTTCTCTACTGTATCTTCCCACCTGAAGTGTAAGTCATTTCTTTCCATATTAATCCCCTTTGCTCCTGGACTGTAGGGGACAATATTTCAAAACATCTTTGGACAAACAGGCTTTTATTGAATGAATAACTGTATAAATCTGGGGTTTTGTACTGAAAATTTTTCAATTTTAATGTGCAATATTGTAAATATCAGTGGATATAACCCACTTAATACAATTGCTCTGAGGAAACACCAATCATTTTTACTGACTTTTGTTCCTGTATCAGCATTCAGAGAGCTCAGTTAAATGTGGTACATTCATGTGATAAAATATTGTAAGGAACTTAAATTAAACCAGGGATACTTGTGTCAATATACGCAAATCTCAAAAATATAATGTTGAGCATATTTTGAAAAGTAGCAGAATAATACATATGCTGTACACAATTTATATAAAATTTTAGGACATGAAAACTAATTCCATATAATATTTATGACATACACAAATATAGTAAAATATTTTGAAAGTGCATGGGAATGATATATAGCTAATTCCAGGAATTGGTTACGTCTACACAATAATTTTTAATACTATACTACAAAAGGCGTAGCACTTTGGGAGGCCGAGGCATGAAGGAACACTTGAGGTCAGGAGTTCGATACCAGCCTGAGTGAGACCCCATCTCTACAAAAATATAGAAAAATTTGGCTGGGCATGGTGGCCTGTTCCTGTAGTCCTAGCTACTCGGGAGGCTGAGGCAGGAGGATCACTTGAGCCCAGGAGTTTGAGGTTGCAGTGAGGTATGAGGATGCCACTGCATTCTAGCTGAGTTGACAAAGTGAGACTCTTTCAAAAAAAAGAAAATACTACAAAAGGACTGTAAACCCCAAAATTTTCAGGATCACTCTTGTGAAAGACTGTGTTTACCAAATTGTCATTAAGGAGTGATTAATTACTTTCCTAATTTTCAATAAATAAAGATATCACACACACAGTATGCTAATCAGAACATCTGATGGCATTAATGACATCAGTGTAACAGATGAAATAATTAAATTTAAAACAATGTGACAACAATAAGGTAAAATAATTAAAGTTAAAACATGACTGATGCTCATTTCAAAGGATCTTCATTTCCATCTTAATTCCATTCTTGACCAAATAATCGTTTAGCAGCAGGTGGTTTAATCTGCGTGAGTTTGCGCAGGTTGCAGTGTTTTCTCTTGTGACTGAGTCCCAGTTTTATCCCACTGAGCTCTGAGGAGATAGAAGGTATCATTTCAATGTTTTTAAATTTCTTGTGGCCTGCTTTGTGGCCTAAGATGATCAGTCTTGGAGAATGTCCCATGTGATACTGAAAAGAATGTATATTCAGTAGATTTTGGTAAAATTTTCTGTAAATGTCTGTTAGGTCCTTTTGATTTTAGAGTCTGGTTTAAATCCGGTGTTTCTTTATTTGTTTTCTGCTTTGCTGACTTGTGCAGCATTGACAATGGGGTGTTGAAGACCCCAGCAATTAAGATGTTGCTATTTATTTCTTTGCTTTGCTCTAGTAAAATTTGCTTTATGTATCTGACAGCTGCTGTGTTAGGTGTATGTATATTTAGGACTGTTATGTTTTCTTGTTCAGTTGCTCCCTTTACCATTATATAATGACCCTCTTTGTCTTTTTTTTTTAACCTTTGTTGATTTAAAGTCAATTTTAATTGATATGAGAATGGGTATGCCTGCTCTCTTTTGGTTTTCATCTGCATGGAATATTTTTCCATCCTTTCACCTTGACTCTGTGTGCATCCTTGTGGTTTAGATGTGTTTCCTGGAGACAGCAGACACATGGGTTGTCTTTTCTCATCCATTCAGCCAGCCTATGTCTGTTGAGTGGTGCATTTAAGCCGTTAAAGTTAAGAGATAGAATCGATCTGTGGGATGCTGTTCTGTTCATCATGTTGGGTAGTAGCTTATTGCTTTGTTTTCCCACTTGTGCTGTTGTTTTATAAGAGCTGTGGACGTTAGCTTTTTTAGGTGGTTTTACACTGGTGGGTATCTATTGTGCTGATTTATGTATAATTCTGCTCTGACATTTTCCTGCAGGGCAGGCCTGGTCGTGGCAAATTCCCTCAGAGTTTGCTTGTCTGGAAAAGACTTAATTTCTCCATCATATGGGAAACTCAGTTTTGCAGGATACAAGATTCTAGGCTGGCAGTTGTTCTTCTTTTTTAATTTTAATTTTTTTATTTCAGAATATTACAGGGGTACAGACATTTAGATTACATATATTGCCTTTCACTGCCCGAGGCAGAATTATAAGTGTGTGCATCCCCCAGACAGTGCATAGCACACCCTTTAGGTGTGATTATGCCCATCTCCTCCTCCCCTTCCCACCTGCCCGACACCTGATGAATGGAACTTCCAATGTGCACATATGTATTGATCAATTAATACCAATTTGATGGCGAGTATATATGGTGCCTGTTTATGCATTCTTGTGACATTTCACTTAGTAGAATGGGCTCCAGCACCATGCCCGATAATATAAGACATGTTAGTTCTCCATCATTTTTTGTGGCTAAGTAGTACTCCATGGTACACATATGCCACATTATATTAACCCTCTCATGTATTGATGGGCACTTGGGTTGTTTCCATATCTTTGCAATTGTGCATTGTGCTGCTATAAACATTTGAGTAGAGATGTCCTTATTATAGAATGTCTTTTTTTCCTCTGGGTGGATGCCCAGTAGCAGAATTGCTGGATGAAATTGTAGTGCTTTAAGGTATCTCCATATTACTTCCCATACAGTTTGTACTAGTTTGCAGGCCCACCAGCAGTGTATGAGTGCTCCTATGCTTTCCACATCCACACCAAGATTTGTTGTTTTGGCACTTTTTGATAAAAGCCATTCTCACTGGAGTTAAGTGATATCTCATTGTGGTTTTGATTTGCATTTCCCTGAATATTAGAGATGTTTAGCATTTCTTCATATGTTTCTTGGTCATAAGCCTATCTTCTTTTGAAAAGTTTCCATTCATGTCCATTGCCCACTTTTTAACAGGGTTGTTGGATTTTTTTCTAGCTGATTTTCCTGAGTTCTATACAGATTCCAGTTAACAGCCCTTTGTCAGATATATAGCATGCAAATATTTCCTCCCATTCTGTAGGTTGTCTATTCACTGTAGTGACAGTTTCTTTAGCTGTGCAGAAGCTTTTAAATTTTATCAAGTCCCATTTATTTATTTCTGTTGTAGCTCTGATTGCTTTTGGGGTCTTCTTTATAAATTCTTTGCCTAGGCCAATGTCTGTAAGAGTTTTCCTAAGGTTTTCTTCTGGAATTCTTATGGTTGCATGCCTTAGGTTTAAGTCTATTACCCATCATGAGTTGGTTTTTGTGAGAGGTGAGAAGTGTGGATCCTGTTTTAGTCTTCTACACGTGGCTATCCAATTTTCCCAGCACCGTTTATTGAATAGGGATTCTTTTCCCTAGTGTATGTTTTTGTAGGCTTTGTCAAAGATCAGAAGACTATATGAGGATAGTTTTATGTGTGGGTTCTCAGTCCTGTTCCATTGGTATATGTCTCTAGTCTTGTGTCAGTACCATGCTGTTTTGATTATTATAGCTTTGTAGTACAGCTTGAAGACTGGTAAATTGATGCCTCCCAATTTGCTCTTTTTGCTTAAGATTGTTTTGGCTATATAGGGTCTTCTCTAGTTTCATATGAAGTGTAGAATTATATTCTCTAGATATGTGAAAAATGATGTTGGTATTTTAATACGGATTGCACTGAATCTGTAGATCACTTTGGGTAGTGTAGGCATTTTAACCATGTTGATTCTGATGATTCATGAGCATGGTATGGTTTTCCATCTGTTTGTGTCCTCTGCTATTTTATTCTTCAGTGTTTCATAGTTCTCCCTGTAGAGGTCTTTCACCTCCTTGGTTAAATGTATTCCTAGGTGTTTTATTTTCTTTGTTGCTACTTTGAAAGGCACTGAGTCTTTGATTTGGTTCTCAGTTTCAGTGTTGTTGGCTTGTATGAATGCTATGATTTGTGTACATTGATTTTGTAACCTGAGAATTTGCTGAAATTATTTATCAATTCCAGTAATCTCTTGGCAGAATCTTTGGGGTGTTCTAGATATAAGATCATAACATCATCAAAGAACAATTGTTTGACCTGTTCTGCCTCCATTTGGATGCCCTTCTTTTGTCTGATTGTTCTGGCTAGGACTTCCAGCACTATGTTGAACAGAACTGGTGCTGGAAGGCAACCTTCTCTGGTACCACTTCTAAGTGGAAATGCTTTCAATTTTTCCCCATTCAGTATGATGTTGGCTGTGGGTCTGTCATATACAGTTTTTATCATTTTGAGGTAATTCCCATCTATTCCTATTTTGTTAAGCATTCTTATCATAAAAGGGTGCTGAATTTTGTTGAATGCTTTTTCTGCATCTATCGAAAGGATCATATGGTCTTTGTTTTTGCTTCTATTTATGTGGTGAGTTACATTATAGATTTGATATGTTAAACCATCCCTTGCATCTCTGGGATGAAGCCCGCTTGGTCATGATGGATTATTTTTTTGATGAGCGGCTGACTTCAATTTGCTAGGATTTTACTGGCAATTTTTACATCTATAATCATAAGGGATATTGGTCTGTAGTTTTCTTTTCTTTACTGGGTTCCTGTTAGTAGGTGGTGTTTGCTAGAGGGAACAAGCTGCCGTGTTGTTTTTGGATCCTGTGACCACCACCACCACAACTGAGGCAGGTCAGGGAATGAGGCTGGGCAAGGTTAGGTTGGGTGAGCCTGCCCTCGAGCTCCACAAATGCTGGTAAGAGGTATGCAGGGACTAAAGGACCATTCCCCGCCTCTGGGATAAGCTGCCGGGGAGGGGCTGAAGTGGCCCCAGTCAAACAGAGAGTCTGCTCTCTAACCCCAGAAAATTCCAACAGGAGGACGCTCCACCAGGGGAATAGTGGCAGCTCAAGGAACTCTTGGATCAAGCTGAATTCCCTATTAAATTGAGTGGTGGTGGGGACAGCTGCTCTGATTTGGCCTGAGGCACCAGAGGCACTCAAATGCCATGGGAACCAGTATTTATGCAAACTGGGTCCCCCCAGGTTCAGTAAACTCCAATATGGCAGTTCTGGGGGGCGGGGGTGGAGCAGATGCATTTACAGACCCTTGCACTCCTGGGCTCCTCTATTTCCTCCCAATGGGCATGGGCTCTCACTCACTGCCTGACCCTGAAACCAAGTCCTCTCCCCCATGCCTTCCTGCCCCACCATCAGCAGGCAGGCATGCCAAACACCTATGGGCAAGAAGGTCACCACTTGAGGGTGCCCTGCTGGCTCAGGGTGAAAATGCACACCAGGCACTGAAAGGGGCCACTCAGCACAGAGAACTCCAGCAGCTGCTATGGTGGGGGAGGGAAAGGGGAAGAGGCCATGGTTTTCCTGCATTGCTCTCAAACTGGGGGGCAAGAACCAGTCCACCCTCCTCCTCTCTGTGGCTGCAGCACTGTGACCACTCTCCTCTCTGAGCCGCAGCAGCCACTCTGTCTGAGGCAGGCTCGGCCAGGAGTGTGCTCCCCACCACCTGAGGCAGGCTCAGCCACTCAGTGTAAGTTCAGCCAGGACAGTGGTCCCCATTTCCTGAGGCAGGCTCAGTCGCTCAGCATAGGCTTGGCCAGAAGTGCACTCCCTGCTGACTGAGGCAGGCTCAATCACTCAGCGCAGGGGCTCTCTGGTTCCTCGTGACACTCCTCCGCTAGATTAGAGCCCTGTGTCCCTTTGCAGGCCTGATGCAACGAGATGGGGAAGGGAAAAAAAATCTCTTACCCTTTCCCTGCGCTCCAGAAATCCCCCAATTTGGTTTGTGCCAATTTCTCCCTTCTATCCTCCTCTGTCTCAGCTGTTCAGTTCCTGCTGGTGGTGACCTAGACTCCACTGGTGTCAGACCCTGTGGTCCACTCCTGATCAGCTATCACCCTCTGCACCCTCAGTCCAAACCTCAACTCCTCTACCAGGAAGGTCCGATAAGCCTCGACTCTAGTCAGCCAGCTTGCCTGCTCTTGGCTGGCAGTTGTTCTGTTTCAGAAGGTTGAAGATGGCCCCCCACCCCTTCTGATTTGGGTTTCTTCTGAGAATTCTGCTGTTAGCCTGATGACTTTTCCTTGCAGGTCAGTTGTTACTCACATCTAGCCACTTCTAGAATTTTCCCCCTCATTTTGATTTTGGCCAGGTTAACTACTATGCATCTTGGAGATGTCCTATTTGCTATGAATCTTCCTGGTGTTTGATGTCCATCTTGTAACCGCATATCTGCATCTCTGGTGATACCAGAGAAATTTTCCTCAATAATTCCCTCAAATAGGTTTTCCATGATTTTTGCAATTTTTTCTTCTCCTTCAGGGATATCTACAATTTGAATGTTAGTTTGCTTCACATAGTCACACATCTCTCTCAATGATTTCTCACACTTTTTTATACTCCTTTCTGTCTCCTTGCATGACTGAGTTATCTCGAGAGCTTTGCCTTCCATCTCTAAGACTCTTTCTTCTCCTTGTTTTGGTCTGTAGTTGATGTTTTCTGCTATGTTTTGAAGCTCCCTAAATTATGCTTTCATTTCTTTAAGTTCTATATTATCCTGGATTATGTTGTCTAGCTCTCCAGTGGCTTTTTCATTTTTTATTTCCTGAAAGATGTTTTTGGCTTCTTTTGGATGGTTTTCAACTTTCTCTTCAATTTCATTCATCTTATTTCTCTTCAATTCCATCCACATTCTTAATTCCATTTCTGCCATTTTGGTAATTTCCTTGTCAGAGCCCACTACCGCATCTCCACTGTGATTCCTTGGGGGTGTCAAATTGTTTTGGCTTTCGTATTACCAGGATTCTTTTGCTGTTTTTTTCTCATCTGAATCCTCTTCTCTCAGCTCCAGGCTAATAGGATTGCAGGACGCTTGTTCTCCTTTGCTGGGAACTCTCCTGTTTAGTTAGTGGAAGGGGAGCTGTAGCTTTTGTGATGTACTCTGGAATGCTGTACCATCAAGGGAGAAGTGGGTGCAGTGAGAGCCTATATAACATCTGCTCTGTTTTAACACTCAGTTTGAGCCAGTGCTGAATTATATTCATGTAGGGTGGAGGGTTATTCCCCAGATTGTGGTTGGAAGTTTGCACTGGGGACTAGGGGCAACCCTCTCCACTATGGCTATTGTTGTGGGAGACTGCTCTGGCTGGGCTCAGCCAATGGAGGTGACAGTGGCAGCTGGGTGAGTCTATTTAGGCAGTGGTTATAGGTGACTGGGCAGTGGGATTTTGCAGGACCCAAGTCAATGAATAATGTCTGCTCATGGCTGTGATGTCCCAGGGGAAGCAATGGGCCTCTGGGAGGTTCCATCACACTAGCAGCAGTGTTGGAGACTCAGGGATAGTGTCTTGGGGCCTAAGCTATAAAAATCTATGGGACTCTTTGAAAGCATTCCTCAGGGGAAAATTCATAGCTTTAAATGCCTATATCAAATAGACAGAAAGATCAGAAATTAACAACCTAATGTCACATCTCAAACAACTAGAAAGGGAAGAACAAACCAAACCCAAAGTCAGAAAAACAAGAAATAACAAAGGACAAAGCAGAATTAAATGAAATGGAAAAAATACAAAAAAAAATCAATGAAACACAAAGTTGGTTATTTGAAGAGATAAACAAAATTGACAGACTGATTGCTAGATTAACCAGGAATAGAAGAGTGAGGAGCTAAATGACTTAAATAAAAAATGAAAAAGGAGACATTACAAATGATACCACAGAAATACAAAAATAAATCTATGAATACTAAGTAAATCTCTGTGCACATAAACTAGAAAACATAGAGGGAATAGAAAAATTCTTGGAAATACATAACCTCCTGAGACTCAGTCAGGAAGAAATAGAATTCCTGAGCAGACCAGTAATGGACAAAATATCCAAGCAGTAATAAAAAATCATTTAACACCAAAAAAAGCCCCAGACCAGATGGATTCAAAGCCAAATTCTGCCATACCCACAAAGAAGAGCTAGTACCCATACTACAAAAATTATTCCATAACACAGAGAAGGATGGAATTCTCCCCAGTGCATTCTATGAAGCCAGTATCACTTTAATACCAAAGCCAGGAAAAGGCACACACAAGAAAGAATACTACAGACCAATACCCTTATGAATAGAGATGCAAAAATCCTCAATAAAATGCTACCAAACCAAATTCAGGAGCACATCAAAAAAATAATTCAACATGACTAAGTGGGCTTCCTCCCAGGGATGCAAGGATGGTTCAACATATGCAAATCAATAAATGTGACTCATCATATAAAGAGAAGCAAAAACAAAGACCATACAATCATCTCAATAGATGCAGAAAAAGCATTTGACAAAATTCAGCACCCTTTCAAGATAAAAACCCTCAACAAACTTGGCATAGAAGGAACGTATCTCAGAATTATAAAAATCATATATGACAAACCAACAGAGAACATCATGCTGGATGGGAGAAAAGTTGAAAGCATTCCCCCTAAGAAGGGGAACAAGACAAGCATGTCCCCTGTCACCACTTCTAGTCAACATAGTCCTGGAAGTCCCAGCCAGAGCAATCAGGCAAGGCAAAGAAAGAAAGAGTATCCAAACTCGGAAAGAGGAGATCAAACTATTGTACTTCACTGACAACATAATCTTCTACCTAGAAAACCCCAAAGACTCTACCAAGAGATTCCTTGAACTGATAAATAAGTTCACCAAAGTCTCAGGGTGCAAATTCAAAGTACATAAATCAGTAGTATTTCTATACACCAATAAATAACAGACAAACTGAGATTCAAATCAAAGATTCAATAACATTTACAATAGGTAAAAAGAAAATAAAATACCTAGGCATATACTGATACTTAACCAAGGAGGTGAAAAATCTCTACAAGGAGAACTGTGAAACCCTGAGGAAAGAAATTGCAGAGGACCCAAACAAATGGAAACATATATCATGCTCATGTGTTGGCAGAATCGACATTGTTAAAATGTCCATACTATCCAAAGTGATTTACAATTCAATGCAATCTCCATGAAAATACCAACGTCATATTTCACAGATGTAGAAAAAATAATTTTACACATTGTTTAGAACCAGAAAAGAGCCCGAATAGTCAAAGCAATGTTAAGAAAAAATAACAAATCTAAAGGCATCACATCACCAGACTTCAAAGTATACAACAAGGCTACAGTAACCAAAACAGCATGGTATTGGTACAAAAACAGAGACACAGACCAGTGTAACAAAATAGAGAATCCAGAAAAAAAAAAAAAAAAAACACCTACCTATGAAAAACTGATCTTCAACAAAACAGACAACAATGTAAACTGGGGAAATGAAGCCCTTTTTCAATAAATGGTGTTGGGAAAACTGGATAGCCACATGCAGAAGAATGAAACAGGATCCCTATCTCTCACCACTCACAAAAATTAATTCAATGTGTATAAAACAAACCTGAGCAGGAAACCATAAGAATTCTAGAGGAAAATATAGGAAAACCCCTTCTAGATACCATCTTCCCACAGACTTTATTAAAAAGACCACAGTGGCAATCATGGCAACAACAAAAATTAAATAAATGGGATTTGATTACTCTAAAAAGCTTCTACATAGCTAAGGAAATAACCAACACAGCAAATAGACAACCTACAGAATGGGAGAAAATATTCACAAGATATACATCTGACAAAGAGCTAACAATAACCAGAATCTACAAGGAACTCAAGAACATCAGCAGAAAAAAACACACAACCCCATTAAAAAGCAGGCAAAAGACGTCAACAGAAGCTTCTCAAAAGAAGATAGACAAATGACCAATAAACTTGAAAAAATGCTCAGCATCACTATGTATCAGGGAAATGCAAATTAAAACTACAGTAAGATATCACCTTACCCCTGTTATTAAATAGAATGGCTTTTATTAAAAAGTCCAAAAACAATAGATGATGGCATGGATGCAGAGAGAAAGTAACACTCATACACTGTTGGTGGGACTGCAAATTAGTACATGCCTTATGGAAAACAGTGTGGAGAGTCTTCAAAGAAATAAAAGTAGGGCTACCATTTGATGAAACAATCCCACTACTGTTTATCTACCAAAAGGAAAGAGGTCTTTCTATCAAAAAGACACATGCACTCAAATGTTTATCGCAGCACAACTCACAATAGTAAAGATGTAGAATCAACCCAGGTGCCCATCAATTCATGAGTGGATTAATAAAATGTGGTCTATGTATGCCATAGATTACTACTCAGCCATAAAAAATGATGAATTAATGCCTTTTGAAGCAATTTGGATGAAACTAGAGATCATTCTCCTAAGTGAAGTATCTCAAGATTGCAAAAAAAAAAAAAAAGCACAAACAAACAATAAACAACAAAAAACATCATCTGTACTAATGAGCACACATGTGCATGGATGGAAGTAAAACTCAGTGGAATTCAAGTGGTGGCAGGAGGAGCGGAGGGGCAAAAACGTACCTAATGGGTACAATGAACCCTATGTGGGTAATGGGCACACCTATAGTCGTGATTCAAGCATTACAAAAGCGACTCATGTAAACAAAAATATTTGTACCCCCTTAATATTTTTAAATTAATAAAAACATGATTGACATATTACCATAAAGCATTTCTCTAGGTAAAGATCAGAATTCCCATGAGCATTGGAAACACTATAAAAATTGTGGAGTCTCATAATTCACCTGTGCATTCCATAATGAGTACAGGGATTCCAAATGGGAACTTAAGGGAGGCAGAAAGACCTCTTGATCCCAGGAGCTCAAAGCTGAACTCTGTGAGGCATGATCAGGCCAGTGCACTGCACCCAGCATGACACAGCAAGGCCATGTTTCTAAAGCAACAACAACAAAGTTACCTGCTCTGGACGTCTGCACATTCTTTCTTCGTACTGTTTTTCTCAAACTAGAAACTTTCCTTGTAATGGCATGCCCAATCACCTGTGAAACAGAGTGTATCATCAGTAATGTACACTTCATACAATGTTTGGTGAATAATTCCAGATAAAAAAGTAAATGTTTTTACCTTCAACAGATGATGTTTTTCAGGAGGCCCTAATAAATAAACGGCACACACAATCAATTAAATATGACAAAGCCAATCAAACAGTCATGGAGAGTTAGTATCGAGATGAATCCTATAGCTAGGCTTTGAAAATAACTACTTTATGCTTTCTGTTTTGTTTTTTTTCATGCAGACAGCAACATGACAGAATGAACTAAAGAAAAATAGGAAAATACATTTAATATAATATGCAATTAAGATTTCAAAAGTGAGATTATGTTTCAATGAATACAACTAAAATAGCAAAGTGCACATATACCAATGTGAACAGTGATCTTTAATCAGAGCAGCAAATCATGACCCTGAGAGAATAAATGACAAGGCTGATGGCAGAAGCCAACATTATATCTTTAATGCAACACGCCAGAAGGGAAAGGTACCCCCCCTTAAATTGACTCAAACAGAACAACTGCCAGCCTAGAATTTTGTATCCTGCAAAACAAAGTTTCACAATTGATGGAGAAATTAAGTCTTTTCCAGGCAAGCAAACACTGAGGGAATTTGCCATGACCGGACCTGCCCTGCACAAAATACTCAGAACAGCATTATACAGAAATCAGCACAGCAGATACACACCAGTGTAGCTACCTTTAAAAAATACCTCACAAACAATAGAACAAAAGGTAAAACCGAGCAACAAGGGACCATCCAACAGGATGAGCAGACCAACACCCCGCATGTCAAGGATATGTGGGGAGGGTACACCTTTATATTTCAAATCAATGAAGTAGTCACTGAAAAGAAAAACAAAGTTCAAGGAATGTGCTATATACTTTTATAGTTTCTAATATTACTTTCCAAAGGTATACCGTAGTAATGTCTTAATGAAATTTAGGAAACAGCTATTTTATATGTAAAAATAGTTTTCTGAGAAAAAGCAATGCTTGTATATTCAAATTAATCTCATTTGATTAACTAATATCAGTGCAACACACGTCTGGTGCCTATCAGTTACAGAGAGGAGAAATGAATGACTGTGGTTTACCCCAATTCCACCACTCCTTCCTCCTTCCAGGAATCTCTGGGGCAGCAATAACCTAATCTTACCTGTGAGTACAAATTTCCAGCCTCCATCTGAAGTGGGTTCTCTCAAGTTTCCTCATCATTAACTGCAAAATTACCTAGCTAACTTCTTTCTTTCCTCCCTCTGTGCCCACTCACAATCCCTCTTCCTTAACAAAAGGAATCTCCAAATCAGAGGTCTCCATTCTTTCCACACATCATTTCCACCACTTCTTTTCTCTTTGTTTAGCAGCAATATCTTATGTCTATAATTTTGATGCTTTCATCTGTTTGTTCTTTCCCCTATGGCTACAAACATGGTCAGAAATAAGAGCAAAATAAGGCTTGCCCTTGATTTTGCTATGGTGGAACTGTTCAGCAATGGCTCTTCTACCAGATTTCTCTCCAGGGCAGTCTATTCCCTTGCTAGTCAGGGTGGGCCAAGGACAACCATCATCAGCATCACCTGAAGATGTATTAAAAAGCAGAATCCCAGACATGCTGAATCACGCAAGGTACATTTTTGACAAGGTCCCCAGCTAATTTCTTAAAGTTTGAGAAGCTCTGGTCTGTGCTGAGTGTGCCTCCACACTCCCTTACCTGAACTTACCCTTTTAGAATCTAGCCTCAAGTTGCTTCCTATCACATCCCTCCAAACTGAAATGGCATTACAAATCAGAGTCTCTAATGGACTTTTTAACAGGCTATAGCCTCCCTGATCTCTCCATACCTAACCCTACTCTCTTCTTTCCAATTCCCTAATTTTCAACTATGCGACTATATGATATAAAGAAACATCGTTTTACATGACATTCAATTATATACACGTATGGCTGACCACATATGCTTCAGTGCCTCTATGGTAGATGGACATAGCTCTGTGTGATCAGGGACCTCAATCCTTAATGTCTTCCCAACAGTGAGGAACACAGGAAGAGCGGGGAAATTTTGCACTGCTTCTCTGACAGATTTTGGTACTGGGAGCTCACATTATTTTCTTCCCACCATTCTTTTTTTTTTTTTTTTTTGGAGACAGAGTCTCGCTTTGTTGCCCGGGCTAGAGTGAGTGCCATGGCATCAGCCTAGCTCACAGCAACCTCAAACTCCTGGGCTTAAGTGATCCTACTGCCTCAGCCTCCCCAGTAGCTGGGACTACAGGCATGTGCCACCATGCCCGGCTAATTTTTTCTATATACATATTTTTTTAGTTGACCAGATAATTTCTTTCTATTTTTAGTAGAGACGGGGTCTTGCTCTTGCTGAGGCTGGTCTTGAACTCCTGACCTCGAGCGATCCACCCGTCTCGGCCTCCCAGAGTGCTAGGATTACAGGCGTGAGCCACCGCGCCCGGCCTCTTCCCACCATTCTAATGCCTGACTCTACTTTTTATTAGGGAAGAATTATTTTATTTCACCACCCTGCATTATATACACCTGCTCCCTTTCCCTTCAAGTACTCCCTCCTGTACTCTCTGCCTTGCCCATTCTTCATTCCCCTTTTCTCCTTTCCCCTTCCTGATTTTCAGCCTTTCCTCCCATGTTAGACTATCTTGAAATGGAACTAAGAATTCACTTCCTTTGGTGGCACTCTCACATTCATCTGTGGCTGACACCTGATAAGACATACAACTTTTCATCATTTCACTTCTCTTTTTTTGTTCTTGTTGACTATGCATTTAATAGATGATTTTCCTAGCCTATTAGAATATGTCAGTGCTTGTGTGTTTCAATAACCTTTCTGACAAATGACTTTTCAATGAAATACACTTCTTACCTTCTGCTTCCTCAGTTACTGTCTCTTTTCCTTTTGCATTGGCAGCCCCAGAAGAATGACATAGATCCTTCTGCTTAAGATTCTCTGAGAAACTCTGTTAAAAGTAATTATGATATTCACTTTCAATTAGATTATAAGAAGTTCCATCAGGATTTCCTAATCATATTGTTTAAAAATATCTCAATTTTCTACTGTAAAATCAATTATACTTATAAATAACGGAAGTGGGTACTGAAAACCAAAACATTCCAATAGAGGACCTCAACTATGCTCTCTACACGGACCTTATCTGTCATCAGCACATCACTATTGATTCTGTAAACCAAGCATGGATGGTCAAAGGAAATATATTCACAGACAAAATATTAATTTGTGTGCATATTTAAAAAATGAATTTGCTTCAAAATGCACAACTCTACTTGCATTCCCTACCAAAAATAAGAGAACATTCTTAAAATAGAATACCCTGGCTGTTATACTTACAGCATTAAATATTTTCTAGAAAATATTCTAGAAAAATATTCTAGAAACATTTTTAGTGTTAAAACTAGATACTTGGCATAATGGGAAACTGGAGTATGTCACATTGAGGATAAACTGAACATTGTCCAAGCTGCTTTATTTAGGTAAACAAGGCCTGGAAAAATATTTTTTGATAAGATTTATACTGATAGGAAAAATGGTTGAATAAAAAGACACCATAGTAAGAAAAAAAACCTTTCCTTTATCTTATCTTTAAATCAAAGCAACCAAATAGTGCATATAGTACACAACTCTTTCCCAGTTAACAAATAATGTCAAGAAAGTATAGGAGGCTTAATGAAAAGGCAAGAATCAAAACATTTCTTTTTGAAGCACCCATAATGTGCCAGGTACTTACTTGTACATTTTCTTTTCTGCACAATATAATGATGAAAAAAAGTCGTGATGAAGATAGTTAACCCACTCTCTGCTTTCTGGTCATTCCAGGTTAAGAGTAAGATGGTGAACAGATGTGATTAATACAACGTGTATAAGTAGAAAATCATAATGAATCAGACAATCAATAAAGCAAAAACCAGAGTAGTGGCGGGTGAACCTTCTACCTCTTTTTGAACTTGAACTTTTCCTTTCTCAAAAGCCAGGGACTCTACCTGTATCATGCCTACCCCATTCTTAAACCTTTGCATACCTTGCTGTATTTCTTCTTTTAGATATCCTTTTATCTTTCATTTTTTTTAAATTTCAGAATGTTCTGTAACTATGTGGTGAAGAAGGAGTTGTATTTTCTAATGCACTTTTCATGATTTTATAACAACTAGCATTGCTCTTATCAAATAATGCCTTCAGGAACACTGCTGCATGTATATATTGGTTTTCCTTTCTTGTAAGTGTCTGTAACAGCAGAAATACTGTGCCTTTTGTTTGAAGCATATGCTTCATTTCTTTGCAGCAGGTAAGCCACAAATTGAAAAGGCTTCTGGATCACTAGACTGAGGCCTATTTCCAATGTCTAACTTCCAATTATTGGTGGTTGGGGTCTTATTTTTTGTCACTTCCATATCAAACGCTTGGTGTTCTTTCATTTCAAGTGTAACTTCTGAGTTCCTTGCTTTTTTAGTGTCTGTATCATTACAAATTTCTCCTCACCTGTGTTAATATCATGCTCAGTATCTGTCTGAGTTGTTGTCATTTTCTCAGTATAATGTATTTTCATTTAAACACAGCTGAGAGGATCACTGGCAAGAGCATTCCAGGGACACAAAGTAGGAATGAGATAAAAAGACATTTCCAAGACTGAGGTCTTATGTTCAGGAAATGCCCAGAATGCTACAGAGATGGATACTCTCTGTGTGCGCCTTCATCCTCACAATCAAGTATCTTTTTTGTCAAGTTAGAGGGTGTTCCCTTTAAGTTTATTCCTCCTTTAGAGTTATCGTGCCGTATCTCTGCCTAAGGATGACATAGGAAAGTGACTCCCAATGCTGAGAGCCACCTGAAGCCCAAGCGGGTCCTTGGCTTCATACAAGAAAGGATTCTGGAGCAAGCCAGCAAGATAAAGCAAAAGCGAGATTCATTCAAAACCTATAGGAAGTTAGAAAGTCTACTCCACACACAGAATAGACGCAGGCCCTCCCTGCAGAACAGAACTGGCCCCCGGCCTCCTATTGTCTTTCCATTTAAGCAATGGAGTGGTGGTCCTCCACCATCTTGGTTCTCACTGGCTAAAACTTGCCCTGCCTTCATCGCGTTTTGATCAGGGCACTTGGGGACTTTGTTTGGAGGCTTCCTGACTCAGGAGGCAATGCTGCAGCAATGTCCACGGCAACCACTAAGGCATCCCCGGCAGCGATGCCGTACACAGAGCAGGACTTGCCAGTTCCCTGTCTGAAGAACAAGCAGGAATTTTGTATTATTGCCAAATTCACCATTCTCTGCTGGAACTCATTTCTCTTGAGCTTTAATTAATTTCTCCAACCAACTTTGCCTTGTTTGATCCACAGTTGCTCATACTTTGGACATAAAGAAGTCATGAACATACAGATACACTCTGCTGACCACAATGCTTATTTACTGCTACTTCTTGAGACATGTCTTGCTTATGCAAAGGTGGAAGATTAATGTGCTTAGATTCTAAGTTGTGTTTTTTGTCAGGATGTGTGTTTTCAAAATAATTTTTTCATTACCAATCAAATATAGGAAAAGGAACTTCCAAAATAATTGTAATTTGCCAGTAGAACTTCTTCAATCTAGATTTATGTACCCACACATCACTGGGATGTGAAAAATAACTTTGCTTAGACAACAGTAAGAAAAAAACATGAAATACCAAAGCTGTCACACTTGGGTAGGAATTCACATAATTTATTACTTTTTAGGCACACCAAAAATGAATGTGCAGATGGTTTCTACCATTACAAAGCTTTCCTCCTGTAAGAAGATTTTACCTCAGCATACGTAAAATAATGAACCCCTACACTATATTGCAGTAGTGTTTCTAAAGGTTAATAACTGGAAATAGGCAAAGTTAACATTACTAAGAAACAAAATCAACACCAGTTGGAAAGAAAAGACAATCTTTCAATGTTAATTCAAATTATATTACATAATATGACAGTGTCATGTACCTACGCAGACTATCTATTAAAGCCCAGGTCTAGTATATTCTAAAGCACACCAATGACAGTGGATAAAATAATTTTGATGCCACATCCTGGCTGAGAGGATGTAAATAAGTGACAAACTTACTGGTGTACCTAACAGCAGGGACCTCATTGTGGGAGGAATGATTCTCTTCACAGGCACAGGCTTTATGACCCCACTGTCCCCTGACTGTAGACACTGACGTGAACCAGAGACCACAAGGCAGAAGACGTATTTAACCTAGGCCTCACGGACTGGCAATACGACAGTGTATATGTAGAAACACTGGGAATGATTGCTCTTTTGCCATGAGTCCAACTCAATGGCCATCACTGTGAAATTGTTCATAATTTTGATTGCTAAGTACTAGGAGTCTGTTCTCGATGTTACCTTCCTTATCATGTAAGGAGCTTATAAAATTAAAGAGCAAACAAAATTCCAGAAATCCTTTGCCTCACTTCCAGGGACAAAGATTAGATATAAGTTATTATTCAATTAAAAAAATGTTTTAAGCTTTATAACTACTTACAACAATTTTAACATTAAATATTAAATTATGACCCATTAATCCTAAAATGCCATTCCAAAAGGAAAAGTGCCTTGGACCGGGTCATGTGATTAATGCAAAAAAAACCAATATTAAACCAGGAATTTAAATATAATTTTCTTATACCTGTGGCTGGTTCTTTTCACTTCTTTCACGCTCTGCTTTCACTGGCTGTGATGTTGCCCCAAAGTCTCCTTGTGCTGTCAAATCCATATATTTGGTTAAAATGAGCTACTTAGAACAGTTCCATAAGAACTACAGTCTTCATAAAAAGATAGAAATTTAAAGTTTGGGTTTTTTTTTTTTGTTGTTCCGCTTCTGTAACTTGAGAAAGTGGAAATGCAACATAATCTGTACCAGAATATTTATTTCTTTCAAAAAATGCTTCCAGTTATCTAAAACTTCAAGAAACCACTAGGGGAAGCACTAGACATCACCAGGCACCTGGCAAACAGACAACTGACAGATTCACTCACAAATTCATCCACCCAACAGAAATGAACACAACCATCAGACACAAACCACAATTTTAAAGTATAACAAAACATACGAACAAACACTGTGTACTGTTGCCTACCTTATAACATTAACACTACCCTTTTTAGCCAAATGCAGAGCATGTGGTTCTCAGTAAAGATTACTCAAGTTTCTCTCATTTTCTGAACCTTTATCAGCATACATTCTCTTCCTTATATCATAAATCTTTTCCTCCGCTATTCTGACAAATTTCCTTCCATCATTTAAGACTCAGGCTGCTACATGAAACACTCCTTGATTTTGGCTCTTTCCCCACAAAAACAGGCATTTCCTTCCTCAGGGCTGCCTTAGGACTTTACTCATTTCGCTACTCGAACTTCTCAACTGTCAGTCATTTCTTTCCGGGGCTGTCCCCTCTGCTCCTGCAGTGTAGGGAATAACCTTCCAAAACATCTTTGGAAAAACAATCTCTATCTACTTTGCTTAATAAATGTTGACAGTGGGCTTAAGGGGATAGAAAGGAAAATGGCTTTTCCAAAGATCATGCCTGACCTGAGACTTAAAGACGGAGGTGAAGCCCAGTGAAAAGCTGTAGAGGCCGGGGAGACAGTGAGAGGCGGCCGGGAAGCAGCAGGAGCAAGAGAGAAGCCTGAAAGAGCATGTGCGTCTGTCTAACACAGAGGGACTGGTGAAAAGGGCTTTCCCCCTTTGGATAATGCCACAGAGAAAGGCAGACAGGGAGAGGGCTAACGGTGGACATGGGGGCAGAAGTCAGGTTATGAAAGCTTTGTATGAAATTGTCAGCTACTTGGATACTCATAATTCAAGGAAGGGTTCATCATTTTCTTTGCCCTGGAGAGACATCACTCTAAGTACTACAGGGAGAAGGAATTCCGGAGGCATATAAAGAAATGGAAGGAGACGAAGTACAAGGCAATATTGCCACAAAAAGGCAATGCAGGCCTGAAATGAACGAGTGTTTGTAGATACATTTCAGATATAAAATATCACTGCCCTGTCTACCATGCATTTTAACTGAATACCTAAATAGATAAATATGGGTTTCGCATTTTACATATTTTGGATTTTAGTGTACAATATTGCAAATACTAACGAAGATCAACAGAAGCTCCTGGGGATCCCCAAGAATTTATACTTCCATTTGTTCCCCTTCTTATCCACATACAGAGAGGTTAGTTAAATGTGGTGGGTTCAATGTGATTCAATATTATAAGGGACTTAAATTAAATCATGGATACACATGTCACTATGGATAGATCTCAGAAATACTACCTGTTATGGAGCAAATAAAAAAGCTGCTGAATGATACATAGAGTGTACACCATTTCTACAAAATTTTAGCACCTGATAACAAAATCGATATAATATTAATGACCATAGACATACGTACTAACATATCTTCAAAGGACATGGCCATGACATCCAGCTAATTCCAGGTGCTGCTTACTTCTGCACAATAGTTTTCAATACTACAAAAGGACCCTAAGGCCAAAAACGTTCAGGATCACTGTTTCAAAGACTATGTCTACCAAATAGTCACGAACAGATGATAAATCATTTTCTTGTGTTCAATCATCATGGAAACCTCCCCCCACTAAAAAGAAAACACAGTCCGCCAATCAGAACGTATGATTGCCTCAATATCATCAGTGTGACGACCACAGTATGAAATAGCTAAAGTTAAAACATGACTGACATGTTCGCATAAAGCCTTCCTGTAGGTAAAGGTGAGAATCGCAACCAGCATTTGAAACACTGGGACAATCATGCCCTCTCCTAGTTCACCTCTGTCCATGCCCTAACCAAGACAGGGATCGCACACTGGGAACCTGACGGAGGCAGAAAGACCTCCCAAGCCCAGAAGTTCGAAGTTGCAGTGAGCCATGGTCGGCCACGGCTCACCGGCCTGGGAGACACAGCGAGACCTCGCCTCCGAATAACAACAGAAACATTTACCTGATCTGGATGTCCACAGCTTCTTGTTGCATACAGCTGTTTTCCGACTCGAAACTTGCACTGGGAGGGGACGCTCAGGGGCCTTTGAAACAAAGTGTATCATATCTTCAATAGCCAAGCCCTGCAATGCATTTCAGTACTGTCTCTCAAGGTTAATAACTGGAGACTAGGCAAACTTTACATTACTAGCAGATAAAATCAACACCAGTCAGAAAGAAAAGCCAATCCTCAAATGCTAATTCAAATTCTATACCATAATAAGATAGTGTCAAGTACTTAACAGACTATGTCCTTAGGGACAGGTCTACCATACTTTAATGCCCAGTAAGGACAGGTGACAAAATGACTTTCAAACCATTTACTGATTTCCTGCATAATGTAAGTCACAACTCACTGGCGGACCCTCTCACCAAGGCCCCATTCTGGGGGGTGCGATTCTCTTCCTAGGCACGGGCTGCATGAGCCCATCCTCTCCCTGAACGCAGACACTGAAGGGAAGCAGAGGCCACAGGGCAGGAGACACATTTGACCCAGGCATCACTGACCGGCAATATGAAATGGAAACTTTGAAACTTTGGGAATGATGACTCATTAAATGTGAGTCCAACTAAAGGCCATCAGTGCGACATTTTTCATAATTTGAATTGCTTAGTCGCATGCATCAGTTTTATGTTGCCTTCCTTTTCAAAATAGGAGGGTATAAAAATTAAGGAACGAACAAAATTTCAGAAATCCTTTGCCTCTATTCCAACGGCAAAGATTAGCTATAACTTACCATTCAGCTTGAGAATGCTCTGAGTTTCATTACTACTTGAAAGATTTTTTAAATGAAATATTAAATTATGGCCGATTGATTCTAAAATGCTGTTCCAAAAGAAAAAAAATCCCTTCTGCTGTGTCATGCTAGTACTACAAAGAAAACAATATTAAACAAGTAATTTGCACATAATTTTCTTATACCAGTGTCTCGTGAATTTCACTTCCTGTAGGATCTTCTTCCTCTTGCTCTGATGTTGGGCCCAAGTCTTGTTTTGCTGTCAAATCCATACATTTAGTTAAAATGAGCTTAGAGCAATGAAACATATAAAGCAACACTGTATAGTGTCGTGGACTTCATAATATTAACAGGACCTTTTGAGGGACATGCAGAGCATGTGCTTCTTACTAATGATTGAAAAACATCACTCTTATTTTCTGTAGCTTTAGCAGCGGACACCCTATGCCTTATATAGGAGATGCTTTCCTCCAGTAGTCTGACAACTTTCTTTCATCTTGTAAGACCCAGGTTCCTGTGTTAAGTCCTCCTTGATTCTGCCTCTTTCCCCACAGAGACAAGCATCTCCTTCCTTAGGGCTGCCTCACGACCTTACTGATTTCTCTACTCTAACTTCCCCACCTGTCAGTCATCTCTTTCCATGGCTGTCCCCTCTGTTTCTGGAGTAGAAAAGGTGTCTGCCAAGGGCTGGGAACTTGTCTGAGCTGCCCAGGCTGGGCCCAGCAGCCCCTCTGGGGCCATGCAGGCATAAAGCCCCGGGCTGGGATCAGTCCCCTGGGCCTCTCACCCTTGGACAGCCTGCCCAGTTCACTGTCCACAATTCCCATCTTTTTTCTTTTTTTTTTTTTTTTTTTGAGACAGAGTCTCACTTTGTCGCCCAGGCTAGAGTGAGTGCCGTGGCGTCAGCCTAACTCACAGCAACCGCAAACTCCTGGGCTTAAGCGATCCTACTGCCTCAGCCTCCCGAGTAGCTGGGACTACAGGCATGCGCCTCCATGCCCGGCTAATTTTTTCTATATATATTTTAGTTGGCCAGATAATTTCTTTCTATTTTTAGTAGAGACGGGGTCTCGCTCTTACTCAGGCTGGTCTCGAACTCCTGACCTCGAGCAATCCACCCGCCTCGGCCTCCCAGAGTGCTAGGATTACAGGCGTGAGCCACCGCGCCGGGCCCACGATTCCCATCTTCCTTAAATCTCTGGCTCCCTCTCAGCCCAGGGTATCACCCCCAATTTCACAGAGAAAGCAGAGCTATGAGACAGTAGTTCCTGCAGCTTTTTACAACCAAATTTATAAACTTGCCTGTCCTGGGCTCATTCTTTTCTTTCCCTCTGTTGCAATGGAAGGGGTGACATTTTGTCCAAAGCTAATTTCTACCTTGTGCTCTAGATATTTTTCTTCCCCCTCCTAAGGGACCTCCTTCGTCAGTCCGATTCTCTCTCTGTGTTCGTCTGGGCCAGCTCTTCTCATCTTGGCCTCGACCCATGCCCCTCACCGCCTCCACCTCTCCCCTCCTGTTCTGTGGAACGGTTGACTACACACACTTCTCTCTTCCTCATCTGCCACTCGCTCTTCTTCTCTCACTTCCTAGCATGCCACCGACCTGGCTCTGGTAAGGTCACTCATGACCTTCTTGTTATGAGATCCGGTGCACATCTTTTAGTCCTTGTCTTATGGTTGGAGTTGGGGTGCATTCCTGCTGGATGTTAGAAATACTGGTATGGTTTTGGAGTAGACTGGGTAGGCCCATCAACACACAATCCTGGCCTGGAACTCTCATTGTTCCTCAATGTAGCCCCAGTGAAGGTGTATGCAAAAGAATCAACAGAAAACAAGCAAACAAAACGGTAAACCGTGGCTTGAGCTGGGCAGAACCTCATGGAACACTCCTGCTTCCCAAACCAGTGAGGGCTGGTAGCTTGGGCTAAACGATACTGTGAGGCCTCCCTCCCTACCGGTCCCGTTCTCCATCCCAGCACTTAGGTCTTAACCGCTGTGGCTGGGAGAAAGGCGGGTCCACATACAGCCAGCTCTGGGACAGACACACTCAGGAAGAGCGTGTGCCACCGTGCTTGGCTGGGGGAGAGCCAGGCTGAGAAGGACAGGCAGGCATCCGCGGAAAGGGGGCAGGCCCCACTCTGCTGCCCACTTAGAGACAGGAGACAGACGCACAGCCGCGTGTGCCAGCCTTGTCACGCCCGTTGCCTCCACTCACTCTCCCTGGCAAATGTGGCTCCCTCAGCATCTTGAAACTGGACGCTAAGATCAGTATTCCTCTTCCTCAGGGAGCAGCAAAGACGTGCAGGGGAAGAATGAAGAGGGACCTTGGAATCCTTCCCAGGAAGCCAACACCTTCCCTCATGGTCGGCCAGCCCTGTTTCCTGAAGTGACCTTTTCTCCTGACAGCTTGCTCTTCTGGTTTTCTCCTGCCTACCTTTCTGTCTCCTCTCCTGCCCCCTAACTCAGAGCTTCTCGAGAATCACCCACAGTGCTTTTCCCAGGCCTGTGGATTCTGAATCGCTTGAGGGGTCCGTTTCTAGACACGGCCCACCGGTGATTCTCATGCAGAAGCTTATTCTGCCCCCCCTGCCTCTGCACACCTCAAACCCAAGGCCCCTGACCAGCGGTTCCCAGAGCAGATATGGTCCATAGAAGTATTCTGTTTAGCCCACCTTGTATCACTTTTTTAAAAAATTGAATCACTTGTAAGCACTTTAAAATTGAGAGAGGTCATGTAGCCATCTAAGAAAAATCAGGTGAGGCAGCAGGCGCCCATGCTGCACGTGTCAGGCATCAGCAAGGACCCGGGACAGCTGCTCCCCCTTGGATCGAGTGCTAGGGAAGGGGTCGAGCTCAGGCCCCAATGCCACCTGTCCAGAGCCCCATTCACCCTGTCCCTTCCCAGCCAGGCCCTGCAGGCACCTGAAGCAGGAGCTGCAGCGGAGGGGCAAGGCTGTCTGGCTTCCGGCTGCGTCTCCACGCGGCAGCTCAGGCCTCTGCCTAGGCCCGCACGGTTCTAAGCTCTGCCGGCCATCCCCACCCGGGAGTCCCATGAGCACCCGAGGCTCCACTTATGCAAACGAGGCTCATCACCCTTTCCCCTGCCACCATCTCCACCTCCTGTCCTCCTCCTCCTCTACCCCTCCTGTCTTCCCACCGCGCTGAATGGCACCCTGTCCACCAGCGGCTCAAGTCACGAGTCTAGGCATTACCTTTCCTCTTCTGCGCCCTCAAGGGCCCTCCCGTCACTTTGACGCGGTTGCTAAATCCTGTTGGTTCTGTCTCCCGAGTCTCGTCCCAGCCACCCACAGCACCTCTCAGCTGGGCGGCGGCGAAGCCTCCTCACCCGCCTCTCAGCTTCCACTCTCCCCCCCACCCCAGATCCTTCTCCACACGGCAGCTGGAATAACCTTTAAAAAAGGCAATATTATCCTGTATTATCCTTTTAAAAGCCTTCAGTAAATCTGTTGCTCTGGGGCTAAAGTCCAGATCCCCGCACATATCCTGAGACCACCTTTGACCCGTGCCTGCCCGTGTCCCCAGCCCCTCTGCTCCCCACTTTCTGTGACAGCCTGTCAGGCAGGTCCCCGGGGCTCCTGGCTCTGACCTCCTGGCCTTTGGGAGGCCCAGGTTCCTCCACCGGGGACTCCTCCTCATCCGTCGGGTGTGGCTGCGGCGCCTCCAGGAAATACCGGCCGGAGGTCCCAGGACTGGCTCCAGGGCTGCTCCTGATGCTTCCACAGCGCCAGGGCACCCTCCGAAACAAACAAGAGGCCCAGTTCAATTTGAATTTCAGACAACAGTGAAGAACTGTTTAGCGTAAGTGCGTGTCTCAGGTGACTGTAAGAACTGCTAACCTACTGCGCAACAGTGCCCGTGCCCAGTGTCACCGTCTCTTCTTACCCGCACGCCGGGCGACACCGTGACCTCGTGCGGGCAGGGACCCTGTCAGGCCTGCTTGCTGCCGTGCTCCCAGTGCCTAGCGTCCCACGGCGGTTTGGGAGACTGGCAGGAAACTTATAAACCGGTGGCTAGATCGGGTAGTGTCAGGTACTGAGCTCCATGAGGAAACGTAGAAAGGCAGTGCATGAGGAGTGTGGTCAGGCAAGGCTCTCTGAGGAGTGAGAGAGGCAGGATTGAACCAGAGCCCACAGACCCCACAGACCCTGAAGCCCACAGGGTTTCCCTCCACCAGGAGGCTGAGCTCGTGCTAGATGAATGTCACGCGGGCGCCCCACCAAGGCAGCCTCTCACAGGTCACAGAAGCTGGCTCCTTGGAGACTTGGAGTCCCGCCTGAGCCCTCAGCGCTCCCCGGAAGCAAGTGGATGCCCTGGGAGGTCAAGGTCCTGGGAGGGCCCCACCTTCTGCGTCCCAGGCTGCAGCTCCCTGCATGTGCCTCCAGTCTGAGCACCCGGCTCTGAGCTCAGCGCTTTCTCCGGGACTCAGCATTTTCCCAGACACCTGCCATTAGCAAAGCTGCTGACAGCTGGCAGTCTGCTTACGAGATTCTAGAAGGGCCTGTGGGTTACCTCTCTCTCTGCAGCGCTGCTGGCCAGGGGCATCTCTGACCACAGTCTAAAGCCTACATTCTTTGGGTCACGTCTGCCTCTTCTCCAGCGTTAGAGCAGCCAATTGAGACCCAGCCCCCACTGAAAGCTCCTCTGGGCCCCACAGAGGCTCTGATCGGTGCCTGGCGGCTGCGCGGCTGCTTCACCTCACATCCAAGGCAAGGAGAAGACGGGCAGCCCGCTGCTCCGTGGAAGACCATCACTTCCCACTCCCCAAACCCGGCCCACGTCGTACCCCAGGGAACCACGCCACGTCAGAGCTGGAAGGGGCCTCAGACTGGCATCGTCACCTCCAGCCTCCACTTGTACAGAGATGAGAACTGACGCCAAGGAGAGAAAGGGCCGCTCCTCACTCCCTTACCCACAGCCTGCAGGATGGCGTGCAGGGCACTTCTCAGTGAGCCAATTAGAGGACTTCCTAGCCCCGGGACCTGAGCTTCCTGCCAAGGCAGGTCGAGCCTCAACTGCCCACCCTGTGGTTTCAGGTGAGAACTTTCAAAGAGATTGCAGACTTGGGGGAGACCTTCCCAGGGCCGATGTCACGGATGCTGCCCATACCTGGAAGCCTGAAGGACACAACCAGGGGTCTCTGTGCCAGGTGGCTCTGGGAGAGCCGAGGACAACAGAAGCGGGAAGTCTGCCATGGGGTTGGAGCAGCCCCCTCTGGAAGCCTCGAGGTTGTACAGTTTAACCTGGGCCTGCGACAGTTGCTCAGTTTTTACAGATACTCACCCAGGAATGGATGTCTGTGGACACCTTCCAGAAGTCCCAGCCCCTCTCTCCCAGCTGGACAAGCGCAGCCTGGGGTGTAGCCCGCAAAGATGGACTCCGAGGCCTCGCCCAGCCTCCTGTCAGGAATGTCAGTTGCAAACCTGGTGGCTGTGTGGCTTCCCTGGTATATTTAGAAAAGTCAGGCTGCGGTTGCTCCCTGCTCTCTTATGAGGTGTGAACTGCCCCTGTCACACGGAAATGTGATTCACTTCTCAGCAGCCAGCTGAGCGGCTTCCCACAGCCTCCAGGCACCCCTCCCCCCTGCCTCCCTCAGCCCTCTTGAGCCTGTGTCCTCATGTCCTGCTGCAGAGCCGAGGGCTCCGGCCACACTGACGCGGGGAGCTGGTGCACGGCACATCCACGGTCAAAGGCAAAATCTCTCTTTTGCGTCTTTTGGCAGCAATGCCTTGGTGTTACCCTGTTTCCTTTCTCCCTGGAAATGTAGAGCTTTCTTCCTCACAGCCCTCAGCTCTCACCACCACCCCAGCACCCCGACACACAAACCCTCTGTTCTGCGGTCTCCCGGACTGACTCGCAGTCTGGCGGGGAGACCCTCAGGGACACAAGCGCCACAAAGCAGAGCTTGCATCCTGGAAGCTGAAAGCCTTTTTTGTTTTTTTGTTTTTTTTCCTAAAATGATATTTTAAATTGTTTGGGTCACCAGTATTTTAAAATTATGAGAGTTCACATTTTAAAAAATTACCTTCCTGCTTCTCTTGAAAACAGATATCGCCCTCTGGTGAGCCTGGGCCCTGGTCCTACGTGCCTTGGCGTCCCCGAGACTGGCTGGAGGCGGCCCTCTTTTGACAGGCGAGTCCCCCGGACACCCCCCAGGCCTGTGAGTTCCTCTGTGTTCCTGCCTCGGCTCTGGAGGGTTTGGGGCTTACAGCCCCACATGTCGAGGGCCTTCTATTCCAGCAGGCACAACGCAGGGATATAGCCGGTGCTGCAGGCCAGGGAGGAGGCCTTGCTCTCCCCTCCTCCCCCCTCAGTTCTCCTTCTCTGCATCCCTCAGTCTTCTCAGTCTTCTCCCCTCTTTTCCTTCTCGCTCCTCTTTAGTGCCCCGCACTGTTGGCTGGCGTGGTTCTATTTCTGCCCAGCGCCAACCTCCCAAACTCCGCCTGGCCCCTCAGAGACAGAGCCCTGCAACGCTTCCGAGTCAGGCCTGAGCTGCATTCCCGCTCCACATCCTGCCTGTACCACGTTCCTGAGCCTCTTTTATGTATAAAACCGGGACAAATAATACCTAGTTTGCGGGTTGCCATGAGGATGAAATGAACCGTTCCCCAGCTGATTAAATGGTCAAAGGCACTCGAGTGTGTTTCAATGGAGAGCGGAGCGGAAACTGCGTCCTCCTCTCCAGGCCCTGCAGGACCCTCAGCCACCGCCCACTTCCACGGGCCCAGGACATGGACACAGCTTGTGCACACAGGCTGCCCGCCAGAGGCCCAGAGGTGGGGTGTCTCTGGCCCTTGAGGGCAGGAACTCCCTGTGTGACAAGTTTCATCCGGTTGATTGACGCTGGCAGACCCAGGCTGGGCTGCACCCCAGAGGCCAGGCCCGTGGGAAAAGCCAGCATCTGCGGCCACACTCCTGCCCCCTTCCTCTAAATTCTCAAAGTAGGGTGCCTGCCCCAGCCCAGGGCCACAGGCACCGATACCCCAATCTTCCCACTGGAGCCCAGCCATGGCGTCTGAAGGACACAAGCAGAGGAGTCCCAGTTCTCCTGCTTCCTGGGACCAGGAGTGACAGTCCCCACCTCTCCCCCCACTGAGAAGCAGTATATGGAAAAAGAGCACTGGGCTTTGTAAAGAACCATGTCACAGAGAGTCCCCTGTGTCACCCTCTCTCACCCTGTCCTGCTTTCCTCCTCGGTGGACTCTGGGTCCCCTTAGGCAACCACTGGCCCTGACGCCATGTAATTTGGTGGAGACAGGGGGAGGCGCAGTCACGGCTTTGAGAACGCCCACCATGTCACACCCACGATGTCACACCCACAGGTGCAGTAAAGTGAGAGCTGACAGTGTGGATCTGAGGCATTAGGGCGAGAAGAAAAGGCCTGGAACAAAAAAATTTGAAGAGAGCACCTCACCCAGGGCCATATGCTCCAAATGCGCCCACGTGCCCACGTGCAGGCCCCTAAAGCAAAGATGACCTCGTGAAGAATGACAGCAGCTAATACTGTTGAGCACTCACCGTGCCAAGCACTGTTCATATTTTCCACATATATTAAGTCATATAATTTTCCGAACAAGTCTACAAAGTCAATGCTGTTAGATTTCCGTTTTACAGATGCGGAAACTGAAGAATGGTTGAGGGAAGGGTAAATAACGGGCCCAGGATTACCCAGCAGGTGAGTGGCAGAGCCCGGATACGAACCGGGAGACAGTGCGTTCCAGGACCCCTCGTGGCTGCACTGATTATATTGCTTTCTTTAGCTCCAAGGCCGCGGGGTGCCCCGTGCTGAGCACTCAGCCCCACTCTGGCCATCTCCAGTCATCTCCAGCTGCAGCAGCCCAGCCTGGCTCCGAGCTGGTGACCAATAAGCACCGTGTGACGGCACAGCCCAGACAACGCCGGCAATAGGCAAACGCCCGGAGTTTGCACACCGTGAAGCACCCCTTCTTGTTTTCATGTCCCTCTCTGGATCGCACAGAGAAAGTGAGGGTTCACCAATGGAATCCGCTTTGCTTTGTTGCCACAGAGAAACAGAAAGCAACACATTCAAGTGCCCAAAAAACAGTCCCCATGTCTCTCTTTACCATTCCTGTTGTCCTGCTCAGTCCTGGCCAGAAGGATTTCACTTGAGTGCCCGAGGCAGCTTCTTCTGCACCTGCAGCCTGGGTCCCCTTCCCTTGGGACCGGCAGGCTCCCTAGGGGCAGTGACACCAGCCCCACACTCACAAAAAAGACATTCTCGGAACCTCACACAATGGAGCCACCGTTGCTTTCTTGCTTAGACCCTCCCTGGCAGAAATTTAGTAGTTATCCTGGGAAGAGAACGCACGCCAGGCCGGAGCCAGTGGACGGAGACTATGAACAAAGCAAAGAGAAAATCTGCTTGGATTCTGCTGTGACAGAAGCCCAGTCCTCCTCAGTCCCACGGAGGCCCTGAGCCAGCCAGCGGGTGCTCCCACGGGGCCATTCCCATGAGAGGCTGGTGGCGCTGCTCGGGCACGCGGGGGCCCAGGGAATCGCTCCCCAGGCCTGCCCTCCCTCATCCTCAGGCTTCCGGGTCTGGTCTGGGCTGTCGCTCTCCCCTCCTGTGAAGCAAGAGTTGACTTCCCTGGAGAAACCAGCTGTGGCCCCCAGCCCTCCTTTAGCAGGACAAAGGAGTGAAAACACAAAAACACACTGGAGACACAGAATCGTCTCTGACACCTGAGAAAGCTTGGCTGGCCCCACCGCAAACCCTGTGCCTCCAAATGGTGCGATGACAGAGGTCTGGACAAGCCTGCCCAGTGAGCCTCCCTTCTTCCCACAGGACAGATGGCCAGGCTCGCTGCTGCCATCAAAGCGCTCAGACTCCCCCACAAAGCAGGAGTCCAATCTCTCCCAGTCTCCCCACTTAGGAGGCTCCCCCGACCCTGGCCACAGTGCCTGTCAGCTCTTGAAGCCAGGCTGTTCCTGGCAGATCGAGCACACAGCAGTGGGGACAGCCTGTGGCTCAGTGACAGGAACATCGGCTCACGGGGGTCTTACTTGTGGTGCATCAAGGCTGGTCTGAGGCCAGGTTCCCTGGGTCAGCTGATTGCCACCTTGGTGAGGGGGCAGTAGCCTTTGCCCTTCCTTGATGCAGATCTGGGGGTGGGGGGTGACCACTCACAGCGATTCAAGCCAATGGCTCCCCAGAGGAGAGCGTGTGATACTGCAGTCTGCAACCCAGCTCTGGGCAGCACGATGCTCTCTCTGAAGCGTTCAGGGAAGGGCCTTTGCTTGCCTGTCCCAGCTCCTGGTGGCTCCGGGTTTCCTTCACTCACGGCAGCACAGCTCCAGTCTCTGCCTCTGTCTTCACACGGCCTCCTCCCCGCTTCTGTGTCTCCCCTACCCCTTTCCTTGCTGTCTTAGTAACACCAGGCATTGGATTTAGGGTCTACCCTAAATCAAAATGATCTCATCTGGAAATGAGACCGTAATCTCACTTTAAGATTTTAAGATCTTAAAATGAAATCTCAATCCTTAACTATATTTGTAGACCTTATTTCCAAATAAAGTCACAGTCACAAGTACCAGGGTTTAGGACTTGGAGATGCCTTTTGAGGGGGACACAGTATAACACTACACTCTGTTGCTCCCTCTACAAGATGACAATAACACCTGCCTCCCGACGTCACTGTAAGGATTACATATGGGTTAACACGCAAGCAGCACTTACAACAGCGCCTGGCACATCGTAAGTGCTCAATAAATGTTAGCTATTATTATCATTCCTTTGCCACCTGCCTAACTCCTCCTCATCCGTCAAGATGCGACTCAATGAAACTTGCTCTGAGCTGTCTCCCCAGCCCTTTTCCTCTCACCAAGCAAAGGCAGTTGCCCCGACATGTGCTTCCACGGCCTTCGTAGACGCCCCCCAGCATGGTCCCGGGGTGTTGTGATGAGCTGAGTAGAGACCAGCTTCCTCTGCCAGCCCATCGGCTCCTTTGGATCAAGAACTGGATCTTATTCATCTCTCTCTCTCTCTTTTTTTTTTTAAATAACTCTTTTTGAGTCACAAAAATATCTTGGTCACAAGCAATAGAGTGTGCATGGAGACATCATAGAGCAAAAATATTTCATCATCATAAGCCCAAGTGTTTCACAGTTTTCTCTTGACATTTTTACTGGTCTCCTACCCTTTGTCTCTCCAGCACCTGGGACAGAGCCTGCCACCTGGAGGAGGGGACAGACAGTGGCTGACAGATGGGAGGACGAAGGCCGCCTGAGGTCAGAGCAGAAGTACAGGAGCAGCGGAGTGCATAGCCCAAGGACTCCTCCCGAGGGGACAGGGGCAGGTCCTGGGGTTGATGGGAGGATGAGAGGAGGGCCCTGGGGGCATGAGAGCAACTGAGGCACAACAGGTGAGCGTCAGCATTGAGTGTGATTGAACGCCACGTGGCATCGAGGGAAACTCTCAGCCCAGTTCCACGATGGGTTCTGGAGCACTAACCAGACAAAAAGAGAAAAGCTGTGACCATAGCCTGGCTGGGTGAAAGACACGCTAGTTACTTTTGTTTTTGTGGACTGTTTACTATTTATAACGAATTACCACGCAGCATAATAGGAGCTATGTATATAATTACGTGGAAGATTAATTTTGTTATTAGCTTCATTTAATCATACTGCTGATCCATGTTTGCTAAGTCTTCACTACCCAAAGAAACAAAAACAAAACAAAATGACAAAAAAAAATAGAAGTCCCACAGCTCACCTCTGCTTTTACAATTGGACAAAGTAGGTGGGATCCCGGCTCAGCCTCCGCAATGGGAGCCGGCCCTCGGCCAGACTGGTGGTCGTGGCTGTCGTCAGGAACGGTGCTGTACTGAATGCTAAGTGTCGCGCACGGATCGGACAGCACAGCAACCCTGCGGACAGCCATTTGACACACCCACTCCGCACAGGCCCCCCAGAGCCTCCGATGGGGTGTCACTCCCTCCACGGGAAGGCCGCAGAGGCCTGCCAGGTGTCTGAGGTTGCTTCTCCTCCTGCCCGCACCCAGGCCTTGGCCCACCTGGTCTTCACCCCTCACGCTCTCCCGTTCTTCCTGTCTCTCCTGGCCCTGGTTTCTACAGTGACGAGCACTGTGGAAACACTGATGAACTCCTCGTGTTCCAGCCAGAGTGGGGAGCGGGGAGGAGGCAGAAGCCATAGGGAGAAAAGCCGAGTGAGATCTGCAGCAAGGCCGCGACCCTGACATTTCCAGGAGACAGAGAAGACCCCTTCGGGCCCCACTAGACCTCTGTCCATCCTCTGAGTGCACCTTCACTGTGGAAGTTCTTCCTCATCCATCTCCTCTTGGGCGATAGTTTTCTCCATGTCTCTCTCCTCAGTGAGGTTAAACCACAGCAGGCCAGCCTCCTTTGAGGAGGAACACCCTTTGGACACCCTGGGGTGTCCACTGATCCATTGATCCATTCTCCCCGCAGAGCCCTGAAACCCAGCTGTCCACACACCTGGGCCTTCTCCAAGCTGCATGCGCTCATTCCTTCAACGGCACTCACTATGTGGACACCTGCCACCCCTGTCTGTTTGCTCTTCCGAGGCCCCGTGAAGTAGGTGCTGTCTCCTACCACCTCTCTTCCACACATGAAGAGATCGAGGCACAGGCAGGCTGGGAAAATTACCCCAGACACACAGCTAGTAAGTAGCAGAACCAGGATCCAAAACCAGCTCGTCCTGCTCTGAAGTCCACGCCCTTAACCCCTGTGTCATGGTGCCTCCTCTCCCGTCAGCCAAGCAACAAAGATTTGGTGAGATCCCCTTGGATGCCAGATCCTGTGCTGGGTGCTAAGGGTGGGCCCATGGACGAGTGATGAACAAGCCCTGCAGAGCTTACATCCAGGCCCTGCAGGCGTCCACACGGAAGCTCTGTCCTCCTGGCGCAAGGGAAAGCCCGAGATGGGGTGAGGTGGGTGGGACTCGGCAGCACATACTCCTCTCCCAGCCAGAGAGTCGCCGTATCTGGGATGAGCAGCACCACCATGCCACGGAGCCAGCTTCGGGCAAGGTGCCGGAGCTGGGCCTCACGAGGCCTCCCAGAAGCCCCCCATTCCTCAGCGTGAACGCCAGCTGGGCCTTCCTCCTGCTGGTTGGCCCTCCTGGGGGCAGACCTTCCCCCAACAGCCTCCCCTTTGGCTCCTTAAACCAGACATCGTTCCAGCCAGAAAGTGGGCCGACACAGCCGACCACCATTGCAGCGGGCCCCACCAGTTGACAGAGCTGCATCTGTGGGCCAGTGAAGACAGAAATACTGGAGGGGGAGGGAACACTGGCCAGGCAGCCCGAGGCCGGAGCTGGGTTGGCCAGGGAAGCCCGAGGGCAGGGCTCCTGCACACCCTGCTGCCCTGCAGGCCCAGCCAGAGGGCCACGCTGCGGAGGGGAGAGAGGGAGAAGCAGGGGGCTGGACGGCCTCCCCAGAGGGGCTCCAGCCCCAGCTTGGGGAGGACTTAGCTAAGGAAAGGACTGCCCTTCCTTGAACTACTACTGTGTCCACACCCGGAGAGAAGAGATGTCTTCATTCCACTGAGGAGACTGAATCTCAGAGAGGTTAAGTGATCCTGTCGCAGTCATGCAGCAAGCAAACGACAATTCTGTTTACTAGGTCTAAGTTCAAAGTCAACGCCTCCCCACCACACCACGTAGCCTCCTTTAGAAGCCAGGACCAGACAACAGTTTTCAGAGTCCTCCTTACTCCTCGGAGAAAAGGAAAACAAACAAACAAAAAAAAACATGTGTGGGGGGCTTCTGTATGCCACAGTCACGACATGGTGACACTCCAGCTACCTCTGCTACCCTCACCCGCCTTCCGCACACGGATTCTCAGATACTCGGTGTAAGACAGGACCCAGGAGGTAGAGGCTATTAGACTCTGATTCACGTCCCCGCCGCCCTAACCCCCATGACAGGGGCCCTTATGCTGTCCACGCAGACCCCCCCAAACCCCAGTCCCAGCATGGCAAGGACATCTGCCTCGACCTCCCAGCCAGGCCAGGGGCAGCCCCATCTCTGCAACAGGTGTGTGTTCAGTGTGGCTCTGAGAGGGACAGGGCAGCACAGGCCACCAGAACAGCTCTGGTCACACGTGCTTTGGGTGTGGTGGCCTCAGCGTCACCAACATCGAATCAGGCTTTCTGGGAGTGGGGCCCAGGACTCTGTTAATAAGTGCCCCAGGTGATTCTGGTGCACACTGGGTTTAGAAGAGGTGGGGACGGGGCAGTAGCAAATTCATTAACATAGAACTTGGAAATGAGCTAAAACGACACAGTTGGATCAGCATGTGCGTGTGCCAGACGAAAAGGCATCCCTAGGGCACCCTTGACATCTTCTTTCCTTGGAGAGGGCTCCTCCCTTCCTACAGGGATCCTCCCCTCTCCACCTAGTTCATGTCTCACCTCTTTTTCAGGTTTTTTCTCAAACATCACTCCTTTAGGAAGCTCACCCCAGTCCCTCTGGGTCTGACTCCTTTGTAACTGTTCTGTCGCCCTGTATTTCTCCTTCAGAGCACTAAGACAGGTGCCACCGAACAGCTGTGTGGTTTGTGGGTCAGGTTCTGTGTCTCCCTGCCTCCGGAATGTGAGCTCCGAGAGGTCAGGGATTCGACGTCCCCTCAGCACTCGCACCGTCTTTGGCGCACAGTAGGCACTCAGTAAACATTTTACCCATGCATTACTCAGGTTGGAGAGTTGGGAGGATTAGGTTTGGGCAGAAGGAAAGAAATGTACAAAATAGACTTCCCTTGTGGCTTGCAAGGCCTTTCCTTGTTTAGGAATTGCTCAGCCCACACAGGAATTTCACAGGACTGTGGCATCCTCCAGCCGAGGGGTCATCTCATCCGCCCCCAGCCCTGGGTTTCTCACTGCGTCCAAACCCTCTGCCACTCTTCTTAAAGATCCCCCAAAAGGCTGGGTGCGGTGGCTCACGCCTGTAATCCTAACACTCTGGGAGGCCGAGGCGGGTGGATCACACGAGGTCAGGAGTTCGAGACCAGCCTGAGCAAGTGCGAGACCCCGTCTCTACTAAAAATAGAAAGAAAGTATCTGGCCAACTAAAATATATATAGAAAAAATTAGCCGGGCATGGTGGCGCATGCCTGTAGTCCCAGCTACTCAGGAGGCTGAGGCAGGAGGATTGCTTGAGCCCAGGAGTTTGAGGTTGCAGTGAGCTACCATGACACCACTTGCACTCTACCAGGGGCAACAGTGAGACTCTGTCTCAAAAAAAAAAAAAAAGCCTGGCTCCTTGGAGCTGATCTCCTGGGTATCTTTCAGTCTGGAATCAGGATCACATTGTCTATTTTCAACAGAGCTCTTACTGCAGAGGCGTCCAATGCGCTTGCTTCTCCAAGGATGACAAGTACATCTTTGCAGGCTTAAAGGATCGCTCCATAATTGTCTGGAGCGTGTCGGATGGTAAGTTATTTTGCTTTTAGGGCAGGACTGAGCTTTGATCTGGAGAGAGAGGGCTCTGTCCTCAGTCCTGAGTATTAGAGTGCCCTGTTCTGTACTCATCTAGCTGGGTTCCTCAGCTTAGGGAGGTGTCTTCAAGTCAAGGGGATGGGTTCACAACCTCTCTCTTGGACTGATGCTGCAGAACTCCCGAACACCCTCCCCACATGGCCTTGAGCCCTCTTTAGGGCACGCACAGGCTTCTTCCATCAGGTCATCCTTCTGAGGGTAGACAGCGTCCCTGGTGTGTGCACCCCTATGCTCAGGAGGTAGCCATGGGGTGGTGTGGGTAGACTTCAGATGTCTGAGCTGGAGTGGAGGGTTCATATCTATATATGTGAGGGCCCTACAGTGTGGGATAAAACTGGGAAAAGTGGGAACAAGTCACAAACAGCAAGCACTGGTTCTCCCACATCGCTATATTCCAGTACTAAACTCTTAAGAGTCCAAGAATTCTCAATCTAATCCCAGCCTTCCAGGTGGTTCTGAAGATACCTTCATCAATGTAGGAGGATACAGAGTATTTTGCTTAATAGTTTATTCACTATATTTGCAGCGTTTCCATATTTTGCCTTATAGGATGTGGATCTCAATGTATTCTCTTGCCCCAGGCCCTATAAATGTTAGGGGTAGCCTGTTTTAAGACCAACCACTTTGAAATCCCCCTTGTTGCATGGTCTGTTCAATATTACGCCAAGATCATATGAGCAAGAGTTATGTTGTATACTTGGTATAATCCCTGAATCATTTAATTCAACAGTCATCCCCATTTTACAGAGCAAAAATTGAGGCTCTGAGAGGCTAGGTGACTTGCCCAAGGTCACACGGTGAGTAACTGGTAGGCTGAGGTTTGAAGCTCATCTACCTGATTCTGGTGCTCACCTTTGTCATTTTTTTGCACTGTCTCCTATAGAGAAGACTCTCATCATTTATTACCTCTCTGAACCCTGATGACCCTGGGGGGATAAGTATCATTGCTATCTTCTTTTGACAAATGGAGAAGTGGACTTGTTCAAGGTCACAAAGCAAGTCACCAGCTAAGAATATTAGGTAGAGCCTAATACATTGTAATCTGATACATTTTATTTTTATTTTTATTTTTTATTTTTTATTTTTATTTTTTTATTTTTTTTGAGACAGAGTCTCGCTTTGTTGCCCGGGCTAGAGTGCCGTGGCATCAGCCTAGCTCACAGCAACCTCAAACTCCTGGGCTTAAGCGATCCTACTGCCTCAGCCTCCCGAGTAGCTGGGACTACAGGCATGCACCACCATGCCTGGCTAATTTTTTTTTTATTATTTTTTTGTATATATATTTTTAGTTGGCCAGATAATTTGTTTCTATTTTTAGTAGAGATGAGGTCTCACTCTTGCTCAGGCTGGTCTCGAACTCCTGACCTTGAGCGATCCACCCACCTCGGCCTCCCAGAGTGCTTGGATTACAGGCGTGAGCCACCGCGCCCGGCCTGATACATTTTAATCTATTATATTAATCTAATACGTTGTGATTGAATACATTGTAGTCTAATACATTGTAATAAAGATATCTGGTTTAAAAAAGTCACAGATGGCTCAGTAGATGAGGTCTGAGTGTTGTGGCCTTAAAAGCTCATCCTGGGCATGTTGACAACCTCTTTTTCTTCTCCCTCCAACAATAATATTTACTAAGCTCACTGTGGGTCAAAATCCTATACTTAGCACCTTAGAAGTATGATGTCTTTAAATCTTCAAAATTCCCCGGGGCATGTAGGTTTTGTTATCATTCTCATTTTGCAGATAAAGCAAGAAGGACTCTAAGAGTCCCTCTCAATGTCATGCCTAAGTTAGTCAGGGGTAGAGCAAAAATTTGACCCCATGCACCCAACTCTAGAATGTGTATGATTGGACCTATGCACCCCAGTTTTCTCATTTGTGCCCTGCTCTTCACCCCCACAGGCACCCTGCTGGCTGTCCAGTTTGTCCATGCTGTGGTAAACAGAATCATTCCAACCTCCAATGGCTTCATTGCCCCCACCAGACATGGTTGTCTCATCCGAGAGCATTTCCAGTGCCCTTCATCAAGAGCCTTGCAGCAAGACCCTCTCAAAAACTTCAAGAACGCAGTGTGGATGGTCAAATCCAGGCAGAGAGAAGAGCTGGCTGCAGCTGCAGGAGCACCCCAGGATTTGAGATCACAAAGTACCCAGGGAAATGAATCCAAATCAAACAAACGCTCACAAGTCTGCCTGATTGTGTAGAAACCCCCTGTAGGGGCATGGGTCTCCAATGAGTTAGTCTCATTTAATCTGGTTGAAGTGAAGAGAATGTATTTGCTGGTGTATACCTGGACCCAAGGCCTCAGATTATTTGACCCAGACATTATCTCTTCCCATCTTTCTATTCTTCTTTCCTCATTGTTGGTTTTAGTCTCAGATCTTCCACCCCCAGGTTAGCAACATGGTGGCCAACATGCTGCTTTCTCCAAGTTTAACAGAAAAGAGAGCTTCCCTTTCTCACAGTTTAAACCAAAGTCCTGGCCTCAACTCTGTTGGCCCCAGTTGATTCATACTCTGAACCAGTGATTATCTCGGGGAGAATGTAGCACTCTGATTGGCTGGATGGACCCAATGTCCACCATTGGGGCTGAGGTTGGAGATGACACCAGCTCTGTTACCCTGGCTAGAGTGCAGTGGCATCATCATATCTCACAGCAACCTCAAACTCCTGGGCTCAAGCGATCCTCCTGCCTCAGCCTCCCAAGTAGCTGGGACGACAGGCGCATGCCACCACACCTGGCTAATTTTTTCTATTTTTTAGTAGAGATAGGGTCTCATTCTTGCTCAGGCTGGTCTTAAACTCCTCACCTCAGTCGGGAGTTCCTGAACTCCCGCCTCAGCCTTCCAGAGTGCTAGGATTACAGGTGTGAGCCACTGCACCTGGCCTCATCTTGTCTTTTTAACCCTCCCAAAATACTATCCCATGAAAGACCTACTGAAGAACCTTGCCTTAAAGCCATTCAATTTGACAAACGGTAAAGAAATCTGCATTCCAAAGCTGGTCTATCTAAATTGTCAACTCTTTCCAATTTAATCTGTGTAGGTGAGAATAGTAAAGAAAAAAAATGTAGCAACTTTTTATGTTTGATAAAAATAAGAATTTCCAGTCTGGGCAACAGAGTGACACCTTGTCTCTAAAAACAAAACAAAACAAAACAAAAACAAATAAATAAAGAAAGAATTTAAAAATGTATGTGTATTATTTATACATGCTCACACGTGCACACACATGCCCCAGGTTGGCTGTTCCCCTAACCAGTGAAGGCTTTACCTGACTATTTGAGAGAAAACTGAAAGTGATCCTTAAAATTTGAATAGAATCCACACTCCATGGAGGGAGCGGGATTGTGTGACAATCCTGTTGGCCCTCAAAGACAGTGACTAACAGGAGGCTTTGGTGTGAAATGAGCTGTCCAGACATCTGGTGGCCACAAAGGGTTCAGGTTGCCTTCACTGCTAATTGTACAGGAATATCCCTTTCTGGGCTGGGAGCCGTGAATCCTCAATGTTTTACCTTCTAAATATCTCTCCCTTCCACTGCCTTCTCTCTACTGCTCCCATCCTGGTCTAAGCCTCCATTGTCCTTTGCCTAAATGATGAAACCGCCTCCCTACACCTTCCCTGGGTCCCCTCCAATCGCTTCCCTGCAGAGCAGCCGGAGTGATCACTTTCAAATGCAAGCCTGATTGTGCAGCTCCTTAACTCAAAACCCAAGCGCTGTTTCCACCAGCACTAACGCTAAGCTCCAAAGCCTTAAGTCCCATAAGATGCTGCGTGGTCTGCCCCTCCTGGTTGCTCACAATTATCCTGCACTCTTTTCCTTTCCTTCCCTCTCTGCAGTCTGGGAAACTAGTCTTTTTTTTTTCTCTCTCTCTCTTTAAGTTCTTCAAATGTGCTATGCTCCCTCCTACCATAAACAGTCACAGCTGCTTATGAATTTTCTTATGGCAAATACCTATGCAAACTTCAGACCTCAGCTAGAATGTCACCTCCTCTGGGAAGCCTCCTCCATCCCGTCCTGGACTGGGTTAAGTTCCCTAGGTGGCAGGTGATATTTTCCAAAAATAGGCATAGCATATTTCCTGTCCCACAGGCTATTCCGGAAGCTGGCCCCTCCCCACGTTGCCCTCCTCTTGAATTTGGGAGGGACTTTGTAACAGCCTTTATAAACAGAATGCAATGGAAATGATTCTGTGTGATTTCCGAGGCTGGGCCAGAAAAAATAATATGGGAACCAGGCACAGTGGTGTGTGTCTGTAGTCCAAGCTCCTTGCGAGGCTGAGGTGGGAGGACCACTTGAGTCCAGGAGTTCAAGGCTGACCTGGGCAAGATGATGAGACCCCCATCTCTATAAACAAACAAACAAAAAAAGAAAGGGCAATATGATTTTCACCTGGCTAACTCACTCTCAGGACGATTGTTCTTGGAACCTAGCAGCCATGTTGTGAGGAAGCCCAGGGTGCCTGTCGGGTGGAGAGAGGGCCATATGTGCATGTTCCAGGCAACAGCTCCAGGAAGGGTCTCAGCCTACAGCCAGGAGCAAATGACAGACATGTGTGTGAACAAACATTCAAGTGATTCCAGCCCCCAGCCTTATGAGTCACCCCAGCTGACATCAAAGCCACCAGCGATAAGCTATTTATGCCAAGCCTGCCCCAGTTGCAGATTGGAGACTGAAATAAATGTTATTGCTGTCATCGGAAGCTACTGAATCTTGGGCTGGTTTGTTACACAGCCATAGTAACAGGAATTTAGTAACTGTTACGTTTTTACCTTCTCTTTGAAGTATATGTTACACTTGAAACTTTACATTTGTGTGATTATTTGATTCCTGTCTATCTCTAGGAATACCGAAAGTTCTGAGTTCCAAGTTCATGTTAGTTTTCACCATTCCATTCCCAACGCCTAGCATAGTTCCGGGTAAATGATGCCCTCAATGCTGATTTAGTCTCAACTTTCCTGCACCTCTTCACATACGTGCTTGAGGCCAGGAAGCCACCAGCCTGGTCAGGCAATGGAACAGGAGGTTCTGCATGAATACAGGGCAGTTCGTTTGTGTAGAAAATCCTGCAAGAAAAGGTTCAGAAGGGCAAAGTCTGATGGGCTGCAATGTAGGTGCTTAGATTTCATCTCCTAAAAAATAGGATGGCCTTGGAGGTTTGGAAGCAGTGGTGGAATGCCGTGAGTTCTTGAAAGTACCAGGACTGGGAAAGTACCAGGCTCCTGAACTGGTCCAGTTGGGAAGTAATGGTGTCAAAGCTAGGGAAGTAGAGCTAGGAGGAGTGGGACTAAGTCAAAGGCCATTTAGCAAAAAGTCACCGAGCAGGGGCCTGTATTCGGGTGCCGTGTGCACACACTCCCATTGTCCTATTAATCCTCAAAGCAGAGATGCATAAACTTATCCCATAAAAGGCCAGTTGGCAAATACATCGGGCTCTGCAGGTCTTTGGATCTTTCACAGCTACTTACTCTGCCTCCTTAGAGCAAGAGCAGCCAGGTAAACGAATGGGCGTGTCTGCGTGCCAATAAAACCTTATTTAGGAACACTGAAATGTGAATTTCATAGAATTTGCACACGTCACGAAATATTCTTCTCCTTTGGATTTTTCCCCCACCCATGTACACTTGTAAAAATCACTCTGAGCCTGAGGGGCCGGACACAAGCAGGCGGCAGGTTTTGGTTTGCCCGCCACCCCCTTGCTAGATCAATCGCTAGCTATGATTCCAATGGAGGATCTAAGGCGTCCTTCTAAGAGCCCCGCCCCGTTCTCTGACGTCACCGGGACCCACCCACCGGGGCGGGCCATGCGCGTGCGCGGTCGGCCCTCGGGCCGCAGCTCGGACTTCCATCGAGGCGCCCGCTGGCGGCCCCGCGGACTGGGGACTGAGCGGCGCCCGCTGGGGTGGCTCGGGCTCCGCGGGCCACGAGAAGCTGCCGGTGCACGTGAGTGGCATCCCCGGCCTCCCGCGGGGATTCCTGTCCTCTGGACCACCCGGGCCCCCCCCCCCCGGCCTCCCCTCCGCGCTGCCCCGGACCCCCCACCCCTCACCTCGGCCTTCCGGAGGCCCGGCCCGTCGCCCTCCCCGCCAGGGACCCCAGCAGCCCTCCCGTCCGCTCCTCCCGCGACCCCTGGCCCACCGGGACCCTGCCCCTCCTCACAGGTGGAGGACGCCCTCACCTACCTGGACCAGGTGAAGATCTGCTTTGGCAGCGATCCTGCCATCCACCATGGCTTCCTGGAGATCGTGAAGGAGTTCAAAAGGCAGAGGTACCCGCGGGACTCCTCCCCTCCCCGGGGGGCCCTCCGGGGCCGGAATCGGGCCGAGCAGGGTGGGCTGCCCCAATCCCGCTGTCTCCTCCTCCCCCAGCCGGGTGACCTTGCGCAGGTTGTCGGGACGTCTCCGAGCCTCGGCTCCTTAACAAAACAAAACAAAAAAAATGGGAATGGGTAGTCCCCACCTTGTTGAGCTGTTGAGCCGTTGTGGGGAGAGCTGTCGTGGGGAGTCCTGGAAGGAGGGCAGGGACTGGGGAGGCAGAGGGGAGGCGAGTGCACAGGCAGAGTCAGATCCTGCCTCAATTTAAAATGTTGATTTTTAAATAAGTCGTCTTCGTGGAAGATATGGGGGGACTCATTTTGATTTTTTTTTCCGAGCACTACATTAAAATGTTATTTGTCTTGATGATTGAGTTTTTTGGCCCCCTCTCTCCCTTAAATCCTGTCTCCAAGATGCTTTACTTGGTTCACCGTGGTCTCAGGCGCGCTTGGAAGTAAGGTGCATAAAATGCCTAGTAAGGGACCTGGCACATGGAGAGCATTTAAAACACATGAGTTGTATTTGTAGGCACAGAATCAGGAGGGTTAGAGATAGAAGGAAACCCACCTTCGTGGCGGAAGTGAGACTAAAACTCAGACCCTTGACTCTTAGATTTTTGCGCGTCACATACCAACCATGCTGCTCCGTCTTAGGGATGGTGGTGGGGCTGGCCCGATTTCCTTCCACCGGTGCAGGGCTGACTAAGGCCTGGGCCATGACCACAGCCAGGAGGGAGACCCCGTCTCTCACATTCTTACGCATTTGCCACACTTGAAGGACCTTTGGTATTTATGCTTTGCAATCAGTTGCTCAGATCAAAACCTGTGTCATGGTAGTTTCTGATTCATACCAAATGAGGGAATTTATCACATCACTTAGAGGGCTTTGGCTTCCTGCCATATGTTGGAGTCCAGGCCTTGCATTCGGCTCTCCTGACATTTTTAGAACTGAGTGTGTGTGCACGTGCTTGGAGTGTCTTAGGGGTTGTGCCATGTAAACATTCTCTGGTTCTCCTCAGGAGGGTGCAGGGAGCTGAGGCCTGGCCGCTCTGGAAATAGACCATAGTCTGCAGATGCTATCACCAGAGTCACATTTAGGTTGTTTTGTTGTCAGTTGAACAGCTCGTTATGTGACAGTATCAAGGGAGTCGGGAATAGATTTTGTTTTTAATTTACTCTCCAAGACCCTTTTGCCCACTTGCGTTCCTCTTTATTCTAGCATTGATACTCCTGGAGTCATCAGACATGTCTCACAGCTCTTTCACGAGCACCCTGACCTCATTGTTGGATTCAACGCTTTCCTTCCCCTCGGATACAGAATAGACATTCCCAAGAACGGCAAGTTAAACATACAGTCGCCTCTGACAAGCCAGGTATGCTGCTGCAGTGGTTCAGGTGATCTCGGCCTTAACACAGCACACCCCACTACTCAGGTCGGGCCACGTGTCTCCTTCGTGTCATTGCTGGAAAGCCACTTACGATCTATTCTTTTCCTAGACATGCTAATTGCTTCTAGCACAAATCAAAGTAGATAGAAACACCAACACAGGCAGCCTCTGCCCCCACAATTGATCTGTTTGGAAGGTTTAAATCGAGAGTGGATGTCAGGGAGGCATCCTTCTGACACAGAATTTTATGATAAGTCAAAATAACCACATCAACAGTTGCTGAGGTCTTGGCTTGAGGCTTCCCTGGGGAGCGGACCAGGCATGACTGCCCTCGTACTTGGGCATGTGCTAGGGCACGTGCTAGTCTGCATCTGATAGCTCTCAGTACCGCCAGCGAGGTAATAAAGTGGTTGAAATGCATGTGTGAGTGGCCATTTTTACTGTTTACTTTCTGTGCTTCATTTAATTGTTGACAGGGCCCTTGGCTCGGCTAAGGCTTGTGGCTTTGGTTCTTTCTTTCTCGGGTGATAGGTTGCTACCTGGTCTGTTTCTGCAGTCTCTTGCTTATGCTCACTGGAACCTCTGAGACAAAAACAGATTATTTGAGCTTTACTTTTATAAGATGACCATTGTCTTTTTCTCCTCCTCAGCACTGTTGCCATTTTGGGCACACTTCTTTGCTGTTGGAGGCTGCCCGGTGCATTGTGGGATGTTTAGCAGCATCCCTGGCCTCTGCCCCACTGCCCGTCACCCAATTGTGACAGCCAAAAACATCTCCAGACACTGCCAGGTGTCTCCTAGGAGCAAAATTGCCCCTGTTACAGACCATCGGTATAAGGGAACCAGCTCTCTCAACCTCCTCCAGTCCCACCCTGACAGTTTGAGTAGGGATGTAAAAATCTATGGCTGGAAGCACTTGGTAGGTCTCTCCTTTGACAAGGGAGATTGCAGAGTGTCAGATCAATTAGGCAGCCAGGATTTGGAAGGAGAACAGCGAAAGGTAACGTGACAGTGATGGGTCCCTCCCTGAGAGTGGCTTGTGCGTTAATGCTGCTTTTTCTCTGTGTAAGGCGAGCTCTGCCGTCAGCATGTTGCCTCATTAAAGCCGTCTCAGTTTTAAAAGGGAACTTGGAAGCGTGTGGCCGCGGAATCCCAAAGAGGTTCCATTTCCCACTTGCAAATGAAGCCCCAGGGTCCAGATGTAGGGTCTGCGCCTCCAGACCATAAAAGCTTCGGCAAGATTAATCTCTGGAGCAGTCATGGCTGCGAGCTCGTTTGCTGCAGCAGCATCTGCGAGAGCGCTTTGTAGGGTCTCAGCACCGTGTGAGTGCTGTGTAGATGCTGGCGTTGTTACCAGTCACTCCCTGAGCAAGCTCCGGAGTCAGAAGGTGTAAATTGTGCCTCTGCATGTGGAAATTGCCTTTCAGCAGTCCCTGACCGTGGGAGTAGCTCGGCTGTCAGGGCTGGAGCTTGACAGGAGCCATACTGTGGTTGGACTCAGAGTTGGTACTTCCTTTAAATAGCTGCGGCGTCCCTGCTGTTCCCAGCAGAGTGGACCGCTGGCAGTCTTGTCTCCCCATAGGTGGCTTGGGTGACAGCGACTTGGAGAAAAGATTGACAAGAACTTCCACTTAATAGCTACTCAACAGGGCTTCGTAGTTTTGCTACGGCCCAGAAGCAGCCACTTCTAGGGCCTCCTCCCACAGCTGGGGAGCTTGGTTCCCTTCGGGCCCCGCAAGGCCATTCAGTTTCAGTGGGTACTCAGGGCCCTGCTTCCCAGCAGTCTGGGCTGGGGTTCGTTTGGCTGCTGGACAGGCACACAGGAGACACTAGGTGGCCTTTCGGCTTCCTGGAGTCCTTTTAGAGGCCACAGCAGCCTGAAAACCTCACGGGGCTCCTCACCCACAAATGCCCTGGTAATGCTCTTTTTCTATTGGTCTTTCTAGCTTCGCTGTTTTAAAGGGGAGCCTTTTCGTTTTTTCCATTTTTCATTTCACCCTGAAGCCCGCCAACTACAGACAAAGAAGGGGTGGCTGTCCGGTGCTGAGGAAGGTAAATAAGAGAGTCGCAGCCCTTGTGCGTCCTTTGGTGCGGAGGGTCTCAACCTCAGCACTGTTGCCATTCGGGAGCTGGGACGTTCTTTCTGGTGGGGGCCGTCCTGTGCACCGTAGGGTGTCCAGCAGCGTCCCTGGCTCTAGCCACCAGATGCCAGTAGCACACCCCTCTCCCAGATGTGACAGTATTTTAATATTTTAATATCTCCCAGTATTGCCAGGTGTCCCTGGGGGGTGGAATCCCCTCACTTGAGAATGTAGTTATAAAGGGGAAGACAGACACATCACGGCATGTGTGGCCAGCATGGACCTGGGGAGCTTGGAAGAAAGACCATCCTCCTGCTGGGACCTCATCCTCCTGGGTCACCATCATTCTGGGTCTGGTAGTTTGGGCCTCAGTCATAATGTCCCCTCTGCAGAGAGCCCCCCACTCCCAACCCCATGTCATTCTTACACCACCCTGGGTTATATTAATATATTTCAAAATAGCAAAATAAGTAGGAAGAGAAGTAAAAATCATTGAGTCCTTAAGATGAAGTCTTGTCTTGTTCTTGACCGTATCTACCTTCCAGAACATTGCTGAGGCAGCAGCACAGCCAGACCCAGAAATTGGATGTCAGTGGGAAAGTAGCGACTCTCGGCTCCCAGGTCCTCTCAGGGCAGACCCTGTCTCCCGGGAGACAAGAGCCGGCTTGCACAGAGACAGAGAGAAGCCTTTAAGGTGCAGCTCATAACACAAGTGGCCGCCGTACATGCAAAGTGAGACCCCCCACACCTTACTACTCTCTGGGGGAGCCCCAGCCAGTTCCCGACAAGTCAGTTCTTGTGTTTGTGTCTTATTTGCTCATGGAGCAGGCGGTGGATGACCCCTTCTTCCAAGGTAGGCCCTGGGTTTATTCAGAGCACCAGCTCTTGGGGTGCCTGCACGGCAGAGGTGGGGACTCAAATGGGAGCCAGATGTGCGGATGCCGACTGTGCGAGGGGCTTCAGTGCCGTGGCCCACAGAGCAGCGTCGGGGCAGAGAGAGGACGGGGCAGGCCAGGGGAGGGCGTGCAGAGGTGCCCTAGGCCGGGGCTGGGTCTGGAGTGCTTAGGGGGCTACTCCTGGCGGGGTGTGGAGGCCTGGGGTGGGAGCAGGTGGGTGTGCACAGGGAACAGCCAGAAGGCCAGTGGGGCTGGGAAATGAAGGAGAGAAAGTAGGGAGAGAGAGCCAGGGACATGGGGGCCGGTGGAGGGTTCTGGAAGGCCACTCTACTGCTGTGCTGGGAATGCTCTGAGGTATCAGGAAACCCCTGGGAGACCAGGGAGGGGTGCTGGGTGATCTGGGCAGTGATGAGGGGCAGCGGGCGAGGGAGTCAGTGAGAAGTTGAGAGTCTGGGGTGATTCCAGGATGCCTGATTCCCTGGGTGCAGGTGGTGGCCCCTGCTGAGGTGATTGAGGCCTGGGAGGCAGTTGGGGGCTGCTCCTTGTGTGACAGGTGCCACTGGAGGCCTCTTTTAAATATCCAGGTGGGGGCTGTGTGTGGACGCTCAGGTGGAGGCATCGGCCACCCGGGGTGGCTTGTCATGGCGTGGGAGGTGTTTCTCACTCTGCCAGGATGTGGCCACGCAGCAGCATGGGAGGGAGGGCGTGTGGGCAGAGAAAGGCAGGACCAGGCTTGTTCCAGAATGTTTAGAGCAGGGTGGGCAAATTGTGGCGCTTGGACTAAAGCCACCTTGGCTTTGTATGGTTGGTGATTTTTACAGTTTTCAAAAGATTACATTTAAAAGTTTTTTTTAAAGATTATGATAATAGCTGCATAACATAAAATTCAACATCATAATTTGAGTGGTTTTTAGTATATGCATAACATTGTGCAAATATCATCCCTAATTCCAGAACATTTCCATCACCCCAAGATCAAGTCTGGTATCTCCTAATTCTCCCTTCACCCCAGTCCCTGGCAACCACCAGTCTGTTTCCTGTCTGTGTGGATTTGTCTGTTCTGGACGTTTCATATCAGTGGGAACCACACTGCGTGGCCTTTTGTGTCTGGCTTTTCTCAACTCAGCACCGTGTTTTTGGGGTTGATCCACGGTGTAGCAGGTGTCAGAGCTCCATTCCTCTTTGTGGCTGAGTGATATTCCACTGTGTGGATGGACCACATTCTGTTTCTTTCCATCTACTGGTGGATGACTGGGTTCTTCCTACCTTGTTGGCTGCTGTGAGCAGTGCTGCTGTGAAGATTCATGTAGAAGGATTTGTCTGAGCACCTGTTTTCATCCTGTTGGTTGTACACCTCAGCGCAGATCTGTTGGATCCGATGGTAGTTCTGTGTTAAACTTGTTGAGGCAACTGCCAGAATTTCCACAGCGATTGTACTATCACCGTGCATCCCTTTTTGGCAAGCCCTGGTCTAGAGGGTGGTTCTCCATTTTGTCGCAGGGGCTCACTTCAGGGCATCTTAGGGGACCTTTAGGGGCCTGAAGACACCTCCTCAGAGTGGAGGGGGGCTCCCAGTGGGCCCACAGCCTTCCCTCCCACCCTCTCAGCCAGCTCATTCCACCGCCAAACCTGTGCACCACGAAGGAACACAAACGCAGACCACTTGAGCTTGAGCAGATGGAACTGCAAGAGCATCCTCAGGGTCTCCTAGAACAAATCCCCCGTGGAAGAGAAATGGTGTTTAGCGTTGCGGCTGCTCTGCATCTTGTGTGTCTCTGCTTGCCTGGGCTCAAGCTTTCTGGATTTGTCTCTGTAGCTACTGTTCTGGGCAGAATTATTAATACATCTCCTGCCAAAGTACCTATGTTGCAGCCCTAACCCCCAGTACCCCGGGAATGTGACTGTTTGGACAGGGTCTTTGAAGAGGTCATCAAGGTGAAATGAGGCCATCAGGGTGGGCCCTAATCCCATCCGAGTAGAGTCCTTTCCAGAAGAGGAGGTTGGGACACACACCAGAGACGCTCATGCACAGAGAGACGACCGTGGGAGGACACGGCGAGAAGGTGGCCATCTGCAAGCCAAGGAGAGAGGCCTCAGAGGACCCCAAACCTGCCAGCACTTTGATCTTGGACTCTCGGCCTCCAGAACTGTGAGAAAAATTAATTTCTGTTGTGTGAGCCACCCAGTTTGGGGGACTTTATTATGGCAGCCTGAGCTGACTCATGACACCCACCCGGATGACGGTGCCCGACACACTGACTGCAGCACGGCCTCGGTGCGGCCCGGCAGCCATGTCTGTTACGGCGATAGGTCTGCAGCTGCGGGCAGCAGTGCGCCCGGCCATCAGCTACATGAATAAGATCAAGACCCAACTGGACCACCCGGAAATCTGCAGGTTGTTCCTGGAGATACTGCACACATAGCAGGTAAGGGGACTCAGGTCACACTTCTTTGTGGGTTTCTGTGGCATCATCCAGTGTCGGACACTGAAGATATTCAGATTTTCTTGTCTGAATTCATGAAATCCTATAAAATTCTGATCAGTGGTGTTTTTGTTTCTGTTTTGTTTTTTGGCGTTAATTTTTTTTTTTACTCTAGTGAAATATACACAAAATTTACCCGTTTAACCATGTTTGAGTGTACAGTTTGGTGGCATTAAGCACATTAACGTTGTTGTGAGTGTACCATCACAGCCATCCCATCTCCAGAGCTCTTCATCTCGTCAGGTCAGACTGAAACTCTGTCCCCGTTGCACGCTCACTCCCCCTCCTGCCTCCTCCCAGGCCCACACCCCCATTCTGCTTTCTGTCTCCCTGAATTTAACAACTCTGGGGACCTGTTAGAAATGGAATCACACAGTATTTGTCCTTTTGTGACTGGCATATCTCACGTAGCAGGATGTCCTCAAGGTTCACCTGTGTGGCAGTGTGTGGCAGCACGGTGGGGAGGAGCTGCCAGCGGATGACTCATCCCATGCTGCACCCGTGGGGTGGGAATATTGAAAGCTGGGCCATGCACTCTGCAGGGCCCCGGCACCGCTGCCTCTTGCACCGTGACATACATTCTTGCATAGAAAGTTGACAGGGACGTACTTTTAACAGCCACCTTCAGTTGTGCTGGCCAGTTCCTGCCCTCCAACCTGGGTCCCCTTTGGTCCTCTTGTTGCTTTAAGCTCCTGATCAGATTGTTTCCCTTGGGTCTTGGTGACCCCGGGCCAGCAGGTCCCTGGGCCTGGAAGTCCCTTCCCTTTGTTCCTTACCCCTTGTCTCCCCTTTATCAGGTTGAGGAAGCTTCCTTCCGTTCCTAGCTTGCCAGTGTTCTGTTTCCTTTTTCTTGTTCCTCTTTGTCCTTGATGACGATCTGGGCCTTGAGTGTGAGTCTTTTTTTTTTTTTTTTAAATCTTTATGTTCCTTTATTGGAGCAAGATTCCTGAATGGTATACAGTGATGTATTTACTAAACAGAGACCTGTGCAGAAATTACATACTGTTCATCTAGACAGGTTTTTGTTACACTTTGCCTATTGATGGAATAGTTCCATTTATAAAGTTTTGTACATCAAAAAGCTTTGAATTTGACCAGGCTGTCCATTAATTCACCTCTTGAAAAGTGGCATTTAATTTCAGCTACTATATTTTACAGCATTAAAAAGCTTATGCATTAGGGAGCTTCTCTGCACAATGGCATTGAGCAGACAGGGTGCATCAAACCACCCAGATTCTCAGTCAGAGAGCTTTATGCTGGAGAGAGCTGGGACTTACAAAGTGACTCCTAACCACCAGCATGGCCTTCTTACCCTGACAGCCCATCTTCTTGACCACATTTTACAGGGCCAGTGAAGACATGCCAGTAACTGCCCCATGCATAACTTGGCATTAGAGCACCAGCTCTGTCTGATGGTGGTGGCAGGCACTATTTTATATCCAGCTAAAAGGCCCATTTTAAAAACTGTCAGTTGGAGATAAAAATCAAGGGCACAACGTATTCAGAACCAAGTTTTGAGCAATCTGGTAACCCAAATAATATGTTTTCAGAAACCAATGTGATTGTATCCACGTTGCCTAGCCATGGACACATTTCATACATTGATTCAAATCCCTTTACTCAGTCCACACAGCCCTGAGGTCATCCTGCAAAGTGCGTATCGAAAAATACGAAGTTAGGGTGACAAAGTTTGACAATGATGCTCTACAAGTCAAACCTGGAAGATCATAGAAAGTACATCTATTCTGAGAGAAAAGCATCAAATCCTTTGTGTACACATTTAGTTTTATTGTAACAAAGCAACTTGTACACTTTTAATGTTTAAAACTGAGCATCATCTTTCCTTTCCAGTGAAACAAAAAGAAAATTTAAAAATAAACAGGAACAAAATTACATTAGAGAATGTCAATTCCAAGTAAGATCCTACAGGTTCTGCTGATTCTCCCATCGAGTGGCAGGGCTCAAGTCATCATTAGGAGAGAATTTATTTTAAAATTGTCATCTTAAACTGCAAGGATGTCCGTTAAACATCACAATTAAACATGCCAAAGGAGAAGCCATGTTGTCAAAATGCCCACTTAACCCACCCAAACATCTCAAACCCACCCTTTGCTGACCTTCTATAACCCATTTTTTAAAGTTTTTTTTTCTTTTTTTAAACAAGAGAAAGTAGACACATACATGTTGGTAAATGCTAACTGTCCATATTCACACAGAGACACAGTGTATTCTCTGAGCCCAATATACAGAGAAAGGAGGAAAAAAGCTAGAATTCTATGCACAGGGGCCTAGCACCCTCCAGCTTCCAGCAGAGCGAAGGGAGCAGGTTTTTCTTTTTTCCCACAGAGCTCGATGGTGTTGATCCATACAGTTTTTGAGCCAGGAAGGCATAAAAGTGGATTTGGAACAGAAAGGGGTAGAGATTCTTTTTCTGTTGTATTCTGCAAGGTATTTCCCCCCAAAATAAGTTGAGAACCATGGTGTAGAGAAAAGAGGGCCTCAAGAACAGGGCCACTGAGCACAAGAGGGAAAAAAAAAAAAAAAGAAAGAAAAAGAAAAAGACTGCAACTTGCTCCCAGGGACTGGAGAAAATTCAAAAAAAGGTTGGAATCCATCAGTGTCCTGTTAGTCATCTTCTCCTTCATCCTCCTCTCCTTCCTCCGCTTCATCATCGTCTTCATCTTCTTTACCTTCATCCTCATCCCCTTCTTCATCAATATCTTCCAAACCTTCTCCTTCCTCATCGTCATTGTCATCTTCTTCTCCTTCCCCCTCTTCATCATCCATATCGGGAACCAGGTAGTACTGTAATGGATTTGGCCAAATATCCTCTTTGATGACCTCTCCTAATTCATCTGCACCTGCATCAGAATGGTCAGTAAACCAGGTAAAGAAGCTCTCTGGTTCCTCATGCTGCCTCTTCCTGCTGGCTTTATTCTGTGTTTGACTGCAACGTTTCGTTAAGTCCTTTCCAGATTTCCATTTGATTTCAGTGGATTTTGAAGACAGATCACCACTCTCATTCAGATGAAATTCTTTGGACGGAACTTTATTTTCGAAGTAAGGATTTTCATCAAAGTAAAAATCTATTCTGTAACCTGATTTAATATCTTCAAATTCTGTCACTTCAACTCTGGTCAAATAATGCAGTACCTCTTCGTCCTCCTCCCCAGGCAGTGCGGACACTTGTGGATGGTTGACGAATATTGTTACCCCAAAATTTGGGATTTGGGGGATCAGTTCTGACCTCTTCTGAAAAACTGGTTGGTGGAGTTTGTTATATTTCTGTTCTGCTTTCAAAATTGCCTCACTGGCTTGTTCATTAAGTCTGTCTGTTTAATTTTGTACTTCATCAATATGTTCAGTTGCTTCCTGCTGCTCTTTTTCTGAGGTCTCGTCGGCCAGTCGCCAGTCGTGGTTGGAGTTGAGCTCCTTTTTACTGACTTTGGCCCCCGGTGCCCACATGGTGCTGCTCCTCTGCGGTGGTGGGGGGCGGGTGGAGCAGGGATGGGGAGAGAAGGGAAGGCGAAGGGGGCGGGCAGGTGGCTTCCCCTCACCCCACACACCCGGGTGGGCGCACATGCATGGGGTGCTCGCTCAGTCTGGGTCTGGCCGCCTCCTCCCGGCACTCGCTCACTCGCTCTCACTCCCCCTCGCTCACTCGAGCTCGCTGCCCCCCCTGCCCCCCACTTCACCTGTCACCACCTCCTCGCCTGAGTCCTGCCTCTGAACGAAGACGCAGTGGGGCAGGTAGGGCTGGGAGAAGTGGGTCTTGAAGGGAGGAACTTGCACTGCGACAGGGGGCTGAGTGTGGAGCCCTGCAGGTTTCCGGGGCTTTTTCTTGGGCTTTCCTGTCCCCAGCAATCCTTCCTTCCCTCGTTTCTGCCCAAAGTCTCTTCCAGACTGGCCAGGCCAGTGGCTGGGGCTTGTCCCTGTGGGTTAGCGTCTCTAGGACATACAGCACCATCCGTAAGCAGGGATGGCATCTGGAGATACTGCCTAGCTCCAAATCAGGGAAACCGTGTGCTCATCTGTGGGGCTGACGTCAAGTCCGGGTTGTCATCAAGGGAGCTGTAACTGACCTTCCCTCCCACCTGGGCCGCAGCCTTGATGCTTCAGGCTGGACGGTTGAGCCAGGTGTGTCACCCCCGGGCCTCATTTCCCTCTTTCTTACACAGGAGTGGTCATCCCTCTCAGTCGGGTGGTGACCCGGGGAGCTGCTGTCCTTCAGGTGTTTCCTACGGCATATGGCACATGCTCAGCGTTCCAGAAGGGGCAGCAGTGTTTATGCAGGAAAAGCAGGCGGAGAGTCCAGAGGCTCCATGACTTGTCTCCTCCTTCCCAAATGTCTGCTTCAGCAGAGCAGAGGCCACACCCCCGCCGCCGTGTCCCCAGAGCTAGCGCACTGCTGGGCCTGCAGGAGGCCTCAGGGAGTACCTGATGGCAGGTTGGACAGAGCCCTTATGTGGAACCCCTCGTGACAGGGACTGACCTCTTCCACAGGCGTCTGCCCTGGGCCCCTCCCTCAAGCCCAGCCTTCTCCCGCGAGTCCACTGTCTGCCACACGTGTGTCTCTGAGGTTCAGAGTCTCCATTTGGTTTTTTCTCCCTCATCCCTCGGGAATCCTGGCGTCACTACTGCCTTGCTGCATGTCGGATCCCTCCTAACTTTGGCTCCCAGGGCCACGTGGCCACGCGGAGCAGAGGGGTCTCATTGCCTCCCTCCTGCCTCACTCCTGGTGGTGTTGGTGCAGCCCCAGGTGGCAGCTGTTCAGCCTCCGAGTCCCCAGCAGCTTGGCCCGAGTGCTGTCACCCGCGCCATGAGGCCGCATCCTCCCGCCTCGCACGCTCGCTGGCTCATCTTCGGGTCTCATCTTCTCGGATCTGGGCCTCGGCGCTCAGCTCTGACTCAGTGTCTGCAGCTCTTCTCCCTAACACCCGGTACCCGCAAGGAGATGGGTGCACATGGTGTGCCCGGCTGGCCTCCCCAAGCCATCGCTGATGGTGCAGAGGGATGGGGCGAGGACAGTCCAGCCCTCATGGCCTGCGCCACTCCTGGTTTCGGGAGCCTGGCAGGTTGCTTCCTGTGCCTCAGCTTCCTTACCTACGAGGTGGCCATGAGGATGTCTCCCACTAGCATGGTTAGAAGATTCCTCAGGGAAGCACCTGGCCAGGGTGAGCCTGGGGCTCTAAGGTCCCAAGACGGCTGCGCTGAAGAAGCTGGTTCTGAGACCCCCACTTTGGGGGTAGTGGGTGGGGAGCCCCATCTGCTAGGGTGTGGGGGCCGTGCACAGTGGACACTTGCTAACTGATCGAACCAGCAGCCTGCACTACTCGCCCCAGCTCTGTGGAGCCCTGCAGCAAGGGCGGCCTTAGCTCCGAGTTTTCATCTCAGTGATCATTCTGCAAGTGCTGAGCCCCTTGTCCTCTGATGCTGTGACCACAGCGCCCCCTGGTGGAAAAGGCCGGCATTTACGAAGTTAAGAAGTTGGTCCTTTTAAAATCACCCTAGAAAACGTATTTCTCTCAGAAAACTGCCTGCCAACATAGTTTCTTTAAATGGCATTTGTTACCAATTCAGCAAATATTTTTAGTGTAAACTGGGTGATTAGAGCTAACTTATACATTTAGGAAGATTGTATCAACTTTTTAAAATTATTAAAAACACCCACTACACCATTTGTTGTAACTGAGGTTATACCTTCACAATGTTTTATGTTAGTTTGGGGGCATCTGTTAAAACTGCAGGAAGAAGAAACCAAAGGTGAAATTTGGCATTGTCCTAACTAAACTCGACTGTTCCTGTAAAGTCCCTAAAGTCCTAAAAACTCAAACTTTTCCTATAAAGGGCCAGATAGTAAATCGCTCAGGCTTTGCACGCCAATTGATATCTGTTGCAAAGACTAGTAGCTCATAAGCAGCCATGAAATATACCCATATGTCAACAAATTGGTGTGGCTATGTGCCAATAAAACTTTATTAACAAAATGAATGGGTGTGGCTGAGTACCAATACAACTTTATTGACAAAACAAATGGGTATGGCTGAGTACCAGTAAAACTTTACTTCCAAAAACAGGCCCTAATATGTGGTTAATTTGCCAACCCCTGGTCTAGGTGGTTTCTGGAGTCTATCTGGCTCAAGCATTCACAAATTGGGATGGTTTTTTTTTTTTTTTTTTTTGAGACAGAGTCTTACTCTGTTGCCCGGGCTAGAATGAGTGCCGTGGCGTCAGCCTAGCTCACAGCAACCTCAAACTCCTGGGCTCAAGCGATCCTCCTGCCTCAGCCTCCCGAGTAGCTGGGACTACAGGCATGTGCCACCATGCCCGGCTAATTTTTTTTTTCTATATATATTTTTAGCTGTCCATATAATTTCTTTCTATTTTTAGTAGAGACGGGGTCTCGCTCTTGCTCAGGCTGGTCTCGAACTCCTGAGCTCCAGCGATCCACCCGCCTCGGCCTCCCAGAGTGCTAGGATTACAGGCGTGAGCCACCGTGCCCGGCCTACAAATTGGGATGTTTAACTGAAAATTGAGAACTATGTGAACTCTTGGGAGAAGATGGGTGATACCTGCTTGGCAAGAGGCAGGTGTCCCCTTCCGGTCCCTGTTCCCACTCAGCACATGTCATATCACCACCTGGCTGCCCCTTGTAGGGATTGATGTTTGCCCCTGTTTTAGGATCTACAAAAACAAATACTGATGGAGAATTATTATGTGGATGCCAGTTTCTCCAGTTTTGGGAATAGCCTTGAATCTTTGGGTCATTATTCCCCAAATAAGTTTAATTTCCTAAGGGACAGGTCTTGAGTGTGGCCAAATAATAGGTCTTTATTATTATTATAAAAATAGCGCATGCCCATGAAAAAAACCAAGCATTAGCAAGGGTATCAAATATAACATGCAGACTTCCATCCCTTGACTCAGTTCCCAGTCATTCTTTTCCGGGATCAGCACTAGCAAGTGTCTTATATATCTTTACAGAAATTTCCCCTGCATCTGCAGACAAATGCTTACCTTTAAATATTAATAAAAGTAATAAATGCCATCTTGTTTATTCTGCCCATTGGGTTTTGCAGGGGGGTTTTTGTTGTTTTTCTTTTTCACTTAATATGCCAGGTATACCTGTCCCTGGTAGCAACCCAGAGCCTGCTCGCTGCGTCTGATAGCTGCCCGCTGTTTTGTTCGGGTGTACCACGACCTGTCCATCTCACCCGTGCTTCGGGCTGACAACACGGGCTTTGCGTGGTGTCTTCGTGTCCAGGTCCTGTGGTGGTGTGGGAATCGGGAATGCAGTGGGGGTGATCGCAGTGGTCCAGAACATTGTAGGGCCTCTCCTGCCCTGCCACATCCTGCAGGAAACCTGCCGTCTGTCTGTCCCTCTCCTGCCTGCTCCAGCTTTCTGGTGCATTCATACAGATGCAAATCCTGCATAGATTGTTCCAGAACCACTCTCCACAAATATTGTCAGCACCCTATAGGTAGAGACCCTGCTTGGGATGCACATCCCAGACCTCTTAGTCGATGGCTAGGGCCTGGGAGGGAGGCCCTCGACCTGCTACAACACCCCAGCGAGCGATGCCATTGCCCCCAGGAGGCGTTCCATCATTCATAGAAATCAGTTAAAAGCCCGGCTGCAAGGCCCCACCAGCGACCTGGTGAGCGTCAGCTGCTTCCTCCTGCTGCCTGTTTCTCTGCCCAGCGTGCCTTGCGTGTCTGTGGCGCTGGTGTGCATGCGGTGGGACGCCCTGTCGGTGGTCGGCTGGGTGAGCCCCTGCACCGGGAGACCCAGCTCAGCTTCTCCTTCCCTCCTCCATGAAGGCCTTACTCAGGCCTCCTCCTGGCTTTGTAGCGTTCGTCTGTGAGGATTCGGGTGCTCAGGTCTCTCCCCAGTAGACATGAGCATCTCGCTAGAGTCACCTCCTGTGCACGCAGAGCCCACTTGGGCCGTGGGCCGAGCCGAAAGCAGCTCTGTGTGCTCAGACACGCGGGCCCGGCCTCGTCTCTCCAGCGTTCACCACCGTCTGCGTTTGTGTCCGCAGTTCACGGGAAACGGGCCGTGCGAAATGAACAGCGTCCAGAAGAACGAGCACGAGAAGAGTCTGGAACACAGCAAAAAGCGCTCCCGGCCCTCGCTCCTCCGGCCCGTGTCGGCGCCGGCCAAGGTAACTGTGAGCCGTACGCGTTGCTGTCTGCTCGGGTGGACTCCTGTGAGCCTGGCCTTGCCTGGAGGTGACCAGGGAGCAACTGCAGAGACAGGCAGCAAGCCCGGGGCAGGGGGCCAAGGCTGGACCCTGGTTTGGCTTGAAGTTCACCAGCCATGGGATCTTGGGACATTGACTGCCCTCTAAGGTGGCCGTTCACCTGTTCTCTCTGTCTCACGAGAGTGGTGTAAGGAGGAGGAGGTGGAGTGGTACCCCTCCCAAGGTCAGAAGAAATGGAGAGTACAGTCTGCTCATTTCACCATCGGGACCCTTTAACAGGCAAGCCTGCCACGTACAGTTGTGCGGGTTAATCACTGCACAACTCAGGGGTGAGTGGGGCTGAGATCTAGCTCCTGTCATGTTCATCACTGGTGATGGTGGTTTTCTAATTCCGTTATTCCTTGTCCGTTTACCAGTTGTCTTTCTACTATAAGGAGGAACTTTCTCTTTTTCCCCATTTACTTGGTTATGTGTATGGATATGGACTCTGGGTTATGATCCATTACTACCACTGTTGATCTTGACATCCAGACTGTTCCAGATTTGGCCAGTGGCCCTTCAGGCTGACTCCTGTGTCCTCCTGACATATCGTCCTCATTCTTCAGGCACTTTGGAGATAGTTTTGGCTGCACAAAATAGTATCCTGAACGGGTGTGCGGCCAAGCTCGGGTCCAAGTCCAGCTTAGAGACAAAAGTCTTCACAGGGACTTGAAACCTGGCTTCTCCAGTGTCATCCCCTTCTGTCCCCTTGTTACTGCCTCAGCCCACAGGGCAAAACAGGTGGCAGGAGAGGTTTCTGATGTCAGCGTATCCAGGGGCACGTCCCCCTTGCCATTCCAACTTAGTGGCTTTCCCGCCTGTTACCAAAAGCCCTAAACTGCTGAGATTTAGATCCCAGATTTGGCAGGGGTGGTTGTGTGGCCTTCACCCTTCCCTGGGTCACAGAGGCCAAGGCTGCCCTAAGAAAGCATGTCCTCACTCCACACAGGGGATGGGGCTACCACAAAAATTGGCAGGTGGTCTCGAAGGCGTCATTTTGGGGGTCCCGGGCAACAGGGAGGCTCCTGCCCACCCCTCACTGAGCACCTCACGGTGGTTCCGTCAGGAGAGCTCGGTCTTCACGTTGTTAGGACTCTGACAAAGACAGACAGAGGGCCGGGCGCGGTGGCTTCCGCCTGTAATCCCAGCACTTTGGGAGGCCGAGGCAGGAGAATCGCTTGAGACTAGGAGTTTTAGGCCAGCCTGGGCAACATAGCAAGACCCTGTCTCCAAAAAGAAAAAAAAATACAATTAGAAAATAGAAAAATTAGCCGGGCATGGTGGTACGCACCTATAATCCCAGCTTCTCAGGAGGCTGAGGCAGGAGGATCACTTGAGCCCAGACATTCAAGGCTGCAGTGAGCTATGATCACAGCTCTGCACTCCAGCCTGGGTGACAGAATGAGACCCTGTCTCTCAAAAAAAAAAAAGAAAACTATGATTGCTGCTGCTGCCTTGTTGTCCTTAACTGAAGCAGCTAAGATCTGTGAAGCAGGGGCTAGAACACTGTCTGCCCAAGAGCTTTCTGGAGAAACTGAAAGGTGCCCTGTGTCTGTGGTGCTGGCTTGGGGTGGGGGGTGCAGGGCCAATAGGCCCCAAGCCTCCCTCAGGAGCTGGGGCTCCCCTGCCACTCCCCCAGCAACGGGGGGCTCCCTTTCACAGCACCCCTCCCCCCCGCCTCTGGGCTCTCGGGCCGCAGGGCTCCCCACCCAGGAGACACTTTCAAAGGCAGGAGAGTGTGGGGGCTGCACACCCTGCCCCTTCAGGGACTTTACGGGAAACATGGTTTTTAATTACAAAGTTTGATTCTGGAGGAGACTTTGGCTTCAACAGGGTGGTGAGCAGAGGGAAGGTCACTGACACTGCAGGCCATGCCCACCCTGTACCTGGGCGGCCCCTGCAAGCCCCGCCTGTCACTCACCCCAACTCGTACCTGGTCTTCTGCCTGTCCTTTGTGTCCTGGTGTCTCTTTCTATCTTTCTGTCCCCTCTTGGCCTGGACCCTGCTCTGTGTGTGAGGAGCCCCCCACCCGTCTCCCCCTGTGAAGTTAGCATGTGATGAACACAGAACTGTCCTGACACAGCCTGGATTTATCTACTGAGGCACAAAATGCCAGTTCCGTGGTTGTCTCAACCACAGCCTGGCGGTGCCTGTCCTGCTATGGCCGAGTCCTTTATCGAGAGCTGGAACCTGGGGGTTCTGGGGTCCCCATCACAGATCAGAGGCCTCAGCAGCTGCTGTTGTCCTCATATGCTTTGGGGACAGGGGGAATGAAACCCCCCTGAGCTCATCAGGGTCAGAGAGCCCTGGGCCCTGATGTGGGGTTGTCACAGGCTGTGTCTCTCCCTGTCCCCAGCACCTGGCCGGGTATGTGGAGCAGTACGTGGGGACCGAGGGTGTGTCCACCTTACCCACTGAGGGCTTCATCCTGAAACCGCTGTTGCTGCAGAGTTGAGAGGCCGCAGCGCTCTTGTTCAGTCCCTCCCTACAGGCCCAGGGAACCCCCATTGTCCTCGTGGAGGCTGGACATCTGAGAGCACTTCTGAGTGCCTGCATGTGCTGAAAAAATTAGCCGGGCATGGCGGCACACGCCTGTAGTCTCCGCTACTTGAGAAGCCGAGTTGGGGGGGATACCTTGGGCCCAGGAGTTCAAGGTTACAGTGACATATGATCAAGCCACTGCACTCCAGCCTGGGCAACGGAGTGAGACCCTGTCTCTAAAACAACAACAACAAAAACTCCAAAATAACCCCAAAGACAGATTGGGGAATGTTCCAGAATAGAGGAGTGGCCCCATCAGGCCATTCTGGTCAAGTCTACTTGGAGGAAGCGAGTTGTCATGGAAACCAGAAAGTCATGAGAATCAGGGCATTTTCCCATCCTCTCTCCCTCAGGGGTCCTCTCTGAACATTGGCTTCTCTTCTAGGTTCTTCCTTTTGCCACCCTGGAACTTCAGCTTGCCTTGAGCTTCGGTTGGTGTCAGGAGCTTGTATTTTGGGGACCCGGCACCCTCTTACTGGCTTGTTCTTTGAGTCCCAGTTCGAAAATCTGGGGAGACAGAAACCAGTTGGCCTACTTGGCCCCGTGTCTGGTGCAATCAGCAAAGCCGGGGGGCTCACAGGGTGTAGGACCCCCACCCTGGGGTGCTGGCAGGGGTGGTGGTTTACCAAGGCTGACAGTAAGGAGGATGATGTCGGTACGTCCGGTGCCATGAAAGCACGTTACGTTTACATGTGAAGTCAGTGTGCTGGGATGATTGAGAGACTCACTCCTGGGGCGGATCTGAGTTCCTTGTAGGCCAGAAGTCCTCACCTCTGGGTGACTCTGCCGCCCAAGGAACGCTTGACAGTCTGGAGACATTTGGGGAGTCACAATTGAGGGGGGTGGGTGCCCCCGGAGTCTCTGGTGGGTGGAGGTCAGGGAAGCCACTCAACACCCGACAGTGCACAGGACAGCCCCACCACAGAGAACGACCCAGACCCTGGTGTAGGTAGTGCACGGGGCGAGAAACCCTGCCAGGGAGATCCTGTCTGTCTGTCACCTCTAATTATCTATTTCTACCCCCCCCCCTTTTGTTTTTTTCAGACAGGGTTGCTCTGTCCCCAGACTGGAGTGCAGTGGCATCATCACAGCTCACTGCAGCCTCCAACTCCTGGGCTCAAGTGATCCTCCTGCCTCGGCCTCCTGAGTAGCTGGGACTACAGGTGCGCACCACCATGCCTGGCTAATTTTTTTGTTTTTTAGTTTTTGTAGAGATGAGGTCTCACTATGTTGCCCAGGTTGGTCTTGAACTCCTGGCCTCAAGCAATCCTCTTGCCTTGGCCTCCTAAGTGCTGGGATTACAGGCATGAGCCGCTGAGCCCAGCGCTCACTGCTTTTAGAAAGTATCCACCCTCCATACCACGGCCTGCCAGACCTAGCCACCCCCTGCCTGGAGTACCTGCCCCTAAATCTTCCCCTGCTGGTTCCCTCCCATCTAATCCCAGCTCACATGGCGCCTTCCCAGAGAGGCCTACCTGCTCCGAGATCCCTATCCCTCCTCCACCCCTCACCTTGTCCCTCTCTTTCACGGTGCTTCATTGATCATCCTCCTGCACTTGGTACTACTCAATGCTTTGTGTGTCTTTCCTGCCTGGCTCCCTGCACTAGAAGACAAGCTCCAGGGAGTCTGCAGTGCACTGAGTGTTTGTGTCCCCCTGAAATTCCTATGCCGAAATCCTCACCCCCAAGGAGATGATATCAGGAGGTAGGAGCCTTTGGAGGGTGATTAGGTCATGAGGGGGGACCCCTCATGATTGGGATTCGAGCCCTTATAAAAGGAACCCCGAGAACCCCCTTGCTCTTGCCACCACGAGGACACAGAAGAAGGCGCCATCTATGAACCATGAAACGGGCCCTGACCAGACCTCGAATCCGCCAGCACCTTGACCTTGGTCTTCCGGCCTCCAGAACTGTGAGAAATAGATGTTCGTTAGTCAAGCCACCCAGTCAACAGTACTTTTATCATAGCAGCCCAAATGTGCTAAAATAGGTGCCCAGCTCCCCGTCCCCCAGGGGTCCGGCAGCACCACACCTCTTACAGAGACAACACTCCACCAGTAGCCCTCGAGCAAGAGTGCCGGGGCTCTGTCGATGAGCCGGGCCCTGTGTGTTGCAAACAGAAAACAGCCTCCCCTTCTTCCCTGCTCTGAAATAAACTCCATTTGATTGTTCCGCACCCCTGATGAAATTTCCAGCAAATCTTGCAGTTTTTCCAGTCTAATGCTCCCAGGTATTAGGAAGGCCACTCCAGTCCTGGTACTGAAACTTTAATGGCTCATCCTGTTTAAAGACACTCCGTGGGCCAGGCACAGTGGGTGATTCAAACCTATAATCCCAGCATTTTGGGAGGCCAAGGCTGGAGGATCCCTTGAGTCCAGGAGTTGGAGGCAGCCTGGGCAACATAGCAAGATCCCATTTCTACAAAAAATACAAAAATTAGCTGGGCGTGGTGGCATGTGCCTGTAGTCCCAGCTACTCAGGAGGCTGAGGCAGGAGGATCACTTGAGCCCAAGAGTTCAAGGTTGCAGGGAGCTAGGATTACACCACTGCACTCCAACCTGGATGACAGAGCAAGACCTTGTCTCCAAAAAACAACAAAAAGAAGATAACTTCCCAGTGGGCCAGGGTGGGGTGGGTGCAGTTGGTTTTTGCTTTATTTTCTTTGCATTATCTTGTACTTCCCTCCTTATGCTGACTGTGTCAGACTCCTCTGAGGTTGGGGAGCGGACGCTTCCTGGTTCTGTAGCTGTGAGTACAGAGGAAAAGATCAGAAGGATCTTCTTTGGTGGGTCAGCCACAGGGGTCGCTGGTCCCCGTCTCAGTGCTGTTCCTTAGGGTGGGGGCCGGACTCCATGCAGGTGGCTGTGTCTCTTCCTCTCTTGGCTTCTACATCCTCCCAGCACAGAAGACACAAGATGTGTTCCAAAGCCCCATCCCCCCTCCCTGCAGGTACGGGCTCTCAGAGGCGGAGCTGAAGGATGTCTTGTCCTTGGACGACGAGGTCCTACAGGCCGTGCACCTGGACTGGACCCCGCCCAGCAAGGAGCTGCTGCGGTTCCCACCCCTGCTGTGGGTGCGGCTCCGTCGGGATCTGGGCTACTGCTTGGCCCGGCGGCCCGTGCACGGCTTCACGCTCCTGGCCGTCAGCCACAGGTAGGTCCAGGTGGCGGTGGCGGTGGCGACACTGTCTGGGTAGGACCCCAAGAATGAGAACTCACTGACCGAGCGCCTACCTCTCTGTGCCAGATCCTTCCTCACTCCCAATTCTCAAAGATTCAAGTCCAGTGTATTCAGAATTCTAGGGTTTCCACACCAGAGACTCCTACACAATGAACTTGTTTTTGAAATTGAAGTGAAATTCACATAACATGCCATTCACCAATTTAAAGTGAACGATTCAGTGTCATTCAGGACACCCGCCATGTTGTGCGGCCATCACCCACTCTGTCTAGTTCTAAAATACTTTCCTCACATCCGGAGAAAACCCCATCCCCATTAGCAGTCACTCCCCACTCCGCTGCCCCAGCCCCTGGCAACAACTCATCTGCCTCCGGGAAGACCAGTGGCCACCTCTGAGCTCCATGGGCCTCCCAGGTTCATCAGCCTGTGTCCCCTCTCTGCAGACAGCTGGCCGAGGTGGCCCTCGAGCGCTACCTGTCGGGGCCCGAGGGAGCCAAGAGGCACAGCATCTTGGCTGACTTTTTCTCAGGCGCCTGGGGCCAAGGCACCAAGAAACTTATCACCTTGCCGCTTGTGGGGACACCCCTGAACTTGGACCACGAGGTGAAGTCCCCGGGACCCCTGCTTCCCACCTGCAGCCTCCACCCTGCAGAGCCGGCAAGGCCACGGCTACCCAGTGTGGCATACTTCCCTCCGTCCTTCCTTCTTTCCCACTCAAAATGCCCTCCTTGGCCGGGCACGGTGGCTCACGCCTGTAATCCCAGCACTTTGGGAGGCCGAGGCAGGAGGATCACTTGAAACCAGGAGTTCAAGACCAGCCTGGGCAACACAGAGAGACCTCGTCTCTACAAAAAAATAATTAAAAAAAAAAATTAGCCAGATGTGGTGGCACACACCTGTAGTCCCAGCTGCTGGGGAGGCTGAGGCAGGAGAATCACTTGAACCTAGGAGTTCGAAGTTGCAGTGAGCTGTGATTGCACCACTGCACTCCAGCCTGGGCAACAATGAGATCCTAAAAATCTTTTAACTTTGAAATAATTTTAGATAAACCAAAGAGTTGCAAGAAGAGTACAGAGAGTTCCCATGGACCCTTTCCCTAGATATTGAAATCTTATATAATCATATACAATGATCACAACTAGGAAATCACACTTTTAATTCTTTGGTTATAGCTCAATTTTTTCTTTTTCTTTGTCTCCCCTGCTGGACCGGGGAGGCCGGAGGCAGGGCCAGACCCTGATTCTTTTCTTTCCTCTATCCAGTGACTCAGAGACCCTCTTCTGTGTGCCTAGAGCCCCTACAGTCTCAGCCTCCTCCTGTCCCCTGAGTACATAGTTTGACCCTCTTTCTGGTCTCCCAGTTTCGGGACCTCTTGTCACAGTTCATCCTCCCAAGGAATGCTCTGACAATCCAACCTGATCATGCCTCTCCTCTACCACCTTCTATACCTCCCCAGTGCTCTCTGTCTTGAGCTAGACCTCCAGCCTGATGTTCACCTTCATGACCTGCCGCCTAAAACCTCCCCAATCTCATTCCCCACTGTGCTTCTCTACCCGGCCTGCCACATTAATAATTCAGTCCTGGCATTCTGTTCCTTTGCCCTGGAATGCCACTGTTTTCTGACACATTTGCCAGACAGACTCCTGCTTGTCCTCTGAGGCCCAGCTCCAGTGCCCCCACCTTCAGGAAACCTTCCTTATTTCCCCAGGAAGTGTCACACACCACCCCCTTGGACTCTCTTCTCCCCATATCCCCTCCCCTACCCCAGCCCTGGCCATGGGGGACGAAGGGTATGTTGGTCTCCCATTGTGTCACTGTCCCCTCCAGCACTGTCGGGCCTGGCCCATGTTTGTTTCCAAGCTGCAGCCTCCCTTCTCCCCTGCCAGGTGGCCCCGCAGCCCCTGTGGTTCTCGGACACGGTTGCAAACGTGTGGAAGCTGGAGGAGTTGCCCTGTCACCTGCTCCACTCGGGCCGCTGGGAGGAGCTGAAGCAGGAGGTGCTGGGTAAGGGCTGCCCCATCTCAGAGGGCATTGGGCCACACAGGAGGCCCAGGGAGACACGGGCAAACGTGGACATCCTGGGCTCCTCTTAAGGCAGAGGTTCTCGCAAGAGACCATTCTGCACCTGGAGACACTTGACAGTGTCTGCAGACAGTTTTGCTTGTCACGACTGGGGGAAAGGGGCTACTGGAATCTAATGAGTGGAGGCCAGGGATGCTGCTCAACATCCCACAGTGCACAGGACACCCCACCGCAGTGAATGATCTGGCCCCAGATGTTGAGTGCAGAGGGTGAGAAACCCTGCCTCAGCACAAGAGACCCTGTCTGTCTCTCTGTCCATCTATCCTTCCATACATCTATCCATCCAACCATCCATCCTCCTGTCCATCCATCCATCCAACTATCAGTCCATCCATCCATCCATCTGTCCTTCCATACATCTATCCATCTGCCCATCCATCTTCCCATCTGTACATCCATCCGTCTATCCATCAGTCCATCCATCCATCCATCCATCAGCCCATCCATCCATCCATCCATCCATCCATCCAACTATCAATCCATCCATCTGTCCTTCCATACATCTATCCATCCACTCATCTATCTTCCCATCTGTCCATCCATCCATCCATCTACCCACCCATCCATCTTCCTGTCTGTTCATCCATCCATCCATCCATCCATCCATCCATCTTTGTGTCTGTTCACCACCCATCTATCCATCCATCTATTCGCCCTTCCATCCATCCATCCACCCACCCACTAATCCATCCCTGTGATTCTCAATCAAGGGAGACTTTGCCCCCCGGGGACACTTGGCAATGTCTGCAGACATGTTTGACTGTCACCCTTGGGGGCAGGGGTGCTACTGGCTTCTTGTGGGTGGAGGCCAGCCTTGCTGCTCTACATCCCACGATGCACAGTTCAGCGCCCGCACACACACATCCCAGAGAATCATCCAGCCCCAACGTCAGTACTGCGGAGCTAGAGCCCTGGATGAATTGGGGAGGTGATTTTCTGCCCCCTGGATGAGCTGGAGGTGGGTGTGTCCTTCCCTCATTATCCCCCCTTTTGCTCTGCAGGCAGCATGAGCTGGATTTCTTGCCAGGGCCTCTCCGGGGAGACTGAGGACCTGCTGGATGATTTCAACCTGTGTGCCCCTTACCTGGACTGTCCTGAGGTCAGCCTGGTCCGTGAAGCCCTCCAGCTCTGCCACCCGGCCGTGGAGCTCCGAGGCACCCGTGAGTCTGCACGGCCTGGCCAGGGGGCGGGGTTGCTCTGCACAGACCTCTAGAAACCCACTCTGCTGCCTGTGCTGCGAGGGGGATTTTCCTTAAACCTCTCCCCTTTCCCGGTGAAACCGGTAGGTTTTCTTCTAGCACTTCTGGAATTTTGAATTGAACCTGGGAGAGCAGCGCCCTCCCCTCACCCTGGGCCGGCACCTTTCTCTAGAAAGGGCCAGACAGGAAATATCTCAAGCAGAATTGAGGAAATTGTGTAGGTACTTATATAACGAGAGAAAACAAAGTTCCTACATATTTGTATTGATGAAATTCAAAATATAATAATAATGACAGCAGAATTTAGGGTTGAAAATTGGTTTCCTGTCATTCAGTCCATTGCAAAGACATGGCTGTAGGAACTTTTATTTTGGAGACAGGGTCTCACTCTGTTGCCCTGGGTAGAGTGCAGTGGCATCATCATAGCTCACTGTAGCCTCAAACTCCTGGGCTCAAGCGATCCTCCTGCCTCAGCCTCCTGAGTAGCTGGCACTACAGGTGCCTGCCAAGATACCCTACTGATTTTTCTGTTCTTAGTAGAGACGGGGGGAGGGGGGGAGTCTCACTCCTGCTCAGGCTGGTCTCGAACTCCTGAGCTCTAGTGATCCTCCCATCTTGGCCTCCCAGAGTGCTGGGATTACAGGTGTGAGCCACCGCGCCCCACAGGAATCATTTTGGACCAGAGCCCCTCTTCTTACTGGCTATGTGAACTTGTGCAAGTTGCTTAACCTCTGTGCCTCAATTTTCCTCTTTATAAACTTGGAATAATAATTGCGATATCTCTATGTAGTAAGCAGAAAACTGCTCCCCTAAAAGGTATATAGTCCTACCTTGGTATCCATGGGGGATGAGTTCTAGGTCTCCTGTGGATACTAAAATCCGGGGACACCCAAGTCTCTGATATAAATAATGTAGTATTTGCATATAACCTACACACATCCTCCTGCACACTTTAAATCTCTCTAGATTATTTAAAGTGCTTAATACAATATAAACAGTATGTATATAGTTGTGATACTGTATTGTTTAGGGAATCCTGACAAAAGTCTGTACATGTTCAGTACAAGTGCAATTTTTTTATATTTTTAAAAAATTCTTTAACATTTCATTATCAAGATTCAAATTTTTAAAAAAAATTATTTTGGTCTATGGTTGGTTGAATCCAGGGATGCAGAACTCACAGATACGGATTGCATCTCACAGGGCTGACCGTGTTACTTCCCCATTGCTGCAACCTGTGATTGTTACCTTGCATGGCAAAAGATGTGATTAAATTAAAGATTAATTAAAGACCTTATTAGCTGGGCGTGATGTGGTGGTGCACCTGTAGTCCCAGCTGCTTGGGAGGCTGAGGTGGGAGGATCACTTGAGCCCAGGAGTTAGAGGCTGCAGTGAGCTCTGATGGTGCCATTGCACTCCAGCCTGGGTGACAGAGCGAGAGTCTGTCTCCAAAACTGAAAGGAAATGAAACAAAATGAAATGAAATGTAAAAACACACACAAAAAATGTGAAATCCCAACTGTGATACAACCTGAGCTGGGGGCGAGGTGGGGATTGGCGTGTTGGGCTGCAGAGTGCTTCTTGAAGAAGCGACCTTTGGGCTAAGCTGAGGACGAGGGGTTGGTTGTGTGACACAAAGTAGCAAATGTCAGAGGCCATGTGTGCTCATGGCCGCTTGCCGGCATAATTTCACGAAGTTCCTGACTCTGTGAGGCAGCTCTGTGAAAAAATGCTTTGAAGACAAAACACAATAGAGCAGGGGGCCCCCATGTCTCTTGGCTGAGTCACTCTATTCCTTAAAAGATAAATGAATGTGGCCTTGGCTTTTTTCTACACAAAAAATAACATCTGACGGGGTTAACGAATATGCTTCTGTGATCTAAGATCAGATGCACTCTTATATCCAAACCTTGATGTGCTGCTGCTGGAATGTAACTTCCGAGGAAGTCTGATGTGATTTTGCACGTCCTAAACCTCCACCACCTGGGCTGAAACACTGTCCTGGGCAGTGTGATTGAACCCATCTGAACGGCTGCTCCCGGGCTACAGGTCCCGGTTTGTAGTCCTCAGTAAGACTTCTGAGTAAAACTAACCGGAATTCTTTAAAAGCTTGATTCCCCCCTTCCTTAGTCAACAGTTGCTATGAGAAAGGGGGAAGATGGGAAAGTGTTCCAGGCAGAGGGAACAGCGTGTGCAAAGGCCCTGAGGCTGGAGACCACCGGGTGCTTGAAGTAGGGGTGAGGGTGTCTGAATGGCAGAGGAGGCAGGAGAGGATGGCAGGGGCCAGCACCCAAGGTGTTGGGTCTTCTCTTCTGTCCAGAAGCCCCTGCAGAGCGTGGGGACTCAACCCAGGTGACTTAACTGACGTCCCCTTTGTTGCAGAGCGGAGCCTGCTGTACACGGAACTCCTGGCCAGACTCTATTTCTTCGCCCCCTGGCATGAAACACTGGTGGGGCCTGCTAAGCTGGTTCCGGGTGTGCCCACACCCTGTGCTGGTGCCCCTTGGAGGATTCCTCCAGCCCTGGGGAGGACCCCTCCGGGCGACCCTGACTGGATGTCACAAAGGTGAGTCTCCCCAGCACAATAAAAGTCCTGCCAGGCCCCTGCTTCCCTGGAGGCAGTGGCTGGCAGGGGTTTGGGGGCTGCTCTCTGGGGCTCCCCTCTGCCAGTGGGAAGGTCCCAAGGGTGCCATCAGGGCCTGCCCCTGCTGTCTCATGCAGAATTGGCTCTCTCTGTGCCCCAGGGACTTGAGATGACTGGTGTAAATACTGCTAATGAGCCTGCAGCTGGAGGATGCCTCCTACCTTCCATCTCCAGGAGCTTAGCACCCACCTTGCAGGTAGTCTCTGCAACCGAAAGGCTCATAGTAGGAAGTGTGGAAGTTAGCACTTGACGCCTGGCTGGCCCCTGAGGGGCTGATGGAACTGTACCTGCTCCTGGGGCCCCGGGATGTCAGGGAGAGAAGATTTAGTTTTTGCCTCCGATTTGTTATCCATTTTTTTCTTTCATTGACCCCATACATTCATCCATCCAAACTACCCACCCACTCTTCCATCTATGCATCCATCCACTCAGCCACCCACCCTCCCACCCTTCCATTCATCCCTTGACCCTTCCTTCCTTCCATTCATCTATCCACCCACCTTTCCATCCATCCATCTATCCATCCATCCACTCGCCCTTCTATTCATCCATCCATCTATCTGCCCACTCAGCTTTCTATTCATCCATCCATCCAACCACCTGCTCTTTCTTCCATCCATCCATTCATACATCCACTTACCCACCCACCCTCCCATCCATCCATTCATCCCTTAACCAACCTACCTACTTTCCTTCCTTCCTTTCTTCCCTCCTTCCTTCCATTCATCTATCCACCCATTAGTTATCTGTGCTTCTATTCATCTTTCTACTCATATATCCTCTCATATATCTACCCCTCTGCCCACTTCCCCTTCCATTTTCCTCATCCAGCCATCTTCCATCCACTCACTTACCCCTCCACCCATCCATGCACTCAGCCGTTCATCAACTTGCCTGCCATCTAGAAACTGATTCATCCATCTACCTGCCTACCAACCTGTCCATTCACCCACCCACTCATCTCACCAGCCACCTGTCTCTCCACCTCCATTCGCCCATCCTTTTGTCTCCCCATCCACGGTCTCTCACATTAATTGTGAGACCACTGAATACAATTAGCTTGGGGTTCACATGTCACAGTCATTACTATGCAGGCTCTTTCTGTACCACATGACCTGGTAGCCAAAGCTGCACTCCCTAAGCACATTAGTTCCAAAATAGAAATTCTGAGAGATGCTAAGTACAATGCATGGAGAATGAGACATAGGGGCAGCCCTATGTGTTAAGAAGGATTCTGAGATGGAAGCTGGTTTAGTGGGAAAGTATGTGTGTTTGTTAGGATATAGGTTCAGATGTTGTAACAAAGGCTGAAATAGCAGTGGCATAAATAGAGAAGTTTATTTCTCTCTCATGTAACAATTCAAGCAAAAACAGATGTAAAATGGAGTCCATAGGGTGTCTGGGACTCATATTCCTTCAATTTGGTTGCTCTGACATTTTCAGTGTGGAGCCATTCTCATTGGCCCAAGGTGGCTGCACTAGCTCTTACCATCACGATGGCATTCCAGCAAGCAGGAAGTGGGAAGGAGGAGTGGATGGCAGGCTCCTTCCTTTTGAACACATGACCTAGAAGTAGAGTGGATCATTTCTTCTCTCTCATGGGCTAGAATGTGGATATCGTCAACTATAAGGGAGCCTTGGAGATCCAGTCTTTATGTGGATAACCATGTACTCAGCTAAAACCTTTGGGCTTTGGGGTTTTATTACTAAAGTTCGAATGATAGAATGGCTATGGGGGCACAAATCACTCAGAGTGCTGTGATTGATTAGTGATGTCTGCCATGACAGTAGAGGGGCCTCAAATCACATATAGTGCTGTGATCGATTAGTGATGTCCGCCATGGCACAGGCCTAGGAAGCTACAGCTCGGAGTGATGATTTTGTCATCTTTACGGCAGGGAAATGTTTTGTGCTTCAGACTCCCTGTGCCCCACCATACATCCTCTAGTCACATTGAAGTTAATAAAGTTCCTACCTGCTCTGGGCTTCAGTTTGTTCATTTTTAAAAAGCAAGAGTTTAACTTAATTATTTCCAAGGTCACACAGTGAGTGTGACAATAAAAAAAGAAACAGAAAAACAAGAAAAGAAAACAAATTCCATCTGCTCATTCTCCATCTCAGTGAGGTGGGAACACAACCCTGGATTCTCAAAGCTGCGCTGGCTCTGATTTAACACTCCCTGCACCATTTAACATATGGGGATACTGAGGCACAGAGAAGGAAAAGGACTTCCTGTGCTTACTCAATGACAGTCAGAAAGTCTGGTTTCTTAATATCTGGACTGATGTTTTCTCTAATATAATGTGACTCCTCTTTCTCTCTCCAGTGATGTTTCAACCAAAATCCATCCGGCAGAGAGCCTTGGGCTGTGTTTGCCCAAACTATTGGCAAATAATTTTTCCTTATGACCTTTATTTTTTCACACAGGTCAAATTCAAAGAGAAGTCAGAAGCAGGGTCCTCATTCTCAACCAATATAATCCACCCCTGCTTTCTTTTTAGAGACAGAGAGACAGGGTCTCACTATGTTGCCCAAGCTGGTCTTGAACTCCTGTGCTCAAGCGATCCTCCCAAAGTGCCAGGATTACAGGCATGAGCCACTGTGCCTGGCCTATATTTCTATTTTTGGGTCGTATCCAACTAGGACAGGGTTTCTCAACCACGGCACTGTTGACGTCTGGGCTGGATCATTCTCTGTGGTGGGGGTGTCCTGTGCATTGTGGGGGTGTTGAGCAGCATCCTTGGCCTCCACTCACCAGATGCCAGTAGTACCCTTGTCCGCAGTTGTGGCACCCCAAAATGTCTCCAGACACCAACGTGTGTCCCCTGGGGGACAGAATCAGCCCTGGTTGAGAGCCACTAGACTAGACAGACAATTATGACTGAGCTGCAGTTCAGTCCTTTTTGCTACCTAAGAGCAACATAAATATCACAGGCAGCCCAGAGTTTGAATCTGGGCGTCTGACTGCGCTGACTTTGAAATCCTAGCTGTGTGGCTTTGAGCAAGGGACTGAATCTGTCCATGCCTCAGTTTTCTTATCTGTGAAGTGGGGGCTTATGAGAGAAGCCCGTGGCTGAGCACTTGGACACAGGATCTGAGGTCATTCCTGTTGTCTCTGCGTGGCTGCAGGCATCACTGCCATGGCGTGGGGTGTGGAGGAGATGCTGCTGGTGATTGGCACCCAGGATGGCATCGTGGCTGTGTGGGACATGGAAGAGCGGCAGGTGATGCACATTCTAACTGCACACACAGGTGAGGCTTGCGAAATGGGGTTTATGGTCAGCTTATTTCTAGTGTTCCATAGGGAACAGTCTCTCCCTAGAACCCCTCCCCCACAGATTCACTTCTCTATATCAAAACTCTGGCCTTTGTTCCTGCATCAGTTAGCCAGAGCTGCATAACAAACCACCCCAAAACACAGTGGCTTCAAACAAGCTGTTTCTTTAGCTCGCCTTCTGAGAATTGGCAATTCAGGCTGGGCTCAGCTGGGCAGTTCTGCTGCTCGTGCATCTACAGTCGGCTAGCGGATGCTCTGGGAGCCGGCTGAATCGGAATGTTTTCAGCTGAGACAACTCAGCTCTGCTCCACATGTTCTCTCATCTTGCAGCAGCCCAGCCCTGGCAAAGGCAGGGTTTCCAGAAAACAAGTAGAAGTTCACAAGATCCCTTAAGGCCCAGACTTGGAACTGGCATCCTGTCACATTCTATTGGCCAAAGGAAGTCACAAGAACAGTCCAGAGTAAATGAGTAGGGAAACAGGCTTCATCTTTTGATGGGAGGAGCCACGAGGTCACGTCACCAAGGGTATGGATCAGGGAGGGTAAAGAATTGTGGTCCTTTTTTGCCATTTGTCTACCTCAGACCCTTAGCAAGACTTTTCATTTCTGCATAGTTCCTCTACAGATATGGTATTTATTTAGTCAATTATTGAGTGCCTACTGTATACAAAACCCAGTTTTGGGTGCTAAAGAGCGAGTAGGATAGACAAGTATTCATATATATAACTCAAGGGTCTTCCCTTTGGGAGAGAGGATTCCCAAAGCAGAGTTGAAAACTGGCTCCCTGAGTGGCATCCCGTAGCTTGAAAGTACATAAGACCACATTGGCATTTATGACTCACAGGTATTTGTTGACTCTGTTACTATTTGTTGAGAGTAGGGGGTATGTTTTAATCAACATACTCAATGCTTATAAGTTTAAAAAAACTTTATTTGTTTAAAAAATAAAGCAAACAGGGTCAAACCACGGAATACCAGCTTTAGAAAGAATCTAGCATAGCATCTTTAATTAAAAAAGGGTAAGGATGAGAAAGGACTAAAAAGTTGAACTAAATTCCTACTAAATAGGATTTATTCAATTTTTTAAAAAATGTAAAGGTGTGCCCCCTAAAGCTCTGTCACCAAGATAATTCATTTTAGTTTTAATTTTTTTATCTTTATTTTTTAGAGACAGAGTCTCACTACATTGCCCAGGCTGATCTCAAACCCCTGGGCTCAAGCGATCCTCCTGTCTCAGCCCCCACAGTAGCTGGGACTACAGGCGTGTGCCACTGCATCTGGCTAATTTTCTCTTTTTTATAGAGATAGGGTCTCGCTTTTGCTCAGGCTGGTCTTGAACTCCTGACCTCAAGCAATCCTCCCGCCTTGGCCTCCTAGAGTGCTGGGATTACAGGCATGAGCCACCATGCCCAGCCTCCATTGACTTTTTTTAGCAACTTTATTGAGGTATGATTTATGTACTATAATTTACGTGTTGTAAATGTACAATTCAATGATTTTTTAGTAAATTTATTGAGTTGTGCAATCACCACCATCCAGATTTGGAACATCTGTCTCACCCCAAGAAGACTCCTCCTGCCCCGATAGGTTGATCCCCAGCCCAGCCCCTGGCAGCTACGATCTGCTTTCTGTCTCTACGGATCTGCTTATTCTGGACATTTCATATAAATGGAATTGCGGGATATGTTGTTATTGTATTTGGCTTCTTTCACTTACCATAATGTGTTGAAATTCATCCATATTGTTGCATGTATCAATAATTTGTTACTTTTCCTTGCTGAGTAGTATTCCATGTCTAAATTAACCATGGTTTGTTTATCCATTCATCAGTCTATAGATGGATATTTATATTGTTTCCAGTTTTCAGCTATTATAAATAATACTGTTATGATCCATCAGTTTTTTTTTTTTTAAGACAGAGTCTCACTCTGTCACCCTGGCTAGAGTGCAGTGGCATCATCGTAGCTCACAGCAACCTCAAACTCCTGGGCTCAAGCAATCCTCCTGCCTCAGCCTCCCAAGTAGCTGGGACTACAGGTGTGAGCCACCACACCTGGCTAATTTTTTTATTTTTAGTAGAGAAGGGGTCTCGCTGTTGCTCAAGCTGTTCTTGAACACCTGACCTCATGCAATCCTCTCGCCTAGGCCTCCCAGAGTGTTAGGTTTACAGGCTCGAGCCACCGTACCCAGCCGAATCTCTTTTTACTGTGATCAGTATTTTTTCTTTCTGTTTAATGTTTCCAATGAGTGGGAATCTTGAATGGGAGAGTATGAACATTTCTGTGGGTTTTAAGAAGTGTTATCTTACTGCTTTCTGAGCAGTCTGTAGCAGATTAAAACATTCCCCAATCCAAAAGCTGCCAGCATTAAATGTTTTCATTTTACCTTTTTTTTCTTGGGGTGGGGGTGGCATAGATACTGATAACATATTAATATCAAATCAGATTCCCTTCATTTTGTTATCATCAGAATCACTATTTTCCCATAGGTCTGTTCAATACTTACATTTCTTTTTGTGTGAACCACCTGTTCATGACCTGGCCCTATTTTCCAATGGTGATCTTGATTCATATTTTTTAAATTCAGCAAACTCTTATTTATAATCAGAAAAACTCAGTAATTGATTTTTTGGAAAAAAACACCCCCAAAACCTCATAGATGTATGTAATATGGAGAGTGAAAGTTTCCTGTCTCATGGTGGCATGCTAGAACTGGATTATACTGGCTCAGAAGAGATGATTGTGGAATTTTCAGGAGTCTTGTGAGGCGGGTGTCAAACACCGCCATCATTAAACAGTAAATGACAAAAACTTGCAGTTAATACACTATATTGAAAGAAGGTAATAAGTACTCAAAATGCATCATTTTCTAATTATTTTGTCATACTTTACTATTCCGTGTGCACGTGGCTGTTGTATCCATGTGGAGGAAACAGTGTGTGTGCTGCTGAGTGTCTCTTCCCAACTCCACATTCAATGATACCACGTTAGTGGCTTGAAATCAACCACCGTGGGAATATTTACACCATGGAAACTGGCAAACACTACACATCACCGCAAAGCACCCCTCTTAGAGAGCCAGGTGTTAAACATTTACCAGCCTATTGTTGTTCTAACTTCCCTTAGGGCGTGTTTAGTTCATATTTCTTCTTCTTTTTTTTTTCTTCTTTAATCCAGGCTTTTGGTTGCGATACTATGACAAGTGGTAGCCTTCTTCTTTCATTTATTTGTATAGTCTTTCTAAATTGGAGTTCTATGTAAAAACTCAGTCCTACAGAAAATAATTTGAGCAACTACCTTCTCAGTAGCTAGCTCCATTCCAGATGCATAGCAAAGAATCAATTCATTTCACATAACGGATGCCTGAGCAGTAGGATTTAATTCTCACAGAACCCTAGTGGAGAAAGGATAAAGAGAAACTTTTATACACGTACACATGTATTAAAATATCCAATGAGCATTGTTTTTAATAGCCAAAAAATGTAGAAGAAATATATATTCATAAGAAAGCTGAATAAATAAGCAGTAATAATAACAGTACTTCATAGCCTGTAATCCCAGCAATTTGGGAGGCCGAAGTGGGAGGATCACTGAGGCCAGGAGGTTGAGACCACCATGGGCAACATAGTAAGATCCCATCTCTACAAATAATTTAAAAAATTAGCTGGGCATGGTGGTGCACGCCTGTGGTCCCAGCTACTCGAGAGGCTGAGGCCGGAGGATCACTTGAGCCCAGGAGTTTGAGACCCGCCTGAGCAATATAGCAGGACCTGGTCTCAAAAATAAAATCAAATAAAAATGCAGGCACTATTCTTAGCTCATAGGCATACAAAAAGAGGCAGCAGATTGGTGTTGGCCCCTGGGCTGTAGTTTGCCAATCCCTGTTCTTGGGGAATCTCCTAAATTACTGGTCTTCACTTTATTATCTTTGAAATAGGAATTATCATCCTTGCCAAATAGTCACAGAGATAGAGTGGGCCAGGTTCGAGGATAGGGAGGGATGATTTTGTACACAGATGAGTCAGTCCACACAATCCCCAGCTGTTAAGTTCTTCCAGTCTAGCAGGAAAGAGGGGCAATTAGGTAGCCATGAGAAATTTTGGTTGGTGTTATGACAAGACAAAAATAAGGGGCTCTGCTACTTGGGAGGCTGAGGTAGGAGGATCCCTTGAGCCCAGGAGTGAGTTTGAGGCCAGTCTGGGCAACATAGCAAGACCCCTTCCCAAAAAAAAAAGGGGGGGGGCCAGGCATGGTGGCTCACACCTGTAATCCTAGTACTCTGGGAGACCAAGGTGGGAGGACCACTTGAGGTCAGGAGTTTGAGACCAGCCTGAGCAAGAGTGAGACCCCCTCTCTACAAAAAATAGAAAAATTAGGCAGGCATGATGGCACATGCCTGTAGTCCCAGCTCCTTGGGAGGCTGAGGCAGGAGAATCACTTGAGCCCAGGAGTTGGAGGCTGCAGTGAGCTATGATGACACCACTGCACTCCACACTCCAGCCTGAGTGACAGAGCAAGACCTTGTCTCTAAAAAAAAAAGAAAGAATGAGAAAGAAAAAGAAAATTAATTAAATAAATAAAAATAAAATCAGCAAAGGGAAGGGGTGCATGCAACAGAGATCAGGAGACCCTAGGTGTGTCAGCTTCCGGTTCTCCTCTCAAAGTGCAGTCTTGTGGACTGCTCTTAATTCTCCCAGCAACAGTGGGTGACAATATGCATGGTGCACTGCCTACCAGCGAAGCTCCCCTGAGCTTTGGTATCCAGGGTTTTTGCCGGGAGTCGGTCACATAGACATGGCTGACTATCCTTGCTCCAGGGCGACCAGGGGAGGGCTTCCCTTAGCCTACAGCCCCTCCATAGGTCAAGGTGATACCATATGTCCCAAAGCTCCCACCATAAATCACTTCGTTACTATGTGGTGTAACCCAAAACCTCCAGGTAAGCAAACCATTCTTATCAGACAGCACATTGCAAGTGCTTAGAGGTCACCTCCCAAGAGTAGGTCAAGGCCAAACCTTTCATGTGCAGCGTGTGGTCAAGCCAGGCCTGCTGAGAATCTTTCTGTGCACAAGAATGTAATGCAGATATCCTTGTACAGTAGACGTGTGTCATCAGACAGTTGCTAAAATGAGATGATGTATGTGAAGCACATAGCATAGCGACTCGTGAGAGTTACTGTCATAATAGTAGCTAATACTTGGGTGGTTACAATGTGTCAGAACCTGTCCTAAGGGATTTGCAGGTGTTAACTCTTTTACTTCTCAGCAATAGCCCAGGGAGGTAGGCACTGTCATTATTCTCATTGATAGATGCAGAAACTAAGGCACAGAGAAGTTAAGTAACTTGCCTGAGGTCACACAGCTGTAAGTGGAGGGGCTGGGGTTTGAACCCAGAGTCCGGCTTGACTCCACGCTCTGAAACACGATGCTTCCCTGCATCAGAACATCTGTTTACTCACCAATATGCTGTTTCTGAATATCTGGAAGAATTGATGGCGCACCTCTCTTACAAGCAAATAGTGCCTGTGACAGGGCAGGACGCCCGCTTGAATGGTATCACGTTCACCAGGCACACACGGCACCTGAGCTGATGGTGCCGACGGAAAGGGGCAAATCAACTGGTGACCCATGGTGTTCCAAGGACAAAAGTCTTTTTCTTTTTTTTACTCGAGACAGGGTCTTGCTTTGTTGCCCGGACATGAGGTTCAGTGGCAAAATCGTAGCTCGCTGCAGCCTCAAACTCCTGGGCTCAAGCGATCCTCCTGCCTCAGTCTCCCTAGTAGCTGAGACTACAGGTGCATGCCACTATGCTCGGCTAATTTTCCTACTTTTTGTCGAGATGGGGTCTCGCTATGTCGCTTACAAGCCCCGGCGCCTTGTAAGCCCCGCCCAAGATGGCAGCCCCGCGGGGCGCAGGGAGCGGGGCGCGCCGGGTGACGTCACCCCGCCGACGCCGACGTGGCCTCAGGAGCGCGCCCCACGTGTCCCTCGCCGCGCCCCCTCCGCCCGCCCCCTCCGCCCGTCCCTGCCCTGAAAACCCTGTTCCAAGATGGCGGCGCCCAGCGGAGGGAGCGGCGGCGGCGGCGCGACCCTGTGGGCCGTGCTGCTCCTTGGGGCTGTGGCGCTGAGGCCGGCGGAGGCGGTGTCCGAGCCCACGACGGTGGCATTTGACGTGCGGCCCGGCGGCGTCGTGCACTCCTTTTCCCAGAACGTGGGCCCGGGGGTAAGTGCCACCGCCGCCCCGGGCATCGGAAGCGACGGATGGTGCCGGTCGGTGGTCCGGGGAGGCTGAAGAAGGGGCGAGGCCTGAGGAGGGGGTGCGGCACTGTGGGGGTGGGGTCGTCACTGCACTAATAGCAGGCGGGGCGCGCTGGGGGCTGGCGACGTTGAGGGGGCGTGGTCACGAGCCTCAGCGCCCGTCTCACCTGTCACCTGCCCAGAGTGTCCTGGCAGCCCGAGAAGGGGGGAGAGGGCAGTGAGGAGAGCGACGGGAGGCTGAGGGGTATTTCCCCTTCCTGCGCCTGCCAGGGGTCAGTCGCTGCAGCGCCGACTAGGGAGGAAGTGCTCTTTCCTTCCCTTGCACGAGGTCCCACATCACGTGAGGCCAGGCCCTCCTTACCTGGAGGCAACGGGCCTGGGTCTAGCCCAGCTCTGTCCCCAGCTTGTCAGCAAAGTCCCTTCCTCTCCCAGCTTCCCTTTCACCGCCTGTAACAGCGGTATCAGTAGTTGCTGTTGTCGAGTACTTCCTTATAGCCAGATACGCTGCTAAGTTCTTTATATGTCAGACCCGTTTTACAGATGAGGAAATACAGGCTCGGAAAGGTTTTCACTTGTCCAGGGCCCACGGGTATCATTGCTTCCAAAGCCCATGTTCCTAGAGGGGTGGGTGTTGGAGGGGGTGACCTCCCTCTTTCTGTTCCTTGTGTCCCAGAAGCCACGTGGGTTGTCTGTCCTGACCCAGGAGCTGCTCCACAGTAAGGAGGCAGGCAAGGGACTTAGAGGCCTTGCAGGGCTGGCCTGCCCGGACACCAGCCAGAGGGATTGTCTTGACTCTAGATGTCCTAAGACCACCTTCTACCAAGCCTCTTTTCTCTTCCATTCTCTAGGACAAGTATACTTGTAAGTTCACTTACGCTTCTCAAGGAGGGACCAATGAGGTGAGTTGTTCAAAATTCCACATAGCTTACTATGACAGTATCTATTGTCATACAGAGACATTGTTCAAGGGATAGTGAAGTTGAGTCATGTGTGCATCGACTTACACTCATTCAGCTATTCCTCCTTCACCAATAAAAGGGAAAGTGCTCACGTTAAATAGTGACCACAGGTTCCACTGCCGTTATTCCACAGAGGGAGCAAGTGTCTGGACAAAAGGAAGGACGTGAGATGTAAATCTGCCATTCCCAGGAGCCTCTGTTAGGGGTGTTGTATTTGCCTTCTATGCTGTTTAACAAATTACCGCAAACTTAGTGGCTTAAAACAACACCCATTTATTGTCTCCCAGTTCTGTAGGTGAGAAGTCCGGGTCAGCTCAGCTGGGTGTTTCCTAAAACCGAGATCAAGGTGTCACTGGGCCGGGCTCTTAGCTAGAGGCTCTGGGAAAGAATCCTCTTGTAAGCAATTTCAACTGGTTGGCAGAAGTCAGTTCTTTGCAGTTGAAGGACTGAGGTCCCCGTTTCCCTGCTTGTTGTTTTTTCTATCTGGTGGCAAAAAGCAACAAAGATTCAAAGCGTGAGAACACAAGCACTGTTGACTGACTTTGAGGGGACCACGTGGCCAGGAGTGCAACTGGCCTCTAGGAGCTGATAGCGGCCCCTGACTGGCAGCAAGGAAGTGAGCATTTCGGTCCTACAACTTGGGGGAACTGAATTCTGCCACAACCAGAAGAGGACCCCAAGCTCTAGATGAGAACCCAGCCAACACCTGGATTCTAGCCTGTGAGATGCGGGGTAAAGGACCTAGCCACACCATGCTGGACCTTCAGAACTGTGAGCTCATAAATGGGTATTATTTTTAAGCTACTAAATAGGTAGGTGGTAATTTGTTATGCAGTGTAGTGGGTTGAAGGGTGGCCCCCAAAAAGATATGTCCACATCCTCATCCCCAGAACCTGTGCATATGACCAGATTTAGAAAAAGCGTCTTTGCAGATGTAGTTAAGTTAAGGATCTTGAGATGAAGACATCATCCTGGATTACCTAAGTGGACCCTAAATCCAGTGACAAGTGTCCTTATAAGAGACACACAAAGGAAATTTTATATGATAGAAGAGGAGAAGAAACACAAGGAAAGGCTGGGTGTGGTGGCTCACACCTGTAATCCCAGCACTTTGGGAGGCCATGGCAGGTGGATCGCTTCAGGCTGGGAGTTCAAGACCAGCCTGGGCAACAGAGGGAGACCCTGTCTCTACAAAAGGTTAAAAAATTAGCTGGATGTGGTGGCACGTGCCTGTAGTCCCAGCTACTCAGGAGGCTGAGACAGGAGGATCACTTGAGCCCAGGAATTGGAGGCTGCAGTGAGCTGTGATGACACCACTAAAAAAATTACAAAAGAAGGGGCCAGGCGCGGTGGCTCACGCCTGTAATCCTAGCACTCTGGGAGGCCAAGGCGGGTGGATTGCTCGAGGTCAGGAGTTCGAGACTAGCCTCAGCAAGAGCGAGACCCTGTCTCTACTAAAAAAAATAGAAAGAAATTATCTGGCCAACTAAAATATATAAGTAAAAAAAAATTAGCCGGGCATGGTGGTGCATGCCTGTAGTCCCAGCTACTGGGGAGGCTGAGGCAGTAGAATCGCTTAAGCCCAGGAGTTTGAGGTTGCTGTGAGCTAGGCTGATGCCACAGCACTCACTCTGGCCTGGGCAACACAGCGAGACTCTGTCTCAAAAAAAAAAAAAAATTACAAAAGAAGGAAACACAGGGAGAAAGCCATACCAAGATGGAGGCAGAACTTGGAGTGTTACAGCTACAGCCAAGGAACACTTGCAACCATCAGAGGCTGGGAGAGGCAAGGACGGATGCTCTTCTAGTGCCTTCAGAGGGATCGTGGCCATGCCGACCAATTATTTTGGATTTCCAGCCTTCGGAACCAGGAGAGCATAAATTTCTGTTTTTAGCCACCAAATCTGTGGTCAACAGCCCCAGTAAATGAACACACCGCAGCAGCAGAAAACAAATGCAGCTGGGACTACACTGTGGCAAATAAGTACTCTGTGAATCAAATACTTGTATTAAATTCTAGCTAGGTACTACTGCTTGGTTTTCGTCTGGAAGAAGAGCAGCAAGCGTTTGAGAAAAACCACAAGACAGACCTTCTCCTTGGAATTATTAGAAAGAACAACGCTGTCACTATGAAATCAGGAAAAACACCTTTCCTATTCCTAAAAGTGCTGTCTTCCTTAACACCCAGATGTTAGTAACTACTCCAACTGCAGAACATTCCGTGGCACCGAGTCCCGTAACAGTGTAGTCTAGAGATGGAGCTGCATGGGAACCCCAACGGCAGATGCCACTCATAGCCCTGACGCTGCCAGTGACATTCTCAGAGCCGTGCAGGCTGGTTCTGAGGCCACGAGCGTCTCCTCCTTGGCACTGTGGACACTGGGGCCAGATTGTTCTCTGGGGAGGGCCGTCCTGGGCCCTGCAGGTACTGAGCAGCGTCCCTGGTCTCCACCTGCCCCATGCCCGGAGCACCCTTTCTCCCAAGTTGTGACAACCAAAACTGTCCCCAGACATTGCCAGCTGCCCCCGCAGGGATGCCCATGAAATCCACTTTTTAAAAAAATTTCAAGTATACTTTGTAAATGAAAGTCGCAGTCCATTTGGGCCACTGTAACAGATTACCGTAGGCTGGGTGGCTTAAACAACAAACATCTGTTCCTTGCAGTTCTGGAGGCAGAGGTGAGGGTGCCAGCAGGGTCGGGGTATGGTGAGGGCTGGCTTCCTGATTGGGGATGGCCGCCTTCTCTCTGTGACTTCACATGGCAGAAAGAGGGCAGTAGAGCTCTCTGGGGTCCCTTTCATAAGGTCAGTAATCCCAGTGTGCGGGCCCTACCCCCATGACCTTATCACCTCCCCAAGGCCCCACCTCCTAAACCCATGAGACTGGGATTAGGTTTCAACATATGAATTTTAAGGGGACAGGAACATTGAGCCCATTGCAATTCCCAGTTTCAATATTTTAATAAAAGGTAGCAAACACTCAGCAACCTCCCTCCCAGCAGTGCCAGGGGTCATAGCTCTGCTGTGGAATGTCACCCCGCTTGTGTGACCTTCTCCCTGGCTCCTGGGGCAGTGGGCGCCCTGTCATTGTTCACTTTTCCTTCAACACCGCCAGGCCTCACCATTCTCCAAACCTTCCATCCCCTTGTGGGACAGTGCCAAATGTTGGAACATTCTCCCTGATGACAGTCCCCCAGGAGCGCCAGGGCTGGTCTGCACTCGCCCTCTGCCACGCTTCAGCCCCAAAGCAGCCTCTCTCTGTAGATAACTGATTCTTTGGACAATAAAATCACAGTCACACCACTGACATGGGGTTTCTTGGGTGCCCTACACTGTGCAGAGCCAGGTACACATTTTATCCTCACCCCAACCCCAGGGCAAACACTGTGCTGCTCGTCTCCCCATTTCACACTCGAGGACTTGGGGCCCAGAGGCTGGGTGCGGCCCCAGCTCCCACAGCTAAGAGATGTTAGAATGTCCCCAAAAGGCAGATCCCTGACCGCCAGGGACCAGGAAATGTCCAGTGTCACCAACAACTAATAAAAAACATATCAGGGCTGGGCATGGTGGCTCACGCCTGTAATTCTAGCACTTTGGGAGGCTGAGGAGGGAGGATCACTTAAGGCCAAGAGTTTGAGACTAGCCTGAGGAAGAGCAAGACCCCATCTCTATAAAAAATAGAAAAATTAGCCGGGCGTGGTGGCACACGCCTATAATTTAAGGTTGCTGTGAGCTATGCTGACGCCATGGCACTCTAGCCTGGGCAACAGAGTGAGACTCTGTCTCAAAAACAAAACTAAACAAAAAACCTCTGGCTTTTAAATTTGTTTGCATGCATAATTTTTTTAAAAAATGTTTAAATATTTGACCCGTGTTCAGGAACCCTTTAAGAGCAGTGGGAAACCTTCCCAGATATGGCTCACTGGATAAAGCTGTTTCTGGTGCTCAGAGGCCCTGGAGCCATGGACAGGTGTTTCTCAATTAAAAAAAAATATGTTGTGTTGGCAGGTATCCCCTGTAGCTGTCCTTTGTCCTTGTCATTGGAGTATAATTGGTGACCACATTTGTGCTCCCAGGCAGAATGCAACTAAGTGACCATTTACTCCCATTATAATTAACATCAAAATGGCCTTGTTTCTATTAATGCAAAAGCCCCCACGTTAAACCAGGAATCCCAACAATCAGAGTCCATTCCTACTCTTGGGGGAGGCCTGTAAACTCCTTTTATTAGCACAACCAAAAAATTGCCTGGGGCAGCCGAGAACACGACAGTGGGTTTTCCATTTCCATGTGGCCAGGTTTTCGGAGGCCCATGAAAATTGGAATAAACTGGTAGCAATGTGTTTTGGAACCGTTTTAAAATTTTAATTTTTTTAAATTTAATTTTAAGCCTCACATCGTTCAAAAATAATGTTGAAGTATTAAAAGGTTTGTAGCACCCTCCATGTAACTGTGATTATTAAAATCTTGTGTTCTGGGCCAGGCACGGTGGCTCATATCTGTAATCCCAGCACTTTGGGAGGTCAAGGTAGAAGGATCACTTGGGGCCTGGAGTTCGAGACCAGCCTGGGCAATACAGCGAGACCTCTGTCTCTAAAAAATATATAAAAATTATGATGTGGTGGCATGCACCTCTAATCACAGCTGCTAGGGAGGCTGAGGCAGGAGGATCACTTGAGCCCAGGAGTTTGAGTTGTAGTGAGCCATGATGACGCCACTGCACTCCAGCCAGGGCGACAGTGAGATCCTGTCTCTTAAAAAAAAGAAAAATCTTGGTCTTGTTCAAGGACTTCTTTTTGTTCATAGAAGCAAGCATGAATATATTGTCTTTCTTATTTTTTTATTAATAGGCTTTATTTTTTAGAGCAGTTGTAGGTTCACAGCAAAACTGTGGAGAAAACGCAGGGTTCCCACATACCTGCTACCTCCCCCGCACACACCAAAGGCAGCATTCCCGTTGTCAGCTCCCCCATGGAGCGGGGCATTGGTTGCAATCGATGAACCTGCATGGACACGTCATCCTCTCCCAGGGTCCATAGTCTAAATCAGGGTTCATTCTTGGTGGTGTAACATTCTGTGGGTTTGGACAAATGTGCAGGGACATGTCTGCACCATTATAGCATCACTCAGAGCAGTTCCCCTGCCCTAAACCTCCCCTGTGCCCGCCTGTCCCTCCTCCCTCCCCCGAACCCCGGCAGCCACTGATCTTTTACTGTCACCATAGTTTTGCCTTTTCCAGAATGTCCTGTAGTTGGCATCGTACAGTGTGTGGCCTTTGCAGACTGGCTTCCTTCACTAAGCAACATGCATTCAAGGTTCCTCCCCGTCTTCAAGTAGCCTGACAGCTCATTTCCCTTTAGCGCTGAGGAACATTCTACTGTCTCGATGCCCCACCGTTTATTTGTCCACTCCCCTCTCGAAAGACACCTTGGGTGTTTCCGGCTTTTGGCGATTATGAATAAAGCTGCTATAAATATCCATGCGCAGGTTTTCAGCTCCTTTGGGTTAATACCTAGAAGCGCAATTCCTGGGTCAAATGATAAAAGCATATTTTGTTTTGTTTTCCCTTCTTTGTTTACTTAAGGAGGATAACTCACTGTTCTGCTCAGCTTTGTTATTGTATGCAACATTGTATCCTGGGGATTTTTTTGTATTCTATCTGCAGTGCTTCCTTTCAGTGGCGAAGTCTGGAAAAACTGTATCCAACAAGCGAAGAGTGTACATTGTACCCCTGAAGGGATTTCTCAGCCCCGCCACCTTCCCACCCCTCCGGGTCTCCAATGTCTGTTATTCCTTAAGTTAAACTTTCTGTTTTGGGATCATTATAGATTCACGTTCAGTTGTTAAAAATCACACAGAGAGGTCCCAAGCACCCTTGACCCAGGTTCCCCCGGGGGTGACACCCTCAAGACGCTCGTCACTGTCACAGAGGGACATTGACGTGGACATGGAGCCAACCCTCCCTCCTCCCGATCCTTGGGTCTGTGCATTTTCCATTTTGGCTGTAACTGTCGCAGTCCCACTGACGACATGGGAGAGCCCCAGTACCCCCTGCCCTCCCCACTCCGTGTTTCAGCCAGCAGGGGGCTTTTGCCCCTCTGACCTCAGAGAGAAAGGTCTCTCGCCGTACTTCAGTTGCGATCCTTTTTAATTCATGAAACTGGACATCTTTTCATGTATTGAAGAGACGTTCAGCTCTCCCCATACTTGGGAGCCTGTTGGGGCAGTTCCCAGGAGAGGCTCCACATTCGAAGGCGAGGACGTGGGACTGGTGAGTCCCCTGAGCACAGACAGACACCAAACTGCAGGCCACAGAGAGGGCAGGGCAGGGGGGTTGGTGGCCGGTCCCTGAGCTGGGGGGCACAGGAGAGGCGCCACCAGCTCTGCAGGACTGGAGGCAAAGCCGGAACTCTCCCAGAGTGCCCGTGTGTCTTGGGCTGACCCAAGCTTGTCTTCTTTCCCCAGCAGTGGCAGATGAGCCTGGGGACCAGCGAGGACCACCAGCACTTCACCTGCACCATCTGGAGGTGAGCGCGGACTGGGGAGGGGACGGCCGGGCTGCTGTGGTGTCGCCCGCTCCAGGTGGGGAAAGAAAGGGGAAGAGGACAGACAGACAGGTTCCTGCACCCCTGGATGGGGACACAGGGCAGTGTGCAGACTCAGGAAGTACAGGCAGGAGGGGCCTCCACACTGCGCAGGGGATTGGGGTCAGGAGTGCCCCCCAAGGAAGCGAGTTGAGGGTGAGGCCAAGGGCCCCGGGGAGCGTGTGCCCAGCAAGGGGCTGGAGCACCAGGGGAAGGGGCCGGGGAGGGCCCTGAGGGCGGCACGAAGTGACCAAAGGGCTTTTGGGGGCAATTTTTTTAAATCGAGATAAAATTCCCATAAAATATACCTTTTTGAAGTGTACGGTTCAGAGGTAGTTAGCACATTCAGAGGGTCGTACGACCACCACCTATCCAGTTCCAGAGCTTTCCCAACACCCCAAAAGGAAACCCTGCCCCCATTACCCATCACTCTCCATCTCCCCAAACCCCCAGCCCCTGTCACCCACAAATCCACATCCCATCCCTGTGGACCTGCCTGTCCTGGACATTTCATAGAAACGGAACCACATGCTGTGCGGGGACTGCAGCATCCTCCCGTAAATCACTCAGTTCCTGTTTTCCCTCAGGCGGTTCTTCCACTAGAATGTTCTCTCTGAAGGACAAGTCCGGTGGTTTGTAACCTTGTATGGGTCCCAGACCCCTGGGAATCCGACAGAAGCTGTGCCCCTCCCTGTCCCTGAAATGCCCAAACACACACAGCCCACGGCAGCTGCACACAAGCTCGGGTCCTCGGCCCCCTCCGAAGTCCATCAAGGTGTGGTCTGGGTGGGGGGTTTCGTGGGAGGAGGATGTGCCCACCCTGGGTCCTGCCCCTCGTGCTCCTCAGTCAGGTTCCCGAGTGCAGTGCCTGCCCCGCTCTGGTCGTCTCATTCTTGTCCTCCCACCTCGAACGCAGCTTGCCGAGTGAATGGTGCGTCCTGCGGGCCAGAGGGTCACGGAGGTCAGGAATCCCGTCCCTTCTCCGCTGGTCCTCGCAGCCCTCGAATGTGTCGACCCAAGTGATGCTTGTTCCTGGGGTGTTTATGTTGTGCCCGACAGTGCAGGCACTTGGGAGGGACCTCAACAGAAGTCCAGGGCGTAGTCCTCGGTGGCCAGGGGTCAACACGGGGCGCAGATTAACACAGCAGAGACAATTAGAGGGCAGTGAGTGGCGGCGTTTAATTAAAGGACGGGGTGTGATGTGGCACTGCGTGTGGGCGTCGTCGCATGGTCTCCTACCGAATGCCTTGCAATCTGCAGGTGTTGCCCTAGTGGTTTGGGAGGGTTCTCACCCACTCCATGTCACAGGCAGGCAAAGGCCCCAGGGGCCACTGGCAGCTGTGTTCAGGGGACCCTGTTGGTGCTGCTTCCCGGCCCAGAGAGAGCAAGGAGCCAGGGGTCCGAGAGGGGCCCTCTGAGCCTGGCCGCCCTCGTCACCGGGCAGCCCATGGTCCGCGCTCGCCTGTCTGCAGAGCACAGCCTGGCACAGGGCCTCTGCGCACCGGCTCCCTAGGCAGCACCCGGGTGGGCGCAGACCCAGGCCAGGACTGGGGTGGGCTCTGCCTGAGCCTGAATCCTCTTACCTGCCCCACCTGGAGGCTCCCCAAGGACACGCTCAGCCCCCAGGACCTGCTGACCCCAGGGCCACTCACTTGGCCTGCGTGGGCCTCGGCCCCCAATGACCGGGCCTGGGGGCAGCCGCTGGAGCTTGGAGAATGATCCGGGGGCTCCCTGGATGCTCCCAGCCAGGACACCCACAGAAATGGTCGCTTCCCTGCCCCCGCAGCCTCACCGCCCCATCTCAGCCCCCTGCTATCATTTTCTGGCACCTTCCACCTCTCCCGTTCCTTAAAAGCTGCCATTTGCACCCTTTTGGGGACCTAGGCAGAGCTCTTTCCCCCACTTCCTAGTTAACTCCTGTACTGCTCACCCTCTGGGGTGAGGGGGCCTCTGCTGGCCATGCATTGCCCCACCCCACTGCAGACTGGGATGGCGACAGCTCACAGCCCACGGGGGAAGGAGGCCTGTCCATAGTAACCAGCCGGGAGAACATTCCAGCACGCAGGAAGGAGGGCGTGAGGCGTTGAGGGTCAGGCAGTGCTGGGGAGCGGCTTCATGCAGAGAGGCAGCCCCAGCCCCGGCCTGACCCCGGCCCGCCCTTGCTTTACAGACCCCAGGGCAAGTCCTACCTGTACTTCACCCAGTTCAAGGCCGAGGTGCAGGGTGCTGAGATCGAGTACGCCATGGCCTACGTGAGTAGCTCTGCTGGGGGCGGGCTGCCGGGATGTCCTGCCATGAGACAGCACCTTCCAGAACGTGGGGGCAGGGAGGAGAGGAGACACTGGGCCCTAGAGGGAGGTTTTGTAACTTGGAATAGTGTGGTGCCCACCGCACAGGCCTCCCAGGTCCGTAGGTGCCAAGGGAGGGTGCGTCTGGTGCCCCGAGGGGGACCCAGCTGACCCTGAGTGACCCAGTGGGTGGAGCAGGAAATAGACACCCTGGCCTCCCTCTCCTGACACCTCCGCCCCCCTGCCTGTCTCCTGCCAAAGCCACCAGGGAGCCAGGGGGTGCTCAGCCCCTGGGACGTGGGCAGGGACAACAGGGGCCAAAGCAGACCTGCAGGGGCAGGCGGTGTGGCTCGCTTGTGGGGAATAGGACCCGGTGCCCCTCGGCCAGACAAACCTCTGCTTCTTGGCCCTGGCAGTGCCAGAGCTGGTGCCTGGCGCAGGAAGGAACCACCCCCACCATGGGTGGGGGGCCCCAGCTGACCACACTGCAGAGACCCCGCTTCTGCATTTGGGTTAGAAACACTGTGGAAATGACTCATGTCCATCCAGCCTCAACCAGAGAAGCAGGGCCAGCAGGAGATGGGTATTAGGAGATTGATAGCTGGGAACGGGCCTGTGCACGGGGGCACGGCCAGGCAGGGCTGGCATCCACAGCCCCGGCCCAGGAACTGTTAATATGATACGTCTTCCTCAGGGAAGCCTCGCTGTGCCCGGAGGCCTCCAACTGATTGAATCCGGATATCCCAGAATAGTTTCCTCCTTTCCTTGAGGTCACCTGACCACGGGCTTTAACCACATCTACAAAATACCTTCAGAGCCACCCCTGCAAGCGTTTGCTTGGAGAATCAGGGTCTCCAGCCTCACTGAGTTGACACGTCAAACTGATTATCCCAGCCCGGCACCGAGACTCCTGCTGGTAATCCCGGCGCTTTGGGAGGCTGAGGCAGGAGGATCATTTGAGGCCAGGAGTTTGAGATCAGCCTGAGTAATTAGCCAGGTGTGGTGATGGCACCTGTAATCCCAGCTACTCGGGAGGCTGAGGCAGGAGGATCACTGGAGCCCAGGAGTTGGAGGTTGAGGCTGCAGTGAGCTGTGATGACGCCACTACACTCCAGCCTGGGCGACAGACTGAGACTCCGTCTCAGAGAAACAAAACAGGAAAACCACTATTCTTTTGGCTGATTTGAAAAAGAAAAAGACAGAATTCTGATGGTTTTTTTCTTTTCACCGTTTAGATAAGAGGCCCAGCCATCCTCACTTTTTAAAATGACATTTAAGGGGCTGTAATGCTTATATTATTTCCATAAATTATTAACTGAAAGGAAAAAAATCGGGTCAGATACTGTCCTCCTGGGATCTGCAGTGGGGCCCTGAGGTTTTAAGCCGGTTGGCAGGCTCTTGGGTAGAGGCACCAACTCGCTGCTAGTGGCTTCTCTTTTATGGGCTTAGAAAAGTCTCTTTAGTAAAAAACATGTGGCTTTAGTCTCCGCTTCTCTGGGAGGCAAACTGAATCCTCTTCTCAGCCAATGAGATGGCTCTAAGTAAAGTTTCCACCTGTTCCCGTTCAGTCTAAAGCTGCCTTTGAAAGAGAAAGTGATGTTCCCCTGAAAAACGAGGAGTTTGAAGTCACCAAAACAGCAGGTATGGAAACCTGGGTTGCGGGCACAGAGCAGAGCAAGTGGCAGGGGGCGGTGGCAACATCCCCGTCAGGGGGCGATGTGGCGGGAGTTGGAGGTGGAGATTGTGTCCCCACGGGGGTCCTGGAGAGTATAGGCCAGGCGTCCGTCCACAGACTGGCTCTGCCAGGAGCCACACGGTGAACGTTCCCAGCTTTCTGGGGCACGTGGGCTCTTTTTTAAGCGACTCAAGTCCACTGTTGTAGCACAAAAGCAGCCGTAGACAGCACGTCCGTGAACAGGTGTAGCCCCGTGCCGATAATACTTTATGAACACTAAAACGTGAATTTCAGATAAATTTCCCGTATCACAAAATTCTGTATTTCTTTGATTTTATCTTTAAGCTTTTATTCCCCCTGCACCTGTGGTCCCAGCTAGCTTGGGAAGCTTAGGAGGGAGGGTCACTTGAGCCCAAGAGTTCAAGTCCAGCCTGGGCAATATTGCGAGACACCTCTCTTTAAAAAAAAAAAAAAAGGCTATTTAAAAATGTACAAGCCACCCTTAGCATAGGGGGTGTACAAAAGCAGGCGGTGGGCCGCGATTTGCTAACCGCTGTTAGAGATCTAAGAGCAAGAAAGTTCACCCCCAGAGCCGTGTGTCCTTAAGGGCGTTTAGCGGGTGAGCTGCAGAGGAGGTGGGTGGGGACAGCAAACACCTGCACCCCGGGCTGTCTGTGACTAGAAGCAGCTTGGAAGTAGAAAGCATCAGGGCAGCTTCGAGGTCGGGACCGCACAGTGCTGAGGGGAGGCTGAGGGACTGCCCAAGCCCCGCCACGTTCCGAGCCACATCTGAGCCATGTTCGGCTGCACGGGGCAGGCACTGAGCAGAAAGAGGGGCAGAAAGTGTGGAGTTGGGCAAGGGTGGGAGGCGGGAGAGTGGCCGGGTAGGGCCGGGAGACTTGGGGACAGAGGAGGAAGCCAGAGTCCTTGACCCTGCTGGAAATCCCATGGGCCTTGGACAGGTTCACCGTGCTGAGCAGGAGATGACAGCCTGGCCCCACCCCCATCCTGCTCAGCCTGGGTCCTCCCCGTCCCGGGCTCTGTCTGCACCCCTCCCCCCACCCATCTCCACGGGGCACAAGGGACCAGGGCTCTTCTCGCCGCCCACCCATAAGGTCAGCCTCACCAGACTCTCACCCTCCATGCCACCTTTCCTCTGTCCCTCACCCATAAGACATTCGGTGCCTGGGGCCTTTCCACGTGGACGTCCACTTTAGGGACTGCTCCCTATCCCTGCCCGGCCCCTACCATGGGCCCCACCCCACACCCCACATTCCCAGGGCCCTGTGGAGTCGTGGAGTGAGGGGGCCCAACCGTGTGTTTCTTTCCCGCAGTGGCCCACAGGCCTGGCGCATTCAAGGCCGAGCTGTCCAAGCTGGTGATCGTGGCCAAGGCGTCACACACCGAGCTGTGACCCGCAGCCCTGTTGAGGGTGGCGCTTCGTCATCTCCACGGAAGGAGCCCAGGGACCTCAGGGGGTGCCCCATTACTGGTTTTCTAGGGCGGACTCTCAGATTTCAGCCCAAGCCGAAGCCGCCCTGTCCAGAGGGGCTGGCCCTGCCTGGCTGTCCCACCCTCCCCGGCCCCACGCCCTGCGTGCTCTGCCGGACTCGGACCGGGCCCCCCTCTGACCCCGGCCGGCCACCCTCTGTGAGCCTCTGGGACTGTTTTTGCACCGTGTACCCAGGGGGCCTCCTTTCACATGAACTGGGAAGAAATGAAATGTTTTTTTCATATTTAAATAAAAAAGATGATTGAAAACCCACCACACAGACTGGGCCCTCCCGGCTGGGCGTGTCCAGCGGGGCTCGGGCTGCAGCCCCCACTTCCATTCCCTGTCGGAAGAGGCTCCCTTGCCGGGGCACATGGCCTCTCCAGGCTGGACCCGAGGTGGCCGTCCCTGAACCTGTTCCTGCGGACCAGCCACTCGTGCTCACGGAGCCAGGGTCCCCACATGCGCATCCCTGTGGCCGCCTCCCCCGCCAGAGCCCCGGCACGGAGCAGCCGCTCCAGGGCAGACCTGCGCCCCCCCAGCCGGGTGGTTGGTTGGGGTTAGCTTTTGGAAGCCGTATTGCAGCATGGTGACTTCAGAAAACAACACCCATGAGCAAACCAAAATAAGTAACGAAAAGCCCCAAATGTCCCAGCCACTTTGCGGGGCTCCAGTCTTCTGGAGGCAGGGCCTGGGATTTTGACCTTCAGCCTGACCTCCAACCGCATCTTCACTCCGGCCCGCCTGGCTGTGCAGTGGGGCTGCCACTGGGAACTGGTGTGGGGACAGACCTCTCCGGAGTTCTCGCTTGCCGGACCCTCCCTCACGCCAGCCCTGGGAGGTGGCACTACTGCCCCCCAACTTTCCAGAGGAGAAAGAGGCCGAGGGCTCCTGCCCGAGGTCATGTCCCTAGAAGAAACGGAGTGAGGCCCACGCCCTGCTGTCCCCGCCACCGTCCCCTGGCATAGACGCTCCTTCAGGGTGAGAAGTGCAGGAGCTCAGAGAATGACTGTTCCCAGAAACCAGAGTGATCAGAGGGGGCCCTGGGGCCCCAAGATACTCAGCCAGCCTTGACTTCCCAGCATGCATTCTGAGCTGCCACATGAGGAGGTTCCTGACACCTGCGCCCACAGGAAGGGCCCCAGACCAAGAACGGTGGGGCTCTGAGGTCTGGGGGGCACAGTGACCAGCTGTGTCCTAGGGACCCCTCCCGGGGCCGGGAGCCTTTCCCGCTGTCGACTTTGCCCCTGCACAGGGCCCGAGAGGTGGATGGGGCAGCACTGCCCACGGCCTCCTGCGCAGAGAAGACTTGAACCTGCACGTGGGGCGGACCTGGCCGAGGGAGGGATCCTTTGCTGGTCAGCCCAGACTCACTCATCGCGTCCGAACCCCTGGCTGACATCAAAGATGCTACAGGATGCAGGGCGGGTGTGCCTGCCCACGGCAGGGCATCTAGGGCCACAGACAAGCCTCCCACTTGCCCCGGCATGGGTGTGTATAATGGGTATCTTTTTGTTTTCAAAGACAGGGTCATGCTCTGTCGCCCAGGCTGGAGTGTAGTGGCATCATCACAGCTCACTGCAGCCTCCAACTCCTGGGCTCGAGGGATCCTCCTGCCTCAGCTTCCCAAGTAGCTGGGACTAGAGGCCCACACCACCATGCCCAGCTAATTTTTAAAAAAATTTTTTTAGAGCTGGGGTCCTGCTATGTTGCCTAGGCCAATCTTGAACTCCTGGCCTCAAGTGATCTCTCCTGCCTTGGCCTCCCGCAGTGCTGGGACTACAGTACATGCCACCACTCCCAGCTAAATATAAATTTTTTTAGACACAGGATCTCACTATGTTGCCCAGGCTGTCTGGAGCTCCTGGGCTCGAGTGGTTCTCCCGCAGTGCTGGGATTCCAGGTGTGAGCCACCGCGCCTGGCGTACACGCACATCTTAGTGTAGCTTTCAGGGAAACTCAGAGACAAAGCCCCCCTGGCCTGCGATCTCTGGCCGTGACGAGAGCCGCAGCCATCCTTCATCTGGGCGTGTGGGAGCCACACTCTGCAGCCTCCTGTTCTGCCATCCCAGCACCCGGCGGGGCGGAAATTGAACTTGTCAACAGGGGCCAAGGATGCGTGACACTGACTCGCACCCTCGGTTTAAAAGGCCAGAGCCCCGGGCACACCCAAGAAAAAGCTGTCAGACTGCACCAGGCAATTTAATCACCGGCCCCACACCACGCAAATGGAAGGTGTGCGAGTTTATTTAAATAGTTCTGTGCTGCTCTCTGGTTTTTTTAATTAAACCTCAAGCGTATGAAGGAGTCCAGACAGGATGCACGGCCCAGCCAGGGGCAGGTACAATTACGCACATGGATCTACCCAGGCGGCACGGCCAAGGGCCCGCATCTTCTCAGGAAAATCAGAATGTGGTTCGTTCTCGAACACTGCCAGAGACCGGAGGAGAAGGTTGCCTTTGAAGGGCAGGGCTGAGGCAGGAACCGCTGGCTCCTGGGTGAACAGGCCTTTGGAGCTGGCAAGGTTTCAAGAGAAACTCCAAATCCAGGCTGGTACGTGCAATTTCCTCTTTTTTTAAATGTTGGCGGCTAATTCCAAATGTCTCAAATCCTGGATGGGGCCGAGCAAACCTCCCTCCTCGCCCGACACGGTCCACAGGGCTCCCGGTACAACCGCTGCCCTCAACAGACCTGGGTCTACAAAAGGGCTGTGGAACCGCGTCCCCCTCCCCGGTAGGTGCCCCACGTCACCCTCCTGAACACGTCCACACCCCCAGAGTTGAGAATCGCTGCATCTCCTGCAAATCTCCAAATGCAGGAAGACTTGTCGAGCTTTGCTCATGAGAACGACACGGTTGGTTGGTTGTTGGTTTTCCGAACATGAAATCATCGTTTTCAAACGTACATGTTTCCAAAGGCCGATGGCTTATAAAAAAGGAAGTGTACGTGCATCTCTGATGGTTTTGCCCTCACCCCTGAGTGGGGGGCACGCTCCGTCCCCTTCCACGTGGGAGTCACGGGGTTTGACCCAGTCACGCTTCCCAAGTCGGGGCTGCGTGTTTCCAGCCAAACTCGCTGGCATTCACCGGAATCTTCTCTGACTGGGGCTGCTGGGACAGAGTCCCACAGACTCGGGGGCTTAAGTATTTCTTCTCACTCAGTTGTGAAGGCCGGAAGTCCAAGATCAAGGTGTGGGCAGGGATGGTTCCGTCCCAGGCCTCTCCCTGGCGTCTGATGGTGGCCGCGTCCCTGACGTTCTTTGGCTTGTGGAAATGTCGCCCCAGTCTCTGCTCTGTCATCACTGCCATTTTCCCTGCGTGTGCGTCTGCATCCAAATGTCCCTTTTCTAAGGACCCCAGCCATTGGCTCAGGGCCCGCCCTCCTCCAGAATGACATCATGGGAGCTAATTACATCTGTGGTGACCCTTTTCCCAAAGAAGATTTTAGGGGTTAGCATGTGATCAAGTAGGTTTTGTGGGGGCCACAGTTCACCCCTTTCTCCTGACCTTGTTTGAAGGAGTACAAAGCCCAGGCAACATTGTGAAGTGGGACACGCCGGCCTTTGGCTGACATCGAGTGACACGGGGCCAACCTGGCTCACGGGACGCAGACAGGAGTGGCAGGTGGCCCTGAAGAGGCAGTGGACCAAATTTTTCCCCCCATCAGACCAGGGCTGGGGACAGGAGAGGCGACGGTGTTCTTTGAAACGGCCGGTACAGATGGTCCAGTGTTCTCCTAAAGCAGCCGGGTCACCTGCCCAGGGTCGCTTGGCCAGAGTCCAGCTGGGAGAAGAGAGTTTTAAAGAGCCCGCCCACTCCGCCCCCCACAGCAGGCGGGCGGCGGGGGGTCATAGGCTGCCGTCGTCCAGCATCCTGCCCAGGCCCTCGCAGATCCTGCGCAGGTGGGAGCGGTAGGGCTCCGCGGGCCCGTAGAGCGCGGCCAGGAAGTCGCAGTCCGCCAAGTGGCCGAAGACGTGGTTGATGCGGCCGTGGGACTTGGCCGTGAGGTGCGGGCCCACGGCCTGGTGCAGCAGGTCCCGGCACTCGAGCAGGCCGGCGGCCAGCACGCGCCGGTCGAAGGTGAAGTCCACCTGGTGGAAGCTGACGGCGGTCATGGCCAGGCGGCGCGCGCGGTGGCGGAAGCGCTGCAGCAGCGCCAGCTCCTCCGCGCCCAGCTGGCCCCCGCGCAGCAGCAGGCCCAGCTTCACGGCCACCTTGACCAGGTTCTTGAGCACCTTCTGGGCCTCCTTGCGGCTGCGCGTGAACTCCTTGGTGGCACGGTACAGCTCGTCCAGCACCTCGCCGCTCGTGTCGTCGATGAGCACGGCCGCCACCGCCTTGGACGGCATCTTGCTCAAGAGCTTCTTCTGGGCCTGGACGGCCAGGCTCTTGGTGCTGAAGGTGTCCATCGGCCCTGCCGGGGGAGAGACAGACCCAGCGTCAGTGTCCACGGCCCCTGCAGCCATCCTCTGCCACTTTGCTGTGCTGCCGCTGTCTTCCCAGCCCATGAAACGGGGCACACGCCAACGTCGTATCTCAGAGCGCCCAAACAGGCAAGATGCCTACATAGGAAAGGCTCATGGGAAAATGGCATTCACACCAAAGGGATAAAACCCAACAGACCCTAAGGGACTTAAAGAGAATTTGTTTCTTAAAAAAAAAATAAGGTGTGTTAAGTCAAAGGAATGAATGTGTAATGGCGAAATCTGGTCAGGGCTGTCTGCAATCAAATGCTCAACCACTGAGCTATACCTCAACCTAAGCAGGGCCTTCTGAATTCCAGTATTTACAGGGCCTGACTCCTGCCCCCCAAACCCACTGCATCTTTGCTGTGAGTTGAGAGGGGGCCAGGGCAATCGTGACCGGGGTTCCATCCCCCTAAGTCTGGCTCCACCCTCATCCCACAGCTCTGTGAGTTCGGGTCCTGAGCCCCAGGCCCTGGGCGTTCAGGGTGGAGCACCCAGTTACTATGACCGATGCCCCTGGCCTCGCTGCCCCTGCAGGGTCTACAGCAAACGTCCCCGAGGCCTTAGGCCCTGAATGAGCCCCAGGGGCAGCAGCCTGGGCTGTGGGCGACGTCTGTGGGGTTTCTGGAAACAGGTTACTCCAGTGATTCCTCCAACACGGAAACACTGACTTGCAACAGCTCCAGGGAGGTGCTGCGGAGGTGGCCACAGTAAAGGGCAGGCCAGCTCTCAGGGGACAGTGACCAGTCCCTCTGCCCATCTGTCACATCTTCCTGCCACTGCAGTCTGCCAGACTTCCCAAGCTCTGCAGCCTCCCCCTCGAACCACCTCCTTCCAAGCAGCTCCAGAATTTTCCTAAATTGCAGCACTGGGCGTAACCCTTCCCTGCTCAGAACCAGCCCACAGTTCCTGTGGCTTCTAGAACCAAGCCTCACACCTCACTTGGGCCCTTGACTCTTCCCTGGTGGACGCTCAGCACCCCGACCCCCAAGGCCTCGTCCCTGGTGAACTCCTATATGTCCCCCAAAGCCCTGCCTCTTCCCTAGTGAAGTCCTATACCTCCCACACTTTGGTTCCCAAGTCTCTGCCTCTTCCCTGGTAGACTCCTATACACCCCTCAATACCCTAGTCCCCAAACCCCTGCCTTCTCTCTTTGCATATTCATACTGCTTAGCTTAGCCTGGACACCACTTCCTCCAGGAAGCCATCCCTGCACTCCCAAGCCAGCCAGTGAGGCACCTCCTCTGAGCCACATGGTGCCCCTGGCGTCCCCCATCACTGCTTTGCTTCCCTGGCCACGGGGAGGGAACGGACCTGGTTCCTTGTCCCCTGTGTCCTTGGAGGCTCCAGAAACATCTGCTGCGTGAACGAGGACAGGCTGGAAGAACCAGGGGAGAGAGGACGGCCTGAGACCCGCCCTGGCTCTCTCCCGCTGCCCCGGGCCCCGGTCAGCGCCCACTCTGACCCCGCCCAGCCGGCCAGGCCTCAAAGGTCACGTGGGCACCCACCCACCCCTGCAGACCCCACAAAGCCTGTCTTTGTGAGAGCTCAGGCCCCAACGCTCAGCTGCCCTCAGAGGTCAGGGCGGGCTCGGGAATTACCGGAGGGGCCTCCCCTGACCCCCGCCCTGGTCACGAGACCCGGCCTCTGCACAGGCCTGGGCCAGAACAGGGGTCCTGTTGACTCAGCGCCGCGTGGCAGGCCCTGAGCCAGTGCCCTGTGCCCGTTTCGTCATTCCCGCAGGGCACTGGGCTGGCTGCCCGTTTTGTAGACAAGAACACAAAGGCTCAGAGATGCTGAGCCACTTCCCCAAGGCCACACAGCAACACAGCAACTGCCGATTCCCCACGCTGGGGTCTTGGAGGGCTGGGAGCTGTCTCCCCATGACAGAACCGACCCTGATATTTAAAGCCTGCTCCCACCAACATAACCACCACGTGCCTCAGTTTCCCCATCTGTAAAATGGGGAAGATCGGGCCAGCAGCTTGTGGCCAACCCCAGTGTCCCCCAGGCTGGGAGTGTCCCCTGGGCAAGAGGCTGGAGTCCACGTCCTGGAATTCCACCATTTGAGCGCTCAGCTCAGCGCCCCAAACACGCAGACCTACTTCTATCTCTGTGACATTCTCTGTGAAACAAAAAAGCCACCAGCCATCCCCCCCAAGGCCCCCTGCCAGTTTTTCTAGAACGATCCATTCCGTTCCCTCTGCCTGGACACCTCCCATTACTCATTTGGCATATCCCTGCCCACCCCTCAATTTTCAACATTACCACCACCTCCTCCTGGAAGCCTTCCTGGATGCTCCAGGCAGGGCCCAGTGTCCCCTTGCTCCCACGGCCCCCTGGGCCTCCTCCCTGGCCGCCCTGATCGCCTTGGTTTCTGTGCCTGTCTTCCTTGCCCCACGTGCAGGCAGAGGCCGTGTCTACACCATTCACACCATATCTCCAGCGCCAGCCCAGGGTTTGGTCCACAGCAGGTGCCCACACACATGTGTCGAATGCACCAGAGAAGTGAGGTCTGCAAACATCAGAACCGAGAGGGGAATCCCAAGCCCCCGGGTCCAGCCTCCCCAGTTAACAGATGAGCAAACTGAGGCTCAGAGAGTAGAAGGCCCAGCCCCAGGAGCCCAGTGGCCCTGGAGCCTGGGTCTTTCCCCTCTGCAAGTCCCGAGGCTGCACAAGCTGGCTCAGGAGGGGCCTGTTTACAGGCGGCAGGAAGGGCCTGGGCTCCCAACCCTGCAAGGCCAGCAGGAAAAGGGGTGGGGGCCAGGCAGCTGTGGCCTCCACACTCTCAGACATCAGGGCAGCCCCCAGACCTGCGGACACCTGGGCCAGGCGGCCAGCTGCACGGCGCCCCGCCCCCCAGACTGCCCATTGTTCTGCCAGAAACTCCCCCAGCCAGCAGCCAGACAGGGAGATGACTGGGGTCTCAGGGGGACAGGCCAGGGACCAAAATAAACCCAGGCCTTCCTTCCTGCAGGGCCACGTCAGCCCTTCCAGGGCAGGGGCCTTCCCGGGGACTGCCCTGAGGCCCAAGGTCTAGATGCCCAGGGTCGCTGGTTCTTGCCCAACAAATGCCAGGGCATCCCACTGTAGTCACAAGCAGAACCAGCCTGCCAAAGCTTCAGGGCCTAAACCCTCAATGCAGCCCAGCCAAGAACATTTATGGAGCAACAACTGTGTACCGGGGATACAGTGATAATCAAAAGGGACCCCAGCTAGGGACCCCAGCTACCTGGGAGGCTGAGGCAAGAGGATCACTTGTTGAGCCCAGGCGTTCGAGACCAGCCTGGGCAACATAGCAAGACCCCATCTCTAAAAAATGTGTAAAGTTAGCCAGGCGTGGTGGTGGCATGCACACCCGTAGTGCCAGCTCCTCAAGAGGCTGAGGTGGGAGGATCATTTGAGCCCAGGAATTCAAGGTTATAATGAGCTATTGTGACACCACTGCACTCCAGCCTGGGTGACAGGGCTAGACTCTGTCTCAAAAAAAAAAAAAATCAGATTAACAGATCACCATCTGAGGGAGAGTGGAAGGGAGGGAGTCTGGAATGTTCCATGTTTTCTTTTTTTTTTTTAATTTTTTTAGTAGAGACAGGATCTCACTCTTGCTCAGGCTGGTCTCAAACTCCTGGCCTCAAGCAATCCTCCCACCTCGGCCTCCCAGAGTACTGGGACTACAGGCGTGAGCCACCGTGCCCGGTCTCATGTTACGTGGTTTGATCTGGGTCTGTGCAGATGTCAAAGGTCATTGAACTAGACGGCTGCACGGCTCTGCAAAGACACTGAGAACCAGCCAATTTTATGCTTTAAAACGGTAAATTTTATGGTGTGTGAATTATAGCCCAATAAAAAAATAACATTTCCCCAAAAATGATACACAAATGGCCAATAAGCACATGGAACGATGCCCCACGTTCTGCGCCATTAGGGAAATGCAAACCAAAACCACAATGAGATGCCCCTGCATCCCCACGAGGATGGCCAGGATCACAAAGACAGACAATACCAAGTGTCGTCGAGGATGTGGGGCCTTGGAAGCCCCACACCCCACTGGCGGAGAGTAACCTGGAGCCGCCGCAGGGGAAAACAGTCTGAACAGTTAAACACAGAGTCACCGTGTGACCCAGCGATGCCATCCCTAGGGATCCAGGGAGAAATGAAAACATACATCCACGTGACAACTCGCACACGGATGTTTATAGATAGCAGCTTAACTCATAGCAGCCAGTGCCTGGAGGCAGCCCAAGCGTCCACCGAGGGCAAATGGATAAACAAAATGTGCTCCGTCCAGACAATGGAATATCCCTCAGCCGTAAAAGGACAGAAGCTGTGCCACAGGCCACCATGCGGATGCACCTCGAGGACGTTGCGCTCAGTGTATCACAGAGGACCAGGCATGATGTGAGGATACGTCCCCAGGAGGCAAAGCTAAAGGGACAGAAAGTAGATTAGTGGTTTCAGGGGCTGGAAAGAAGGGACAATGGAAAGTGATGGTTAATGGGGATGGGGTTTCTTTTTGCAGTAATGGAATGGAATGTTCTGGAATTACTGGTGATGCTCACTTAACCTTGTGAACCACTGAACTGTACACCAAAACAGTGAATGTTGGCCAGGCGCAGTGGTTCACACCTGTAATCCCAACACTTTAGGAGGCCGAGGGGGAAGGATCACTTGAGGCCAGGAGTTTGAGACCAGCCTGGGCAACATAGTGAGACCCTGTCTCTACCAAAAATAGAAAAATTAGCCAGGCATGGTGGCCACACCTGTAGTCCCAGCTACTCAGGAGGCTGAAGCAGGAGGATCACTTGAATTGGGGGTTGCCGTGAGCTAGGCTGACACTATGGCACTCTACTCCAGCAACAGAGCAAGACTTTGTCTCAAAAGGAAAAACAAAAAAGGTAAATAAAATAAATACATTTTAAATAAAAAAATTTAAAAGGATAAATACATTTAATAAATTAAAAATCAGGATTTGGCCCCAACTGTAATATGAACAAAAAAGAAATGGGTGACACAAATTGAGATTTGTAAACTGCTTCCACGTTGCCAGGCACACAGTGGGGACTCTACACATTTCATTAAAAAAAGAATTTCCTTCCTTAAAAGCTCAAGCCCAGCTGTCCTTGAAGACGCATCTCAGTGAATGCACAGCTATAAATTCCCGGAAAAATAGAGCTCCGTCTCATTCAGTTTCTCGGGAGCCGCACTCCAGGAATATTCATTGAATTTTAAAACTGTGCAAAAATACCCCAACCATCATTGCTTGTTTCTGGGGGACCTTTGCAAGTTGTGGGGGCCCTGGAGCGGCCCCGAGTGTGACTAAATGCCCCTGTGTCCCTGACCCCAAATGCCTGAATATCCTGCTGTTATCACAAGCAGAAAATAAGAAGCCCTGCAAATTTCTAAAACGGCCCCCTAAGAGAGACTGTCCCTCTGCCGCAAGGAGGATGGGCCAGATACCAGAAAACAGAAATGAACAGGTTCATTTCGGGGACAGGGATAAGGGCCTTGGTGGGACGGGTGAGGGTCAGAGCTGGGACTGGAATGACAAAGTCTCCGGGCAGAATGACAAGGTCTCCGGGAGGAGTGACAAGGTCTCTGGGAGGACTCGAGGCAGAGGTAAGAGCTGTGCAAAGGCCCTGAGGCCGGACCGTGTCAGGCGGCGCGGAGGAACAGTGAGGAAGCCTCAGCCCCGTCCACAGCCCCGACCACAGGCCTGTCCTCCCAAATGGGGAGACTCCCCCCGCAGCTCTGAGCTCTCCCCACCATGACCCCAGGCAAGTCCCAGGGACAGCTTTTCAGTCTGTAAAATGGGTGTCCAGGCGCAGACTCCCTGGCTCTGTCAACCCCTGTCCTGTCCACACATTCTTCCCCTGAACGCCTGTCCCTGGACCACACCTCACTCTTTTGCCCACTGCAAACGCCACTTCATCTTTTGGACTCTGAACCTTGTCCCTGTCCCCAATTTGGACACTCCAGCTCCCAGAGGCCCTGGAAACTGGCCACAGACACTGACCTCGAGCCTCAGGCTTGTTCCAGACGGAGCATCTTCCCGGGCAGAAGGGCCCTGCTCCGAGAGACTCTCCCTGACCCAGGCCACTCCATTTTATCCCTTTTTTATTTTATTTTTTTAAGAGACAGGGTCTCACTCTGTCTGCCACGCTGGAGTGCAGTGGTGTCATCACAGCTCACTGCAGCCTCCAACTCCTGGACTCGAGTGATCCTCCTGCCTCAGCCTCCCGAGTAGCAGGGACCACAGGTGCATGCCACGATGCCTGGCTAATTTTTTAATTTCCTTGTTGATTTTTGACAATTAATTGTATCAGCCTGTTGATTCACGACTTATGCTTCCCACGCCAGACATGAGGCCTGTTCTGGACATTTCCTATAAACGGAGTCTCACACTGTGTGTCCCTCTGTGTTTGGCGTCTCTCACTGAGCACGATGTCCTCAGGGTCCCTCCACACGGTAGAGGATGAATCACTCACTACTTCATGCCTTTTTATGGCTGAGTAAGTCCATACCTGCATTTTTAAACATCATTCATTTAACTGTAAGTTTCTATTCTGTCATCTTAAATAATGGCTGTGTTTAACCACCCGATGGCAAAATTCCCAGGAATACAGCAAGTCGCTCCCGTGAGCTGGCTCCGGGTATGCCACGGGTCCCTGGCAGCCCTGCCCCCGTCGCATGAATTCTTCATGCCCCACACAAAGGGTGTCAATAATTGATGGCTGCGCTTGGCAGGGCCACGCCGGCCGCTCCGTCTCTCTCGACTCTGCTGACCATGGCCAAAGCCCCCACTGTCCTCATTCCCACAGTGCCCACCACCAACTCCAGGGCTCCTGCTGCATCAAGCCTTTTATGATGACATGACTCAGGCCTCAAAAAGGTCAGTGACCATTTTAGTTTTGGAGGGCAATCTGCTAGCCCAAGGTGTGGTGTCATCAGTGGTTCTCAAACTGGGTTCCCTGGAGCCCTCAAGGAGCACCCTAAGGATGGGCAGAGTCTGGCCACCGGCTGGGTTGTCCTGGAAGCTGGGACTTTTCCAACTGTGTCAGATTTCCACTGAAGAGGGGGCTCGGGGACCAAAAATGGATGTTGGGAGCCCCTGGTCCTCTACAGAGGCCAGGAGAGGCCCTGGCTCTCGGCCCAAGCAAAAGATTTTGGACAGCGAGCAGAAGGTGGGGATGACCTGGCAGGAGTGTGGATGCAGCCCCTAAAGCTGTCCCAAAGTGACTTCTCACCACCTAGAACCCTGCCAGAGGTGCCTTTGGGAATGCTCAGGCGGGTGGGTTCCAGGGAGGGCGTCTGTCAGGGGGATGCGGGGAGGGGGCGGGCACTCGGTGAAACTGGGCCCATCCTGCCCCTCTCCCAGCCCCCATCTGCCCGTCACTGCACCTGGGGCCGCACCTGGGCAGGTATGAGTCATCATTTAGCGTCCACCTCTCTCTGGGCGGGGCCATTTCCCTGCAACAGCTGGAGTTTTGTCCTCAAGGCACCCTCTCTCGGGCCCATTTGACAGACAGGAACACTGAGGCCTCCTGAACCCACCACATCAAAGTGTCAAGCAACCAAAAGGCCCCTCGCCCAGGATGGCTGACTCCTGGGGAAAGTGAGGTGAGGAAACTGGGGTTCAGGGGGCACCTGACCAGCCACACAGCGGGAGGGGGACACCACGGGACCTCCAATTGGCGCCTGCCTGACTAGTCTGTTCTGTTCGCTTACGGACTCCCTGGCCCCCCCATATCAGAGCAGGGCTCGAGCCCCTCCCACGGCCCCCAGGAGTCCAGGCACTCACCCAGCTCTGGCATCCCAGGCTGTCCCAGCCTCTGCCCAGTTCCCGATCCGCCTGGGCAGCCAAGTGGGAGAAGCCCAGCCCAGGTGTGTGTGTGGCCAGGGACAGCTCTTTGTTCACCGTTTCCATAGGTACCGCGTCCCTGGGCCAGCGCCTCCTCCGCCCCTCCCTTGCCTGTGCAGGTCTGTGGCCCGGCCCATCTAGGCGTCTTGTTATGTTTTAAAGTTGGCGCCTGCAGGGCTGCCGCGTTGGCGGAGCACGCAGTCTGTGCAAAGGCCCCGAGGCAAGCCCGTGCCTGGAGTGTTGGAGGTAGAGGAGGAGACCCCCGTGGCCCAGCAGAGGGATGGGGAGAGGTGATACCAGTGTCCACATTCCTGCATTTAATCCCCCTAGCCCTCAACCCAGGGAGTTATATTCCCTCCCATTTACAGATAGGGAAACTGAGGCTCAGAAGAGTCACTTGTTCGAGGCGCCACAGCGGTTGGCAGAACTCGAGCCCAGGTGTATCTGAGCTCCCCAACCACTGGGCGGAACTGCCTTCACCCCGTCCCGGGGCACTCGCCGCCCCCGCTGAGCTGGGACAGGCTCAGGAAGTAACCTGGGAGGCCTGTGTACAGCTGAGTACAGCCCCTCCTCCCACCCCGCCACACACGCCACAGCAGGAGGTGCTGACGGATGTCGGATCCAAAGTGGGAGCAGATTCGGTCCTGCCTCAGTCCTGGCCTCTCTGACCAAGCGCTACCTCCCTTGTGGGCCTCAGTTTACCTTCCCAGGAAATGGGCCCGGTTAGACTTCAGACAAAGGCCAGGAGGCCACAGGTCTGGGTCAGATCACCTGCCACAGCAGTGGTCCCAGCTGACAGCTACAACACTGAGGCCGTGGCTTCGGGCCACTCGGGGCTCACTGGGTCTGGGTGGGCCTGGCCCCGGCTCTCCCTGCCTCCCGGACTAGACGGCAGCCACATATACTCCCACCTCCACACCGGTGGCGGGGCTGCCCGCCACCTGGAACCCCCCCCCCCGCCCGATTCTGGGATCTGGCCCGGGCACCTGCCGCCCTGCTCTGCTAAAGGGGCAGAGTCCACCGGAGTCTACTTGGGGGGACGGGCGCCAGGCCCAGAGCACCGCCCCACGCAAGCAGGCGCAGTTCGGACCCAGTCTGTGTCCCCCTAGCCCATACAGCGAGAGAGTGACAGAGAGACAGAGGGAAACTGAGGCAGGAAAACAGATAGACTGGGTGGACCCGGGCATGAGGGGCGGGAGAGACAGAGGGTGGCCCGGTCGCCCCCGAGACGCGCTGAGATGGGGACGCCCAGCACCACCGCTCACCTGTGTCCGGGGCCGTCCGTGCGTCCGCCCGTCGGGACCTGCCCAGCTACAGCACGGGGACTAGAGCCGGGGCCGGGCCGGGCCGGGGCGGGGCGGGGCGCTCGGCCCCGCCCTCCAATCGCCCCGCCCCTCCAAGGCACCGCCCCCACCCCGTCCCCGCCCACCCGGAAAGAAGCAGAGAGGGGGCCGGGCGGGGGTAGGCGGGCCGAGTGCCTCGGCTCAGCCAATGGAAGCGCGGGCGACGTACGAAGAGACCAATGGGAGCAGATCACCGCGGTGGGCAGGGAAAGGGGCGGGGCCTGGGTGGGGCCAGGCGTCTCAAGGGGGGATTCTTCCGGAATCCGGACCAGGCCGGATGCGGGGGCGCGGCGAGCTGGGGGGCGCCGGCAGGAGGAAGAGAAGGAAGAAGTTAAAAGTCCGAGGGGCAGACACAGAGACACTGACGGACAGAGCCCTGGGCGCCAAAAGGCAAAACTGACCGACCACGTGGTTCTGGACAGGCCCTTTCCTCCTTCTGGGACTCAGTTTACCCACCTGGGTAACTTTGGGCAGAAGCATGTTTCTCAAAGTGAGGCCCAGGGAACTTTCCACATCAGAATCACTTGGGAGCCCCTTAAAAAATGCAGATTCCTGCACCCCAGAAGAGCTGAATCTGAGCCAAGGTTGTAGATAAATCTTTGGGGTGAGGTTTGAGGCAGGCTCTAGGTGGACACCCCCTTCCCTCCCCTTCGCCCCCCCCGCCCCGTCCAGCCTCGATTTCCGTGGGACTGAGCTGGCGGGACACACAGGAGCCTTCTAGCTGCCAGTGGGTGGGACAGCAGGGCCAGCTGCGACCCCCCCAGGAGGATGCAGCTGTGAGTCCTGGGAACCGGGCCCTGGAGCGGCTCCCAGCTCCCCTGCAGCGACATTCCCTCCCTGCACCCCCAACTCTGGGTCCCAGTTGCAGCTAGGTCCCAGGGGGTCCACAGCAGCCAGGCTGCCTCCTCCGGGGAGCCAGGCAACAGATGTTTGTTGAGCGCCTGGCGTGCGCTGAGTCCGGAGCTGCCCCCTGGGGATCCACCCGGACCCTGGCACAGGCCTCACGAGGCAAAAATAAATAAAATGTCTCTATTTCATTTTGGAGGAGGAAACAGAGGACCAGATAGAGGAAGTAACTTGCCTGAGATCACACAGGCACAAGTGGTGGAGGCAGGATTCAAACCTGGGACTGGGAGGCAGTTCCCTGCACCCAGCCAGAGCCTCTCCCACCTCCTCCCGTCCGCAGCTAGGTCCTGCTCTCTGTCTACTCCAAGGTCTCTCACTGTTGACTGTGGGGACCAATAATTCCTGCTTGTGGGTGGCTGGGTGAGGTGGCTCACGCCTGTAATCCCAGCACTCTGGGAGGCCGAGGTGGGAGGATCACTTGAGCTCAGGAGTTCGAGACCAGCCTGAGCGAGAGCAAGAGGCCATCTCTCCTAAAAAGCTAAACATAGAATTACCACAGGACCCCGGAATCCCACTCCCAGGTATCTACCCAAAGGAACGGAGAGCAGAGACTAAAAGAAACATTTGTACACCCATGTTCGTAACAGCATTATTTACAATAACCAAATTAGTTACAATAACCAAATGGCAGAAACAACCCAGGTGTCCATCCACAGGTGAGTGGATAGACACAGCGTGGTCCATCCACCTGTGGAACATCACTCAGTCACAAAAAGGGACAAGGCTCTGACACAGGCCACAGTGTGGATGGACCTTGAGGACATCGTGCTCAGTGAGAGACGCCAGACACAGAAGGACACACAGCGTGAGACTCCATTTATATGAAATGTCCAGAACAGGCAGATCCACAGAGATGGGACGTGGATTCGTGGGTGCCAGGGGCTGGGGAGGGGGATGGGGAGTGAGTATTTCATGGGGACAAAGTTCCAGTTTGGGAAGATGAGAAAGTTCTGGAGATGGATGGTGGTGATGGTTCACAGCAATGTTAATGTACTTAATGCCACTGAACTGTACACTTAAAAATGGGTAAAATGGTAAATATTTTATTTTAGAGACAGGGTCTCACTGTCACCAGGCTGGAGTACAGTGGCATTATCACAGCTTACTGTAACCTTGAACTCCTGGGCTCAGGTGATCCTCCTGCCTTGGCCTCCAGAGTAGCTGGGACAAGTGCGCAGTGTGGTGCCCAGCTAATTTTTAATTTTTTTTTAGAGGTAGGGTCTTGCTATGTTGCCCAGGTTGGTCTCAAACTCTGGGCTTAAGCGACCCTCCCACTTTGGCCTTCCAAAATGCTGGGGTTATAGGTGTGAGCCACCACATCTCAATAAAGCATTTTTTTTAAATGCCCATGTACAGATAAGAAAGTTGGGGCTGAGGGTTGGGGGTTCAGCCGGGTGTGTGGGCTGTGGGGCAGGGATGGTTGTGGCTTAGACCATGGCTGGCCCATCAGGGTTGGGGGTACTCAGTCCGGGTCGCTGTAACCCAGGTTGGGGCTCAGCCACAGTTGGGGCTCTGCGGGGTCTGGGGTATAGCCCAGGGATGGGGGTCACAGGTTCTATCCAGGGACAGGCCTTAGCTTGGACAGAGGCTCAGCCCTGAGTTGGGGGCTCTATTGGGGTAGGGGACCAGCCAGATGGGGACTCAGTGGGACAGAGGCTCAACCCAGGGTGAGGGCTCAGCTCTGTTTTGGGGGTTCAGAGCAGGATCATGGCACTACCCAAGGTTGGGGCTCACCTCAGGTTCATGCTCTACCCAGGTAGGGGTTCAGCCGGGGATCCGGGTCTCAGCCGAGATTGGGGCTCAGTTGGGGGCTTCACCTGAGTGGGGGCTCCGGGCTCCACTTACCCTAGGGCCCAGCCTAGGGTGGGGTCAGTAGGAGGTCGGCGCTCCACCCGGAGCTGCGGGCTCTATCCCCGGTACAGCCCAGCCCTCCAGGTGGGGGCTCCGTCCAGGGTCCCGGGTCGCGGCCGCGCCGGTTCCGGCCGTGCCCGGCAGGGGGCGCGCTCTGCCCACAGCCCGGGCCGGCGGCGCTGCGCTTCCCGGGAACCCGGTCGCCTGGGCGGGCGGGACCTGCATTCGGGGCAGGGTCCCCGAGGCCCAAGTCACCCCAGCCCCTGGACCCACCAGCGTCCCCCGCGCCCCGGAACCAGGCCTGGCACGCCCCGCCGGGCTGTGTGACCCGCAGCGGGCGACCCCCTTCTCTGGGCCTCTGCCTCGCACCTCCGCGCCAGGGCCGCGGCTGGGGGTCTGGGGGTGCAGCTCGTTCTCCGGGAGCCCCCGACAGCCCCCCTCCGCGGCCCGGCGCCTCCTTTGGGGGGCTGGTCTTGGAGGCCAGAACACAGTCCCCTCCCCCACGCCCCACTCACTGCCACGTGCCCGCGATCCATCTGTCCCCAGCCCATCCGTCTGTCCCTGCAAGACCCTTCCCAAGGCCACCTGAGAAAGGGGGTGGGTGGAAGGGAGGAGGGGACGAACCTTGTAGGAGCTCCCCCCCACCCAGGGCCAGGCCGGGGGCGGGTGGGGGGAGGGGGCTCTCACGGAACCTTCCCAAGGGCACGGGGAGGGGGCGGGGCTGTCATTCATCCCCCCCCCCCAGTCAGGGGTTCAAGGCCTAGAGTCGGGGCACATCCCCTTCCCCCCACTAAGCCAATGCCCCTGCCCCGCCGTCTCCCCCATTGCCCCTGCTGCAGGGGGAAGGAGCTGGGGAGGGAGGGTGTGTTGTGTCAGCCGCGGAGTCGCCAGCCGGCCGCCTGCGTGTGGGAGGCGTCTGGGCCGACACATGGCGCGCGTGTTCCCGCGGGAGGGTGCGGGTGCGTGTGCTTGGGGAGGGGGCAGCCCGATCGCTGCAGCCTCGGGAAACGTCAGCTGGTGCAGGGATTTGCAAAACTTCCAGGCCACCCGTGCTCAGCTGAGATGGGGACACACAGGCAGCTCTGGGAGCCCGGAGTAGGCACCCGACCCCACCTGGGAGGGCAGCCGTGACCTGGGACGACTAGGGCCCCATTTCCCCGGGAAGCTCTGGGAGGCAGAGTCCCCCCACCTAGAGAGCAGGGGAGTTGGGGTATTTATCCCCCAACTTTCAACCCGCATGAGGCAGGGCCGCTCCTGGGAAAGCTCTGGGCAGAGAGGAAGCCCCAAAGCAGGGAGCTGTGGCTCCCGCGTTCTGAGAGCAATTGCTACAGCACATGGCTCAAGGTGGGCTTCTGAGAGCCTGCCCTAGGTAGGGCTTGTTCTAGAACCACAGAGAAGGATGCCCTAAGCTGGAGAAATATCAGCTGGGGATCTGCCAAGGGTCAGTATGAGAGATGGAGTCTTTTAAACACCAAGGGAGGATAACAGAGCTGAGTCCTGGAGGGAGACTGAATTCTGAGGTTCCTTGATCAAGCTGTGCCTGAAGCCCCTGGACTTTTTAGCTCTTGTGACCTCTGCGTCTAGGCAAGGACATCTCTTTCGTAACACTTCATAGCAGGCAGGGAAGAAGTTTCAAAGCTCCACGGAACTCCAGAATAAAACACCTTACAATTGTATTTATACATTTCACGTTCACGCCCTAAACTCTCCCCTGTCCTTTGTGCGCCAGCCTTGTGCTGGGAGACCAGGGACCCAGAGTAGCCTCATCCTGCAGTCTTGGGCTTCAAGGGGCTCCCAGCCTGAGTGGGGGAAAGCAGAGTTTGATGCAGACCCTCCCAGGAAAGGGAGTCCCCCATAGCTCAGGGAGCAGAAGGGAGTGAGAGTTTACCTGTGAGAGTCCAGGTGGGCTGCATGGAGGAGGGGGCATTGGAGGTGGGGTTTTAATGACTGAATAGGAGTTTCCCAATCTGGGTTGGTGAGAGCAGGATGGGTGGGGGAGGAGTGGGATTTGAGTTGGAGGATCCTCAGGGGCTGTGAAAATTGAGACCTGAGACTTAATCCCAACCAGAAAGAAAGCCACAAAAGAGTTCCCGCAGAAGTAGAGTCCCACCATCAACCCACCATCACTTATTTATTCAACAAACGTTCACTAGATGGGTTCAAATCCCTGCTCTACCAGTTACCTGTTGTGTGACACCAGACAAGTTGCTTGCATTCTCTGAATCTCAGCTTTCTCATCTGTACAATGAATACCTACTGTGTGCCAGGCCCTGGACTGGCTGAGGGTGTAGCTGGGGACAGGAAGAATACAGCTGCTGCCCCTAAAAACCAGGACTGCCCCTGTGCCCCCTACCTCAGCCATAATCACCCTATATTTTAACAGCCCAGTGACATGTCTATGTCCCCCACTGGACTAAGAGCCCTAAGAGGGGAGTGCAGAGTATACCTTGTTCCTGCTGTGTCCCTGGTGCCCAAAATAGGGCCAGGCACACAGTAGGCGCTCACTGAATGTTAAGCAATCAAATGAGAGTTCTCGCCTCAATTTGCGGCCAAGAAAGCAGGGCCCAGAAAGGGCAGAAGACTGCCCACAAAGCAAGTGGGAATCTGAGTCAGGATTCGAACCCAGACCCGAATGAGTCATGGTCCAGGACTTCCCCACACCCTTGGAGCACTCCTGCCGTCCTCTCTGCTGTCTTTCCCCACCATGGCCAGGACTGGCCAGCCTCTCTGCTCACCATCTCCCTCAGATCCCCACCCTCAACGGAGTCCAGGGACATCCCAGAGGGCCAAGGCAATCCCGGAGGGCTTCCTGCAGGAGGGGCTCCTAGGCAGCATGATATGCTGAGGGTTGCACCCCAGCGCCCTCAAAGTGCCTGTCAATTTGCTCATCCGCACCTCACTCAGAGGCACAGTGCACAGGTGGGAAATCTATTTCTACCCCTGTCCTCACACCCATCCAGCTGTCCCGGTGACTTCATCAGGGCCTGAGCTGGGAGCGCCACTGACCTCATCTTCCCACCTCGGGAAGTTTGCGTGAACACAATCCTTACAACTCAGCCGCCCCACGCCTGGCCCGAATCTGGGGCATCACGCACCTTCCGCTCATTATCCGAGTCCCTGCCGCGGCGTTGTTAAAAATTCTCCTTTAGCTGGTAAGGAAACAGCCCAGACAGTGAATTCACTTGCCTGGGGACACAGCGTGTGTCCAGAGCTGGGACTGGTCCCTCCTCTGCCACAGCACACCCCCTTCAGTGCATTCTCTATGCAACCACTAGAGGGCACCAGGGAACGCTGAGTCAGACCTGTCCCTCCTCTGCCCACAGCCCTCCATGACTCCCACCTTCCTTGGGGGTCAAAGCCCAAATCCTCCCCGGGGCTCACCAGGTCCTGAACGACCTGTCCCATCCCCTCCCTGCCCTCGCCTCCTCCCTCTCTGCCCCTCCTCCCTCTGCTCCAGCCCCACGGCCCTCCTCTCTGTGCCTCCAACACGCCAGGCAGGGTCCTGCCCCAGGGCCTTTGCACGGGCTGTGCCCCTGCCTGGGATGCTGTTCCCTGGAGATCTTCACCTTTAATCACAAGGGTAAAAGGCAAATCAGCTTCTCCAGCCGTAGACAGAAGGTAACTGAAAATGCAATTGAATCTGAGTGGTGTTGGTTAACCGATGCTGTGGCTGTGGCAGGATTTGCAGGCGGAGAGGACTTACAGACCCCCCAGGGTCCAACTGAGACTCTAGAAAGATGGAAAGGACGCTTAAAAGGGGTCACTGTGCAGGTGAGGTTGGAGGTTATTTCATGCCGTGCTGAACAGCCCCCGAAGTCTCGGTATTTGTGGACTAGAGGCAAGTGGGGCTTTGGGCGACCCTGGCCACAAGCCTCTGTTTATTTGTGGATCACATTTCCCGTCTGTCATGCTCGCTGGAATTCACGCTCCCCGGAGGCCTGAATGTTCGTCTGTCTTGTGTTCTCAGGACCTAGCACAGGTTGGCACACAGTAGGTGCTCAATAAAGGCTTGTGGGATGAACGGATGTATCCAACGTCCACATCTCCTTGTGGCCTGTTGTGCTCGGCAGAATGGTGATGGCCCTCCCCGCCCGCAAGATGGCCATGAACTAATCCCCAGAACTGGGCATATGTCACCTCACACGGCAAAATGGATTTGGCAGATGGGATTAAGGACCTTGAGACGGGAGATTATCCCGGATGATCCGGGAGCCCGGTGCAATCCCAGAGGCCTTCGTCAGGAGGACGTGGGAACGTGAGAATCTGAGGAGGAGACACGGTAGCAGAAGCGAGAACAAGAGGGACGCAGCTTAGGAAAGATCCGATCAGCCTTTGCGGGCTTTGAAGGTGGAGGCAGAGGGGCCATGGGCTAAGGAATGCGGGAAACCTCTAGAAGCTCAAAAGCAAGGAACCCTCTAAAGCCTAGAAGGAATTCCCCTACAGCCTCCAGAAAGAATGCAGTCCTGTTGACATCTTCACTTTAGCTCAGAGGGGCTCAGGACTGAACCCTAGGGGGACAGAGGTGTTGTCAGGACACTGGAGGGTGCTGCCCAGCCCTGGAGCCCCCTCGGCACCTGTGTCCTGGGCACCTCCCATGTGCCAGGCGCTGCTCCGGGGACTGGGATACAACAGTGAGGAAAACAGACACAAATCCCTGTCCTCATGGAGCAGGGAGGATACACAATAAACGATCAAATAAGGTGTGTAATTTAGTGGCAGGTGGTACATGCTCTAACCAGAAATGAAGCAGGTTCTAGGGAGTGACAGGGAGGGACCAGGTATCCACAAAAGGAGGTGACATTTAAGGAAAAACCTGCAGGAGGTGAGGAGGGAACTGTGTGGACATATGCAGGAGTGGAAACAGCATGTGCAAAGGTCCTGTGGTGCCAACTGTGGTGAGCTGATAGATGAAGGGATGGGGGAGGACTAGTGCTTACTGAGGCTGGTCCTATTCTAGGTGTCTCTGTGACGGTCCTGGGACGTGGGTTTCCTAAGCCCCATTTTACACAGGAGGCTTGGAGAGGTAGACACGCTGTGCCCAAGGTCATGGAGACAGCGGGTGATAAGAATTTGAGAGCTCTTCAACCTTGAGCTTCCTGGTTTTGCTCTGTCCAGTCTCAGTAGTTAGCTGACTCCACCCTCACCCGGCTGGCCTGACCAATCAGATCATTACATCTCCTCTGGGTTGCTGGGATTAGTCCAGGGCTGACCCAGTGAAAATGAGAAGAGGGGGTCTTTATCTCCTTCCCCTCTAACCAGGACATTGAGCTTGGACAACAGAGGGACACCCTTGCCTCTCCACTAAGAAAAGAGAGCCCACCTGGGGCCGAAGCCAACCCCAAGGGAAGCGAAGTGGAGAGATGGCAAGAGAAAAATTTTTTATGGCCTTCTTTGAGCTCCTAGATCCAGCCCTACCTGAAGCTGTGCAGATTGCACTTGACTCTAGATAGCAATTTTCCCCTTTTGTTATTAATATTGTGTTGGCGGTGGTTTTAATTACTGGCAGAAGAATTTGGACTAGTCCATTTCCTGGACAATGTATATAAGATCTGGGACTTTCTGGAATATCACTGTGGCGGGGGGAAGTGTGAAGACCTGAGAGTCACCCCTAATTTCTAAAAGTCTGAAGCCAAAGACACTGGGTTCTTTCATGCTCTCACTGGGGAGTTATGGGCACTGGGAGCAGGAGTGCTTGGTTCCAGGGGGTACAGTTGGGGGGCCATGGGGCAGAACCCAGGAGTCTGGAGGACCCAAGAAGGCCGCAATAGACTGGGGGGATGTGGAGAGACACCCTGAAAAATCAGAGGGTTCAGCAAACATGTGGGATAAGGGGAGCTTCCACATGCTGCTGGTTGGAGCGCCCACTGTGGAAAGCAGATGAGCATTAAATAGTCGGCTAACGCCTGCGCACAGCCAGTGATCCCACGGTTCCATTTCTAGTTACGGTTCTTAGAGAAACACTTCACCAAGTGCATAAAGAGATGTGTAAGGGCTGAGCGCGGTGGCTCACGCCTATAATCCCAGTACTTTGGGAGGCCAAGGGGGAAGGATCGATGGAGTCTAGAAGTTCAAGACCAGTGTGGGCAACAGAGCGAGACCCTGTCTCTATAAAAGAAAATTTAAAAATCAGCCAGGCCTGATGGTGGCACCTGTAGTCCCAGATACTCAGGAGGCTGAGGCAGGAGGATCACCTGAGCCCAGGAGTTGGAGGCTGCAGTGAGCTGTGATGACACCACCGCACTCCAGCCTGGGTGACAGAGGGAGACTTTGTCTCTTTAAAAAAAAAAAGAGAGAGAGTGAAAGATGTAAAGACTATGCATAGCAGCAGCATTTGAAATATTAAAAATCAGGAATTAACCTAAAAGTTCATCGACAGGAGAACATATAAGTAAACAGAGGCATGTTCATTCAATGGAATAACACAACACAATCAAAAAGGAACTGATTAGATCTATACAATAATAACACTTTCTAGCATTTATTGAGCACCTATTATGAGCCAGGCACCATGTGTGATAACATAGAATTCCTCAGAAAACCACCCTAAAAAATAGGAACTATTAGTGTCTATATTTTCCAAGTATAGCAGTTTTAAAATATGTCCATGAGTCTTTTGACAATTTCTCTAAGAGATGGAATCTAATTCCCCTCTCTTTGAGTGTGGGCTGGACTTACTGATTCATTTTTAACAAACAGGACAGAGCAGAAGCAGCAATGCGTGACTGCTGAGACTAGGTCACAAAAGGCACTGCGGCTTCCTCTCTGGGGGAAGCCAGCCGCCATGTTGTGAGGAAGCCCAAGCGGCGCTGCAGAGAAGTCCACGTGCTGGGGGGCTGTGGCCTCCCCGCAACAGCCGTGTCCACGAACCGCCTCGGAAGCCCTTTCTCCAGGCCCAGGGCAGCCTTTAGAAGCAGGACCCATTCAGATCATCCACTCTTAGATATCTCACCTTTAAAAATTGTGTGAGATAAATTTTTGTTGTTTTAAGTTGCACATTTGGGGAATATCTTGTCATTCAGCAGTAGCTAACTAATATACTTAATGAGGACATTGAGGCTCAGAGAGGTTAAGCAACTTGCCCAAGATCACAGAGCTTGGCTGTGGCAGAGCTTGGATTCCAACCCAGTCAGGCAAAAATGAAATATTGAGTGAAAATGTCAAATTGCGGGATTATACCTTGAGCACATTAGCACACAAAATTGCACTATTCGCTGTTCGTGGATATCTGGGTGTGACAGTTTATAAATACATATCTAGACGTATAAAAATGTGTGAATGAGGTGGAGGTCAAATGACACTTTTTACCTTTATTTCTAATATTTTAATTCCTGCTACTTACAAAACGAGAAACACCTGAAGCCAATATGACACGTGTTAACCATTGCAGAGCCCGGGTGGAGGCTACACAGGTGTTTGCTATTTTTGTCTTGCACTTTCTTTCTTTTTCACTTTCCCCAAAATTAAAAAAAAAAATGTTTATAACAAAGAGAGAAAGTCGTGGAGGATTTAAATAGGTAGAGAGGAAGTGGGAGGGTGTTCCAGGCGGAGGTACCAGCTCCAGTGCAGTCTCGGAGGCAGCGGTGAGCACAGCCTTTTCGGAAGATGAGGAACCCCACAGCAGTTGTGGCATGACCTGGTGGCACACTCGAATCATGTGCCCAGTCCCCCAACTCTAGACTAATTAATTCAGAATCTCCGGGAGGTGGGGTGGAAAGTGGTGGCTGGAATTTAAAACTCCCCAGGTGATTATAATATGCAAACAGAGCTGGGAGCCACCAGATACACGGTCCGGTGCAGTAGCCATGTGTCTGCTGAGTGGTGATTGGGTTATATAGGGAGAGTTAAAAGGAAGGCCTCTGCCAGCCTGTAGTTTGGACTTGGGATAGGTTAGGAAGCCAAGATCCAGTTCTCTTAATCGTACTTAATGAATTGGTATCATTAGCCTAATAGAATTCCAGGCAGTGACAAGTGTTCTAAAGAAAATATAAGAAGATAATGAGATAGAAAGTGACTGGGCAGTTTCATTAGCCGGGGTGGTTGGGGAGGGCTTCCTGGAGGAGGTGATGTTAGAACTGAGACCCGAAGTAGTCCCAGGCAGAGGGAACAGCAAGGGAAAAGGCTCTGAGGGGGTGACAAGCATAGAAACAAGTGGCTCCAGCACAGGAGGACCAGAGTTGTGACAGAGGAATGCCCAGGACATTGGAAGAGCTCAGAGGTGACCCCTGTCTCAGGCAGGGCTCAGGGAAGGCTTCTGGGAGGAGGCAACTGAAATCCAGGTAGGATTTCTCCCCATCCAGCCCTGCCACTTGTGAACAAAATTGCCACCCTGCCGTCCCCCTTCCATCGGCATCCCCGAAGGAAACGGCACCTGAAGCGAGGTGTTTATTTTTTCCAAGGGAGTAAGAGTGAACATGAATTTCTCCACATCCATCCGCTTTTTAAATTTAGCCTAGTGCACATGGAACTCAGTTGGGGAAAAACAAGGAGTTACAAAAATATAATTCATTCTCCATTAAGGGCAGCGGAGGAAGTGAGGCAGGGAGAGACCGGGCACCTCGGAGGACGGGAAAAGGTGTCAAATGCACCTGCAAAGACACGGCTGCTGTGGGGACCAGAGGTGTCCAGGACCTCAGCCTCTGTCCTGCCCTCTCCATGGGCCCCATGTCCCGCCCTGGCTCCCATCTCTCCACTCTGCCCAGGGGCAGGTCCGCAGCCTCTCCCACCGCCTCCTCCCATCCTGTCACCCCCTCGCCCAAGAACTTGGTCCCCACACTGCCAGGACCAGAGTGGCCAATGGAAAATCAGGATTCCTTCCCATCCCCCGGTGCCCCAAACCTGCATGGTTCCCTGCTACCCTGGGAACGAAGCCCAAACTCTGCCCTCCCTGCCCGACTCTGTGTCCCCAGCCGGCAACAACCATTTACCTGCACGGGTCTCACCTCCAAGCCTTTGCTGTGCCGTTCCCTTCGCCTCGCCTCAGCCATTTCTAGAAACACCATGTCCTCTTGGTCATCTTCGGCTGTGTAACAAATTCCTCCCAAATGCAGAGGCTTAAAACAGCACATGGTTTGTTATCTCCCAGGCACAGATTAGCTGGGTCCTCTGTCTTGGAGTCCCCCAAGGCTGCAGTCCAAGGAGGTAGCCAGGGTTGTGGTCTCATCTGAAGGTTCAGCTGGGGTAGGGTTGGCTTCTGAATCTATGCCCGTGTGTGGTGGTGGCATTCTGGTGACCACCGTCGCTATATTCTGTTGGTTAGTTGTAAGACACAGCTGCTGCCCACAGCCAACTGGAGGGGTTTATACAAGGGCATGAACACCAGGAGGCAGGGAACCCTGGAGGGCCATTATAGAAGTCTGCCTGCCACATGTCCTCGGGCAACTCCCTCCAAGGGAGTTCCTCCCAGCCCTGGAGGTAAGAGCAGGAGCTTATAGGCAATGGGGCTGCCCAGTAACTGGGGCTTCATTAAGGCTGTCCTTTGTGATCATGCAGTGGAATATTATGCAGCTGTTAAAAGTGATCAGGGAGCTTTTGATGTGTAATATTATCTGGTCACTGTTTAAAAATGTATATACAAGGCCAGCCATGGTGGCTCACACCTGTAATACCAGCACTGTGGGAGGATGAGGAGGGAGGATCAGTTGAGACCAGAAGTTCAAGACTGGCCTGGGCAACATAAACAGACTCCATCTCTACAAAAAATAGAAAAATTAGCCAGGTGTGGTGGTGGCACCTGTAGTCGCAGCTACTCTGGAGGCTGAGACAGGAGGATCACTTGAGCCCAGGAGTTCGGGCTGCAGTGAGCTGTGATGAAGCCACTGCACTCCAGCCTGGACGACAGAGTGAGACCCTGTCTCTTAATGAAAAAGAAAATGGCAAATCAAACCCCCTTGCTCCCCTGCTCAACAGCCTCTTATGGCTCCCTATTGCACTGAGAATAATTCCAGGAGCCTCATCAAAGCCTAGAGACCCTGCAGAGTCTATTCCATTTCCCCTCCACCCCCATCCCTACCCTGCCCTTCCCTCCTCCCTCTGCTGCAGCCACACGGGCCTCCGCACTGTGCCTCCAACATGCCAGGCTCAATCCTACCCCAGGGCCTTTGCACATGCTGTTTCCTCCACCAGCACCACTTCCTTCAGATCTCTGCACAGTTTCCCTCCCTCTTCTCCTTCAAGTCTACACCCAAATGTCACCTCCTCAGAGAGGCCCTCCCTGACCACTCTCTGTCTAAAATAGCCCCATCTGCACCCTATTTTGTTTTGTCCATAGCACATCTGGCCACGAGATCTTACATATTTATCTTGTTAATGCTCCGCACCCCCCCCCGCCCCCACTCCCCGATGAAATGTCAGCTCCCCGAGGGCTTTTGTTTTGTTCACTGCTCCATTGCCTGGCACACAGTAGGTGCCCAATAAATGGTGATTGAATGAATAAATTTCCACACGCACAGATTCTTTGATTAATGTCTGCTTCTCCCCCAACGCTGAGAAGACAGGGCCAGGTCTGTTTTGGTCCCCACTGTGTCCCCAGTAAATGAATCCCCTGCTGCTACTGAATCTCCTGTGCTAAGCTCTCGGGTCCCCAAGCCCCCCAAGGCTGGGGTAAAGTCTGCTGAAGTTTGGAGGGCATGAGTGGCAGGGGGTCGTCCAGGCCAGAGAAACACAAGATCTCGCATCTCAGCCCCTTCCTCAAACACCCCCCCCCCCCCGCCCTGGACGTCAGTGGTCTGCCTCCCGTCAGCTTCATCCTGTTGCTAGGCAACCCCGATGCTGCCGACTCCCCCGGCCCCCTCCATTCACACTCCTTTCTTGCTGAAACAGACAAGCTGTTCCCGCCGGCCCCACCCTGAGCTGTGGCAGCCCCGGCCACCCTTTCCCAACCAAACTGGCCTCTGGATGGGATGGGGGGGGGGGTCCCACGCCCAGCCAGCCCCTCCCCACCTGCTGGGAGCAGATGTGTCTGCATCAGTTCCCAGGGCTCCATCTTTCCCATGTTCTAAAGACGGAAGCACCTTTCCTGTGTTAACCTGCCTCATCGTCACCAGGAAGGTGGCGAAGTCATTGTCCCTACACAATGGGGAAGCCAGGGCTCAGAGACTCCGAGTCCATGGCCCCCATCACACAGCAAGCGGGGGCAGCGGGGGCTGCGGGGGCTCAAATCTAAAGCCTGTAGGGTCTCCCCACCCTGCTGCAAGGGGTGGGGTCCCAGGGCAGGGGCTGTGTGACCTTGAGGAAGCCCCTGTGCCTCTCTGGTCCCCCCAGTCAGGCAGGGAGAAGGTGAAGCCTCAGGTGCATTTAAATTCCATCTGGCAGCTCTCAGGCACCTGGGAGGTGGGGAGCAGGTTGGGGGGACCTGGAAATAGAGGAGGGGGGGCACGCAGGGAGAGGAGGAGAGGGCAGGGCCCGGCGACTGGCAGCCCCCCGGGAGACGCGCACCCAGCATATCTGAGATCTGAGAACGGATCGAGATGGAAATAGAATGTCAGAGGAGAAGGAAGCAGGCGGGAGGGAGAGTGGCGGGCGGGGGCGCTCCGGGGGAAGGCCAGACCGTGCCCACCACTCAGTGGCCAGGGACAGAGGGGGACAGGGGTCCGAGGTGGCGTGGGGGAGGGGAGAAAGTAGGGGAGGGGAGGGGGAGGCAAAGGGGGAGGGGAGGGGAGGGACACTGAATGAAGCAGGTGCCCCACGGGAGGGACAGAGACAAGAGGAGACAGAAGCAGAGAGACCCGGACAGAGAGACAGAGACACACAGAGATATATACCAGAGATAAGGAGAGACAGACATCACAGAAAACTGAGACAGAGATTCTCTGTGTGTCTCTGTGTCTGCATCTCTCTCTCCCTCTCTCTTCAGTGCTCAAAAAGTTCCTTATTTTGGTGCATTTTGGAGTTTGGATTTTTTTGCATTAGGGACACCCGACCTGAGTAATAATTTAACAAGGTGATGTTGTAGCAGGGAGTAGGGCTGGGTTATTTTATTAATAGTCAGGGATGGCTTCTCTGAGGAGGTGGCAGTTAAGATAAGATCTAAAACAGAAGAAGGAGCCGATTATGGGGATGTCTGAGGGAACAGCGCTGCAGGCCAAAGGCACAGCCCATGCAAAGGCCCTGGGACAGGACGCGCCTGGCATGTTGGAGGCACAGGGAGGAGGCCTGCGTGGCTGCAACAGAGTGAGGAGGGGGAGAGGGAGGAGGGGAGGGCGGGGAGGGGACGGGGCAGGTCATGCAGGCCCTGGTGGGCTGCAGGGAGGACTTGGGCTTTGACGCAGAGGAAGGTGGGAGCCATGGAGGGCTGTGGGCAAAAGAGGAGGGTTAACTCAGACTTAGCTTTTAAATTGATCACTCTCAGTTCTTTCATGAAAGAAGAACAAAAAATCTCGAGCAAAAGTGACCAAACATTTAACTGCGTTCACTGAGGTTGATCCTTCTGTAATATCATTCTCTGAATTTTACATTATTAAAAAAAATTCTTGGCTGGGCGCGGTGGCTCATGCCTGTAATCCTAGCACTCTGGGAGGCCGAGGCAGGAGGATCGGTCGAGGTCAGGAGTTCGAGACCAGCAAGAGCGAGACCCCATCTGTACTAAAAAATAGAAAGAAATGATCTGGACAGCTAAAAATATACATAGAAAAATTAGCCGGGCGTGGTGGCGCATGCCTGTAGTCCCAGCTACTCGGGAGGCTGAGGCAGGAAGATCGCTTGAGCCCAGGAGTTTGAGGTTGCTGTGAGCTAGGCTGACGCCACGGCACTCACTCTAGCCTGGGCAACAGAGCGAGACTCTGTCTCAAAAAAATAAAAAATAAAAAGTCTTCAGATACAAACCAACTAATAAATGAACAATGACAAGTTGACTATGACTGGCGGCTCTCCAACTCCAGCCCAGCCCAGACCCACTGACTTTAGGGGATGCAAGCCTCCGTCTGGCCTGCACACCTGACCCTCCTCCGGGGCTGGGACCCCCATCCCTGCCCCCTCACCTCGAGCCTCTCGGGCAAGGAGGCTGGTGTCTTCCCTGAGCTCGTCAACTGATGCCTCGGCTCTGAAGGCCTAATTGTGCATGAAATCCAATCAGATTATCAGGCCCTGATGAGCCATGCCTCAGATTATCTGGCTCAGTGAAGGAAATAATGACATTAGCTGTCGCGTTCTCCGGCAAGCTCATTTTGTGGTCGGCCTGGCAGCAGAGCCCCCTCATTTTGGTCCTCCACTCTAGTTGCCTGTGGGGTCTTCTGCCTCTGCGTCTAGAGTGGTGGGGACAAGGCGGGTGGAGCCTGTAATCCTCAGATGTCAGCACTGGAAGGACTCAGTGCTTTCCTACAAATGGGGAAACTGAGGCCCAAAGCGGAACCAGCCTGAAGCCACACAGTGAGGGTCACTGGAATCCATCTCCACCTCTTCTGACATTCCTCCAGGAAAATGGGGACCCTCTTGGGCACACGAACCACACTCCCCATCCCTATATCCATCCTTGGGTGTGCCAAGGAGGCATTCAAATATGAGCCAAGGGTGACATTCAGAGCGGAGGAAGGGTCCACTCTGCACATATCCTAAGTCCTTGTCTCGTAGGGAGGAGGAAAGAGACATTGATCAACTTTCTGTTATGATAAGCTAAGTATTCATGTCACTGAGTATGAGGGTGACTACTCAAACGACAGCAATGGAAGGAATAATTTCCAAATCATTAGTGACAAGACAACAAGAAATAAAGAAAATCTAACAAATTCAGCAAAAGGTTGAAGAGGAGGCGAAAAGAAAGCAACAGGAAAACAATCATGTTAAATATAAAACACAATTGAAGAAAGTAATTAAAATAAATCCAAAGATGTTGGCAAACACAATAAATATAAATGAATTAAACTCATCAGTTAAAAGACATAGACTCTCAGATTGGATACATGGAAACAACAAGGAACAAACAAAATCTATCTCTATGTTCTTTTTAAAAACAAATTTTTTTTTTTTTGGAGAGATGGGGTCTCCCTATGTTACCCAGGCTGGTCCCAAACTCCTGGCTTCAAGCGATCCCTCTGCCTCGACCTCACAAAGTGCTGGGATTACAGGAGTCAGCCACTGTGCCTGGCAATCTCTATGTCCTTTCAATAACACACCTAAAGCAGAACAATGCATTGTCAACAAATAAATTACAAGAAAAAAAGGGAAAGAGATAGATGGAAACCTATAGACTAAAAGAGACTTAAAGATATATCAACCAATTATTAATATACGTGTGGACCTTACTTGGATCCTACTTCAAACTATAAAAATATAACAATATGACTGTAATTTTAAAATGTCTGTAATTTTCTTCCAAGTAATACCAAAATGGAGGAGGGGGTGGGAGGAGTGATGAAACAAGATCAGTCATGACTTGATAGATGTTGACGTTGACAATAGTTACATAGGGGTTCATTGTATCATTTTCTTTACTTTGATTCATGTTTGAAATTTCCTGTAATAACATGTTTAAAAAAAACAGGATGCAGATAGGCTTGAAAGTCGAAGGATAGAATAAGATTTATCAGGCAGGCCCAGCACAGTGGCTCACGCCTGTACACACCTGTAATCCTAGCACTCTGGGAGGCCGAGGCAGGAGGATCACTTGAGCTCAGGAGTTTGAGACCAGCCTGAGCAACAGTGAGACCCCGTCTCTACAAAAATTAGAAAAAATTAGCTGGGCGTGGTGGTGTACTCCTATAGTCCCAGCTACTCGGGAGGCTGAGGTAGGAGGATCGCTTAAAGCCAGGAGTTTGAGGTTGCTGTGAGCTATGATGACACCACGGCACTCCAGCCTGGATGACAGAGTGAGACTGTCTCAAAAAAAAAAAAAAAAAAAAGATTTATCAGGCAAATACAGACCTCAAAAGGGCCCTCAAAATAATAAACCAGGCCGGGCGCGGTGGCTCACACCTGTAATCCTAGCACTCTGGGAGGCCGAGGCAGGTGGATTGCTCGAGGTCAGGAGTTCGAGACCAGCCTGAGCAAGAGCAAGACCCCGTCTCTACTAAAAAATAGAAAGAAATTATCTAGCCAACTAAAAAAAAAAAAACATATATATATATATATATATATATATAAAATTAGCCAGGCATGGTGGCGCATGCCTGTAGTCCCAGCTACTCGGGAGGCTGAGGCAGGAGGATCGCTTGAGCCCAGGAGTGTGAGGTTGCTGTGAGCTAGGCTGACGCCACGGCACTCACTCTAGCCCAGGCAACAAAGCAACACTCTGCCTCAAAATAATAATAATAATAATAATAATAATAATAAACCAGACCTGCTCCTACATAAGTATTAACATCATACACCTTATATTCCTTTCTTTAGTTGTTTTTTTTCACTAGAGACAGGGTCTTGCTATGTTACCCAGTCTGGTCTCCAACTCCTGGCCTTAAGCAATCCTCCCACCTCAGCCTCCCAAAGGGACTACATGTGTGAGCCACCTCGCTGGGCCTGAGGCTCCCATTATCTGTCTCTGTCCGTCTCTCTTTGTCACTCTCTATGTGTGTGTCTTTGTGTCTCCTTTTCTCTGTCTGTTCCAGTTCCGTTTCTGTGTGTGTGTGTCTCTCTCTGTCTCTGTTTCTCTCTGTCTCTCCTCACCTCCTCCCTCTCTCCCTCCCAGCTCTGTATTTTTCTCCCCACCCCTCCTCGGTCCACATGGGGACCCGCTTCAGCCTGTCCCCACCAGCCCAGAGGGAGTGGCCAGGGCTGGGGCGGGGCGGGGCGGGCAGCCGGCCCCTCTGGTGGGGTCTCAGGACTCGGGTGGGATTTCTGACCGCCCCTTCCCTCCCTCCCTGCTCTGCATTCCGGCTCTATCCTCCTGCAGAATCACCGACTCCATCAGCTCTGCTTTCCACCTCTGCCGAGAGAGGCTGTCATTGCTGCTGTCGCCCAGGGCTGCAGAGAAACACCAGAAGTCGTGGTCCCCTGGGCTCTCCCTCCTCCAACACTCTCTCTGCCCCAGGCCCTTGGAACGTGAAAAACTCCCTCTCTGCGTAAGACCAACACAGTGGGTGCTTCATAATCGTTTGCCGAATGAATGGAATTTATGGAGTGCCTACTGTGATGGGGACACAGGGGCACATCACAGGGTACACTGTGATGTCCCGAGACGGACAAAAGCCCTGACCTCCTGGAGTTGACATTCCAGAGGGGAAAACAGACACAAATAAGCCGCCCCACTGTAAAAAAAAAAAAAAAATCATGTCTCCCCTGAACCACTGAATACGACCTTATTTGGAAATAGCGTCTTTGCACATGTACGTGGTTAAGGATCTCACGATGGAATTCCAGCTGCAACCAGAGTGCTTTGCTGTGTGATTCTGGTTTGGACAACCCGAGCACGTGGACCGATGCTTAACCATGCCTCGACACTCCTGTCCCCCGCCCTGCTGCATCCATTCAGATCTAAGCTTCAGTGTCACCTCCTCCAGGAAGCCTGCCTTTGCGCCTCCTCTGGCCCCCACGGGAGCACGTCTCCCCCCTGCTCTGCTGTTTCCTGGAACCCAGAACAAGGTGTAGCACACAGTTGGCACTCAATAAATGTCTGCGGCTTGTGTGAGCTCCGGGCTGCTCTGCCAGGGTCTGTAAATAGCTCTGGCCGAATGACAATGAACATAATGCCAGAACAGAGGGACTCACAGTTTGACAGGCAGGTGGGCACAGGCAGCCACTGGACCCTGGAGCCCCAGCCCCGGCCTGGCTCTGCCCCAAGCCTGCGCCCACAGCGGCCCCTTGGCCTCCTCGTTAAAGCAAGACTTTTACTTAGGCGGGTGCTGCCAATTCTAATTGATTGCGGTGTCCCCAGGGGGACTCAAGTTCTTTAGGTCGGCAGCTGGGCAGGATCCAGGCGGAGGCAGGAGGGAGGGAAGCCGCTCCAGGGAAGCAGCAAGGCGCAGAGGCTGGACCTGCCTCCCACTGCACTCCCTTCTCCAGCCCCCGGACCCCGTGACCTGCAGGCTCAGGGTCAGGGGGCCAACGTGACCCCCATCCCAGGCTGTGCCAGCTCCTGGTACATTTGATGTTCGTACACTTGGTCGGGCTAAGAACATGCACAGACAAACCAGCAGGTGTCCAGGTTGAGAGGTAGTGTTGCATGGTGGTTAGAATCCTGGGAGGGGCTCAGATCTAATGGTTCTATGCCTCAGTTTTCCCACCTGTAAAATGGGTCCATAATAGTAATACTAACTTCTTCTTGGGGCTTCTTGGGGATTTAAATAAATGCATACTTAGGACATGCTGACACTGGCCTCTGGCCCATGCTAGGTGTTCTATAGTGCTTGTTATTTATGATTTCATCAAGTTTTATTTTTAAGTTTTGCAAAGATGGAGTCTTGCTATATTGCCTAGGCTGGACTCGAACTCCTGGCCTCAAGTGATCCTCCCACCTCAGCCTCCCAAAGCGCTAGGATTACAGGTGTGAGCCACTGTGCCCAGCCTATGCTACCAGCATTGATGGAGCACCTACTGTGTGCCAGGCTGAGTGGTCATAGCAGGGAACAAAACTTGCACAAATCCCTGTCCTCACGGAGCTGACATTCAAATGGGGAGAGAGAGTAAAGCTAACTAAAAAGTGAATGTTGGTGGGCCAGACACGGTGGTTGACACCTGAATCCCAGCACTCTGGGAGGCCAAGGCAGGAAGATCACTTTAGACTAGGAGTTCAAGACCAGCCTGAGCAAGAGCGAGACCCTGCCTCCACTAAAAACAGTGAAAATTAGCTGGGTGTGATGGTACCTGTAGTCCCAGCTACTTGGGAGGCTGAGGCAGGAGGATCACTTGAGCTCAGGAATCTGAGGTTGCAGTAAGCTATGATGACGCCACCGCACTCTAGCCTGGGTGACAGAGTGAGACTCTATCTCAAAAAAAAAAAAAGTGAATGTTGGAGAGTGTTGGGAGAAGACACACCCACACAGAGAAGCTAAATATAGTGAAAACACGCACATACACACGCACAACCCAGAGAGGCAGGTTCTGTGATTGTTCCCATTTCACAGATGGGGTAGATGAGGCTCTGACACTAAAACAAAATGGACTTATTGAGGGACCCCTAGTTTCTGCACCAGTTCATGCTCCATGTGGCCCCAGGGCCTTTGCCCCTGCTGCGCCCTCAATAAACGTGCATTGGCTGAAGGCACCTGCATTCTGGCCCAGCTATTCAGACATACCCTGTGAGCTGGCAGGCGGGATGGGGTGTCCCACTTCCCAGCCTTCATCCAAGGCTGTTCCTGCCTCAGCCCCCTGACTTCTTAAAGCTGCTTCCAGCTTTCCATCCTCCCTGGAGACGCCTCATTACCATTGCTGGGCTGACAGGCAAGAACCTGTGGCCCCGACACAGAGACCCGTGGCCCCTGGACTGGGAGGCCCTGGTTGCCTGCTGTCACTTTTAGCCCATGCTTTGTGGGCTGAAGGGGATGACAGACTTTGGAACCGCTTGGGAATCGCCCAACACATCGGAAACTGGTAATAACCTTCATTAGGAGAATGATTTTAATTATTAGCTAATAAAAGCACATTTAGCAGCATGCGTTGTGGGGGCGTTTGCACCGTTCAAGGCATATCCCACCTTATGAACCCCCCTTCACTGATCCCATGTCCCTCTCTGGTGACCACCCCATGTTTCTGCTTCTCTTTATAGCAAAATTCCAAGAGTCATCCATCTACACTCGCTGTCTACACTTCCCTGTGCCCCGTTCCCTCCTGAATCTGCTCCAGGGGGCTCTCGCACCCCCACACCCTCTTGAGGTCGTCAGCCCTGCAAGGAGTGGGACTTTGTCTGCTCTGTTCCCTGCCAGATCCCCCACGCCTGGAATAGCACCTGGCATGCAGCAGGTGCTCAATAAGTGTTTGTTGACGGAGTGAATGGCTACATGCTCTTTTAGATCCTGTCCTGGAATTGATTTCAGAAGCTTTCGATCTACTTGGAACCCTCCCCTGTAGAGTCTACCCCACCCACCCCTCCCACCCACATCTCAGTGCGGACCGAGCTCAGAGCTCCCTACAGGAGAAAGGTAGAAACCAACTCACCCATCCACCCAGCCATAATCCATATATCCACCCTCCCACCCATCCACCAGCCACTCACCCATCCATCCATCCACCCACCCACCCATCCACCCATCCAGCCATCCACCCACCCATCCACCCACCCATCTACCCATCCATCTATCCACCCATCCAGCCATCCACCCATCCACCCATCTACTCACCCACCCACCCATCCACCCATCCAGCCATCCACCCACCCATCCACCCACCCATCTACCCATCCATCTATCCACCCATCCAGCCATCCACCCATCCACCCATCTACCCATCCATCTATCCACCCATCCAGCCATCCACCCACCTATCCATCCACCCATCCACCCATCTACCCATCTACCCATCCATCCATCCACCTCCACCCATCCACCCATCCATCCATTCTCCTTTCCTCCCACCTCCTACATTCATTCACTCAGAAGCAGGCTGAGCCCTGTGCCCGTCCCTCTTCCTCCCCACAGTTGCTCTGTGACCTTGAGTCGGGCTCTTGCCTCTCTGGGCCTCCCTTCCCTCCTCAGCACGATGCGTGGATCACAGCACGATGGGTGGATCACAGCACGATGGGTGGATCACAGCACAATGGGTGGATCACAGCACAGACCTCCCAGGCCACACTTTGCTGTTAATTTGTTGTGACAGGCAGGAACAGGTGGTGGTTAAGAGCACAGGCTGGAGTTGAAATCCCTGCTCTGTCTCTCCCCTGCTGTGTGACCTTGGGTGAGTGACAGAACCTCTCTGAGCCTCAGTTTCCCATCTGTAAAATGGGGATCATAATAGTGCCTGCCTCCGTGGGGACTGTTGAGGGACTAAATGCCATTACACGTGCTGTGTGTCCAGTTCAGTAAGTGCTGAGGGGCTGTTAGTGTTGTTTACGGGAACCCCAGGAGGCAGGGCACAGCTGTGGGGCACCCGGCAGGCTGATGCTCCTCGAACTCCGAAACGGAAGCAGCTGGCCAGAGCACCCGCCTTGGTGGCTGCTGGGGCAGCAGGAGGGGGCAGGCGGAAGCTGCCACCTCTGCTTGGAGCGGGAGAGCCGGGGGCTGCTGGCCCGGCAGCCTTAGCCGAGGACCCACCAGGTGCACCCTCTTATGTGCAGAACGTAGACCCCGCAGCTCCTTTACACACGAGCCACAGTCCAGGGCGGGGGCTGTGGGGGCCTCACTCCACACTGTCTGAAATAATCCTGATGGGGACAGAGTTAGAGAGAGTCCTGCCGGGACTGGTGGCTCACGCCTGTGATCCCAGCACTGTGGGAGGCCGAGGCCAGAGGATCGCTTGAGCTCAGGAGTTGGAGGAGGCTGCAGTGAGCTGTGATCGTGCCACTGCACTCCAGCCTGGGTGACAGAGCGAGACCCTGCCTCTGCGAAGAAGAAGAAGAAGAAGGAGAGGAAGGAGAAGAAGGAGAAGAGAGTCCCCACATCAGGGGTCCTGGGAGGTCTACTGGGTCCAGGCGTAGGAGATGGAGGGTGTGTGGGGAACCTGCCATGTCACTCAACAGGCGGGGGGACCGGTTCCCAGACTGAATGACCTCGGGACACTGTCTCACGCTCTCAATCCCTGACTCCAAGCCTGGGGGCCTGGCAGGCCCTGGGACTAGACGCCGGCGCGCGCTCGGCCCCTCTGACCCTCACGAGAAGCACAAGCCCAGAGGGAGAAATAGCAGGAACGGCTCCACGGACTGAGGACGTCCTACAAGCGCATGCGCACACCCGAACACACGCCTTTCGGGGGTCACGGCGACCTCACGAAGCAGATGCTGTAATAACCCCCATTTCCTGCATGGGGAGACTGAGGCACGGCGAGGCGACCTGGTCTGGCGGCCGCAAAGCTGGGAAGTGGCAGCCTGAGTCTGAACCCTGGGCTGCGCCAAGCACCTTACTATGCTCGCGGTACCCAGGGGCTCCGGAGAACAGTCCAGAAGCAGGTGCTGCTGTCCGCCCATTGTGCAGATTCAGAAACCGAGGCTGTGGGTCATTTGGGGAGAAAACAGAGGGCCTGGGCTGCAGTCCAAGTCCATGGCCCCCAAGATGAGGTTTCTTAACTCTTCCGGTCGCCAAATGCTCTCCGGGCCTGTTTCCCCATCTGTAAAGTGAGTCTAGTTGCAGAACCCAGCCGGGAGGGCTGTTAGGACGAACACGTCCAGGCAGGCGTGGAGGACCCCATCGTGGGGCTCGAAGAGGAAGGAAGGGGGTTGAGTGACTTGGGCATCGCAGCGGGGACAGTGTGGGGACAGGTTTCCCATGGCCTCCTCTCTCCCACCTGCGGGCAGTTAGATCTGCCTCTGCCACCCCTTGCTTGAGACCCCCAGGGTCTCTCTGGTCACCTTGCCCTGACTGTCCCCTCCCAGGGAACAGCGCCGCCTCTGTGTCCCGGCTCTGGGTTTGCCAGCGTTGCCCAGAGACGCGTGGGCAGCAGGCGGCCCCCGTCCCCTGCCTGCAGACCCCTGCCCGCCCAGCCGCCGGGACCCCGGGCCCAGGACAATGGGCCGGCCAGGGGAGGAGGGGGCCTGGCGGGCTCGGGGGCTCTGGGGGCCTGGGAACCAGGCGCTCGGGGTTGGTGTGTGGGGAGAGGGGGCCCCAGAGGGGGTGAGTTGGGAGGGGCTCGGGGAAGGGGGTGCACAAAGGGAGGGGCACGTCAGGCAGCGATGAAGCTTAGCCCCCTCCCCCCAGTGGCTCCAGAAACCAGGACCACCCCCTCCCCCTGGCACCGCACCCCCTCCCCTTGGCACCGCGGCCCCTCTGGCCACAACAGGTGTTGGGGGTTCTGAGGCAGGAATACAAAACGCAATCCCTTTCGGAAGCAAAGTGACAGAGTCCTGCACTGCTCTAAATACGGACAGACACAGCTGATTGGGGTGGGGGGGGTCTGAGGGAACCTCGAGGACCTAAGAGGGAGGGAGGGAGGGTACAGGGTGTAGGGGGGCGACCCTGAATGCTGGGGACGCGGTCAGGTTTTGGGATGGACAGAAACCCCGTGACATGAGACACTACTCCTGACCCTGGCGTCCTGGGCCCCAGGGGCGGATAGAACTTAGGAGGGCCCTCCCTCCAGGCCTCACCTGTCCCCAGCCCTGCCCCCCACCCCTCTTGCTGCTCCACCCATTTGCTGAGAACCCTGTCACCCCACTCTTTCAGGGGTTGTCCCTCCTGGGACAGTCAGATTAGAATCTCTGCAGCAATGGCCTCAGAGTTTGGGACTCTGAGCCGTTGTGACCCCAGACCCTGCCTTTTCTGGGCACAGCAGACATCTGCAGGGACCCCCACCCCACACGCCAGTCCTGAGCTGGGCTCCTCTGAGCAGGAGCCACCAGGGGGACCATCCTCCATCCAAGTTCAAACCCCCTACACAGCCCAGGAGGCCTCTGGCACCCGCACCTGGTTTCCCACACAGGAGCCCGGGTCTCCCCAACTTTGAAACATGGGGTAGGTAGAAATTCCCACTTCATTCCTTCCTCTCTTCCTGCATATAATGCAACAGACATTTAATGAGCACCTACTGTCTGCAAACCTGTGCTGGGGGCTGGGGATCTAGGAGTGACCCTGACAGAGCCAGCGTCCCCCCACCGTGGGGCTCACAGTGTGGTGGAGTAGGTGAGGGTCAGGGAGCCCTGATGGGGGGCACACAGGCAGCTCTGGGGGATCGGGTGTCTGGGGGGTCCTGGAAGGCTTTCTTTCCACAGGAGGTGTCAGCTAAGCTTCCAGCTAAAGGAATAAGTTAGGGGCCAGGGGAGGGTGTTCCAGGCAGTGGGAACAGCAAGTGCAAAGGCCCTGGGGCAGCAGCAAGAGCCCAGGCTGGCATTCCCACTTTTGCCATTTATTTGCTGTGTGTCCCGGACAAGGGACTGCACCTTTTTGAGCCATAGTTTCCACATCTGTAAAAGGTGCTCCTAACACATTGCTCAGCAAAGAGGCTCAACAGCACACTTCCCACATAGTAGGCACTCAATAAATATTCGCCACATCATGCGCCAGGCGTGGTGGCTCACGCCTGCAATCCCAGCACTTTGGGGAGACTGAGGCAGGAGGATCGCTGGAGCCCAGGAGCTATGATGACACCACTGCGCTCCAGCCTGGGTGAGGGAGCAAGAGGCTGTCTCTAAAAAAAAAAAGAAAAGTTTGCCAAATGTTGATGAAGGAATTGAGGGACCAGCGGATGACCATGAAAGAGGTGTGTGGCTCCTGTCTCGGGGTGGGTGGGTTGGGGCAGCTTGTGACCTCTTTTTTCTGGCCAAGGCCACCCCCATTCCCCTGGGCCCCTCCCCCCCGGCCCGCAAGCCCCATGCCAGCTGTCCCACCATGTGTGCACCAGCCTGTCAAGAGAGGCGCCTGTTCCGGAACACCTGATGCCTCGCTTCCCAGGGATTTCACAGGGACAGGTCCACGGAAGTTCAGCTGCCACCCGGGCTTAACCCTGGAGCCTGAGCGCCGGGTCCTCAGAGGCCCGACGCTGTTGTCTCTTGACCTCACCAAGGCCCTGGCACTGACCCAACATTAGCTGGAAAGACCTTGCTTCAACTCCTACGCCCTGACACTGCCTGGCTGTGTGGCCTTGGGAAAATTAGTCAACCTCTCTGGTCATTTCCACCAATAAGAATCACAGCTAACAAACACATCCTCAGTGCCTATTACGGGCCAGGGGCTGAGCTCAGGAGCCATTCAGTGGGACCACAGCGACCCGTGGGGTCAACAGTGTACATCTTTTGTGCTCGTAGTGCCCATGGCATGCACCGCACAAAGAGGAGCTGTCACTTTATTGCTATCATTGCAATGGTTGTTACTGTTACACCTCTTAAAAGAAAATTTAGCTGAAACTTAGAAATCAGGTAGAAGAGAACTCGGCGTGGGTGTTCGATTCCTCACTGGGGTGTTGACAGCCCTCACGTTATTTCATCTCACCTCGCTGTCCAATGGAACAGCCACAAATGACTATGTAGATTTAAATCGAAATCGATTAAAATGAAAAAAAAATTGAAGTTCAATTGCTCACATGCACAAGCCACAGTTTACCTGGCTGAAGAGCCATGTGGCTGATGGCTACTGTCTTAGACGGTATAGATTTCAAGACACATTTGTCACTGCAGAAAGTTCTGCTGGAACTTTGCTCCGGGAGAAAGTGCTTCTACCTGAACTTGCTCTTTCGCCTCTGGTTAGAGCCCCGGCCCTGCAAGGCTTCAGTCAACTTGATCATTTCTGTCATGTAGAAAAGAGAAACTCAGTAATGACTGTATTGCAATATAGATCATGAGCTAGTTTTATCTAGCCTAATCTTATTCTCTTTTTTTAATTTTTAGAGACAGGGTCTTGCTCTGTTGCCCAGGCTGGAATGCAGTGGTGCAATCATAGCTCACTGCGGCCTTCAACTCCTGGGCCCACCGATCCTCCTGCCTCTACCTCCCAAAGTGCTGGGACAGCATGCATGAGCCACCGCACCCGGCCTCTGACATTCTTTAAAAAAAAAAAAAGAAAAAGAAAATCTCCATAGATACCCAATTTCTCAAATGCTCTTAACGCCAGCCTGACAATTTCACTGGCTGCCTAAATGAGTTAATGAATCACTGACACGTGTTTACTTGACATTTGGGTGAGTCAAGGTTTCAACTTTTTGAGAACCTCAGGTTGACATCGCCATTTTGCAAATGGGGAAACTGAGGCCAGCTCCCTGCCTCTCCCCTCCCAAGCCCAGGGGTCCAGTCCTTGCACACCTGGCTCTCATCATCCAAGCACCCACCCCTGCCCAACTCCCAGAAGTCGCGCCGAGAACCTGTCTTCCTCCTGCGGCAGCCAAGAACCAGGTCAGCCCAACGCTGGGACATCAAAGGGAATCTATAAATACAGTTGCAGGAGGAAAAATAGACACTTCTCCGGCCCCTCCCGGTCTTCCTTCTCTCCCACTCCAGTGCTTTCCCGGCTGGGCTCCCACCCCAGGAGCTGAGCTAAAGCCCCCAACCCCAGGGACCCCCTTACTGGAAAGCAGTGCAGGGAGACAGCTGATGGCACCTCAGTTTCCCCCAGTGAGCTCAACCTCCTCCGCCCTCCCCTCCCCCACCAGGCATTGCTGTCCCTGGGAGGTGCAGATGAGATTCTAAGCTACAGGGGACGATTCCCAGGTTGTCCAAATCACTGGATCCCAGAACCCTGACTATAAACCCTCCCATGGCTACCTAGTGCCCTTCAGATAAAATGCAAACTCTTTCCCATGTCCCCATCCCCTCGCGGCCCTCTCCTCCTCCCTCTGGGGCCTCCTGGCCCAGGGCCTTTGCACAGCCTTGACCTCTGCCCTTCCTCTATTTCTTCCCTGAAGTAGCTCCTGCTCCTCCTTCAAGTCTCAGCTCAAATGTCACCTCCTCAGAGACACCACCTCCTTTGTCATCTCCATCTCCCTGCCTCAGTTTCCCCACCTGTAAACCAGGGTGGGAATCGCACATGTTGCTCCCTTTGAGAAGCCGCCCACTTGATTTATCATTAAAGTTACTATTTCCCTTGCGAACAGCTCGCCTGCTTCTGTAGACTCTTGTAATCGATATGCTAATTGTGCAGATTTTATGTAAATGACACGTGTGTTTATTTCTCCCCAGAAATTTCCCACTGGCCTCCGGGATCCCCGAAGCTGGGGACGGGGGGAGCTGTCTCAGCCCGAGTCCCCTGGGGACCCACCCACACTTAAGGAGGAGCATTCTGGGAGCACCCGGAGGCTCCCCTACCCCCTCCTCCTCCCTGGCCTCCAGGGTTTGCCCAAAGTGGGCAAATCTCTACGCTCCCAAAGGTGGTGGGTGGGGATGGGGGTGGAAATTTGGAGACCTAGGGTAGGGGGGAGTCTGAGACAGAGACAGCGGAGAGCAAGACTGAGAGGGGAGGAAGCAGGTGGTGAGATGGAAAGAGAAAGGGACGAGAGAGAGGCCGGGAGGGGTCCCCTGCAGCCTCGGGGTGCAGTGGGCTGGGGTTGCGGCTGGGGCTGGCCTAGGCTGTCCTGGGTCCCTTCCCTGGGGCTCCCAGGCTGGTGTGAGCTAGGATTCAAACTGAGATATTCCCCTTGGGAATGAAGGAAGAGGGGTTGACCAGGTAAACCTGGAAGGAAAGGGAGGCAGAGGCCACGCAAAGGCCCCGGGGCAGGCAAAAGCTTGGAGCCTTTGAGTCACTGAATGAATTCCCAAGGCCCTGTCACCTTCCAGCCCTTCCTCTTCCTGCCTTCTGCTGTTCCCCCTCTAAGCTGGCTCCTCAGGACCAGCCTACCTGGGCACTCTTTCCCTACACACCTGCATGATTTCCAATCTTTTCTCCTTCAGGTCTCTGCTCAGCTGTCACCTCCTCAGGGAGGGCCCCCTGACTCCCTGTTTAACATCCCCACCCCCACCCCACCCTCCCCATCTTCTCTTCCTTGCTTCATTTTTCTTGTTAGCATCCTCTGGTCCGGAATAGGTTTCTCCCGTGTATGTTGTTTCTCCCCCACCAGAATGTCAGCGGCACGAGGCCAGAGACTTACCTGTTGTGTTCCCTGCTGTGCACCCCCAGTGGCTAGAATGAGCCAGGCACACAGTAGGTGTTTAATAAATACTTGTTAAATAACTTAATCCTCTTCTACTCCCCTGATCTCTGAACTCTGCCATGACGGGGACAGCATTGTGTCCTCAGCACTGCCCAGTCAGTAGAACCCAGCACACAGTAGGTCCTTAATAAAGTTAGCTGAACACATAGGCCAGCAAGGATCGACACCCACAAGGCTTGCTGAGGCATCGGAGGTTTTACAGCCGAGGCCGGGCTGGTTCCGGGTGGGGCACAAAGGGTGTGGGTGTGAGCTCAGCACCCTCTACACGCTGATCTCAGTGTCACCTGTGTGGCCAGTCCTGGTGGCAATGACAGAGTGCCACTAGCTGAGGTCATTCACACACACACACACCCTCCACCATCGCTGTCTGTTTTTGCTGTTGTTGTTCTTTCTCCATAACACTTCTGATTTTCTTTCTACCTTTTTTTTAAATTGTGGCAAAACACAGATAACATAAAATTGACCATTTTAGCTGTTTTTTAAGTGCACAGCTCAGCGGCGTTAAGCGCATTCACATGGCTGTGCAGCCATCACCACCCTCCACCTGCAGAACTTTCTCATCTTCCCAAACTGAAGCTCTGTCCCCATGAAACACTCACTCCCCGCCCCCTCCCCAGCCCCTGGCACCCACCATCCTACTTCCTGTCTCTGTGGATCTGACGACTCCAGGGACCTCCTGTGAGTGGAACCACACAGGATTTGTCCTTCTGTGTCTGGCTTATGTCACTGAGCAGGATGTCCTCAGGGTCCATCCACGCTGTAGCCTGTGTCAGAGTCTCGTCCCTTTTCATTGCTGCGTGATATTCCAGCGTGTGGAGGGACCACGTTGTGTGTGTCCATCCATCCCTGGACACCTAGGTGGTCTCCACCTCTTGGTGTTGTGAATCGTGCTGCTGTGACCACTGGCGTACACATATCTGTCCTACCTGTCTGCTTCTATCTTTCTGTTGACAATGCCCTGAACAATCTCAGGGACATCAAAGCTCCTTCTCACAACTTCCAAGGGAGGATAACTATCAGGAAAAACCTCCAAGAGGAAGAAACGCAGAATTTCAGAACCTCCCAGTGGAGGAAAAGAAAACTCACCTTTATTAAGCACCTACTGTATATGCCAGGCCCCCGGCATCTTTGGAAATGAAACACCTTGCTCACAGCTGGTGAGTGGCCAAGCCAGGGTTTGGATCCCAGTCTGTGAGCTGCAGAAAGCACATCCATTCTACTGCCTGCTTGATTGCCTATGACGAGGGGAGGCTCACCACTCCATCATTGATTAGGAAATGAATGAGCAAGATGACCTTAGAGGAAACAAAACGGGGTAGGAAAGAGCTGTCCCTTCACAATTGGGGACAGAGCAGAGAAGGGGACATTGGTGGAGAACAGCTTCCCAGACAGTGGCAACAGCAAGTGCAAAGGCCCTGTGGCAGGATGTGTTCACTAGGCTGGGACGGGGAGCCCAGAGCAGGGGAGATTGTGAACAGGGAGGATATGACAGCTCCCACTACCCAAGTGACATTCGCCTCCTGCCCTCTGTGCCTCCTGTTTCCTGTCTATACCCAAGGACAGACTCATGGGAGCTCAAAGATCCCTAGATCCCCCCACCCTACTTCTCTGTTAGGGGACCAGGATGTCATTTGCCTCATTTGCATATGCAGATGACACCTTGTGGGAGGGGTTTCTGGGACTACCCAGAACGCATCTGGCCTTTCTGGGGGATTTCTGAGCCGGAGGAAGCCCTATAATTGCTCTTTAATTTCCACTTACAAATCAGGCAGCGGATACTGCTGCTTATGTCTCTAATCTAATATTTCCCGGGTGCAAGTGTGGCGCTTATAGCTCCTGCCAGACACACAGGGTCTGAGGGGCTGCAGACGGGCACGGGGCTCAGGTTGGGCAGCCCCCATCATCTCCCCACTGCCTGCCTGGCTGAAAGCCTACTGTGTCCCAGCCTCGCGTATACATCCCCTCTCCCAATGAGGGGGGCAGGCAGCACCGTGGAGGGGGGCTCTGGGCAAACTCTGGGGCCAGGTATCCTGGATTCAAATCCCTGCCCCTCACTCAAAATGTGCAAAGTGCCTGGAGCTGTGCAGTGCACACAGTAGTTGCTTAAGAAGTGCTCCTGGAGTTATTATTTCACTGGATACCCCAGCTCCATCCTGGGGTGGGGGTGGCCACCATTATGCCCTGTTTTGCTCAGTATCCCGGGGCTCACCCCCTGTTCAACTGGGCCTCAGTTTCCCCCTTGATACAACGAGGACAGACCCTGGCGAGTTCTCAGACTCCCGTTTATTCATTCATTCATTCAACACATTAGTTGGGTCCCTACTGTGCACCACTCCCTGTTTTAGATCCCGGACACAGTGGAGACACAGGTCCTGCCCCAGAAAGGTGACAGCCTGGGAGAGGAAGGAGAAGAAAAACAAGGAGATGGATATGAGAAATCCTGGTTGCAATAAGTTCAGTAAAGCCACCAAAGCAGGGTGAGGGAAGACTAGAAGGGTGATTATTTAAATGAGGGGAGGTTGGGGGAACATTGGAATTGAGACCTGGAGGAGCTGGAAGGGAGCCACTTGGAGATCTGTGGGAAGAGTGTTCCAGGCAGAGGAAACAGCAAGTGCAAAGGCCCTGGGGCAGACAGGCTTGGTACAGAAACTACACACACAGAGACACTGTCTGGCCCTATACAGCTGTACCCTGACGTTTCAGAATGCAGCTGCCTCCTCTTCTGGGACGCCCTCCTGGATCCTCTGTGAGCTGGAGAAACGAGGAACAGAGGGAGGGTCCATGCCAGGCTCCAGGGCATCCAAGCAGGGGACAGGGAAGAGGTTGAGGGGACCTCACTCACTGGGTCCAGGTCACAACTCAACTCACTTGCCTTAAGAACCCTCCAAATAGGGGAATCCCTGAGCCCCTGGAAGTTCTTCTAGGGACAACAGCACGTTCAACTCAAGAGCTGGGCTTCAGGCCGGGTACAGTGGCGCATGCCTGTAGTCCCAGCTTCACGGGAGGCTGGGGCAGGAGGATCGCTTGGGCCCAGGAGTTCGATGCGGCAGTGAGTTATGATGATGCCACTGCACTCCAGCCTGGGTGACACAGCAAGGCTCTGTCCCCTCCAAAAAAAGCTGGGGTTCAAACCTGGCTCCACCATTTCTACCTAGAATGGTGGGGCTGCATAGACTAGGTGCCTAATATATGTTAGATCATTTTTATAATTATTAATATCTGCACAACAAAGGGCATTTTCTGGGCAGCAAGCCCAGGGGTGCTGTGTGGCCTCCGGAAAGGGTTACAACCTCTCTGGGCACCGGTCGCTCCTCATCCTCTCTCAGGAGTTCCAGAAGAGTTTGAGCTTGAGGAAGGGTCCACAAGAGAAGCCCCCACCCCACCCCGAAGAGGCAGGGGTCAGAGATCACAGAGTGAGGAAGGGTCAGGGCCCAGCCACCGCCGGGCGCCCCCTCCCCGCCCCCTGAGCTCCACGGTTAGCTCCGCGGAGCGACCAGCTGGGCGGATTTAGCCAGCGCATCTGCCGCCCGAGCAGCTGCCGCTCTGGGGGGGCAGAAGGGGGATTTGGGACGAGGGAAAAATCTGTCCGAGGAGAATCGCGTCTGCGCGGCCCAGCTGCCGGCTCGGGCTGGGGGGACACCCCGAATCAGCTCGGACCCCGGGCCCCTCCCCCGCCGCGCCCGCCCCCACGTGCCTCTGGGGGAGGGGGCGTAGGGGAGACCCTGACGTCACACGCGGCCTCGGCCAATAGGAGCTGCCCTTTCAGAGTCCCCCGGGGATTCCCTGGCCCCAGCCAGGACCAGGGGCGCCACCGAGGAGCGACCGCCCCTAACCTGGGCTTAAAGATGGCCCACACCTGCCTGGGGAAACTGAGGCTGGGACATATGGGCGACGGAGTGGGACCCAGGCGACCTCTCGGAGCGGCTGCCCACTGGCCTGACTCCAGCCCGGCCCAGAGAGGGGCAGGGACGCGCGGGTGTCACACAGCGTGGGGGCGGGGCGGGGAGCCTGCTGGGGGGCGCGCAGGCAGCGAGACAGGGGCCTCCTTTCCCCGCAGGCGCCGAGCCCAGCCTCAGCCCATCCCTGGGGCCCCCCGAAGGCCCCCTGACCCCGTCCGGGTCTCCCCGGGCCCCCTTGGACCCGGGACCGCAGCCCCGGCCGCGCTGGGAAGGTGTCGGTAGCCCCGGGCGCCCGCAAAACCCGCCCTGGAACCCGCCGGGCCGGAGCCGGACTGGAGCGCAGCGTTGCCCACGCGGCCGCCCGGACGGGGAAACTGAGGCTCAAGCGGGGCCGGGCTTTTCCCAGAGTCCCGCAGTTAGGAGGGCGCTGCTGGCTCCGGTGACCTCTGGCGAGCCCTGCCCCTGCCTGGGCCTCCCTGGCGCATCCGGAGGGCGAGCTGTGAACTTCTGCCACCCAACTCCAGGTCAGGGCTCAGACAGGCCGGAGCCCCAGGCGGGGGGAGGGAGCAGCCCGGCCTGACCTTGTCCCGGTCCAGGGCATGAAAGACCCATTCATGGCCACAGAAGCCTGGGTGGCAGCTGAGCCGGGCGGCAGGGGTGGGGCCTCCCACAGGGCCTTTGTCCAAGCCTCACAAGCCCTCCCCACACACCCCTGTCCCGGCTGCTGTGCTCGGCCAAACCTGTCTGTGGTCCGTCTATGGCCCCCATATCACCTCCTTGTGGTCCTCCTGGACCCCGGACACCAGTCCTGGCGCCCTTGTCTACGGAGTTCTGTGGCCACTGGCTTTTGTATCTCCCAGGCTAGACTGCAGGCAGGCGCCACATTTGTCGACTCTGCCCAGGATCTGACACACAACAGGCGCTCAATAAATGTTTGTTGAATGAATGGGTTGCAGAACTGCCCAGCTGGGCACAGCCAAGGCCACAGGCAGGGAGGGGCGTCAGGGGGTGGGCACAGCACAGGCAGTGGGAGGGGTGGCGGTGGGAGGCTGCAGACCTTGGCTGCCAAGCTGAGCTGCTGGGACTTGGCCCCCTCCCTTGTGGAGCAGGCCTCAGTGTCCCCAAGTGGGCAGGGCACAGAAGGTGGGGGCTGGACGCTGGCAGGTGCCATGGCTGATTTGCCTGGGATGCGGGGGCGGCCGGAAAGTGGTAAAAGGGCCAAAACCGCCGGCAGGAAGGCCTGGCTGCTCTGGGAGGTTTGTGGTCACCAGTATGGCCCCGGCACATGCTCAGGCCCTGGAAGCCCCAGGCTGTCTCCACATCAGGGAGCCTGCAGGGTGCTGAGGGCCAGGCATGGCCTGGGGAGCAGAGATCCGAGTCCCAACACCTTGTCCCTGCTGTGTGGCTGGCGGAAAGCCAGTCTGAGCCTCTGGGACTGTTGGGTGCCAGGGCTGGGACATAGTAGCCCTAGCACACAGTAGGTGTGTAAGAAAAGTCACTAAAAACATAATAATAAAGTATTTATGGAGCACCTACTGTATGTATACCAGAGGTGCCAGGGGGACCAGGACAGCATCCAGCTGGTGTTGGAGACATCCAGGGTCACATGCACGTGGGGGAGATGCTTGGCACAGAGATGGACATTGAGGTGTGGAGCAGGCCCCCACTGTCCTGAATTCACACTGAGGGTCAGGGAGGTTAGCGGAAGGTCTCTGAAACCTCAGGGCTCTGTCTTGGGGTCTCAAAGGCGGGGGGCAAGAGTGTTCCCCATGGTGGGGGGGACGTGCAGCCCCTAAGAAACCTCCTTCTGGGCCCGGCCCCACTGGGCAGGAGGTACCACGGAGACCTCTGCAGCTGTTTCCTCAGGCCCAAACCCCTGTCCCACCACTAACTGCAAGACCTTGGACAAGACGCCTCCCTGAGCCTCAGTTTCCTCACACGTCCAGTGGGTGTTGTCGGATGGAACGCCTGTGTGTTGAGTAATTGACCCCATATGTGAAGGGGGCCACCGGACCCCGGGGTGTCCTGGCACTGCGTCAGCCCGCGGTCCCTGCGAGTCTGATTAGGGAAGGGTACCGGGGATGCGAGTTTAGACAGAAGGGACCGGAGCAGGAAGTTGGGGCGGCCCAATTAAGCTCAACACCTGGAGAAAAAAGCAGGGAGCCCCCCCTGGCTCGCCCCTGCGCCCCCAACCCCCCTCGCGGAGAGCCACCCGCCCGGCTCCGCGCTCCGCTCCGCGCCGCCGTCGTTCTGGGCCGGGTTTTGCCCGGCTCCAGCCGGGCTTCGGTGGGGGGGTTGCTGGCAAGGGGGGGCGGAGGTGGCGGAGCCGCGAGTCGCAGCGGCCGCCGCGGCGGGCGGAGGAGATGCGGCCGCGGCGCGCCCCCGGTCCGGCCGCCGCGCAGCGCCCCCCCCGGAGCCGACGCCAGCGCGCGGGGGGCCGGGGCTGAGCCCCCTCCCCCAGCGCAGCGCCGCGGGCCCGGGGGCGGGGAGAACGCGCGCCCCCAGCCCCCCGCCCCACCCCGGGATGCCCGGCTGAGCCGGCCCGGCCGGGACAGGTGCGCGCACGGCCCCCCCCCACCGCCTGCCGCCCTCGCTCCCTCCCGCGCACTCGCGGCCGCCGCGGCTCCGAGGTAAGCGCCCCGGGGCGTCTGCGCGGGGGGCCGGGGGAGGCGCTGCCACGGGGGCGTCCGGCGGTGCGCAGCCGGGGGGCCGGGCTGGGGGCTGGGGTGGCCGGCTCGGGCGCTGTCGCGGGTTGGGGGGGGCCCGAGGGCCCTGCCACCGGGAGCGGGTGGATCGGGCCGGGGAGGGGGCTCGGGGGCGCTGTCTGTGCGCCGCGCAGCTGGGGAGGGGGCTGGCTTCGAGAGGGGGGCGCTACACGGAGTGGCGTCTGGGGGTCCGGCAGCATCGCTTGTCAGGGGCTGGATTTTGGCCTGGGGCGCTGAATGAGGCTCCATCATGGGGGTGTCCAATGGCACCGCAGCCGGGTGCGGGGGGGGGTCGGATGGTTGACGGGGGGCCTGCATGTGAGGCTATAATGGGGGTTCTGTCGGCTCCGCAGCGGGTGGAGATTTTGTCCCGGGGGGGCCGCAGGAGGCACAAAGATGGGGGCTCGCGGCTGCGCCGCTGGGGCGCTGGATTTGGGCCCAGGTTGGGGGTTCGGGGCAGGTTTGGGGCCTCCGGGCCGGGGCTGGGGGCTAGTGTTGGGGGGCGGGACCCTAAGAGCTAAGTCGAGGGCGACCCGGGGCTGGTGGGGTGGTCCCGGCACTGTGGGGCTCCTCCGCCCCTCTCCGCGGTCCAGATGCCGCACCTTGGGCGCCCGAGTCCCCTCCGGCCTCCTGCCCGGCCCAGAACGGAACGAGTCCCCGGCCCTGGTGGCGGGGGAGGGGCCGCAGTGGTGGGGGGGAGAAGGCCAGCCAGTCCGGATCCCCTCGCGGCAGTGGGGGCCTGAGGGTTCGGAGCCCCCCAAGAGCTGACAAAGGGACAAAGAAAACGTCTCTCTCCAAGCGCGCTGGGCTGGGTGGGGGGCGCCGAGTGTGGCCCCCTCCTGCGGGCGCTGATTGGTCCCCAGGGTGGGGGTCACGTGCCCCCCTGTCCTCTCCGCCTCCGGGCGCCCTCCGAGTTGGGGCACCTCCCAGAGGGGGCGCTAGTGCAGTGAACCCCACCTCTGCCCGGGACCCATAAATGCTAGAGCCAGGAGCGTTTGCAAGAGTCCTGGGGTTGGGGGAGGCATTCCCAAACCCTCGCCCCCATATGGCCTGTCTTTTTGACATTGTCCACTTGAAGTTGTCATCTTTGACCCCCAGACTAAGGCGGAACTGGGGCTTGGAGTTAGGGGGGCACTCCCAGGCTTTGGGGGGTCTGGGTTTGGGGTCAAGTGGAAAGAAGGGAGAGGCCCCACCCCGTATGCAAAAGTGCATTTCTTCATATTTTTCTGGGTTCACTCACCTTGTTAAAAGGTCCAAATTCCGCCTCCAAAATAAAAATTCAGGACCCTGGGGGACCCCGACACCCACGGACCCCCGCAGCTGCTTTCCCCACATGCTAGGAGACCCTATTTCTCCCAGGGGCGGGATTTCTGGGTGTATCTGTACAATTGCTTTAAACTCTGTCCAGGGAGAGTACGGACGGGGTGTGGGGAGATGGCTGGGGGTTCAAGGCTGGGGTCAGGACCCACCTGGGAGGGGGTCCTAAGCTCGCTAGGAAGTTGGCTGGGAGTCGGGTGGCAGCCTGGCATAAGCCTCATTAAACTGTAGCACATCCACTCTGAACCTGCCCATTCTTAAAAGCAAATGGGGAAACTGAGGCCCGCGGAGGCAGTTGAAACCCTAGACCCCCTGCCATCCCCCTGCATCCCAGGATGCCCCTAGCCAGTGATGGTCGCCCTGGAGTCCCTGCTTCTCCCCTCCCCTTCAGCTCTGGGCTGTGCAGGAATTAGACCCGGAGCTTTGAGAGGAGGGGCTTAGCTGTGTGGCCTCAGGCAGGTCTCCATCACTCTCTGGGCTGCAATGTCTCCAGGAGATGCTTTCTGGTTTTAGGACTTAAGGTGAGGCAGAGAAAGGTCACACAACACTGTCTTGGATCTGTAACTGCCCCACTCTACCTCCTCCAGTTGTCACCTACCTCTGCAGGGGCTGAGCACCCACCAGTCCTTGTCACCACCTCTGCTTTGAGGTGAGACGGCATCTCCAAGTGGAGATATTAAGTCATCTGGGAGGGGCCCTTTCCCCTTGGAGCTTAGTCCTTGCCTCTGTCCGATGGGCAAAGAAGGTGCTAGAGACTCGATGTGGTGTCTGCAGTGGCCGTCCAGGGCTGAGGCAGGAGTTGCTGGGGTTACCTGGGGCGGGGCCTGGAAGATAGAAATCAAACTGCCCTTGGAAAGGTGACCATGACATCAGCCTGCCGGACAGGTGAGCTGGGTCCCTGGGGACTGAAGGATATGCCGGTCACTGCCCGTCTCCCAGGAAGGAAGATGTCCCCAGCTGACCCTGGGTGTGGTCCTGTCCTGTGGGCCCAGAAGGGGCCATTCTGGAGGGAGAAAATCACAGGCCAGTTGGTCGGGACAGGTGGGAGCAGGGAAGGCTGCCTGGAGGAGGGGGTGCTTGCACCAGGCTTGAAGGATGAGAAGGATTTTGCCAGGGGGAGAGAGGGACAGGCATTCCTGGTGGAGGGGACAGCAAGAATGACTATGGCAGGGTATGTTGGGGAAGCCCTGAGTGGCTGCACTATTTTAAGAATAGGAGGCAAGGACACTGAGACCTGAGGGGAGGGCAATGGCCTTGAACGCCAGGCTGAGGAGTGACTTTATTCCAAGGGCAGTAGGGAGCCATGGACGGTTTTAGAGCAGGGACAGGACATGAGTAACATTTCAGACCTGAGCAGCTGCAAGGAAGGGGTCGCTAGCAGGAGACAGGCTCCTGGAAACCAGTGCGATGCTCAAAGGGGTGATGAGCTGCCCATCCCAGGAGGCAGGCAAGGGGAGTCGGACAGCCATCTTTCCAGAATCCTGGGGAAATAATCGTGATATGGGTCAGGCCCAGGTGACCTTCTGGATTCATTTTTGATTTCCAGGTATGGTAGTTTTTCCGAACGTCTCTAACGTTTAAGAGACCGCGAGTATGAAACTCTGAGCTGTTTTTAAGGGGTTGTGGCTTTTCGGACTTGGGTTCTTCCAAGACCCAGGTGGGATTTGGTTCAGCTGCGGCTTTCTCTTGGCCACTGTGGGTGTGTTTCCCCACCCTTGCTGTCTTTGTGTAGCAGCAATTGGACAGTTAAGGCTTGACGCAACCCGGGACACAGGCTCTACTGCCTGCCCCACGTCCTGTGGCTGAATTGTCCCGGAATAGACCCCTAGCCTAGACGCCTCCGCCCTCCCGAACAGTGCGGGCTTGGCTGCCAGAGCTGGGGTCCGGTGTGCAGCGGGGCCTGAACAACCTCAGCCTCTCTTCTGTCATCACAGACCCTCATCACCTCCCCTCCCGGGATGTGAGATAAAGTGGCAGACGTTAGCACGACCCAGGGAAGTGGCCTGGGATGCTGGGGCCCCCTCTTATGGCCCTTTGGGCAGAGACACGGCCCCCCTCACTAGCCACCCTCAATGCCCCTTCCCCATCTGGCCCCAGGATCCGAAGGGCCTGCTAGGAGGTCCTCCTGGTCTAATGAGGACTACATTTCCCAGGATGCACTGTGGCCTGGCTAAGCCCTCCTTCCAAAGGCCGGCCTACGAAGGAACTTCCCAAATACAGAAGCCCAGAGAACTGTGGGTGCTCAGGTGGGCCCAGGCTCAGGGCGGACAGGGTGATCAGTCAGTCAGTCAACAAATACTTTCAGTACCCACTTTTTACCATGCCCCGTGCTGAGTGAACCAGAGGCAAAACCTCAACTCCAGTGTCTGGTTGGCCCTCAAGGGGCTTCTAGGCTAGGGGAGGGGAAACAGAGGCAGACACTGGCCCTCTATGCTACGTGGGGTCAGGGCAGAGGCAGAGGGCTGGGGAAAAGCAGGGCTGTGCTACGTGAATCAGAGGAGATGCACTGAGAAGGGGCATTGCAGCTAGGGCCATGACGGATGTGTAGGAGTTCCAGGGGAGGACATATTTTCTGATAGTTGCATAAGAACCTCCTCCCTTCAGTGGGTCCTGGCTCCTCCCTTCCATGGAGGCCAAGATGTCATAGCCCCTGGGGCAGTTAAGATAACCACTCTGCACTGTTGCCCTTAGTGGATGCCACAGCAGTTTAATCAGACTCCCAGTTGGAATCCATCTCTTCATTTACTCACTCATATGCCCACTCTGAGCCTCAGTTTCCCCATCTGTAAAACAAGGGTGCTATTCTGTCTCCTGTAGGGTTGATCATTTAAACAAAAGAATGCAGGCCCTGATCTCATTTGGAGCTGGGGGGGGGACTTGCTCTCATGTGATGCATTGACCGATGTTTAATGAGCACCTACTATGTGCCAGGTGCTGGGGACGTAGCAATGGCCAAGGCCAACTGCACGTCCTGCCCTTGTCGAATTCACAGCCAAATGGGGACAGAGACACTAACTAGAGAAAGACACCAGGCAAATCAAGTATACTCAGCGCCCTGAGACAGCAATACGGGATGAAGTGGCTGGGAAGGCGGGGCTGTTTTAGCTGAGGGTGTCACTGAGGAGGTGACATTTGAGCTGAGACCTGGAAGATGAGAAGCAGGCTGTCACGCAAAGATCTGGAGGAGCAGTAATCTTGGCAGAGGCACAGCCCGTGCAAAGGCCCTGGGGCAGGACGGAGCCTGGCGTGTGGGAGGCACAGTGAGGAGGCCCGTGTGGCAGGAGCAGAGTGAGGAGGGGAAGAGAGGGAGTAGGGGAGGAGGAGAGGGAACAGGGCAGGTCGTGCATGGCCTGGTGGGCTGCAGGGAGGTCTTGTGCTTTGACCCCAGGGGTGGTAGACTGTTTCCTAGCTGTGCAGCCTTGGGCACATCACTTGCCCACTCTGGGCCTCGGTTTCCCTCTCATAAAATGGTCAGAAGAGCCTCTCCCACCTTCCTGACTGGGCTAAATCAGGTCCTTCTTGTCAGGGCTTTGTACACAGTAGGTACTCCGTAAATATTTGCTGTTGTTCCCCCTTGAAGGCCCCAAATGCCGTGAGGTCACCCCATAAACCAGGGAGCCCTGCCCCTCGATGTTCTTCTCTACTGTTGGACAGTTCTCACGCCCCCATCCCCCGGCACTGATGTCACTCTGCCAGCCTCTCCAGCCATTCCTGAGCCCTGACTCACCAAGACTTGTGGTCCCCTCTGACCCCAGGGCCTTTCCTTTGGGACCTGTTTCCCGCCTTTGTCTTCTTCAAGTTCATTCGCCAGGTCTTCCCTTTCCCAGCAGCACTTGGCACCCCCCGCCTGCCACCCCCTCCCGGCCTCTTATTCTGCTCCTGCCCCACTGGGCGACCCCTGTGTTCTCTTGGACGTGGCTTCTGGGGCAGGGCAGTGGCTGGGGAAATTCTGGAAGAGGGGCTCCCGGAACCCCAAGTTGGCAGGGGCAGGGCTTCCCGTCTTCCGCCCCTAGATCAAAGCTGGGGACTGTCTCTCTTTCTGTCCTCCCTATAATAGAGCCTGACCTCTCTCTGTCCCCTCAAACCGGGCCCAAGCGCAGGCCCGGCTCCTCTGTATTTGCTGCAAATGGAGTTCCAGGGCAGGACCCATGTCCCCAGGGAATCTGTGGGTGCCTGACACCCATCCCATCCAGATTCCCAGGCTGCCCCAGCCCCTGGGAGCTACCCCCTCCTGGGCCCTCTAATTACCCCCAGGGCATAAATGACACTTTAATTTCCTCTGAGTGGTCGTTGCAACCCCTGCCCCCAATTCCTAATTATAAGTCCCTGCTTCCCAATTGGCTCCTGGCAGCCCAGTTTCCAAACAGTGATTAAAATTAATTACCCGGGAGCCCCTCCACCCCCCCGCCTGGGCCAGGAGCCCTGGGGACCCATCCATGTCCCCACTTGAGGTCCTGGCTCTGCCACCTGGTCTCACCCCTCTGGTTTCCTGAGTGGTCTGGGGACAGGGACAGCCTCTCTTGGTTTTCTGTAAAATATTTGGGCTGTGCCACACTCATGGGCAGATGACACATTGTGAGTGCCCGGGAAAGGGCAGGCAGAGGCAAGATAGCCTGTGAATCCCAGCTCCGCCCGCACGTGCTGTGCGACCTCAGCCAAGTGGCTTAACCTCTCTGAGCTTCCACTTTTCCATCTGTGGATGGGGATGAGGGACCATGCGGGCATTAAGCTCTTCATACCTGTGAAGGGCTTGGCACAGCGCCTGGCGCGCAGTAGGTAGGGCCTTCCTAAATCTCGTCTAAATCCCTGCTCTTCTGAGCTGCTGTGAGTTGGGTGTGGAAGGCAGCTCTGAGCACCAACCTCTTCAAAAGAGACGCTCAGCATTAATTGAGCGCTTGCTGCATGCCGGCTCTGTGTCGAGCCCCGGACACACAGGCTCTCCAGCCCTATTGGCATGCAGTAGGTGTGCAAGAAGTCTGGAACGAACGTGTCCTTGCAACTATTTTATAAGCGAGGGCTCTTCCTGGGGCATTCATTCAGCTGGGATTTGTTGAGCGCCTACTGTGTGCCAGGCCTCATGCATGCTGGGGACACGGCGGCGATCCCACTGCCGCCATGGAGCCAATACGCTCATCCCTGTTTTCCAGAGGCAGAAACAGGCCCAGAGAGGGAAGGGTCTAACCCAAGGCTGCACAGCGGTCAAGACAGTTAATTTAGCATCTACAAGGCGGTGCTCGTTTACCCAAGGAGGGGTCTGTCTTGCTCGGTTCCCTGATGGGGAAACTGAGGCTGTGCCAGCTGAGGACTCAGTGAGTGTCAGGAATGGATGGGGACTCGCTAGCCGCCTCCCAGGCTGGGCAGGGATGAGTTAACCGGCATCCAGTGGGCGTGGAGGGACTCGGGGCCTCTCCCCTCTGCCCCCCACATGCCCTGTCCAGGGACCACAGGGACTCCCTCTGGCCTTTCTGCCAAGTTCCTAGACAGCCCCGAGCCCAGCATGGCTTCAACGGGGGTGAACGGGGCAGCTGGAGGAGGCAGCTGAAAGCAGAGCCTGTAACCAGACCTGGGTGGCGCAGGGGCCCGGCCACCCTGCCAGGTTACTCGATCCCCCCGGGGACGCTGGCCCCGGAGCCAGAAACCCGGGGCGGCCAGGGCCGAGAGGGAGCTCCTGCAGAACAGGAGACAGGCATCCCGCCCCCAGCCTTGCTGCCTGTGGCAGATGGAGAAATGGCGGCTCCAAGCCTGGCTCGGATCCGTGTCCCTAATCACAGTACAGAGAGGCCCAGAGAGGCCAAGCTGCTGGCCTAAGGCCACACAGCAAGGCTGTTTAACATAAAGCAGATGCGTGTGCACCAGACCCCGTTCTGCTGCCTTATTTTATGGGCAAGAAAATCGAGGCTCAGGCTGATTTCGGTGGCTCTTGCCTGTAATCCCAGGATTCTGGGAGGCTGAGGCGGGAGGATCACTTGAAGTCAGGAGTTCGAGACCACCCTGGGCAACATAACAAGACCCCATCTCCACTAGAAAAATTAGCCGGGCATGGTGGCACCCACCTGTAGTCCCAGCTACTCTAGAGGCTGAGGCAGGAGGATCGCTTGAGCCCAGGGGTTAGAGGCTGCAGTGAGCTATGATGACGCCACGGCACTCCAGCCTGGGTGACTTAGCGAGACCCTGTCTCAAAAAAAAATGAGGGTCAGTGTCTCCTCTGGAAAAGGCAGAGACCCCCGGGGTCCTTTCCGCGACGTACCTGCCTCCCCACCCACCTAGACCTTCTTGCTGTTCCTTGAGCAGTTCCAGCCTCCGAGCTTCTGCCTTTGCAGAGCCCCCCTCACCTCGGCCAGCCTTTGGCCTCAGCACAGATGTCCTCTGCTGCAGGAGGTCCCCCCGGCCACCAGCTAGAGCAGCCCCTTGGCAATGCACTCCCATCATTCTCTGCGTTTGCACCGTGACATTTATCCTTGTCAGAAGTTACCGAGTTCCGTTCTTGGGTAACGTGTGTACCCCATCTCCCCACTGGACTGGGTACCCCACGAAGGCGGGGCTTTGTGGCTTTCTTGGTCTCTACTGTGCTTGCCATGCCTAGAATGGTGTCTGGCACACAGCAGGTGCTCAATAAGTGCTAAGCAAGTGAGCGAGTGGATAGCTTCCAATGTGGGCTCCCGGGGGCCAGGGCAGGATGCGGTTGCTTCCAGGTTGGTGAAGTTGGGTGGGGCTGAGGGAGGGCCATGGCCGGGGGCACCCAGGGAAACTGAGGCACAGCCTGAGTGGTCAGAGAGGGCTTCCTGGAGGAGGCAACGTCCACACACGGCCTTGATTGGTGAGCAGGACTCAGTTGTGGGGCTTCAAGGACAAAGAGTGAGATGATGTGTCTGGGCAGTTGGGAGGGCCTCTTGGGGACAGCTGACCAAAGGCCTGGAGGTGGGACTGGGCAGGAGATGAGGGCAGGAGGAAGGCTAAAGTCCTTCCCAGGGTGGGAGGTGCCCTTGAACATGGAGGTGTGAAGTTCAGCTCTTTCTTCTGTGGGGCACTAGGGAGCCATGGCAGGCCTTTGAGTAGGGCAGTGTCAGGGTGTGAGCTGAGCTTGGGGTGCTTGGTGGTGGGAGTGATCAGACAGGAGGAAGATAGGCATTGCCCATCAAGGACATCTCAAAGCCCAGGCTAGGAGTGCCCACCGGGCCAGAGCAGGGGACCAAGCTAGCTGACTTCTGGAGGCAAGAAGGATTCAAGGTAGACTGAAAGTAGAACTTCTCTGCTAAGGCAGAGAGGCTGGGCGAATCCCCCCTGGCCGCAGGCTTGTCCCAAGGGAGCATGGGGCCACACCCTCCAATTCCAAACTGGTACCTGGTTGATATTTTTCTGAATAAAAACGATTGCAATAATAATAACATTGCCAAGTGACACCTGCTGAGGGCTTACTGTGTGCCGCTGGCCGCGTGTGCCTGCTGAGCTCTCGAAGCCTGGCCGCTCCGAATGGAGATGAGGAAGCATGACATCCATACTGGATCCCAAAGATTCCGTTTTCAGTATGAAAAGCAGAATGTGAAATGTCCAGGATTGCGAGTGGACGTAACACCGTTTTGGAGCTGTCGGGTTAAGTAAAACGTGGTATCAAAACGAATTTAACCTGCTACTTCCTTTCGACCTTAAAATCACACATGTGTGCACGGGGGTGTGCAGGTGGGGTTTCTGCGAGATGACGTTGGTTTAGATTATGTCCTTTTTCCTTGTCCCGATTTTTTAGGGTTGGAATTCTATTCATGACAGTTTACAGATGGAGAAACCGAGGCTGGGAAGGGGGAAGTGACTCTCTGTGGTCACGTGGCTGGTAAGAGGCAGAGCCGGGGTTTGAACCCGGGCTGTGCGGTTCTGGAGCCAAAGCTCTCAACCTGGGGGCTCCTCAGCTGGCAATGTTGTCTGTCTGCGCCTCAGTTTCCCCAACCGGCTGGCAAGGTTGGGCTTGGCGGGGTCGGGTGGGGCAGGAAGGGGGATAGACGCAGTTAACCGGGGGCTTCGGAAACGGCGTGGCAGCTGGAGAGCCTTCGGTGCAGAGTGGGGACCCAGGCAGCCGCTCTCTGGGGCTTGTGTGAGCACGATCCGTTGCACACACGTGTGCACACGCATGCGGGCACGTGTGCTTGTTGCAGAGAAGGTGGGAAATGTTGTGGGGGGGACAGATCTGGGATCATTCAACTCCCAAAGCTGATGATTCGTTCTTCACGTACAACAAGCAATTATTGAGCACCGACAGCATGCCAGACCCTGCAGGGATATGCCACTGGCCAAAACACACCCAGCGCTGTGGTCACTGGGCTCACAGTCCCAGATCGGCCCTGAACAGGCTGATGGACAGGGGACTGTTTTATTTGGAGGGGTCCTTGCGCGGCGCCAAGCTTTTCCGACTCTGCCATCACGCGGATCCTTCAGGGTCCTGCTCAGACGCAGGCTCCGGCTGGGCAGACGTGGGACGCCGGGCTCTGCGTTTCTAATGGTCATGCTGATGCCGCTAGTTCGAGGACCACATTCGGAGATGCAAAGGGCCGAAGGCACAGAACTCGGGCTCTGAGGGTGTTAAGGGGTCGTGGGGTAACGCGAGGAGGTCGAGAGGGGGCATCTCTGAGAAGGTTGCGACTTTTCAGCAGAGACCTGAAACGGAAAGTGAGTTATGTGTGTAACTGTGCGAAGGCCATGCCAGGCGGGGAAACAGCCAGTGCAAAGGCCCTGAGGCAGAGTGAGTGGAGGGGACGAGGCAGGTTGTGCAGGGCCAGGTGGGCAGTGAAAAGGACTTGGGCTTTGACCCTGAGGGAGGTGGGAGCCATGGAGGGCTGTGGGCAGAGGAGGGACAAGCCCTGATTCAGTGTTCACAGGCGCCCCCTGGCGGTTGCTGCGGGGAGTACAGACTTGAGGGTTGAGATCAGGAGCTGGGGACCAGGGCGGAGGGGACAGCGCTGGTCCAGGCAGGCCGTGCAGGGGCTGGCCAGGGTGTGGGCTGGGAAGCTGAGAGAATTCCGGATAAATCCAAAGGCAGCGCCCCCAGGACTTGCGGATGCTGATGTCGGATGTGAGGTCGCAGGAACCGGTGGGGACAGGGGAGCTGGGGACGGACCCCCAGGCGTGGCCTGCGCCATCAGCCGGACTCTCCCAGGTTTGAGTTACAGACGCGGCGCCATGCCAGCCAGCGTCCCAGCAGGTTTTTGTTTTATTTGTTGTTTGTTTTGGAACTTGCAAGCTGGTCCTAAAATCTATCCCGGAGCACCGGGGCCAGGAGCAGCCCGGGCGCGCGGGCCAGAAGGTGGGAGGAGCGTTGAACTAGGAAATTTACACCGATGGTGACGGATGATGACAGGGCCGTAGTAAGTGAGGCCACGTGGCTCCTGGGAAGAGGGCTGGCGTAGTTAAGGGTGAGACCCTGTGGGATCCCTGGGTGACAACATCGAGGGCAGCTGGGCCCCATGTCTGGAGCTGGGGGAGGCCCCGGGCTGTGGGTGTGTCGGGTGTAGACAGGGTTGGGGGTTTGGAGCCCCAGGAGTGGACCAGGGTCCCAGACAGGTGGGAGCTCCCAGCAAGGGGAAATGCAGTAGCGTGGCCCTGATGAAGTTTCCATCCCGGAGCCTCGAGCCTCAGTTTCCCAATCTGTGCAGTGCGATGGCATGCAGAGTTGGAGCGGCAGTTAGGGGTCAGGCAGAGGGGCCCCACCACAGTGTGAGACTTTGTGACCGGCTGTCCCACCCCCTCTGGAGCCCATGGCACGAAGGCATGTCCCCAGGGCTGCAGGCAGGCTCCCCCTCCCCCACGGGCACGCAGACACGTGGGTGCATGGATGTCACAGAAAACCCTGCACAGCGTGGGGTGCGCACGCTGGCCACGCGGCTCCCCCCATGCCTGGCCCCGGGTGGCGGCTCCCTGTGGCCAGGTGCTGGACAGCCCCAGCCTGGCAGGTGGTGGGGCCGCTTCCGGGCAGGCGGGCGCCGGGCGGCTGCTGGCACAGGCGCCTCGAGTTTCACGGAGAGAAACAGATGGTCTTGGGGTGGGGGGAGGTGCCCAGGCCTCCGGTAACCCCAGATCAAGGGTAAAATGAAGCCAGGTATCAGGGTTGATCCTGAAGGTGGTCTAGACTCCCGCCCTCAAAAATTGCATTTTTAAAAATTTTTTAGAGACAGGTTCTCACTGTCACCTGGGCTAGAGTGCAGTGGTGTCATCACAGCTCACTGCAGCCTCCAACTCCTGGGCTCAAGCGATCCTCCTGCCTCAGCCTCCTGAGTAGCTGGGACTACAGGCACCACCACTCCCAGCTATTTTCTCTATTTTTGGTAGAGATGGGGTCTTGCTGTGTTGCCCAGACTGGTCTCGAACTCCTGGTTTCAAGCAATCCTCGGCCTCCCTAAGAGCTGGGATTACAGGCGTGAGCCACTGCGCCCAGCCCAGTTCGACACTATCATCAAAATAAATAAAACTGAGAAGGTTCCAGTGTCGACCCTGCTGCTCCCTAACTCTGGGCAAATGACTTCACCTATCTGTGCCTCAGTTTCCCTCTCTGTATAAGGGGCCTATTTAGAGCATTCACCCCTTGGGGGGGGTGTTGTGCAGATTAAATGATTTAATTTAAGTACTTATGACAATACCTGGCACATCACAAGTGCTTTATTATTTATTGAGCTCCTACTGGATATGGGGCCCAGTGCTGGATGCTGGAAACACAGTCAAGTGGACAGGACAGACCCAGCCCTGCCATCCCAGGGCTCACAGCCCAGTGGGGGAGGACAGTTACCCAGGCAGCTACAAGACAAGGGGAGCAGGGTGCTCACGGGGGACACACAGACACTGTGGGAGGCTGGAGGCGATCCCTGCCCAGCCTGGGGGCTGATCTGGGAAGGCTTCCTGGAAGAGGCGACTGAGACCCAAAGGTTGTGTTCACCAGGTCCCAGGCAGAGGGAACAGCATGTGCATGTGCAGATGCCCAGAGGTGGGGACAGAAGGGAGAGGATGAGCTGGGACTTCATTTAAAGGGTGCTGGGGAGCCATAGAAGGGTTTAGAGCAGCATCTCTCAACCGGAGTGCTTCTGCCTCCGGGGACACTTGGAGGTGTCTGGAGACACGTATAGTTGTCATGACTTGGGGGCGCTCCTGGCTTGGAGCAGGTGCAGCGCCCAGGACGGCCACACCGGGACTTGAATTCTTCCTCCCAGAGGAAGATGTGTTACTAGTGGGGCTGTCCCCGAGTCGAGGACCTTGCAGGAGAAGCAGGTTTCAGGCAAGACCAGAGCCCGGTTGGGGTCTCAGGGGCCCTAGGGGTGGGCTTCTGGGGCTGGAGGCAGCTGGTGACAGAGGGACGAGAGGAACTCCCTTCCCGGCCTCAAGTGGTTGCATCGTCCCAAAGCTAAGAAAACCAGAAGGAAAAAATAGCCATGAGGTCCCATCCGGGCCTGAGGCCTCAGTCTGCCCATCTGTTAACTGGGTATTAAAGTCACAGCTGGCCTCATGGGGTTGCGGGATGAGTGAGTAGGGCCCTGGGCTCGCTGCAGCTGCCATTTCCTCTCTGGTGGGGCTACAGCCCCAGAATCCAACCCTCAGTTTCCCTGTCTGCAAAATGGGCTTAATGTCACACCAACCCCACAGAACCATTGGTGGGTTCCATGAAATAATTCCCAGAAATTATCCAGCCCAGTCCCTATGACTTAATAAGCCACCACCACCAACAGCAATAATGTTAGCATTTACTGAGCACCTACCGTGTGCCCAGCACTGTGCTATTTAATACTACTCATCACACTGTGAGGTCAGTACCATTACCATACCCATTGTACAGATACGGAACTGAGGCCCAGAGAGGAAGAGTGATCTGTCCAAGGTCACACAGCATGTAGGTGGCAGAGCCGGGATTCGAACCGTTGCAGCCTGGCTCTGGCGCCCTTCCCCCAACCACAGTGCTGCAAGGCGGATGGAAGCTGTTGTTTTAAAGTTTCTTTAGTTAAATATTCCGATAAAATGCAGGATAAAAGGCATACCTGCTTGCAGCCATTGGGATAGCTACTATCCCAAAACCGAGAGAACAGGTGCTGGTGAGGATGGGGAGAAACTGGAACACTTGTGCACTTGGTGGAAATGCGGCATGGCGCAGCCACTATGGAAAACAGTGTGGCAGTTCCTGAAACAATTAAAAATAGAATTACCGCCTGATCCAGCAATGCTACTTCTGGGTGTACACACAAAGGAATTGAAGGCAGGGACTCAAATAAATATTTTTACACCCATGTTCGTAGCAGCATTGTTCACAATAGCCAAAAGTTGTAAGCAACCCAGGTGTCCGTGGATGGATGAGTGGATGCACGCAGCATGGCCCATCCTCACACGGGAATATTATTTAGCCTTAAAAAGGAAGGAACCTGGGCACTGTGGCTCACACCTGTGATCCTAGCACTTTGGGGGGCCAAGGCGGGAGGATCACTGGAGGCCAGGAGTTCGAGACCAGCCTGAGCAATGTAGCAAGACCCCACCTCTACAAAAATTAGCCAGGCTTGGTGGCACATGCCTATAGTCCCAGCTACCTAGGAGGCTGAGGCAGGAGGATCACTTGAGCCCTGGAGTTCGAGGTTGCAGTGAGCAGTGATGACACCACTGCACTCCAGCCTGGGTGACAGAGAGAGACCCTGTCTCAAAAAACAAATAAAACATCAAAAAAAAAAAAGGAAGGAAGGAGGCTCTGACACAGGCCACAGCGTGGATGGCCATTGAGGACATCGTGCTCAGTGAGAGACGCCAGACACAAAAGGACAAATCCTGTGTGGCTCCACTCACAGGAGGTCCCTGGAGTCATCAGATCCAGAGACAGGAAGTAGGATGGTGGGTGCCAGGGGCTGGGGAGGGGGTGGGGAGTGAGTGCTTCATGGGGACAGAGCGTCAGTTTGGGAACGCAAGAAAGTTCTGGAAGTGGATGGTGGTGATGGTTGCACAACAGTGCGAATGTACTTAATGCCGCTGAGCTGTGCCCTGAAAAAATGGTTAAAATGGCAAACTTCACTATGTATATCTTGTCATATACATTTAAAAACGGCAGGGGGCAGACAGGGTGCTCGGCAGGGGTTCTTGGGGAGGGGTCTACAAGGACCAGTGGCCTGAGGATCCTGTAGGCAGCGGTGGGGTCGAAGGTCAGGGGCTGTGGACTCAGGGGTCACTGGGAACCGCGGGAGGCTTCGGGGGCGGGGAAGGAAACCAGTGAGGAAGCAGAGCCCTGCCCCGAACACACGTGGGATCCGGGCATCCTCCGAGTCACAAATCCTGGAAGCTCAGGGTCACATAAAGGAAGCCGTGTTGGGCTACGCAAGACCTTCCTGTTTTCTGGCCCTGGGTGTTCAGTGGCAGCCACTCCGGGGCCCATGTTCCCGAATCACACCTCCAGAGGCTTGCAACCCCTGACCCACAAGGCCCGGGCAGGGCTGGGAGATGTCCCTGCTGCCCAGTTGGGGAAACTGAGGCATGGGTGTTGCTCAAGACTTCCCAGAGCGACGAGGCTGCTGAGATTGTCATTTGGGGCTTCCGGGACCTGGACTGTACCCCTTTCTGGTAGGGGGTGCGGGCTGAATCTCAGAGGGGGGATTCTGCTCATTGTTTATTGCTTGGGGGCGGGGTGGGGGGATGGAGGTTTCTATGCCACACATCCGGAAGGTGCTGGAAGGTGGGGCAAAGTTACTTTGAATGAGAGCAGGAACCAGGCCTCCTAGAGAGGGAGTGAGGTGCCTGTCACAGAGATATTCAAGCAGAGGACAGAAAGGCTGAACTCGGGAAGGAAGCCAGACCTCCCCAGCCCTCTGAGGCCCCCCCAGGCCAGCTGGAATAGTTTGTAATTCTAAAGCACTGGAGCTCCCGGCTCGTGGTTTATAAAATTCCAAGTGTCTTTGAGTATTTTTTTTTGAGCCTTTGAGTGTAAGATTTTTGCGTTTTAATTCTAAGAATTCTTATATGTGTGTTTCGAGATTGGATTTTTAAATATATGGTTTAAGATGTAGCTGTTATTGTACGAGTCTTGGATTACCTAACACATTTTTGTTTGAAGTCTTTTGTTTCCCGGGCTTGCACTCACACGTGGCCATAAAGTTGTTGTGGTAATTAAATAAGTACGGGCCGTGCACGGTTATTATTATTAGTGCCGTTATTATTGTTATTTTTATTATTATAACAGTGGGGAGTTTTTCTGGGACTTGGAGGACTCGGCGGAGGCTCGCGCGCGCCCTCTGCCGGCAGCAGGTGGGACTGCGGGTCGCGCCGCTCACCCCGCCGCCCCCTCGCCCGCAGGTGTCACCTGCCGCTGCCTGGCCCTCGCCATGCTGACCCCGCGAACGCCTCCTCCCCGCCCGGCCCTGCTGCTCCTGCTGCTGCTCCTGGGGGGCGCCCACGGCCTCTTTCCCGAGGAGCCGCCGCCGCTCAGTGTGGCCCCCAGGGACTGTGAGTCGGGGATCGCGGGGGGGGGGGGGGAGTCTCGTGGGAGGGTCTGCTGTTCCTCCCCTCACCCCCCCGGGGGCTCACCAGGCCAGGAGCCACCTCTAGAAGGATCATGACCTCGGGCCACCCCCTCCCATTGCCCTCCCCCCAGACCTGAACCACTACCCCGTGTTCGTGGGCAGCGGGCCTGGACGCCTGACCCCCACGGAGGGTGCTGACGACCTCAACATCCAGCGAGTTCTGCGGGTCAACAGGACGCTGTTCATTGGGGACAGGTATGGGAGGCACAGCGAGGGCAGGACTTGGGCTTTGACCCCAAGGAAGGTGGGAGCCATGGAGGGCTGTAGGCAGAGGAGGGACCGGCCCTGACTCAGGTGCTCACGGGCGCTCTCTGGTGGCTGCTGCGGGGAGGACATGCTGTGGGGGTGCGGGTGGGCAGGTGGGCGCTGGGAACCACGGCGAGGGTGTTGGGCTGGTCCAGTCTGGCTGTGATGGGGAGAAGGAAAGATGAGGGACCCTCCCGACTTATGGACTGATCCCCCGAGATTCAGAGCAGGTTTGGGGGTCTGGTCAGGCCCAGAGTGGCCGTGTTGAGTGTGAGACCCCAAGGGTCCCTGAAGTGGGGGACATTCAGGGGCAGGACCAGGCTGCAGACCTGGAGACGGGACTGTGGGTGTCGTTGGGGTGCAGAGGGCACTTCGAACCCCCAGAGTGATCGAGGTCACCTAGGAGGGGCGGGGGGTAGAGGGAGGAGGCACCAGCCTGGGGCCCACGACAGTGACAGGGGCAGACCCAGGAGGCTCCCAGAGAGGTGGGAGGGAAGCCGGGAGAGTGTGGGGTCTGCGGGCTGCATGAGACGGTGTTCCCAGGAAGAGGCGGGTCCGGCCAGGTCAGATGCTTTGGAGAGGATGAGGATGGAGAAGTGACCGCTGGACTTGACCGCACGAGGTCACCAGTGACCTTGAGCAGGGCAGTTTCCTCTGCAGGGAGGGGAGCGGGGAGCCTGGTGGGTGGCTAGGGGTGCGAGGGGGACCTGATGTAAGGCCGTGTTGGGTGCAGACCCCTGGGCCTGGGGCATGTGAGCGCGCAGCGGGTGGGGGTGCGAGGGGGCCTGGGGCAGTGTTAGGCGGGGTTTGCTTAGCACTGGAGTTGCTGGTGTTAGAGGCTTTGGCGTGTCCCCACCTGTTACCTGTTGGACAGACTGGAAGGGGGAGGGGTGGCAGAGGCCCCCCCCCAATCTCACTAACTATGCCCCTCCCCGCCAGGGACAACCTGTACCGGGTGGAGCTGGAGCCCCCCACATCAACGGAGCTGCGCTACCAGCGGGTGAGGAAGGGGCGCAGGTGGCAGGGGAGGGGCAGGACCTGGAATCCCACCGTGGGGTGTCCCCACGCTGCTCTGGGGAGCCGGGTGGATTCAGCCCTGCCCCAGGGGTTGGGGTGGGGGGTTCCTGGGGCTGTCGGGGACCCTGCGGCCCCCTCACCAGCTCTCTCTGCGCGCCGCAGAAGCTGACTTGGCGATCTAACCCCAGCGACATCGACGTGTGTCGCATGAAAGGCAAGCAGGAGGTGAGTGGACCCTGGCCCCGCCCCCAGCCCCGCCCCCCGAAGCCCGGCTCCACCCTCCGTCTTCGCCACACCCCTGCGGCTCCAGCCCAGGCCACGCCCACACCGTGCCCACGCCCACATCTCCTCCCCACGTCCTCCTGTCCCCCGCCAGGGCGAGTGTCGAAACTTCGTAAAGGTGCTGCTACTTCGCGACGAGTCCACGCTCTTCGTGTGCGGCTCCAACGCCTTCAACCCGGTGTGCGCCAACTACAGTGTGAGTCCCCGCCGCTTGGGTGCAACCTCCTGGCCTCTGCTCACCTGCCCTCCCCTGGCCAGGGCCTCTCCCCAGCTGGCGTCACCTTCTGCAGGAAGCCTTGCTGGCTGTGCCCTCCCTGCCTTGAGCTCAAGGGGGGTCAGCAGTTTCCAAAGGGGTCAGGAATGAGCCAGTTATAACACTAACGAGAATCAACTCTTTTTTTTTCTCTTTCTGAGATAAGGTCACCAGCCTGTCACCCAGGCTGGAGTGGAGTGGCACGATCATAGCTCACTGCAGACTCCAACTCCTGGGCTCAAGCGATCCTTCTGCCTCAGCCTCCCGAGTAGATACAGGCGCACCACCACGCACTGCTAATTTTTCTGTTTTTTGTAGAGATGGGGTCTTGCTATGTTTCCCAGGCTGGTCTTAAACTCCTGGCCTCAAGCCATCCTCCCGCCTTGGCCTCCCAAAGCGCTAGGATTACAGGCACGAGCCACCTTGCCCAGCCACAACTCTTAGACCCATTTACGGATAAGTAAACTGAGGCCCAGAGAGGTCAAGTACATGGCCTTGTACAGTACTTGATGTACTGTAATCACACAGTAATCCATGATACAGCCAGGACTCCCCCTGGAGTGGGGGACCAGGGGAGCCAGGGGCTGCCAGGCATAGCCAGGAGATCTGTCACTTAACACTCATCCTCCCTGCAGATAGACACCCTGCAGCCTCTTGGGGACAACATCAGCGGCATGGCTCGTTGTCCATATGACCCCAAACACGCCAATGTCGCCCTGTTCTCTGGTGAGTCATCTCTGCCCCTGTGTATCTGATCAGCCCCCGCCCTGCACAGGTCCTGGCATTTTCCACTCTTGGAGTCTGGGTCATTCAGGAGGCAGCTGGGTGACCACTTGTCCAGCTGTGAAATGGGCAGAATCTCAGCCCAGGTTTGGGGCTCAGCTGGCATTAAGTTTCAGCCACAGTCAGGGGCTTTGTCAGGGACAGGGCTTGGATGGGATCGGGGCTCCCCCGGGCTCAGGGCTTGGGCTTGGAAAATCGAGTTTGCACCCACCCAGCCCTTGGCCTCTACAATCTCATCTCCTGCCTGCCTCCCCGCTCCTCCCCATCCAGACGGGATGCTCTTCACGGCCACTGTTACCGACTTCCTCGCCATCGACGCTGTCATCTACCGCAGCCTTGGGGACCGGCCCACCCTGCGCACCGTGAAACATGACTCCAAGTGGTTCAAAGGTGAGGCCCAGAGGGCAGTGGGCCCAGTCCTGATGGGGCTGGCATTCATCAAGTCCCCCCAGCAGAATAAGAGTCCCAGGGAAGCTGGCAAGGGGACTTCTGCCTCATTTTTGGAATCTATTGACCTCTTTGAACATAAAGCCAGAGGGATGATTTCAGTTGGATCTAAAGTAGAACCTGCTGGAAGTGGGTGGCTTTGGAAGCCTGAAATGGAACGATGGCAGGGGTATAACAGGAACTTGGCTCTTCAACACGAGGGAGGAAGGTGACAAAAAAATAGTAGATGTTGCCATTTGTGGGGAGTAGATACGGCGATTTTAAGCTCTGACCTCCCTTTTACCCCCAAAATAACCCAAACTTTGAGTCTATTTCATTTTGCCTGGGTAACCAGCCTACGTCCCCCCTTCACCGTAAAAGCTGATGAGTTCTCTGCCCCAGAACCCCCTCGTCATATCAGGGGCTGCGTTCTGACCTCTCCTGTCCTGCAGAGCCGTACTTTGTCCACGCGGTGGAGTGGGGCAGCCACGTGTACTTCTTCTTCCGGGAGATCGCGATGGAGTTTAACTACCTGGAGAAGGTGAGGCCCGTGCGGTGGGGCATGGAGGGAAGGGGCTCTCATCGTGGGAAGTGGGTGCCCCAGGTGGGTCCATGAATCTCCACCTGGGGTAGGAGGGTCCCACCCTCCTCCTCTGGTCCTCGGGGCCTCCCCTCTAGCTGGGACCAGGCCCCGAGGCTGAAGGCACATACAGAGTGGCCTTGGTGCACGCAGCCCTGGTGGAGGACATGAGCTTAGGTCAGAGACGCCTGGGGCTGTTGCTCCTCCACTGTGTACCCACCCAGCTACCGTCCTCATCCACTGCCCACCCCTCACCTGCTCAGCCTCACGCGTACCCATCTGTCTGTTCTTCAGCCCACTCACGCTCCATCAGCCCATTTACCCATCTATCCGTCACCCACCCACCCATCCATCCATCCACCTACCTACCCATCCATCCACGCATCTGTCCACCCACCCACCCACCCATCCACACACCTACCCACCCATCCACACACCTACCCATCCATCCATGCATCTGTCCACCCACCCACCCATCCACCCACCTACCCATCCATCCATGCATCTGTCCACCCACCCACCCATCCACCCACCTACCCATCCATCCACGCATCTGTCCACCCACCCACCCATCCATCCATCCACCCATCTATCTACTCACCTACCCATGCATCCATCCACCTTCCCATCCACCCATCCATCCATCCATCCATCCATCTACTCACCCACCCATCCAACTACCCACCAACCACCCATCCATCTACTCATCCCTACACCTACCTATCCATCCATCCACCTACCCACCCATCCATCTACCCATCTGTCCATCCACCCATCCATCCACCCATCCACCCATCCACACATCTGTCCATCTATCTACTCACCTATCCACTCATGCATCCACCTATCCATCCATTCATCCATCCATCCATCTGTCCACCCACCCACTCATGCACCCACTACCCATCTATCCACCCATCCATCCACCCACCCAGCCACCCAGCACCAGACAGTAGTGAGGCACAGACTGCCTCTTACTACTAGTGTGACCTTGGGCCGGTCACATCCCTTTCTTAGTGCCTCGGTGTCCCCATATGTGTGATGGGGATATCATAACCCCCCCGGAAGGCGTGTAAGAGACGTGAGAACCAGGTGGCGGTGACTATGGTTATCGTCATCGCCATCCCCACGTTCCCGCCGGGGCGGCAGGGGCTCAGAGAGGTCCCATCGGCGCCAGGGCCAGACGCCTCCATCCTGGCCTGGGTGGTGCGGCCTGTGGGCAGGTCTTCCCGGGACATGGACTCAGGTCCCCCCGTCTGTCCACCATCATGCCCAGGTGGTGGTGTCCCGAGTGGCCCGCGTGTGCAAGAACGACGTGGGGGGCTCCCCCCGCGTGCTGGAGAAGCAGTGGACATCCTTCCTGAAGGCGCGGCTCAACTGCTCCGTGCCTGGCGACTCCCACTTCTACTTCAACGTGCTGCAGGCTGTCACGGGCGTGGTCAGCCTGGGGGGCCGGCCCGTAGTCCTTGCCGTCTTCTCCACACCCAGCAACAGGTCAGCGCACACCCACGGGAGCGAGCCAAGAGCATCTGGTGGGCGTGGCTGGGGAGGTCCCGCATTCACTCATCAAACATGCCCCGGGGTCCTGAGTTGGCCTCAACCCCAGGCTGGGGTGGGATGAAGCAGACAGTAACCCCCCAAGGCCCTTTGGTCAGAACAGGGATGGTTGGGGGACATCCTCATCCTCTGCCTTTTGGGGAGAGGGGCAGGCAGGGCACCCTGGGGGAAGGGATGTTGGAGCTAGGCTTTGCGTGTGAGATGGAGAAAGAGGGAAGAGTGTTGGAAGATGGAGGAACAGTATATGCAAAGGTCCTGAGGCTGCAAGGAGCTTGGTGTGTTTAAGTAACAGCAAGGAGGCCCGTGTGGCTGGAGCAGAGTGAGCTGAAGAGGCGAGAGTGGGGAGAGAAAGGCAGGGAGAGGACAGGGCAGGTCGTGCAGGGCCTTGTGGGCCATGGGGCAGAGCCTGGACTTAATCCTGAGAGCGATAGGGAGCCATGGGAGAGTAAGGAGCAAGAGAGGGGTGAGATCAGGTTTGCATTTTTGGAAAGCCCCATGGGTAACAGGTTCTAAGGGTGCAAGAGTGGCAGCTGGGAGGCTGGACGCCCAGGCAAGTGACAATGGGGGCCTGAATGGGGAGGTGACCTCTGAGAGCTGCTCAGGATATGGAGTCGGAGGGAGAGAGGCATCTCTGGCCCAGGGATCTGAACACCTGTTGGCACCTGAGGCCAGGGAGTCCCCTGTACGCTTGCCCAAGGCCCCCACCGGGCTCACCAAACTCTCTTATCCACACCCCTCCCCAGCATCCCTGGCTCAGCCGTCTGCGCCTTTGACATGACACACGTGGCTGCTGTGTTTGAAGGCCGCTTCCGCGAGCAGAAGTCCCCTGAGTCCATCTGGACGCCGGTGCCGGAGGATCAGGTGCCACGGCCCCGGTGAGAGCCCCCTCCATCCTGGGTCAGGTGGCCAGATAAGGTCCTGGTGGTTATGTAGCTGTTGCCGAGCTCGGCTGTGCCCATTATGCAGATGCGGAAAACTGAGGACCCCTCTGGGCAGGGCAGCGGGTCCCCCTGGAGAATCAGGGGCCCTTGGTGAAGGCCACCCCCAAGTCCGCGCTGACCTCCCCCTCATCCCCCCGGCCCAGGCCTGGGTGCTGCGCGGCTCCTGGCATGCAGTACAACGCCTCCAGTGCCCTGCCTGACGACATCCTCAACTTCGTCAAGACCCACCCGCTGATGGACGAGGCGGTGCCCTCCCTGGGCCACGCGCCCTGGATCGTGCGCACACTGATGCGGTCAGTCCTGGAGGGGCCGGGGTGGGGACGAGGGCCCAGGCCAGGGTGGCGGGGAGGGGGCACAGGGCTCATTGCAGGCCAGAGGGAGAGCTCTTTCTGTCTGTGATGAGCACACGTGTCCTCTGTTTCTGGCATGTGTGCCCACGTGCCTGGCATCCGTGCATACGCACTTTTGTGGCTCTCACGGGTGCTGGCGTGTCAGTGTCTGTGTGCACCGGTGTAACCATGCCCGTGCCTGCCTTGGTGGGGCGTGGCGGCTGTGGGGCCACCCTGACCCCTGCCCCGCCCTGGCCTCCAGGCACCAGTTGACACGCGTGGCCGTGGACGTGGGTGCCGGCCCCTGGGGCAACCAGACTGTCGTCTTCCTGGGTTCCGAGGCGGGCACCGTCCTCAAGTTCCTCGTGCGGCCCAATGCCAGTGCCTCAGGGACTGCTGGGCCCAGTGTCTTCCTGGAGGAGTTCGAGACCTACCGGCCAGACAGGTGAGTCCAGGCAAAGCCGGGGAGAGGCGACCAGCGGGCAGAGAGGTGAGGCTGGCACCCTGAGCTTCACATCTTGTCCCCAGGTGTGGACGGTCCGGTGGTGGCGAGACGGGGCAGCGGCTGCTGAGCCTGGAGCTGGATACGGCCTCCGGGGCCCTGCTGGCGGCCTTTCCCCGCTGCGTGGTCCGCGTGCCCGTGGCCCGCTGCCAGCAGTACTCGGGGTGTATGAAGTGAGTGGCCCGCCCTGTGCTGGCCGTGGGTGGGAAGCAAGGAAAAGATGAGCGCAGGGAGCAGGGGGAGCCGGGTTCGAGTCGGGGGCCCCTCAGCATCCTGAGCTGTTGAGTAATGAACTGGGCAGAGGCACAGCCCGTGCAAAGGCCCTGGGGCAGGACTGCACCTGGTGTGTTGGAGGCACAGGCAGGAGGCCTGTGTGACTAGAGCAGAGGGGGGAGGGGGAGAGAGAGGGAGGAGGGGAGAGTGGGAACACGACAGCAGGTTGTACAGAGCCTGGTGGGCTGCAGGGAGGACTTGGGCTTTGATTGGGAGGGAGGTGGGCGCCATGGAGGGCTGTGGGCAGAGGAGGGACCGGCCCTGACTCGGATGCTCACCGGCGCCCTCTGGTGGCTGCTGTGGGGAGGAGACTGGGGGAGGCGGCTGTTTCTGTCTCTAAAGGGGGCGGAAGGTTGGGATGCCCGCGCAGTGCTGGCGCACCCCTGGGCTCCACGTGAGCCCTCCCTCCACACAGAAGACCCTCGCGGCCCCCTGTCATTGCAACAATGACTCTGGAGGACCGAGTGAAGGGCACAGATCTGGGGCGAGCCCACCAGGGTGCCCACCCCAGCTCTGCCACTCGGGCTCAAGTTACCTCCCGTGAGCCTCGTTGGCTCGTCTGTCAAGTGGGGAGTGGATCGTCCCCCCACAAAGACTTGCCGTCACCAGGACTCCCGGAGTCACTAAGAAAGGCGGGGTGCTTGGAACAGGGCGCACGGTGGGGGCTGCGCAAGTGGCCCCGGCTGAGGGTCCCCTTGTCTGTCCCAGGAACTGTATCGGCAGCCAGGACCCCTACTGCGGCTGGGCCCCCGACGGCTCCTGTGTCTTCCTCAGCCCCGGCACCAGGTAAGGTCAGCAGAAGGTGGGCAGACGGTGTCCGGCCGACCTGAGGCGGGATTTCTGCTGACGGGGCCTCTTCTCTCCCCGCCACCCCCCGGTAGAGCCACCTTTGAGCAAGACGTGTCCGGGGCCAGCACCTCAGGCTTAGGGGACTGCACAGGTGAGTGGGGGGAGGCGAGGTCAGGCTAGGAGCCCCCATCCCGTGGTGGGGGGGCAGGAAGAGGCCTGGGGACCCCCAATCCCGGTCCTCAGGGCTTCTCTTGCCCCCTTAGGCCACTTGTGACCAGGGGGGTGGGGCGGCTGGACTCCACCGGGGCTTTGGAAGGGCAGGGGTCCCACTTCCCAGGGAGGGGGGAGGGGAAGGACAGACAGACCCCAGAAGACAAACAGAAGCTGTGAGGAGGACAGACAGGCTTCGACGGGGACAAAGAGACGTCACAGGGCAGACAGGCCCGAGGAGGTGGGAGGAGGGGCCCTGGACTGCCCCCGGCCCGGCCCCTCTCACCGGCCCTCCCTGCCAGGGCTCCTGCGGGCCAGCCTCTCCGAGGACCGCGCAGGGCTGGTGTCGGTGAACCTGCTGGTGACGTCGTCGGTGGCGGCCTTCGTGGTGGGCGCCGTGGTGTCCGGCTTCAGCGTGGGCTGGTTCGTGGGCCTCCGGGAGCGGCGCGAGCTGGCCCGCCGCAAGGACAAGGAGGCCATCCTGGCCCACGGGGGGTGGCGAGGCCGTACTGAGCGTGAGCCGCCTGGGCGAGCGCCGGGGGGCCGGCCCCGGGGCCCGGGGGGGCGGGGCCGGGGGGGCCGGAGGTGCCCCCGAGGCGCTGCTGGCGCCCCTCATGCAGAACGGCTGGGCCAAGGCCACACTGCTGCAGGGCGGCCCCCACGACCTGGACTCGGGGCTGCTGCCCACGCCCGAGCAGACGCCGCTGCCCCAGAAGCGCCTGCCCACCCCGCACCCCCACCCTCACGCCCTGGGCCCCCGCGGCTGGGACCACGGCCACGCCCTGCTCTCCGCCTCCGCCTCGTCCTCCCTCCTGCTGCTGGCCCCCGCCCGGGCCCCCGAGCAGCCCCCGGCGCCGGGTGACCCGGCCCCCGATGCCCGCCTCTATGCCGCGCGGCCAGGCCGTGCCTCCCACAGCGACTTCCCGCTCACGCCCCACGCCAGCCCGGATCGCCGGCGGGTGGTGTCGGCGCCCACGGGCCCCTTGGACCCAACCTCAGCCGCCGACAGCCTCCCCCGGCCCTGGAGCCCACCCCCGACGGGCAGCCTCCGGAGGCCGGGCCCCCACGGCCCGCCGGCTGCCGCCCTGCGCCGCACGCACACGTTCAACAGCGGAGAGGGCAGGCCCGGGGACCGCCACCGTGGCTGCCACGCCCGGCCCAGCACGGACTTGGCCCACCTCCTCCCCTATGGGGGGGCGGACAGGACTGCGCCCCCGGTGCCCTAGGCGGGGCCCCCCCCCGACGCCTTGGCAGTGCCAGCCACGGGAACCAGGAGCGAGAGAGGCGCAAAGACGCCAGGCCTGGGCCAGCTCCGAGTGGGTGCTCAAGCCCCCCGCCCCCCCCGTGGGGGGCCCCCTCCGCCACACGGAAGCACAACGAGCTCGCCCTCCCCCCACCCGGGCCGCAGGACGCTGAGATGGTTTGGGGGTGGGTGGGCGGGAAGAATTTGCTATGGATCTGAGGTTGACCTTATGCGCGTAGATTTTGGTTTCTTTGGCAATTTTTGGTTTCTTTTGCAGTTTTCTAACCAATTGCACAACTCCGTTCTCGGGGTGGCGGCCGGGGGCTCGGAGGTGGGGTGGGGATGGGGGGGCCACTGCTGCAGACCCAAGTCCCCTCCACCCCCCGGAAAAGGTCTCTCCTGGACCCAGGCCCCTGGCGTGTGTGGGTGTGTGTGCGTGTGCATGCCGTGTCTGTGTGCAAGGGGCCGGGAGGGGGCGTGCGTGTGCGTGCCTGCGAGGGCTGCTGTGGGCGTGTGCGTCGGGTGGGCCACGCGTGCGGTGTGTGTGTCTAAGTGCGAGCGTGGTGGGTGGCCCCAGCGGCCTGGGCGTTGGCTGAGCCAACACTGGGGCTTCCACAAGGCCGAGGGCCTCTGAGGTGCCGGTTAGGAGTCTGAACCACCCCCCTGCCCCCCGCAGAGGGAAGGGGGGACAGTGCCGGGGTTCCAGGCAGGGAGTCGGGGAGAACCTGCCCAGAAGTCACATTGGCACAGCTGTCTAAAGGGCTCGGGGAGGCCTGGGGGGAGGTGGAGGCAGGCAGGCCCCCTGTAAATACGGCCCCGGGGTGGTCAGAGAGTCCCATATCACCCGTCCTCTTGTGACCTCCCTCCTTTGACCTCCAGCTGACCATGCATGCCACGTGGCCAGCCGAGTCCTGGACCCTCGCTGGAGCTTGCCTCCCCAGCCCCTCCCCATCAATAAACTCTGTTTACAACCACCGGCCCCCACGGCTCCAGCTCTGCTCTGTCTCGTGGGGGTGGCCCGGGGTGGTTGACCAGGGCAAGACAGAACTCTGGGGACCTGGGTGTGGACATACGGAGAGTTGTGGGGGGTCTCCATCTTCGTCTGGATGGAGGACAGTTTGTTTCTTCAGCAAATATTCAGTGTGTACCTGCCATGTGCCCGGCACTGTGTGGGGACAGAGAGCCCTGCCCTTATGGAAGTTCAAAGCCTAGGGGGTGGGGTGGCATGAACCAACAACATACAAGCAAATTAAACCTTGATTTGAGCTAGTTGTGCAAGAAAAAGCAAGATGGCTGGGCACAGAGGCTCACGCTTGTAATCCCAGCACTTTGGGAGGCCGAGGCAGGAGGATCGCTGGAGGCCTGAAATTCCAGACCAGCCTGGACAACATAGCAAGACCCCATCTCTATGAAAAATTTAAAAAGTAGCTGGGTGCAGTGGTACATGCTTGTAGTCCCAGCTACTGGGGAGACTGAGGCAGGAGGATCACTTGAGCCCAGAAGTTGGAGGCTGCAGTGAGCTAGGATGACACCACTGCACTCTAACCAGGGTGACAGAGCAAGACTCTTTCTCAAAAAAAAAAAAACCACAACAACATGCCGTGAATTGAATACAAGAGCATTTTTGTTCTTTTCAATGAGTTTCCTCGTTGTTCTAGTTTATTGTAAGTAGTACCTCTTTCAAAGAGCTGTCCTGTCCCCCAGGGGTAGTGCCTTACAACCTTGACCTTTGAATCCTGGGTTCGGGGAAGTGGGGTCACAGCTAGAGAGACTCCCGAGTGCCCCCTAAGAAACAGGAAGCAAGGGAAGGAAAACTTGGCTCTAGAAGTGGGGCCAGGAAGGGGGTGAGCAGGAACAAACTGCCAGGAAGCAATTGTGCAATTCTAACCCCTCCCCTTGTCTGCCCGGCTCTGGGTTAGCCCCTATCAGGAACTGGCCGAGGGTGGGGACGTCCCCAAGGTCGGTGCTCCTGATCCCAGCCCAGGCAGGTATAAGGCCACTTCCGCAGGCCAAGAGAGCCTAGAAGGAAACGAGACAGGCCACCATGTCCTTTTGGAGTGGACAACGACACCAGAGGTAGGTTCCCACTCTCCCTGTCCTTGGCAGGCCTGGACACCGGGCCATGCAGAGACACATAGACACTCTGCCTGACACACTAAAGTCACAGCAGGCAGATACAGTCCTGCAGGCTGGAACAGACCAACACTGACCCTGGACAGACAGACTTGATCTTACACACACAGACACACCTGCAGGAGCCCAGGTGGGCCACGGGCCAGGCAGGGAGTGGGAGGAGACCCCTCTCAGAGGGCTGGGGCCCCAGTGACCAAGGCTCTCCAGGTGATATCCCATGTTACTGGGCCAGGGAAGCTGCAAGCCTTCGGGGGTTACGGTGACAACTGTCTCCCATCCAAGTACTAACCAGGCCTGACCCTGCTTAGCTTCTGAGATTAGACGAGAACGGGTGCATTTTACGGTGACAACTGCTGGACCCTAGACCTGCCCAAAGCAGGACACACTTTTCATGTTCGGAGTCCCCTGTTGGCTCCTGGTGCCCTGGCTTGCACCTGAGCACTTGGAGGAAGATGGCGCTGGACACAGATAACCTAACGCTGTTTGGTCAGGGCCTGAGACTCCGCTATGGGGACTGAGAGCACTTCTTGGGAAGGGCAAGAGAAGACTTCAAGGAAAAGGGGCATGGGAGCTGGCACTTTGCAGGATGAGTAGGAGTTCACTGGCTCTGCCTTCAAAACAGACCAGTGAGAAAAGAACTGCCCCAGAAAACAAAACAGATCAGAAGAAACTAAGCAAGTTGGACTGTGAATAATCAATAGCCCATCAGGACTGGGCTAGAGGTGGGGAAAGGTAGGATGCAGATCAGGAACTCAATTTAACGGAATTAGAATTCTCACATCTGGCAACTGTGGGGGTGAGGGGGAAGCCGAGTGAGGAAGAGGAAGTAACTGCGCTAGTCCAGATAAATAACAAGGTGGCCCAGTCCAGGGTGGTGGCAGTGGAGATGGGAAAAGATGTGCAGATGTTGGGCATATTTTCACCTAGCGGGGTAAATTTTCACTTTGGCTTATTAAGCACCTTCTGTTATTGCCTGCAGCCCAGGGGGCTTTGACCCCCATCTTCCTAGAACCCTGCTATTGCTGCTGGTGTTTGTGGCCTCAGCCCGGGGTGTCACCCAAAACCCCAAAGACTGCGTGGTGTCCCAGTCAGAGAAAGGCAGTTCCATCTCCTGCCACCCGCCTGCTGAACTCCCCAGCTCCCTCCCAGCCGACACCTTCCACCTGGTCGTGGAGTTCTTCAACCTGACACAGCTGCCCCCCGACATCCTGCAGGGCGCCTCTAAACTCCAAGAATTGCACCTCTCTAGCAACCGGCTGGAAAGCCTCGCAGCCAAGTTCCTGCTTCCCGCGCCAGGGCTGCGGGTGCTCGATCTAACCCGCAATGCCCTGACCGGGCTACCACCGGGGCTCTTCCAGGCCTCGGCCGCCCTGGAAACCCTGGTGTTGAAGGAAAACCAGTTGGAAGTCCTAGAAGCCTCGTGGCTGCACGGCCTGAAAGCGCTGGGGTTTCTGGACCTGTCCGGGAACCGCCTCCGGAAACTGCCAGCTGGACTGCTAGCCAACTTCACTCTGCTGCGCACCCTTGACCTTGGAGAAAACCAGCTGGAGACCTTGCCGCCTGACCTTCTGAGGGGTCCGCTGCGTTTGGAACGGCTGCACCTGGAGGGCAACCGATTGCAGGTGCTTGGAAAGGAACTGCTGGAGCCGCAGCCAGATCTGCGCTACCTTTTCCTGCACGACAACAAGCTGGCCAAGCTGGCGGCTGGCGCCTTCGGAGGCCTGCGGCAGCTGGACATGCTGGACCTGTCCAATAACTCGCTGGCCAGCGTGCCTGAGGGGCTCTGGGCACCCCTAGCGCAGCCCGGCCGGGACATGCAGGACGGCTTTGACATCTCCAGGAACCCCTGGATCTGCGACCAGAAACTCAACGATCTCTATCGCTGGCTTGAAGCCACAAAAGACAAGATGTTCTCGCAGAATGACACGCGCTGCGCTGGACCTGAAGCCGTGAAGGGCCAGACACTCCTGGCAGTGGCCGGGTTCCAATGAGGCCTGGGGCTGGAGTGGGGGTGGGAGCCTGGCAGGACACTGCATCCCACTTAGCAAATAATCCCACCTTCTGGTGAGACTCAAGGCTTCCCATGGCCCCGTCTCACACCGTGGGCCTTCCGGACCTCCCTGCCTTTGCCCAAGCTGTGCCCCCTTCCAGGAATGCCTTTGCCCATGTCCCTGCTCTCTTGGTCTCTGGGTTCCCCCAGCTCCCTGTCCCTCCCTCTGGACCAGCCCTGGCCCCCCTGGGGTTGTTTTTCTGTGGCTTCCCCAATTTAGGGGGCTCTCGGAGTGCAGGGTCTGGGATTGAGTCCCACTTAGCTTGTGGTCACACCTGAGGGGTTTAATAAATAACTTGCAAACTGAACTGGCTGAATCGGTATTTTTGCGTCCCTTGTGTCTCCAAAGTCGACTTGCTGTGACTCCAGGGTGACGGGGGAGGAGAGAAGAGGCATGACCCGGGCCCTGGGGTGTGGAACGTGGGCTCCCCAGTGCATGGCCACTGGGATCGATGCCCTGTGTGGCTTCTCTTCTCCCTTCCCCCAGCCCAAGAATTAACTGGAAATAAAACTCTGCCTATTGCCCGGGTGTCGTTTTACCAGTGGATTTCTGCCAGGACTCGTGTCCCGGGCAAGATTTAAATTAAGCCAGATTGCCCAAGTCTCCAGATAATTTGTCATACTGGCCTGTGACATTCCAAGGGGGCACCTGCCCGGGGCAGGCTTGAGGGGGCTGGGTGGGGCTGAAGGGACAGGCAACAGCCCAGGGGGCTGTGTTCTCACAACTCAGATCCCAGAGCCACCTGCCGACATAGTCAAGTGGGGGCTACAGTCAGGTTTGGAGATTCTCGGGTGTTGGGGTACACGACCAGTTTTATTCAGCCCCTGGAAGGAGGGTCATGCCCCCCCTTCCAGGGGGTCTTTCTAGCAGAGCTGGGTTTGAATACGATCCCTCACTCACTATGGTACCCGGGGCAAGTGGTTTAAGCTTTCTGAGCCTCAGTTTGCCCGTCTGTAAAATGGGCATCCGAGCCAAAGGGCTGACTTAGCTTCTGGCTTAAGAAACAAATTTTTAAAAAATAAATAAAAATAAAGTCATTGGGGACTTTGCCAAGGTCACTCAGCAAGTCGGAGGGGGCTGTGATCGCCCTCCTCTGTCTCCACGGCAACAGCAGTGAGGGGGACAGGTGGGCCGACCTCACCAAGGAAAGTAGCGCAACGCTTGGCATCCGGCCGTCGGGGATTGCTATGGCAACCGCAGAGTGCTGGGCGGGTCCAAGGGGAGGGCGAAAGGAGCCTGGAGCGACGCCCCCTGGGCACGCCCCCAAACGGCCTCTCCCCATTGGTGAGCTCCCGGAGGCCCCGCCCCCTAGCAGTTATAAGGCGGGCGGGGGCAGCGGGGGGCGGAGACTTGAGCGGAGTCTGGGGTCCGCGGAGGCACCTGCGTCCGCGGCTGCGCGCGCCCCGGTGAGTGTCCTGCGGGCGGCGTCCAGGAGCGCCCACACGCTCGGGGTGGGGACAGCCCCGGATCGGGTCGCGGGGCGAGGGTTTGGCGGCGTGGGAGGGGCACGACGGGCCGGAGCAGGTGGTTGAGACCCTTGGCCCAGTTGGCTCAAGCTCAGGACCCAGTTGGGCGGGGACCAGGGCTCAGAGGGCGCGTGGTGGCAACAGGGGGAAGAAACACAGGCCGCCTGTCTGAGGCCTGAGGTCGAGCTCCCGGCTCTAACCCTAGCCAGCGGAGTGACCTTGGGCCCAGCATGCACCTCCTGGGTGCCTCAGTTTCCCTGTCTGTCAGACGAACTGTGGGGCTCATCAGGATTCTACAGCTACCACCTCCACCCCATGCGTGGGGCTACTTGCCTCCCCCGTTTCATAAAAGATGAAGCAGACCAGAGAGGTGAAGGTGCTGGCCCAAAGTCACACAGCAGGTAACATCAGGATTTGCACCCAGGTCTTTCTTACCCCAAAGCCCATGCTTTGAATCACTACAGGGACCCCACCTTGCCACGGGCTCTTTATTGTACACCTACTGTGTATGCGCTGTCCCTGTCCCATACATCACCCCATTTCACAGATGAAGAAACAGGCTCCAAGAGGGAATGAGACTTGCTCAAGTCACAGAGCCCAGCCAGGCAGGGCCAAGGCCTGGGTGTGAGCCCAGAGGGCCGGGGTGCAGGGTTCCCCCCTCACTCTGTCCTGCCCCCCAGGTGACTCTGTTTGCAGCAGACATGTCCGAAGAGGAGGCAGCTCAAGCTCCCAGCCCATGGGAGGAGCAGGACCAGCAGGTGAGGGGAAGGGAGCAGGGACTGTCCTCTCTGGGACAGTTTCAGGCCAACTGTCCCCTCCAACTCCTATCCTTCCTGGGTGAACCAGATTCTGAGAACAGTTTGGACCATGGAGGGGTCTGGTATACCTGTTATTTCCCAGGGGGGTGTAATGAGGCCCCAGGAGGAGATGTCTGTCCAAGGACACCCAGCCAGCCCTTTCCTTCTGCCATCCCTGGGTCTCCCCCTACACCTTTCACTGTGTCCACGATTGCGACACCTCAAACAACAACAATGGCAACAATAATGGTAACAGCGGCAATAACAGCAATACTCTGTAGCACTCAGACTTCAAGCGTTCCCCTTACATTGGCTCTTTGAATCCCGCATCGCAACCCCAGAAACCCATTTTCTAGACAGGGAAGCCAAGGCACTTGCCCAGGTTCACACAGCCCGGAGGTGGCTGAACCAGACCCGAACAAGGGAGACTCTCCTGCCTGGTCCCTCGAACAGACACATCGCAGCTGAGCCTTGAATGGCAGGGGTCTAAATTGCACAGGTCCACGTCTACGCAGAATGTTTTCAACCGAGCATGGATTGAGAAATACAGTATTCACAGGATGAGAAACCCGCATATCCAAAGGGCCAACCTTTCACACACGCAGGTCCTGCAGGATGTGCGGATTTGGGATACTGGGGGCAGGGAGGGCCTGGAACCAGCCCCCCACCGAGCTAAGGGGCAACTGTATTTCAAAATGTGTAAACGTGTATCATTCCATGTAGCCACTGAGGCCGTCTGCACTGCCTGTGATTGGTCAGGCGCTCAATACACTCTCCCGTGCCTCACCTGGCCCAGAGAGGGGAAGCAGGCTCAGGTGTGGCTTGAGCCCCCCACCTTCCCCAGGGGACCCTTCTGATGTCACCCCTTCCCACAGAACGTGGTACAGCGCGTGGTGGCACTGCCTCTGGTCAGGGACACGTGTACCGCGGTCCTCGATGCTTACAGCCTGACCAAGGACAGGCACCCGCTGCTGGGCTCCGCCTGCCGCCTGGCTGAGCACTGTGTGTGCAGCCTGACCACCCGGGCGCTGGACCATGCCCAGCCGCTGCTCCACCACCTGCAGCCCCAGCGTGAGTGCCCCCAGGTCCCGGGGGGCTGTGGCTTGCACCGCTGCCCTGCCCCTCACCCTTGGTCCATCTGTGTGGCATGCCTGGGGTCATTCTCCTAAACTAGGTGTCCCTGCTCAGCCTGTCCACCTGTCCCATCTGCCGATCCTGCCCCCATCCCACCTCTCTGCAATCTCTTTGACTGGGATGTCCCTCTTAACTCTGATCACCCTGCCTTTTGCCCTTACCTGTTTACTGGTAGTCCTCTCCTCTGTCCCTCCCTGTCCCGTCGCTCATTTGTTGGCCTGACATGCCTGGGTCCATCTGTCCAGCCTCCCTCCCCTCTGCCCCTGCCTCTGCCTGTCCTGAGCTCTGCAGTCCCCACATCTCCATGGACCCCTGTGACCAGCTCAGGGCTGCAACCTGGCGGGGGTGACAGGCGAGGGGCAGAAGGATGCTTGGCCTCTCTCGTCTGATGGAGGAAGAGGGTCACCTGAGCATCCCAGCCCAGCACCTCCCCCACATCTCTCTCAGCCAGCCCCTGTGACCTTGAGCCTGCCTGCTGGGGCATCCAAGGGGGGCAGGGCTGAGGAGTCACCTTGGTGCTGGGAGCAGAGGAGGCAGCCTGGCAGCCTGCCCACCCCCCAGAGCCCCCAGCCCCATGCAAGGTGCCAGCCACATGCTACGAGGCCCCCGTGGTCGTCTGTCCAACCTCCTCGTGGCTTCACTAGGCTCTCCACGTGTGAGGTGGCAGGAGGCTTTCCTGCCTCTGCTGGTGACTCTCTCCAGCACCCAAGCATGGGCTCCTCTCTTCCTTTCTGTTCCATCTCTCCCTCTAGCATGCCCTCCCTCTACGTCCCTCACTGTGTCCCTGTCTCCCTCTGAATGTCTGCCTCTCTCCCCTCAGTGACCACAGTGAATGACCTCGCCTGCAGGGGCCTGGACAAGCTGCAGGAGAAGCTGCCCTTCCTCCAGCAGCCCTCGGAGACGGTACCTGGCATGACCAGACCACAGGGACTTATAGACTTGTGCCTGTGATCCCAGCACTCTGAGAGGCCAAGGCGGGAGGATTGCTTGAGGCCAGGAGTTTGAGACCAGCCTGGGCAACATAGCAAGACCCCATCTCTACAAAAAATAGAAAAGTTGGCTGGGCATGGTGGCATCTGTAGTCCCAGCTACTTGGGAGACAGCGGCAGGAGGATCGCTTGAGCCCAGGAGTTGGAGACTGCAGTGAGCTATGATGACACCACTGCACTCCAGCCTGGGTGACAGTGAGACCTGGTCTCAATAAATAAATAAATAAATAAAATAACAGCCAGATTAGAATGGCCACCAATATTGTGCCAGTAGGCGCTGGTAACCCATACCCCTTCAAAAAGCCCTGTGAGAGAAGGGTTATTTTCACCTCTCTCCATCATTTTAAAGAGGGGAAACTGAGGCCCAGAGCCAGGAAGAGGTCTAGGGGTCTTAGAGCCCCAGCCCCAGGGAACTGGGTGGGGAGAATGAAGCTGGAGCCCTGTGGCACCTAGAGTCGGCACCCCTCCCGCCAGGTGGTGACCTCAGCCAAGGACGCGGTGGCCAGCAGTGTCACAGGCATGGTGGGCCTGGCGCGGCGGGGCCGGCGTTGGAGCGTGGAGCTAAAGCGCTCCGTGAGCCACGCCGTGGACGTGGTGCTGGAGAAGTCTGAGGAGCTGGTGGACCACTTCCTGCCCATGACGGAGGAGGAGCTAGGTGAGGTGGTTCCTGCCCTGCCCAACCCTAGTCACAATGCCCCCATGGTACAGATCAGAGAGGCCTCAGACTTGCCCAAGGCCACACAGCAGATCAGCTGGAAACATGAAGCCCCCACCCAGGCACTTCTGCAGCCCCCCAACCCATATCCCACCAGGAATCAGACCACCCAGACCCCGAGGGCATATAGGGCTTGTAGACATGAGGACCAAGGTCTCGAACTGGTGGCCCTCTAAATGTTATTTGGCCCATGCAATGTCTTTTAAACATTTAATTTTTTTTCATGCATTTCACAATGAGATTTTGTGCTACAAATGCTGATTTCTGGCTTGTCTTGAAAAACTAGACCCCGGCAGAATAGATCCGCCCCTTTAGACAGTTCCTTTCCCGCCACTAATCCCCGATGTTTTACATCTTAATCTGCCTTGGTCACTTTTGATACCTGCCTGGCCCTGGAGCTGATGTGAAATTTCAACCCCTACTTACAGCATTAGAATAATGTGTCGACTTATCCCCAACTTGGTAGAACGGCAGTGAGGCATTGATTAAGCACCTACTATGTGCCGGGCACTTGTGATCTGTTCTTTAGGAGACTGTTTAATAGGATGGTTAAGCACAGCCTGGGTTCAAATCCCAGGTTTGCCCCTTGCACCCTCTGGAATTTCACCTCTGTTTGCCTTAGTTTTGCTCCTCTGTAAAATGGGACCAATGACTGTGCCTACATCTTAGGGTTTGGGGAAGATGAACCGGGTTGGTACTGGTAAAGGAAAACTGGAAATCTGGGAGGCTGTGGACTTGTCTGCCCAGGCTGGTGAGCAGATGCGGAGGGGGTGGCCATGCTGACGGCCTCTTCCCTGTCCCGCCCTCCAGCGGCGCTGGCAGCCGAGGCTGAGGGTCCAGAAGTGGGCTCCGTGGAGGATCAGAGAAAGCAGCAGGGCTACTTTGTGCGTCTGGGCTCTCTGTCGGCACGGCTCCGCCACCTGGCGTACGAGCACTCTCTGGGGAAACTGAGGCAGAGCAAACACCGCGCCCAGGACACGCTGGCCCAGCTGCAGGAGACGCTGGAGCTGGTGAGAGTCCCCTTCCCGCCCCTGCTCCGGCACGCAGGCCAGTCAGCATGCATTGAGCACCGGCTGAGTGCCCGGCCCTGTGCTAGTCTGAAGGGGGAGGCAGAGCCGGGTGCGGCTGCCTTCAGCCGCGGGGGTTCAGGGCTGGGGCAGATGGGGGTGACCTGGGCCTCAGGGAGCCCTAAGGTGTCACGGCTCTGCCTGGGGAGTCAGGGAGGGTGTTTGTGGAGGAGGGGAGGTGGGAGCTGGAGTTTATAGCTTTTAGAGTAGGTGAGAAGAAAAGAGCTTTCTCTTCCCTTGCCGGTCGGAATCCTCAAACCTTAGGGCTGTCTCCCCACGGCAGCCACCAGAGGGGGCCCGTGAGCGCCTGAGGCAGGACCCGTTCCTCCTCTGCCCTCACAGCCCTCCATGGCTCCCACTTCCTTCCGGGTCAAAGCCCAAGTCCTCCCTGCAACTCACAAAGCCCTGCACAACCTGCCTCTATCACCTAAATGTTTACTGAAGTCAGATCCAGGTGAGGGTTGCTCCCGAATCCTCCAGCCCTGACGGCCATGGTCCCTGTCCTTGCAGATCCACCTCATGCAGTGCGGGGTGACCCCCACTGCCCCGGCCCGCCCCGGGAAGGTACACAAGCTGTGGGGGGACTGGAGCCAGCACCCTTTGGAGAACGGCTGCCGCCGGAGCCAGGTGAGCAAGAACTCGGGGGGAGTCAGGTGGGGTGATGGCTGGCACCACCCTGGGTAGGGAAGGGGGACGAGGGTTCCAGATCAGCCCCCTGCTGCCGGGGGCCGTGCTCAAGCTGTGGCAAACCAAGTACTGAGGTCAGCCAGGGTGGTGTCCATGGGGGAAACTGAGGCAAAGCATTGGTCTCACTGGGTGTCCATTGAGGAAACTGAGGCAAGATGACAGTCCCTCTGGGTGTTGGTGGGAGAAACTGAGGCAGGGCAATGGTCCCACTGGGTGTCCATTGGGGAAACTGAGGCAGGGCTGGGTCCCATTGTGTGTTCACGAGGGAGCCTGAGGCAGGGCTGGGTCATGTTCTGTGTCCATGGGTGAAACTGAGGCAGGTCGATGGCCCCATTGTGGGTCCACTGGGGAAATCGAGGCAGGAAGATGGTCCCACCGGGTGTCCGTCGGGGAAACTGAGGTCCCTGCCGCCCTCGCCCGCAGGCAGAGCTGGAGACGCTGGTGTTGTCGCGCAGCCTGACCCAGGAGCTGCGAGGCACAGTGGATGCGCTGGAGGCCAGCGTGCGGGGCCTGCCCCCCAGCGCCCAGGAGAAGGTGGCCGAGGTGCGGCGCAGCGTGGACGCCCTGCAGGCCGCCTTCGCAGACGCCCGCTGCTTCGGGGATGTGCCGGCGGCCGCGCTGGCAGAGGGCCGGGGCAGCGTGGCCCGAGCGCACGCCTGCGTGGACGAGCTGCTGGAGCTCGTGGTGCAGGCCGTGCCGCTGCCCTGGCTGGTGGGGCCCTTCGCACCCATCCTAGTGGAGCGGCCCGAGCCCCCACCCAACCTGGCGGCCCTCGTGGACGAGGTCGTGGGGAGCCCCGACCCCCGCTGGGCACATCTGGACTGGCCAGCCCAGCAGAGGGCCTGGCAGGCCCAGCACGGGAACGGGGACATCTGTGAGGGGGAGCCCGAGCCCCCCAGCCACCCCACCAAGCACACCCTGATGCCCGAGCTGGACTTCTGACCGCGGGCACTCCCACGCCGAGGTCCCTGCTGCCCCTGGTGGCCGGGCATGAGCACCAGGCCGACGCCTTGGCTTCGCCGCAGGGGACCTCCCTTGAACGTAGTGAAAGAGGCCCCGACAACAGCAGGGACTTTAGCCCGGAGCTGGGCTCTTCACTCTGTCCCGTCCCCATCCCAAGAAGCTGATGGAAACTCCCCCAAGAAACACACAGAAGTTTTGCCCAGTGGCTTCTATTTGGGGCTTTGAAAAGTGAGCCGCCCTCCTCCCCACTCTAGTTTGACTATCCGGGACTGAGGAGTCCCCCCAGAGACGCCCGCTGTGCCAGACCCACTTCCTTTGCCTTTTAGGGTTTGTGCCCCAGAATAAAGGCGCTTTGTGTCATCCAGAGGCCCCGGCTTTCCTCCAACCCGGGTGGGTCTCAGTCCCAGGGTGCACGGGGAAGGGACGTGAAGCCAGGGTTCGAGGTTTGGAAGGAATGATGTGTCCCTGACTTGCCTGACACCCCGTCTGGGTGCCCACCTGGGTGCCCCCTCAGGTGCATCTACCTAGATAGAAGCTGTTCTCACTTTAGTATAAATTAGCATTTCTTGGAAACTACAGGGAGCAAACAGGAGGGGAAAGAAGGCAGAAGGGGCAACTCTTGGGCCTGCCTGCCAGGACCTGTGGGAGCTGGTCTCCCTGTGGTTTCTCCAGCTGCCCTGGCCAGGATGGGGGAGACAGAGGTAGGACAAGGGCCACGGGGCAGTCTCATGGGGGCCCTCCCGTCCTCTGACCGCATTCTCAGCTGCCCCTCAGACTCCCCTGTGGCAGGGCGGGGTGTTGGGAAACCACAGCCTGGCACGGTGAGGTCAGGGTGGCCTCTGGTTTCCCTGGGATCCAGTCCAGAGGGCAGTTGTGGGAGCCCCAACCACTTCCCACAGGCCAGATTCGCCTCACTGCCCCTGCTCCAGAACCTCTATAGCTCCCCATTGCCCTCAGACCAAACACCCAAGTCCTTTACCTTCCAGCCTCATTCTCCAGCTACTCAGACACTTTGCTGTGTTCCCAGTGAACCATGCACGTCCCCACACCCCTGGGCCTTTGCCCATGCCGTGCTGGCTGCCTGGAATGCCCTTCCCACCCTCCCACCTGTCTCTTGGACACATCTTGTCCAAACTCAAGACCCAACCCCAATACCCCTCCTCCAGGGAGCCTTCCCAGACCCTACCCCAGCGGGATACCTGCCTCTTCAAACCCTCTGCATTCATTTACCTAGTAAACACCTCATCCATGGATGCTATCATGCACCCGTTCATTTGTTCATTCAACAAGTATTTACTGAGCACCTGCTGTATGACAGGCAGTTCTCCACCCTGGAGACGCAGCAGCAAGCAAAACATATCCTGTCCTCTAGGAGTTTACGGTGTAGCAGGGAAGATGGACAATAACCAAGAAAAGTGAGAGCATTAGCATTAGTAGATGCAGGAAAAATAAATGGGGGTGGGGTGTGTGAGGCATCGGGGGTGTATATTTTTAATTTGGAGGGGGGATCCAGGAAGGCCTCTCTGAGGAGGTGACATCTGAGGAAAGACCTTGAAGGGTATTCCAGGTAGAGGGACACAGCCCGTGCAAAGGCCCTGGGGCAGCACCGTGCCTGGCATGTTGGAGGCATAGCGAGGAGGCCCATGTGGCTGGAGCATAGTGAGGAGGGAGAGAGAAGAAGGGGACAGGATGGGTCATGCAGGGCCTGGTGGGCTGCAGGGAGGACTTGGGCTTTGACCTCGAGGGAGGTGAGAGCCATGGAGGGCTGTGGGCAGAGGGACAGGCCCTGACTGGGGTGTTTATGATTTTTTGTCATTTCTTTTCCTGGCTTTCTCCCCACACTGGGCTGTGGCCGCCCCAAGGGAAGGGGCGGGGAACACCGGAGTTCTCCCCCACCCTTGGGAAGCATTGGCTAGGAGGACAGAGGCTGGGGGACGCCCCCCTCTGTTCCCCGGCTGTTTGGGAAACACAGTGACAGCTCCAAGGAGATGGCCTGGGGTCACGAGGCCCAGCGGCTGGACCCTCCCACTTCCCAGCTTTGGTGTGACCCTCACCCCAATAGCACGCGGCTGGGAACCCTGTCCCGGGGCAGGCAGGAGGGACACGGCCCAGGAACAGTGTGCCAGGCATGCCTCTGCACGCCCACCTACCCACACACAACCCACCCAGCACGCAGGGCCGCGTCTGGGTTTTAATCCCGTCTTTGCCACTTCCTGGCTATGTGGTCTCAGCCACGGGACACCTCCTCTGTGCAGCGTCCCTGGGTTGGCCCAAGCCCACCCAGCCGGGTTCCCACTGCTAGGGTGCCCACAGCTCTGCTGGTGGTCTGCCCCTTCCAGCTCGGGAAACCCCCTGTGCCTCTCAGAGACCCCACTTGTGCCTGGGCAGTGCTAGGTTAAGGTTTGCTGAGTGTCTGCTGGTGCCAGGCACTGGGGTAGACAGAACACACACAGGGGCCCATTTCATGCTCACAACCACGCTGTGAGTTGGTCCATTTAGCCATTCATTCATTCATTCATTCAGGGACAGGGTCTTACTCTGTCACCCAGGCTGCAGTACAGTGGTGTGATCACAGCTCAATGCTGCAGCCTCGAATTCCTGGGCTCAAGCAATCCTCTTGCCTCAGCCTCTTGAATAGCTGGGACTATAGGCATATGCCACCATGTCCTGATAATTTTTACATTTTGTTTTAAAGATGGGGTCTTGCTATATTGCCCAGGCTGGTCTTAGACTCCTGAGCTCAAGCGATCCTCCTGCCTCGGCCTCCTAGAGTGCTGGGATTACAGGTGTGAGCCAACACTTGTGGCCCCAAACACTTAAGTGCTGAATGTGTGCCAGGTGCACCTGTCTTAGCTGCAGGGGACACAATAGGGAACAAAACAGGCTTGATGGAGGTGAAGGACCGCGGGAACCGTGTGAGTAGCTGGGGGAAGGCACTCTAGGCAGAAGGCACAGCCCGCGTAGCAAAGGCCCTGGGGCAGGACCATGCCTGGGGTGTTGGAAGAAGAGGGAAAGGGACCCTTGTGGCTGGAGTGAAGTAGGGGGTGGTACAGGGAGGAAGCAGGACTTCCTGAGCCACAGTGAGGAGTCTGGAAGGGGAAACTGAGGCACAAAGATGGCAACTGGCCAGGGTGTCCCACCAAGGCAGGGATCTGGACGGGCACATCATCAGGGTGGGCACACCACCCCATGGACAGAAACTGGAGAGTGCAGGGGTGTCCCAGAGGCACGGGAGGGGAACGCAGCCGGCCCGTGAGTGCCTCAGCCGCATGGGCAGGGAGCAGGCAAAAGGTGCTGGGCCGGGGCCCACGCTAGGCACGTGACCTCCCAGGCCGCCCCCCCCCCCTCCGCCCATTGGCCACCTGCCCCTGCCTGCTGGGACCATGCCTGCCCCAGGCCCTATAAGGCCAGGGAGCCGCCAGCAGAGCCAGCTGCCAGCCGAGCAGCCCGTCGCTCTGAGGGACCCCACACAGTCCAGGTGCACGGGGACAAGTCTGTCCCTGGTGACGCTGCGGTGAGGCCGGGCCTCCAGGTCACTGCCTGGGGGGACAGTGTGGAGCAGGAGGCCCAGGACCCCCCATTCACGCACCTTCTCTGCCCCCTTTCAGCCACTCAGGCACTACCATGTCTTCTCCGGACGAAGGCGGCCGGGACCCCCCCAAACCCAAGGGCAAGGTAAGGGACGCAAGGGAGGGACAGATCCCTGCTGGGGCCTGGAGACCCCTGGAGCCTCGGGAAGGTGACATCCACGGTCCTGGGGCCCAGAGTCCAGAGAGAGCCTTCCCCAGTGGGGCAGGAGGGCTCTGGGAGCCACGAAGCCAACTCTTCCCTCCTGTCTCAAGCTAGGGCAGAGGGCTCATGCAACCTCAGTGCCTTCTCTACAGTTCAACCTTGGGCCAGCCTCGGCCCCTTTCTGAGCCTCAGTTTGCCCATTTGTGCAATGGGCTTAGGAAGGAAAAGCTCTCTGGGGACTTGGGAGATGACCTTTTCCTCTAGGAGGCAGGCTGAACCTGCCCATTGTCCAGTGAGGAAACTGAGGCTCAGAGTGGCTTCAACACTTTTCCGGGGTTGCCCAGGGGCAAGGGACCGGGACAGCATTGGACTGAATGATACGTCCTCCCACCCCGTCCCTGTCTTGGCCTGGCCCGGCTCAAGCCACCCTCCCCACCCCTGCAGACCCTGAGCAGCTTCCTGGGGTCCCTGCCTGGCTTCAGTTCTGCCCGGAACCTGGTGGCCAATGCCCACAGCTCAGCGAGAGAAGTCTGGCCAACCACCGACCCCGTGGGTGCCCCTGCCGCCCAGGCTCAGGGTGAGTGGACAGCCCAACAGTGGGAGCCTCTGTGGGTGGACCCAGGAGCCCCTCACATGTGCCCATGTGGTCTCATTAGACATGAGGTGGCTGGCACACTCGCTTAGTGCCAGATGGGGAAATAGAGGCTTCGCGGGGGAGTCGCTCAAGGAGGTATAACCAGCAAAAGTGGGGTTGGAACCAGGCCTGTCTCGCTACAACGCCCCCTCACCCTGTTTCTGATGCACTGTGGACCGGTGGGGTGCTCTGCATGTCCCTTCCCTGGGGTCACACAGCCAGGCGCCGGGGGCTGCTACAGGGAGCCTGGGGTTGGGGTGGCTGCCCGGGCTGGGCCCCGCTCTGGGCCGAGAGCCCCAGGCAGCTGACTTCTGCTCCACATACCTTGCCCTGCGATGGGCAGCTGCAGCTGCGGCGGGGGCGGGGCAGGCAGGGCAGGCAGGGCAGGGCCTCCCCCCACCCCACCAGGCTATGGGGGCCCCGGATCTCAGGGTGGGCGTCCAGCACCCAGGCCCAGCAGAGAAAACTCCACAGGGCCCTGCTCCAGGGGACTGCAGCCTCATGGGGTCGAGGGAGCCCCTGGCAGGGTGGGTGGCTGAGCCTGGCTGGTGGCTGTGGAAGTCACCTCCTGCCATCCCTGGCCGGGCAGCTGGGACATTCCTGACCTTTCGAGCTGTGCCCGGCAATTGCGCAATGGGCACCAGAGCGGGTGATCCCAACTGGCGTCCCTCGTCCTCCCTGACCGGCCTCTGTCCCCGCAGCAGCCACCAACCCAGAGCAGATGGCGAAGGGCATGGAGAAGTCACCACAGCCTTCGGAAAAGGTAAGGGCCCCTTCAAGCCCGGCCTGAGACCCTGGGGGGCCCCCTCCTGGGACATTTCAGTTCCTACCACCTGGGGGTTGCCGTAGCCAAGCAGAAGGCAGACACACCCCCGGTGTCCTGCTTGGGGATTCCAGGCGCAGCCTTCCTGTCTGTGAAATGGGTGCAGTGCTGCCTCACTTCCCAGCACTGTGAGACTCAGTCTGCTAATTCATGCCTAGGACAATGCGACCAAAATGCCGGCAACGTGCTCTCTGGGTGTCAGGCTCCTTGCTAAGCACTTCTCATAGTTAATCCTCCCAAGGGAGTGACAGTGCCCCACACAACAACATAAGCACAGAGACGTTGAGCCACTTTCTGGAAGTCACACAGTGAGACGTGGTAGAGATTTGAACCTTGGACGGTCGGGCTGAACAGTGACCTATGCTATGTCCACCCTCAGTCCTGGGTAACTGGGGTGCAATGGCCTTATCACTGTCCCCAAGGCCCGGCCAAGCGGAGGGGCTGATCTAGGACAGCAGGAGGCCAAATGAACAGCGAGGCCCCGGGACAATTCTTCCACCCAACACCCCCTCCCCAACTTGGTGTCTCCCACGACTCCCCTCTGCCCGCAGCACCTGCCGGATCAGAGGATCTCAGAGGGCCCCCTGGCAGCTGGGCCCCCCCTTTGTGTATTGCCCCACTCCTCTGTGCTAGCACCAATTAAGCACCTACATGCGAAGTGCTTCGGGCACCTTGACTCATCTGCACCATCCCTGAAGAAGGAGCTGCTGTAATCCGAAGTTTTCAGATGAAGATATAGGCCCAGAGAGGGGATGTGGCTTGCCTAATGTCACAAAGCAAGTGCACGAAAGAGAGGTGGGATTTGAACCCAGGTCTCTCCAGCTAAAGAGCCCAGGGTGCTCACCTGCGCCAAAGCTGGGCAGGAGTCACGTGGTGAGAATATAATTCCAGGGCTCCTCAACCTCGATACTAAAGATATTTGGGGCAGGATCATTCTCTGGGGTGGGGCCATCCGGGGCACTGCAGGGCACTGAGCAGCATCCCTGCCTCCACCCACCCCATGCCAGGAGCACCCCTCGGTTGTGACAACCACAGATGTCCCCAGACATCTCCCAGTGTCCTGTGGGCGACAGAACTGCCCCATTTGAGAACCACTGAATTAAAAACACCACACTCGGGGTGACACCTGAGTGGTGGTAACTTGTAGGCTGTCAGCCCCTCTGTTTAGTTTGGTTAAACTGCCCTTCGGTCAAAACTGATTGAAGTTATCAGTGCATGGCTCAACCTAATGCCTATCTCTGTACTTTTCTGGTTATTACTTTTATTTTTGTAAAACTTGTATTATTTTGGGGTATATTTGCTTTGATTTTGTTTTTGAGCCAGGGTATCCCTCTATGGCCCAGGCCGGAGTGCAGGGGCGTCATCATAGCTCACTGCAGCCTCCAACTCCTGGGCTCAAGCGATCCTCCTGCCTCAGCCTCCCAAGCAGCTGGGACCACAGGTGCAGCCACTGTACCTGGCTGATTTTTGTATTTTCTGTAGTGCCCAGCCTGGTTACTACTTTTCTAAACCTTGATTCACTTCTTTTACTTCAACACATTAATTTTAATAAGCAATTTGGTCTCCGCAGCGTTAGTAGGAAACCAGGTTCAAAATTTGCCATGAACAGAGAATAGGCAAGATGAAAAAAACTTGAATTCTAGACTTGCATGGAGCCCAGGCCATGGGACCTTGGCCTTGACAAGGGCTCGAGAGGAGTCACAGGACCTGCTGGCATTAACGGGATGTCTACTGATGCAGGGGGTGGGAGTGAGGGGGAGGGAATTGTGGGGCACTCTGTGATGCAGAGCCTGTGAAGTTGTGTCCTGCAGAGCCACAGCTTGGGGAGTGTCCCAGGGGGACGTCCTTTTGGGGGTGGGGGGAGGGAGAAGCAGCTCATTTTTCAGGGAGGTGGGGCCTCTAGGTGACTGCAGTCCTCCCCATAGGGCACACGAGGGAGTCAGGAAGGTGAACGTCTGGGGAGAAGGTGGCTCTCGGTTCTTCCTAACCACCCATGTCCTTTCTCAGCAAATCGTGTCCGGGGCCAAAGACCTGGTGTGCTCCAAGATGACCAAGACCAAGGACACCATCTCTTCTGGGGTGGCCAATGTGGTGGACGTGGCTAAGGGAGTGGTCCAGGGAGGCCTGGACACCACCCGATCTGCACTCGTGGGCACCAAGGACGCAGTGTCCAGTGGGGTCATGGGGGCAGTGAACATGGCCAAAGGGACTGTCCAGACTGGCATGGATACCACCAAGACTGTCCTGACCGGCACCAAGGACACCGTCTGCAGTGGGGTGACCGGTGCTGTGAATGTGGCCAAAGGGGCCGTCCAGGGGGGCCTGGACACCACCAAGTCTGTGGTCACAGGTACGAAAGACACAGTGTCCACTGGGCTCACTGGGGCAGTGAACGTGGCCAAAGGAACCGTCCAAACTGGTGTGGACACCACCAAGACTGTGCTGACAGGTACCAAGGACACCGTCTCCAGTGGGGTGACCAGTGCCATGAGTGTGGCCAAAGGGGTCATCCAAGGGGGTCTGGATACCTCAAAGGCTGTCATCACCGGTACCAAGGACACAGTGTCCACTGGGGTCATGGGGGCAGTGAACGTGGCCAAAGGAACCGTCCAGACTGGTATGGACACCACCAAGACTGTGCTGACTGGCACCAAGGACACCGTCTCTAGTGGAGTGACCAATGCTATGAATGTGGCCAAAGGGGCCGTCCAGGGGGGCCTGGACACCACCAAGTCTGTGGTCACAGGTACGAAAGACACAGTGTCCACTGGGGTCATGGGGGCAGTGAACATGGCCAAAGGGACTGTCCAGACCGGCATGGATACCACAAAAACTGTCCTGACCGGCACCAAGGACACCATCTGCAGTGGGGTGACCGGTGCTGTGAATGTGGCCAAAGGGGCCGTCCAGGGGGGCCTGGACACCACCAAGTCTGTGGTCATGGGTACAAAAGACACAGTGTCCACTGGGGTCATGGGGGCAGTGAACGTGGCCAAAGGAACCGTCCAGACTGGTATGGACACCACCAAGACTGTGCTGACTGGCACCAAGGACACCATCTGCAGTGGGGTGACCGGTGCTGTGAATGTGGCCAAAGGGGCCGTCCAGGGCGGCCTGGACACCACCAAGTCTGTGCTCACGGGTACGAAAAACACAGCATCCACTGGGGTGATGGGGGCAGTGAACTTGGCCAAAGGAACCATCCAGACAGGTGTGGACACCACCAAAGCTGTCCTAACTGGTACCAAGGACACCCTCGGCAGCGGGGTGACTGGTGCCATGAATGTGGCCAAAGGGGCTGTTCAAGGGGGCCTGGACACCACCAAGACCGTGCTGACCAGCACCAAAGACACAGTGTCCACTGGGCTCACTGGGGCCATGAACGTAGCCAAAGGCGCTGTACAAACTGGGCTGAACACAACTCAAAATATCGCAACAGGTGCAAAGAACACCGTCTGCAGTGGGGTGACTGGTGCCGTGAACGTGGCCAAAGGGACTATCCAGACTGGCTTAGACACCACCAAGACCGTGCTGACAGGTACCAAGAACACCCTTGGCAGTGGGGTGACTGGTGCCATGAATGTGGCCAAAGGAGCCATCCAGGGGGGCCTGGACACCACCAAGACCGTGCTGACCGGCACCAAAGACACAGTGTCCACTGGGCTCACTGGGGCCGTGAACGTGGCCAAAGGAACCGTCCAAACTGGTGTGGACACCACCAAGACTGTGCTTACAGGTACCAAGGACACTGTCTGCAGTGGGGTGACCGGTGCCATGAATGTGGCCAAAGGAACTCTCCAGACTGGCCTGGACACCAGTAAGACCGTGCTGACCAGCACCAAAGACGCAGCGTCCACTGGGCTCACTGGGGCAGTGAACTTGGCCAAAGGGACTGTCCAGACTGGCGTGGACACCACCAAGACCGTGCTGACAGGTACCAAGGACACCGTCTGCAGTGGGGTGACCAGTGCCGTGAATGTGGCCAAAGGAGCCATCCAGGGGGGCCTGGACACTACCAAGTCTGTGGTCACGAGCACCAAAGACACAGTGTCCACTGGGGTGATGGGGTCAGTGAACATCGCCAAAGGCGCTGTACAAACTGGGCTAAACACGACTCAAAATATCGCAACAGGTGCAAAGAACACCGTCTGCAGTGGGGTGACTGGTGCCGTGAACGTGGCTAAAGGGACTATCCAGGGAGGCCTGGATACCACCAAGACTGTGCTGACTGGCACCAAAGACACAGTGTCCACTGGGGTGATGGGGGCAGTGAATTTGGCTAAAGGAACCATCCAGACTGGCCTGGACACCACCCAGACTGTGCTTACAGGTACCAAGGACACTGTCTGCAGTGGGGTGACCGGTGCCATGAATGTGGCCAAAGGAGCCGTCCAGGGTGGCCTGGACACCACCAAGTCTGTGGTCACGGGTATGAAAGACGCAGCGTCCACTGGGCTCACTGGGGCAGTGAATGTGGCCAAAGGGACTGTCCAGACAGGTGTGGACACCACCAAAGCTATCCTAACTGGTAGCAAGAACACCCTTGGCAGTGGGGTGACCGGTGCCGTGAATGTGGCCAAAGGGGCCGTCCAGGGGGGCCTGGACACCACCAAGACCGCGCTGACCAGCACCAAAGATGCAGTGTCTGCTGGGGTCACTGGGGCAGGCCATGTCGCCACAGGGGCTGTCCACACTGGTCTCAGCACCATCCGGAACTGGTTACCTGGTACCCAGGACACCGTGTGGGGTGAGCGTTCCAGTTGCAAGACCGCAGACAACGGAGGGGAACACTCCACCCTGAGCCCCCGAGAGGCCCTGACCGTGGGGGTCTCCAGCCCTCCAGCCTCGCCCTGTGCAGGCCTGGAGCTTGCCCAGGAAGCCACAGCCGCCACCAAAGGCCTTGCGTGTGATGTGGCCACATTCTCCCAAGAAGCCGCCCCGGGCACGGGGGATGTGGGGCACCTGGCAGCCACATGCGGCCCCAAAGGAACCATGGGCTTTGCGGCACTGCGGGACGAGTTGGAGGGGATAGGGGAGATCTTCCACCCCATGAGCGCCACGGAGCAAGGTGAGGTGCCAGGGAGGGGCATGCCCCATCCGGAGCTGGGTCCCCCAGGCTGGTGCCATGCCCAGATGCCCCAAGGGGCTTCTTGGATTGAGCCGTGCGCCTCCCTCTGCAGCTGAGCTGGCTGCCTCTGGGCCCGGACCGAAGGTGCTCTCGGCTGACCAGGGAAGCTACTTCGTCCGCTTAGGCGACCTGACCCCAGGCTTCCGCCAGCGGGCCTTTGAACATGCCGTGAGCCACCTGCAGCACAGCCAGTTCCAAGCCAGGGATGCCCTGGCGCAGCTGGAGGACTGCTGCAGCATGGTAAGAGCTCTCCCTGTCCCGTAAGTGCTTCTTAGAGTCCCCGCAGGGCCCCAGAGAACGACCCCATCCCAGTGTCCATGGTGCCCAGGGGGGAAACCTGAGTTAACTGTTTCGAAAAATATTCAGATTGCTCCCTGCTCACCCCGGACACCAGACAGCACATACCAGGTGACCCCTGGGACTTCCCTCTTCTATCCCTCCCCACTCAGGTGTGGATTTAAACATGTGCAGCCTCCTAGGACCTCAGCAGGGCAGGGGACCGTGGGATGCAGGGTCCTTGCGGGTCAGTGGAATCCCCTAACCCAGGGGGTCTCACCTGGAGTGATTCTGCCCTCAGGGGACACTTGGTGGGTGTCTGGGGACACCTGTGGTTGTCACGACTGGGTTGGGAGCTCCCAGCATGAACTGGGTGGAGGCAGGGACACTGCTCAGCACCTACAGCGCCCAGGACAGCTGCCACCTCAGAGCACAATCTGGAGCCAAATGTCCACAGTGCCAAGGGCACGTCAGTCCTTGGGACCCCTGGCACGCCTCACCTCACTGCAGCCACCCCCAGCATTTTTAGCTGAGGGGGTGACAAGACCCCAACGACGTTATGTTCCTTCGTCTCCCTGAGCTTATGGGGAACCCGGATGACTGCCTCCTCACACAAGCCACCAGGGTGGGGCTGACTCTAGACTCGTGGCCTTTCCACCTGCCTTGGAAAGGTTGGGACACAAAGTCCCCAGGCCAAGACTTTGAGCGCCTCCCCTAGTCCCTGGGAGGGAGCGTGACAGGGCCTTGCCAAGAGGCCATGGTCTCCTCTGCTGGGTTCTCTTTCCAGATTGAAGAGGCCAAACAGGCTCCTGAGGGGCAGCCCCTGCATCTGGACCGAGGCCCGAACGCCAGCATGGAGGACACTGGTATCCAGGAGGTGCGTCCAGTGCGGGCTGAGGTCCCCCAACCCCCTTGCTGGTCCCCCTTACCCTCACCTGGCACCTTCCTCCCGCAGGAGCAGGATGCTGGGGCTCTGTCCAGGGTCTGCGGCCTCGCCCGGCAGCTGCACACGGCCTACAGCAGCCTGGCCTCTGGCCTCCAGGGCCTGCCCGCGGAGCTCCAGCAGCAGGTCGGGCGGGCGAGGCACAGCCTCTGCGAGCTCTACGGCATGGTGTCCTCCGCTGGCTGTGTGGAGGAGCTGCCGGCAGAGCGCCTGGCCCAGAGCCGTGAGGGCGTGCGCCAGGCGTGGCAGGGGCTGGAAGCGCTGCTGGAGGACGTGCAGCACAGCCCCCCGCTTGGCTGGCTGGTGGGTCCCTTTGCCTCGGCCCCGGCTGGGCAGCAGCTGTAGGTCCTGCAGACCAGGACACAGGGGCCTCCCTGCCCAGCCCAAGCAGCCTCCTCTGAACCTCCCCCACCGCCCCTCGGCCCCAGCCCCAGCCCCAGCTTGGCTCCCCAAAGCCCTGGACCCCAGGGGCTGGAGCGGACCCAGTGCTGAGGCCATGGAGGCAGTGACCTGAGTCTAGCCGCGCCATGACCCTCGCTCTAGGCCTGCCTGTACCTGCCGCCTCTCCCCAAGCCCTGCTGCCCCTCTCCTGCCCTAGGAGCCCCAGGTCGCTAAGACCACAGGCCAATGACCTACCCTCAAACTCGGAGTGACCACTGCGATTAGGAAGGTGACGCAGAAACCTGCCAGCCTAGCAGTTCCTCCACGCCCCCCACTAGGAACACTTTCATCTTTAGGGAGGCTCTCCGGGCCCCACAGTCTGGTCCCGTAGCTGCCAGCCTAAACAGGTGGTGCTGCTCCGTCCTCGCTCTGAATTCATGTCCCCTGGCCCTAACCAACACTCTGGGGGTCTGGAGGACCAAGTTCCCTCGTACCAGGATGCACGAGAAAATGCCACCTTCATCCCCAGCAGACTCCTGCTGCCTCTGCCAAGCCCTGGTGTGGCCAAGAGAAGGGTTTTCACGGGGACAGAGCTGCCAGGAGCCTTTGCAATGGCTTGGCTCAAGGACTGCACAACTTGGAGAGGTGGGGAGTGGTGACCAAACTAGCTGCTTCCAGCTTCCAGCCACTTACCACGGGGCCACGACTGGTGCACACACCCGAGGCTCTGTGGCCCCTCAGGAGGCTGGGCCCAGAGGCTGCCACTAAAGAACGTGAACAAAGAGCTTCCCTGCAGGGCACGGAGCGCACGGGGTATCTGACAAGACCTGCCGCACGTGCTATGTGCACTCAAAGCTGGAGCCCAGAGCTGGCTCAGCCGAGGAAGCCCAGTGTGCCTGGGGCAGCCCTCTCCTCCCCTGCACCCTCTCCCTGGGTCCTTGGGGCGCCCCAAGACAGGGGCGGCTGCAGGAGGACGCTGGGTCTGAGAGGTTGGGAGGCTGTGGCCTTCAGACACGGCGGGCAGTGAACCCACCGGCTGTACATGATCCCATCCCCGTCCTGCTGCCCTGTGTGCCACGGAGATGACAGCTCAGGATGTCAGTGTACGAGACGCTCCATCACCGGCCACATGGCAGCCATCTCTGTGCGGCCCCCGCCTTCCCAGGAACCTGTACCGCTGCTGACAACCCCTAACCTGGCTGTCTCCTGCAGGCTCCCCCTTCTCAGAAAGTGACCCTGGTGCTCCCAGCTCCTTGGAGGTGCAGGATGGGCCAGCTCAGCCCAGAGAGGGCACCGTGGGCGCCAGGGTCTATGAGGGGCCAGGCGGTGTGACAGCTGAGCTCTGAGCTGGGGAAGCTGGCACCTCGGGGACAGCCCCAGGTGACGGGCCATGACAAGGGATGGGGCAGGAAACCTTCCTGAGCCGCCTCCTCAGTCTGTCACACACAGTCACCAGAGACCACAACACTAGACACACTGTCATTTAAAGACAACAGGCCTGATAGCTTGGGCTCATGTCCCTCCATGCCACCCACAGGGCAGGGCTCAGGACACCCCTTCCCACACCATGGCCTGACTCCTGGCTGGGCTGGAGGGAACTTGGCCATCCTGGGCTGGGGGCCTTGAATGCGCAACTACTGTGTGCTGGGCGCCTCGCTAGGAGCCATGCCCACCTCCCCCGCGTGAACCCACACAACAGTCCTGTGAGTTGGGGTCAACCCCCTCACACAGACAAGGAAAGAGAAGCCCAGGATGGGAGGGTCCCCTGCCCAAGGGATACAGTGAGCTGACACGCAGCCGGATGAGTCGAGGCCTCTCTCACGGTCCCTGAACATTGAAGACAATGGATAACTCACAACATCCCTGGCCTGAATGCCCTGCTCTGAGCCTGCCTGGGTGCCCAGAGCCACCGGCAGCCTGGGCGGGAAGGATAACAGCCGAGTCAGGGAGGGACTCAGGGACTTTGGGGGCTTCGAGGGAAGGCACAGTCCCCACCCTCCTGGCCCAGCTGCACCTCTGTCCTCTCCAGCATCTGTTCCTGCTCGCCCTGTGGGGCACTGCCACACGTGGGAAAGGTCAAACCATGGGCTCTGGTTGAGCTGTGAAGTCTAGACATTTTTATTTCTCCCTCATTCCCTCTAGAAAAGACTCGCTCCTGCCCCCTCTCCTTTCACAATCTGCCCTGTGGGGTTGAGCTGGGCCTGGAGCTCATGGTGGCCCAAAGGCTGAACCCTTTGTCCCCAAACGGGCCCTGTGACAGCTGCAAATGGCTCCCAGCTCCAGCCCCAGCTGCACTGGCAATGCTAGAAAACCAAGCCAATAAAAGTGATTTCTTTTTTCATTAAAAAACCCTTTATAGTCATTTCATGTCGGTTTGAAATCACAGAAATTAGGCAGAAAAAAAACCCAAGGGGACAAATACAAACAAACAGCACAGCGTCTCCCCAAAAGTTCTCTGCTCGTCTGGGAGGCTGGAAAAGGACACGGGGCGGCCTACGGGCGTCTACTGTGGGCTGAGCTCGGGGCGAGGCCGGCTCGGAGGCCTGTGCTCAGCTCTCCTCATCTGGGGACTCCAAGTCCGCCCGCTCCCTCTCACACTCCTGCTGGTCACTCCCAGGCCTGTCCAGGTCGGGGCCCTCCCGCAGGCTGCTGATGGGGACATAGCAAAGGTGGCGTGAGCACCCTCCAGCCCCCTCCCTGCCTCTGGGGTGATCAGGGTGGGGAAGGGCCCCAGGGAGAGCTCTGCCCCGTGCCCAGCACCCACCGTTCCCTGGGGCAACACCTTCCCACCTGCCCCTCCTCCCCCACCAGAGAGGCTGCAAACGTCCCAAAGGACCACGCTCAGCGCCAGCCGGGCCCGGTGCAAGGCAGCTGCTCGATAAACGAGAACTGAATTCGGCCACCAGACACCAGCCTGGGGTTCTCAGCATTGGCCACCATCACAGGGTGGGGCTTGTTCATGGTGCCTGCCTGGGCCACTCTGGAGGGTGAGCAAGAAGCCACCTGCCCAGGAGGCTCAAAGGCCTGGAGCCACCTTAGTGGGGGCCAACAAGGGGAAGTGCCAACCAGCTTGATCCTAGGGGCCAGCTGCAAAGGTTGGGGGGTGATGGGCAGGGCCCGGTATGAGCAGCTCACAGACGTGGGCTACCCTGGCCTGGTGACACTTACTTGTTGTGCAGCTCTTCAGAGGAGCCACCCCTCAGCCCCTCCTCCGAGTCCTGGCCTTCCTCCAGCTCCTTGTCCTCCAGGCTCTCCCCCTTCTGGGATGAGGCCTCGCCATTCACCGGGGCTGAGAGATCTATGTGGGACACGTGGGTCACGAGACACTGCTGGGCTGTAGTCGGGGACCCCCTACCCTCCCCACTGAGAGCAAGCCAACTTGGGGCAGGGGCCTGAAGGACCCTCAGCCCTCCAGGACCCTGGATTGGGGCCACACTGAGCACTGTGTCCAGTGGGTCCCCATGCTCCTCAACCCTTGGGCCTGCCCAAATGCAGTGAGCCTGTTTCCCAGCCTGGCTCCTGAGCTCGCCAGAGGGCTGCTCTGAGCATCTGTAATCAGACTGCCTGACCCCAGAGTCCCCTCAGCCACCATCCTTGCTGGACACACCTGTCTCCTCTCAGCCCACTCGTGATCCCAGCAAGTTCATTCCCCGAAGGGCTTCATCCCCCCAAACTTCCATCGGCAGCCTCCTGGGGCACGCTCCCACTCCCAACCCCGCCATGTGCACAGCTCCCATGGCTGTGCTCCGAGCCCAGGAGCAGCGTGGGTATGCACGTGCCATGAGTCGGCCCCGTCAACCCCGCAAGCATGCAGCCCAGGTCGCCTGTACCCCGACTGTCTGGCACATGGCAGAGCCCAAACACCCCTCCACTGGCTGCCCCGGGGACAGAGCCGGGTCTGCACAGAGGCCCTGGCAGGAACACGCTACTCCCAGGTTGGGGGAAGACAGCAGAGCTGTGCCCCCTCCCAGAAGGTGCTGCCCATCTGCAGCTGAGGCCACAGGGGATCAGCGGCCCAGCCGCCCACCACTCACCAGTGCTTGGCTCGTCCTCCACCGTGCCCTTGGGGGGCTCCTCCCCAGCCAGCTTCTCCTCGGCCTTCTCGGCCTCGGCCTTCTCCTTCTCCAATCCGGTCTTGTTTGCTTTCTGTACCGCCTCAATCTTGGGCCCCAGGACCCGGGACTTGAGCCGCATGTAGACTTCGGCCGCCTTCTCCATCACGTCCTTGTTGGCTTTGTAACGGCGAATCTGGCCACGGAGCAGCCTGACTCAGTGCGTGCAGTGGCCTTACCCCCAACGCTGGTGAGGCTACCCCTCCCGGCCATGCCTCCCAGCAGCGTGGCTCCGTGGGCCTGGCTCTTCTGCCCACCAGCCTGCTGCCTTCTCAATGACCGAGGGCAGCTCTGCCAGGAATCCGGGCTCCCAGGCAGACACCTGCTCCCAGCCTCACCCCACCTGCCACCAGTACTTTCCGCCTCTGCAATCCTGCCATACCTTCTTCAACGTGGCCACCACGTCTGTGTTCTTCTGCAGAATCTGAGAGGTCACTTGCAAGGTGCCCAGCTCCTCTAGCGCGTTCAGACACCTCTTTATGTCCTGCAGGGTGGGGTGGGAATGAGAAGGGACAGCCTGGTCAGGGGGTCCCAGAGGCGCCGCCAGGGGGAGGAAGACACCCTGGGCTGCCCATGGGAAGGGCTGACTCTGCAGAATGGCGCAGCCTCCCTGCCCGGGCCGGGTTAAGGTTAGGGGAATCTGGTGGTGGGGGGGCTGAGACCCACTGTGGCGCCACCTGCTGGGGAGCCGAGACTGCACCTCAGGACAGGAGATCCCCACCTGCTTACAAGCGAAAGGAACAGGTACCCCCACCCCACCCACCTGTGGGACCCTGAATTTGCCTCAATTTCCCGAGGCTTCTAAGGGAACCCTGGATGGGAGGTGGCAGAGGGGACTGCTTGGCTCAGGGGAGGGGCTGCGCCAGGACCCCTGAGTCCCAAGGACTCTCACCGGGTTGTCGACCTTCAGGGCAAACTTGATCTCGCTGTGTAGCTTCTGAAGCTTCTCCTCCACGGAAGGTTCTGGGGCCAGGAGAGAGACAGCACAACCAGGCCTGAGCAGGGCCGTGGAGGCCCCAGGTGTCAGCTGGCTCAGGGGTAGTGGCTTAAAACCCTCTGGGGGCAGTGGCTTAAGACCCTCTGGAGGAGTGGTCAGGGCCTTGGGTCTGTACACGTGCTGGGCCTAGCTCAGCCCCTACCCCTGCACACCTGAGCGCCCCTGCCCAGAACTGGCCCAAGACCTTCACACACACCCCTCCAGGGATGGGACAGCCAGGATCATGGCCCTCCCCTCCTCCCTTCCGCAATCACAGGCTGAGACAGGGACTGGAGCAGCCAGGACCTCACCTTTCTTCTTCTCCACCTTCCTGTCCCCTGAGAACCCTTCAGACCGCTTCCGGGTTCGCTCCAACTTCAGGGGCCTGCGGAGAGGCACTCCCTCAGACAGGCCTGACCAGTGTCCTCATGGCCCCTGCCCCAGCCACCACTCTCCCACCAAGGGGCCAGGGCCCGCAGCTGCTGCAGTAGGGAACCTTTAGGAGGCCCTAGAAGCTGGGAGAGTCAAGGCCCTGGCACGACCCAAGCCCAGGGCAGAGGCCGAGGGAAGCTGCCGACCAAAGACGTGAGACTACCATCTGGCTCTTATGGGCAAACACGGAATCCCAGAACTCTTTTCTTTTACACATGGCAAAGGGCTGGTTGTGTACAACCAAGTGAATGAGTTATGAAAAGGCATCAAAGCTGATGCTCGTGAACGGAGTGTTACTGAGGTGCAGTCCCGAGTGCCACGCCACACTGGTCGCCACGCCACATGGCCAAGTTCCTACTGAGCAGGTTTGTCCGCTGACGGTTGGAATCCCACGTACAAAGTGGGCCGGGAGGTGGCTCCGTCTCCTCATCTTGGCAGGGGTCTCACAATTTAAACCATGGGACGGGGGCACCGTTTCTCAGCCTCGGCACTGAGGACACTCAGGCCTGGAGCGTTCTCTGCAGAGGGACCATCCTGGGCACCACAGGGTGCTAAGCAGTGTCCCTGCCTCCACCCACTCCAAGCCCCAAGCATTTCCCTCCCCAGTTGTGACAACCATGAGTGCCCCAAACATTTCCCGGTGTCCCCTGGGGATGGAATCACCCCGGTGAGATCCCTGCTCTACAGGGAGGACCACAGTTCTGCAGCAATGATTCCTGCACAACCTGATAGGTCTCAAGAACTGGAAACTTCAACGGGATCTGCCCCCGAGACTGAGTCCAGAAGCCTCTCCGAGAGGGTGCAGGCCTGAGGGCCCTGGGGCATGGGCAGGCAGGGGGGGCTCACCTGGCTCGGGGCTTCTCCTCCGGCCGCCCTCTCTTCTCCTTCTGGCTGGGCTTCCTCATGGGCTCTGAGCCTTGCGACTGCAGCTTCCTGGATGATTTCTTTGCCTACGGCGGTCAGAGAAAGGGGTTGCAGCAGTGGGAAGCAGGGCTCACCCCAGACCCCTGAGCCACCCACCTCGAAGTGTAGTACGACACTCTCTGCTGTCCCTCCGCTGTGTGTGGAGTTGGTGGGGCAAGGAGGGAGGTGACGGAGGACCCTGGGGGTCTTGGAGCCGAGGCTCCACACTGTGGAGGGCAGCCCCACTGCCCTGCTGTTGGCAGCTCTAGGCCCAGGCTGGGACAGTTCCTACACCAGAAGTGCCGTCCCCTTCTGTGACAAGGAGTGACGGGGAGAAGAGGGCATGCTTCCTGCTTCCCCCAAAGAAGGCAGGCCTGGCCCAGGGGTCACCATCACATGGGGTCTCTCTGGGCCTCGGTCTAGGTTAGACTCTGGGGATTCCGGCCAGACAGCCAGTGCCACAGGTGGGGAGGCTCGACAGGGCCCACAGCACACATGTACAGACCGGGCCTGACAGTCACCACCCGCCTCAGAGGCCTCCCCACTGCTCCCCCAGTGGACAGAGGGCGTCTGTGAGCACCTGAGTCAGGCCCGTCCCTCCTCTGCCCACAGCCCTCCATGGCTCCCACCTCCCTCGGGGTCAAAGCCCAAGTCCTCCCTGCAGCCCACCAGGCCCTGCACGACTTACCCCGTCCCCTCCCTGCCCTCCCCTCCTCCCACTCTCCCCCTCCTCACTCTGCTCCAGCCACACAGGCCTCCTGGCTGTGCCTCCAACACGCCAGGCATGGTCCTGCCCCAGGACCTTTGCACGGGCTGTGTCTCCTGCCTAGAACGCCTCCCCCCAGATACCTTCACCGATCCCCTCTCCCTTTATTGGGATCCTTACTGAAATCTGAACTCAAGCCTTTGGGGTCTACTAACGTCTCTGGGGTCTACCCACATACACGCACCCACTTTATTCTCTTTGGCATCAAACACTCTGGAAAACACCACACACAACGGTCACGTCGTGCCCTGTCTCCCTTCCTCCCTCCCTCTGACATCAGCCCCTCCAGGGCAGAGGTTTCCGGGCTTCTGCATTCCCACTGCTCTATCTTCGGCACCCGAGACGGTACACTGTACCCAGTAGATGCTCAATAAATGTGGGGTGAAGGCAGGGACGCGCTGGCTGCAGCCACAGCCGGGCGAGGCAGGGGAAGGCTCCAGGGAGGGCCGCACCTCTCTCTCCAGCTCGGCCTCGGGCTCCGAGTCGGAGGAGGACCGGGGGCCCCGGCCGCGGCCTTTGCGGCCGCGCTTCTTCACGGGCTCCTCGTCATCCCGGAGCTCCTCGCCGCTGCTGCCACCGCTGGCCCCGCGCTCAGCCTCCCCACGCTCAGCCCGCTCACGCCGCCGCTCCTTCTCCTCCTTCTCCTGCTCCCGCAGCCGTCGCAGCTCCTCCTCCTGCTCACGCCGCCGCCGGGCCTCCAGCTCGCGCCTTCGAGCCTCGTCCCGCCGCTTCCACTCACTGATGCGGTCCACCTCCTCGCTGTCGCTGTGGGCGGGAGGGTAGTTGGGGCTCCCATTCCCATGGATGCTCGGGCTGCACCTGTGGCCTCAGCTGATGGACGACCCCGCCCCTAGAGGTGACCCCAACACCCACCTGTCACTGCTTGAGCTGGATGGGGGTCGTTCGGGCTTCGGTTTCCGGCCTCGGGGCTTTGGGGGAGGCTTCTCAGCTACGGGGAAAGGATGGCGGTGATCGTCTCAGCACTGTCTCTCCCAGGACTGTGGGTGCTTCCAGGGGGACTCCAAGCAGATGGGGACCACCCCGGGAGCCCCCAGCATAGGCCAGGGCGAGACAGCTGTGGGTGCAGGAGTGCAGGCCGCGGGCACTGGGCCGACCCTACCTGGCTTCCTGCCCCGTGGAGGCTTCTTGACAGACACGTCCGAGTCAGAGGAGGAGGAGGAGGAAGAGGAGGAGGAGGACGTTGACCTCCCCACGGCCACTGGCTCAGCCTTGGCCCCGTCTGAATCTGCTTTGGAGTCTGAGTCAGAGGCCGAGGGTACCTTCTGGGGAGCAGCAGGGACAGGCAGGAGTCAGGAAGCCAGCAAGGAGAGTGCGTCACGCGGCGCGAGGGGAGGCCAGGTCCGTCCCCTGTGCCCCCCACCCCGCAGTCCCTTCATGCTGAGCCTTCCCTCGTGACCTGCTGCAAACACACAGGCACAGCATGCACAGACATACCACACACAAGCGCACACAACACACAACATACAGACATGCGCGCGCGCACACACACACACACACACACACCCACACACCCCTACACATACACATAGACACAAATGCACACACACCTAGTGCACACACACAACACATTCATACACGTGTGCACCTAATGGACACACATGCACAGTAACGGAACACATACATAATACATAATTGTACACGTGCACACATAATACACACACTCTCACTCACACACAGGGCCCTTAAGACTGCTTCACTCTCTTCCGATGCCAACAATCCAGAAACCCATTTTCTAACCCAGGCTGTGGGCCCCCTCAGGAGCAGGGCAGCTCGGGCTCTGCACATAGGAGCGCTCGGGTCACAACCACTGTCTCCTGGGGGCCACCATGGCCTGTGCCCTAACCCCCTCCGCAAAGGACCCAACTCCGCACTGTGGACAGTGCTAGTGACCACAAAGGGCCCTACGAGTGAGCACGGGGAACAAAAGGCACCAAATATGCTCTACCTTTTTCTTCCGTCCTCCCAGGGGGCCCCGCCGTGGTGCCCGGACCACCGCTTTCTTCTCAGGGGTGAAGTCCTGGGTAGGGAGAGTGCACTGAATGGGGGCGCAGGCCGCCACGCAGGGCTCCACCCATTCACCCGCCTTCTCCTGCTCTACCTCAGAGTCACCACCTACCCACCTGGTCACTGGTTTTCTCTGACTCGGATGAGCTTTCTGAGTTCTCCTCTTCGGACGGGGACACACTGGCTTGATCCAGGTCACTGGAAGCCTTTCGAGCTCGTTTCGAGACCGACATCTGCAAGGGGAGCCACCTGGATGTATCAGCAACTGGGAAAGCCATGCTCTTGGCAGGAAGCCCCGCATCTGACCACTGGCAGCCTGAGTAGAGCTGAGGTTCTAGAATCTTCCTGGGGCATCAGGGACCTCTCTGAGAATCTGATAAAAGCCAGGGATCTTGAATCCTGAGGGCGTTATCCTCAGTGAAATAAGCCAGTCACAAAGAGACAAACCCTCACAGGAGGTCCCTAGACGTGTCAGATCCACAGATAGAAAGTAGAATGGTGGGTGCCAAGGGCTAGGGAGGGGGTGGCAGTGAGTGTTTCACAGGGACAGAGTATCAGTTTGGGAAGGTGAGAAAGTAGGGACTGCTGATGGGGATGGGGTTTCCTTTTGGGGTGATAAAATGTTCTAGAATTTGACAGAGGTGACAGTTGCACAATTCTGCAAATATTCTAAAAACCACTGAGTAACGTCACTCTGACAGGGTGACTGACATGGTATATGGATCATACCTCAATGCTTTTTTTTTTTTTTTTTTTTTTTTGAGATAGAGTCTCACTGTGTTGCCCGGTGAGTGAGTGCCGTGGCGTCAGCCTAGCTCACAGCAACCTCAAACTCCTGGGCTTAAGCGATCCTCCTGCCTCAGCCTCCCCAGTAACTGGGACTACAGGCATGCGCCACCATGCCCGGCTAATTTTTTCTACATATATATTTTGGTTGGCCAGATAATTTCTTTCTATTTGTAGTAAAGACGGGGTCTTGCTCTTGCTGAGGCTGGTCTCAAACTCCTGACCTCGAGCGATCCACCTGCCTCGGCCTCCCAGAGTGCTAGGATTACAGGCGTGAGCCACCGTGCCCAGCCTATACCTCAATGCTTTTGAATACATATTGAAAAAAAAGTAAGAAACAAAAGAAAGGCAGAAGGGAGAGCAGCAACGGGTGAGACGTCAGGGTCCGCCCTGCCCCACCTTCAGTGCCGAGGTCTTCCTCTTCAGGCCACTGTTGTCGCTGCTCTTGTCCGAGTCTGAGTCGCTCTCCATCCTGTCACTGGCGGCTGCGGCGGTCACAGCTGTGACAGCCATAATTCCCCGGTCGTCGTCGTCCTCATCAGCGTCGCTCCCACCCACGGGGTCGGCCTCCGGGGCCTCACTGTCGGAAGAACTCACCGGCTGGCGTGGCCGGGGATAGAGACCACGTGTCACCACGAGCCCAGGGTGGGTTTCCTAACCAGGACAGCAACCCGGAGGACAGTACCCACCAGCGGGGTCTTGAATGTCAGCGTCCAGTCTCCTTGATTTACAAATGGGGCAACTGAGACCCAGAAAGTCCAGAGAACCGAGGTGGGACAGTGGGGGAGACACGTGTGGTGGGCGCCAGGGTGGGGCCTCAAGCTGCAGGGTTAAACCTTGGGCAAGTGACTCCAGCCTCTCTGTGCCTCAGTGTCCCCGCCCCAGCAATGGGGGTGGCATGGTTTGGGTCTCAGAAGGCTATGGTGAGGATGAAACAAGCTAGCAGCGAAGCACTGGGGCCAATGCCCTGACTACAGCAAGGTCAAGTTGCCTCTTCTTTATTTTCTGAACCATTCTCGATATCATGAGGTGGAACCTGACCTAGGACGAGACCTCCAGGCTTCTACCTTCCCGGCACCACTAGTTCCACTACACTTAAGATGCCTGCGCAGGCAGTGACAGACACAAAAATAACACACTTATAGGACGATTCTCACGTGCCAGCCACGTGACCAGGTTCCTTTACAAACTCAGCCGAGGGCTGCTGAGCAGTGCTGTGTGTCAGACACTGGGCTTCGGGGAAGGGAGTACACAGAAGTGACCAGGGCACGGTCCACTGCCCCTGGAGCTGGTGACCTAGTGGGGGAGATCGATCACCACCATTTAAACAGATAAACGCAGGAGCAAGATCAGGGTGTGTGGCTGCGAGGATCACGAGAGGTGGGAATGTCATTTTTTGCCTGGGTGGTCAGGGAGGCCCCTCTGAGGCTGTGACATTTTAGCGGAGGAGTCGTCCCAAGCATGCAAAGGGGAAGGGGCTGGGTGCATTCCAGAGACCAGGAAGGACATGAATGAAGGTCCCCTCTGGCCCCGGAAGAGGCTGGCACGGCTGGGGCACAGACAGCGGTGGAGGTGGCAAAGGAGTGGACAGCGAGGCAGCCAGGGCAGGATCATGCTGGGGTGTCGAGGATCTAAAAGCCCATAAGGTAGATGGCACAAGGCCAACCAGGACACGGGGCTTGCTCAGGTCTCTTTCCAAACTTGTTCTGGATGCTGTACATTTGTGGGAGGAAATGTGTGAGCCTCGGCTGTGTTCAGCCGTCACTCAACCATCCAGCGAACATCATGGAACACCTACTGCCAGCCCAGCCCTGTGCTGCGCGCCAGGGCTAGAGACAGTAAGACATGGTCCCTGCCCTCGCAGAGCTCACAGTCTAACTTGGGGACAGGCAAGTAAATGCATGGTTACAATGCAGCTCGCGCCCAGCAGCACCTGGCACGGCCACGTCTGAGCATAAGATCTAACCAAGTCACTTCTTTTCTAAATAACTGCCATTTTTTAAGAAAAGAGAAGGAGATTGAGATTTTTAAAAGCCACATACTCTGGAAACAGAATAGAGTATCACTCAGCCGTAAAGAGGAAAGGGGCTGTGACATGAGCTCCAATGCGGATGGACCTAGAAGACGTGATGCCCAGTGAGAGACGCCAGATGCACAACGCCACACAGTGTGATGACATTTATATGAAATGTCCAGGACAGGCGGATCCACAGGGACAGAGAACAGATCAGAGGCTGCCAGGGCCTAGACGGAGGAGAGACTCGAAGGTGACTGCTGACAGGTATGGGTTTCCCTGGGAGGTGATGGGAATGTTCTGGAATTAGTGGTGATGACCACCCAACACTGTGGATATACTAAAAGCCACCACAGGGTATACTTTAAAATGGTTAAAATGGTGAATTTTATGTCGTGAATTCTACTTCAATTTTTAAAAAGCCATTATGGAAAAAGAAAGCCGCGTTCTCCTGGTGTGATTACGGTGGGGTGCGAGTGATGGCAGCGGGACACGTGTGCTGAGAAAGCAGCGAGGGGCAGAAGGGCGTGAGCACAGGACAGAGGCATCTCAGGCAGCGCGTGGACCCTGAGGCTGGGAAGGAGAAGTGGAGAGGAGAGAGGCCCACGTTGTGCCAGGGGCTGCAGCTGGGTGGCCAGAGTGGATGGGGCTGGGGGGACCTGAACCAGGCAGGGCAAGGCCAGCACACAGGAATAGAGGCACCAGGACCAGGAGGAGACCCGGGCCCTCCCTCAGCCCCTGCCCCTCCAAGCTTTCTTAAGGGCCCCTGTTCCTCCCCTGCCACGCAGCGGAGCCCACCCTAGTCTCACACACGAACTCAGGCTGACAAGCCCCACTCAACAGATGAGAAAAATGAGAACCAGATGTTGCGACAACCTCGCTGTTCAGCACCGAGCGTGTTTTGTCTCCCTGTGTCACCATGGCCAATGGCCCTTAGGCACAGTGACTGGGCCCTGTCTATATAATTTTGACAAGATTAAAAAGGATAATACTAAATAGGTCAAGCCCCAAACCTAAAATGTGAGGGAAGAAGAAAACGCTCACAGGGTACATTTCTGTCACTCCTTCCCCCCGGGCGGTCAGAGGCTCGGAGCTTCTTGTTTCCCTTTGGAGCATGCCAGTGAGCAGAGAAGGGAGGTATTTAATATTACCCCCCATTTTTCATGGGGGGGCCAGCAGTTCAGAGGGTCAGAGACCGAATGGCTGGCCCGATGGTCTTCCGCAGGAGGCGCAGATCGGTACCAGAGTCCTAAGAGCTACCATTGCTTAGGTGACAGGGCCTTATCATGGCTCTCTCTGTGGATGGGTAGGAATTATCATCCCAAGATGAGCAAAAAGCAGAGAGAGGCTAAGTGACAGCTTAGGATCACACAGCGGGTAACTGCAGAGCTGGGCTGCGAGTGCAGATCTGCCTCGGCCTCAGAGCCAGGGTCCCTGGTCATAGCTACTCCTCAGGAAACGTCTCCCCTCACTCTCGACCACTTGTGAGCCGATTCGTGCCTCCACAGCCCTGGCAGGCGGTTGGGAAGAACGTGTGCATTGCCCAAGTGGGGAAACTGAGTCTCTGGGAAGATGAATGACTAGGTTGTGCTTGTAGATAAAGCCTGGACTCTGGCTCTCCAGGGGCAGCTCATGGGGCAGGGACTGAACAGCCCTCCAGCAGAAGTTTGGGGAAACCTGGTCCTCACCAGCCACCTGCAGGACCTGAACGCTGGTAGCACAGAGAAGTACCCATAAATAAAAGGCTGAAGCTGGCCGACTTCCAACCATCTCTGGACCCAATGGAGCAGGGAGGAGGATGCGTGGCTGGTTTCTCCCACCGTCTTGGAGGGTGTGGGTCTGGAGGGTGACTAAATTGGAAAGGGGACAGTCAAACCCAGTCTTGCCGACTACCATCTCCACATCCACTGAGCACTTAGGCCACTGTGCAGGGGATGTGACATGCATTTTCTCACTGATTGTCCCAGCAGCCCTGTGAGAGGCTAGGGGCCTCGTGGTCCTCTGTTTCACATGAGGAAACTGAGCTCAGAGAGGATGTCAATCCCCAACAGCAAGTGAGGAATAGAGCCAGAACATGAGCCCAGGGCCACCTGTCCACACGGCAGGGCTCCTAGTCCAGTTCCCCCCCTTGCAGGGGTTCTTCCCCAGGCCCCCTCCTCCAGGGCCCTGCCCCCAGCTCATCCTGGCCAGGATCGCTAAGACCAGGCGTTCAAGACCAGCCTGGGCAACATAGCAAGACCTCATCTCTACAAAAAATAAAGAAATTAGCCAGGCATGGTGGTGGCACCTGTAGTCCCAGCTACTCGGGAGGCTGAGGTGGGAGGATCACTGGAGCCCAGGAGTTCAAGCCTGCAGTGAGCTATGATGACACCACTGCACTCCAGGCCAGGTAAAAGAGCAAGACCCTGCCCTGCCACTCCCCCCCCAAAAAAAAAGAAAAGAAAAAAAGCTGTGCTTCCAAAAGCCTATGTACTAGTTATATCAGAAGCATCCAAGACAATGCTTGGGAAGAAAAACTGCAAGTCTCCAGAATTCGGTCCTACTCTACTAAATCTATGTCTCTAGCAGTATGACCCAGGACTCTGCATTTTAAACACATCTACTTGGAAGCATAGACAGGCTGGAGAATCAAAGAGCAGCAATAGGCACCAATAAAGCCACTTCTCAACTCAGAGGGTCTACACAGCACCTGTGTAGTTTCTAGGGTGCACCGTTTTGAGTTTCCTTTCCTGGAGGGCAGGCACCTGTGCGGTACTTGGCAAGCAATGGGTGTCCAATAAATATTAAATGGTCTGATGATTCACCAGGAGGTAACAGGCTTAGGACGTAACCAAAGAGAACTTGAGCTGGGGCCAGAAAAGGATCTCATGAAACTCAACAACCTTAAAAGCCTTACAATCTATTTGCTGGGGACAAGCAAAGCCTGGGGATAGGTGGCGGGTACCAAACCAGGGGAACCTATCTCCTAGACACGTCACAGGTGATAAAAGTAAGATATCACCAATGTGCAACGCCCATGGAAACTGGCCCCCTGAGAAGGGGCTGCCAAATCCTCAGAGCTCAAGAGACATCTGTTGAGTGAATCCTGAATTCTCGACTGTAAGCTCCCAGAAGGCAAGGACTGTGCCTGACTCATCTTGTGTTCCTGGCCCCTAGCGTGGCACGTGGCACGCAGCAGGTGTCAAAACGGAGATGTCTATGGAGTGGAAGCTCAACAAGCACCAACCAGCCTGAACTAAGACAGACAGGAACACCCAGACCGTCTCAAGACCCTGAGTTCTCACGCACGACCAAGCACCACAAAACGACTTCATCCTCCAGTCACAAATGTTAAGGTTGGATCCCACCTTCGCTGGCTCCACTTTCCTCCCCTTGGACCACCTCAGATGTCCCTTTCTTCCTTAACAGCCAAACTTTCCCTTGGCCAGTTCCCTTGGCCTTCTGACAACTCCATGCCCACCCTGCTAAGCCCAGACCACCCCTGCCACTGACTCTCACAAAAACCTCCAAAGCAGTGGTTAAAAGCAGAGCGATTCCATGCAAGACACTGACATGAAAGGAAACAAAAAAAGCAAAGAACCCTAGCCCATCTTCCCACATCCCAGATCACCCCAAAATACCAAGAGCTAGGCATCCCTCTCCTATCCTTCCATGGCCATCTGGCAATTTGACTTCTATTTTTCTAAATTTCTCCGTCTCCCTGAATATTTCCCGACACTGATTTGCCACTGAGACATCACCTCTATGATTCTTGGCACTTTTTCTGCACCTGACTGAGAACTCTCCCATCTACAAACTACCACCTTCTTCACCCAAGTCTAAAATCTCGCAGTAATGGGGGAGCTATTGAAAGAAAAATATGTATTTTCCTTAGAAAACAAAACGTTTTATAAGAGCTATAACAACACTGTTATAAATTCAGGCTAATCCTACAGCAATAGTTCTCACCAGGGGTGATTCTGCGCCCTCTGTCCCCACACAACTTGGGGGAAGGTGCTCCTGGCATAGAGTGGGTGGAGAACAGTGACACTGCTCAGCACCCTGCAGTGCCCAGGATGCCCCCAATGTGCACAGTGCCCAGGGGAGAGACCCAGGCTTAGAGGCCTCTTCTTTTCCTAAGAGACAGGAGAAGGCCACCTGCAGCCCCACGGTGAGGAAGTGCCCTGCCCGACTCACTCTCCACGAGGTACTCACTGGAGGGGCGCTGTAGCTGGCATGCGGGTTGTGCTGGATCTCCCACAGTCCCTCATTGAAGCCTTTCCTCTTGTTGGGTTTCCCGTACTTATCTTTACATTTGTCGTAGAGGAACAGGTCCTTGGGTCCCAAGAAGGCTCTGGAGAAAGGAACCACAGGCCGTCCCAGGTGAGCCAGGCCATCCCAGGAGGCACCAGAGGGAAAAGCCAAGCCCCAGCCGGGGACACTTACGTTTCGTGTGTACCAAAGAAGAAAATAGGGTATTTGTTGGGCGGGGGCTTCACAGCACCATCAGCGATATCATCAATCTGCAGAGAGAGGCCAGCGGGCCAGTCAGGGTGGCTTGGGGCATGGGGAGAGCTTTGCCCACTGAACCAGGAAATCACCAAGGAAACAGCCCAGTTACTTGGGGAAAACCATGCTGGAAGGAGGGCAGCCTTTAACCCAGGAGCACGCATCCCCTTCCAAATAGAAATCTGCATTCTGCATAGCCTCCACTGCAAACCTGTCCCCCACCCAGAGTGCTCTCTCTCCCACCCAGGTAGAGAGCTGGCCCCAAGGCAGGTGCTGCACCTAAGCAAAGCCAAATATGGCCCTCTGAAGCAACCAGGGGGTGGGGCTGAGCTCAGCCTCTATGGACTCCCAGGACCCTCCCACCGGACCCCTCCTGCAAAGAGGCGATCAGCAGGCGGTCCCCCGGAGGGTGCAGCGGGCAGCTCCAGGGATGCGGAGCGTGGGGGGTGGGCTACACTAGACGGCTCTGAGCATCCAGGAAGTCCCACCCTCTCCCTGCAGGCCCATGGGCTCTGGCAGCTGTCAGTCACCTCCCCACAGGAGGCCAGCAGCCCCTTCACTTCCAATCAGGTGCCTGGAAACGTTCTGGGCTAGAAGAGGGGCTGGAGAAGGGGGGACGGGGAGGGAAAACCTAGTGCTCTGGAAAGACGAGAACTGGGCAAGAGAGGGAAGTGTCTATAAAGTTTTGTCACTTTGGTCTCCCCAAGAAAGATAAGCGGGAGTAAATGTGCTAGAGAGAGTTCTCTGGGCCCAGCTCATCCATTCCCCATCCACTTCTCCAGCTCCTGGGAGGCTGATGGAATCTGCCCAACCCGACTCCGCGACTTCCTTCTTGCTCACTTTTCCTCTACTTTTCCAAAGTCCTTGGCCCCTGGGCTCGGCCACAGGCCTGCAGGCCAAGCATCCCTCTCCCCAACCCCAACAGAAGCATCCCGGCTGGTCCCGCGGAGGACCAGCGGGCATGCCTTCTGGGCCCTGCTTCTCCTCTTGCCTCACGCAGAACCCGCCCTGATCCCGAGGCCCGGACATCCCGGCGGCAGCACCAGCTCCGGGCTCCAAAAGCCACCTGCTCTCAGACTGCCCGTCAGTCAACAGTCAACCCCGAGCCACCTCCTGTGCTGGTTCTGGCCCGGCCCACCCTTCAGCCTCCCCCCTTCACTGCCCCTTCCCCACGCCCGGCCCCAAATTCCTCCAGTGCTACCCTGCAGATTCCACCAGCCTCAGCCCTGGGGAGACAGCTCTAAGACCTGGCCTTCCTCCACTGACAGGGCCTGGAACTCCACCCCCCTGCACATTTGGAACTCCCAGGCTTGGGATGCCCTTCTGACCTGGACACTTTGGACCACCTAGGTCCCCTGGCTCAGCCCCCTTCCCTCAGATGCGCTCCCACCCCTTGGGTCCGAGATTAGTCTCCATCTCAAGCATTGGGGAGGAGACCCCTACCCCCAAATGCCCCCCAAACCAACTTCTTCAGCCTCCTCCTGGCCTGCTCCCCGAAAGGGACCAGTCCCTAGGGTCCCCCAACCAGCCTTATGCCGACCCCATTCTCAAGTCCATTTCCCCCAGCCCCACGTCCACGCCCCACCTCCTTCAGCCACTAGCTCAGGGCTCCAGCATCCCTCAGCCTTGACTCTCAACCATTCTCCACTACTGCACCCCTCGTCCCTAAAGCCCCTCACAGGTGGCCTTGAACTGGGCTTCTCGCGGCCCCACAGTGGGGTGCTTCAGCCTGCGGCGCCCGCCTCTAATCAGATTTTACCCCCTCCTCAAATCCCAAGTTCCCCTCAGACCCACCGGCCCCGGGGCGAGGGTCTCTTATGCCCTGGGCCCCTAGAACCCTGGCGTGAGGGTCCTCCAAGCCAGACATCCCCATATCCCGGCTGTGAGGGTCCCTGAAGCCCGGGACACCCCCAAACCCCCAGCGCGAGGATTCTCCAGGCCGGACACCCCCAGATCCCCGGCGCGAGAGTCCTCAGGCCTGGGACACCCCCAGACCCCGGGGCAAGGGTCTCTCAGGACCCAGACCTTGGCGCGGCTCCCTCAAGCCCCCGACACCCCCAGACCCCGGCGCGCGCCTCCCTCAGGCCCCGGACACCACGAGAGCCCGGAAGGCGCCGCCCTCAGGCCCCGGACACCCCCAGGCCCGCGGCGCGCGGCTCCCTCAGGCCGGGGGCCCCCACAGCCCCACCCCCCGCCGCCGGGCCCATCTCCCTCCCCGCGCGGCCTCACCCGGGCTGGCCAGTGCGGGTAGCCCTTCATCTTGGCGAACACCAAGTCCCCGGGCTTGAAGGCGTGTGGCATGCTGGCGGCGGGAGGCCTAGGCCGCGGGAAGCGGCGGCAGCGGCTATAGCGGCTGCGGCGGCGGCGGCGGCGGCAGCGGGAGGCGAAGCCGGGGGCTGGAGCGGGACGCTGAGGGGCGGGGGCGACCGCCTGGGCAGCCGGCCGGCGCGTGTTTATTGGGCTTTGCGCCGCCGGAAGTCCCGCCCTCCGGCCGTCACGGGCAGGCAACGCCGTCGCTCAGGACCACGTGCGGGGATAGAGCAGGCCGGCGGCCAATGAATAGAGGGGATGGGGAGAAGCAAGTTAACGGGATTGGATAACGGGCAGAACCAAGGGGTGTGACCCAGAGGCCTAATGGGAGGTTATGGGAGGTGAAAGGGAAAAGGTGGGAGAAGAGAAACAGAAGGGCTAAGGGAGTGAAGGGGTGGGGCTTAGCTAAAAGGGGCGGAACACAGACCGCCACACGAGGAGGGACTTTAATTGGGGACAGATCATTGGATACCACAGGAAGCAAGGCCAATCAACGTAGGGGGCGGGTCATTGATAGCCTCTCCCTCCCTAGAGGAGGGGCTTAACGTAGAGCTGCAGGTCATTGGATACCACAAGAGAAGCCCCCCAAGGTAGGGAGCGGACATTGGCCACCATAGGAGGAGGGGCTTAAGCAGGGGTCGGCCATTGGATAGCATAAGAAGAGAGGTTCAACTCAAAACAGGGACGGGCCATTGCCAGCTCGAGGGGGTGGGATTATGGGAAGGGGCGGGGCAAATGGGAGAGGTTGGGAGATACCCAGCCACAAAGCGCACAGAACAATTCTTTACTTGCGTAAGGTTAATTGAGTATTTACTATGTGCCAAGACCACGAAATACCCAATATGCATATTAAATCATATACTAAAAATATATAGAATACTGAGTGGCCAAGATACTTAATAGCTTTGTGCCTCAGTCTCCCCCCCTGTAAAATGGGGCTTATAGGGTCATGAGAATTCAGTGACTTTGCCACCCACCCCAAAGCGCGCCAAACTGGGCCCGGCATTAGGAAATCCTGGGAGCCTTAAATGCTGTGATTCTCCCTTGCAGGAATCAAGTACAGCAGTGCAAAGAAATGTTAATTTTCTTTTGTAATTAGGGAATCCCTGGTAAGAACTCAAAACATAATAACCAGGGTGCTTAAGAAGAAAGCTAAGGAATGGAGGCGACTTTGTCTCTCCTGAGGAACCACGGAGGAGAGTTTTCTGGAGGAAGTAAATTTAATCGGAGATTTGAAAGGTGAATAGAAGTTGGCCAATATAGTGAAGGGAGCCCTGGGAGGGCATCTGGGGCAGAGGGGATGGCAAATACAGACGCCTGATCCTGGGACAACTGAGCGGGTGAGTGGGGGGCAGCAGATAAGGCTAAAGGGGTCCACTGAGGATTTATCATAATGCTTTGTTGACGTTAGTGAGAAGGTTGGGTTTTATTTGAACTTCTTGGGAAACCAATGGATGGATTTGATCAGAGGGTACAAGGATAGTACTTGAGTCTCAAGAAAATCCTTATTCTATTGAAATTTATCTCCACAAAGATGATTTCTTTAAAAATTAAACGTAGACTTGCCCTGTAATTTAACAGTTCCATTCCTAGGTGCTATGGACTCAGTTATGCACCCTCCCGAATTAATATTTTGAATCCCTAACTTCCCATGTCACTGTATTGCAGATAGGGCCTTTAAGGAGGTATTAAGATTTAATGAGGTCATAAGGGTGGAGCCCTGATCCACTAGGACTGGTGTCCTCACAACTCTTTCTCTGCTATGTGAGTACACAGGGAGAAGGTGGCCGTTTGTAAGCCCGTAAAAGAGCCCTCACCAGAAACCAACCATGATCTTGGACTTCCAGTCCCCAGAATGGTAAGAAAATAAATTTTTGTTTATTTAAGGTCCCCAGTCTATGGCATTTTGCTATGGCAGAACAAGCCAGTTAATGTACAAGTTATCTAACCAAAAGCAATGAAAACAAAAACTTCCACAGAAAAACTTGTACAGTAGTATTCATAGCAGAATTATCATAACAGCCAAAGGGTAGAAATAACCCATATATCCAGCTGGTGAATGGATAAACAAAATGTGGTATATCCATATGATGAAATACTATTCTGCAACAAAAAGAAATGAAGTGATACTTCAAAACTTTATGCTCAGTGAAAGAAACCAGACAAAAGATCACATATTCCGTGATTCCAAAATCATGTAACATTTGATGAAATGTCCAAAAAAGGCAAATCTTCCAAGAAAGAAAGTAGATTAGTGGTTGCCTTGGGCTGGAGTTGGGATCTACAGTGACTGCAGATGGGTATGAGGTTTCTTTTTAGGGTGATGGAAATGTTCTAAATTTAGATTGTGGTAATGGCTGTACAATTCTGTAAATAGATAATGAAATTCAATGAACTGTACACTTAAAACAGGTGAATTTCATGGTATATAAATTATATATCAATAGAGCTGTTTTTTAGAAAAAGATCCCTTAGGCTCCTATGTGGAGAAAGGCCATAGGTAGAATTTCCAGATAAAATTCAGGATGCCCAGTTAAACCTGAATTCCAGATACACACCAAGGAATGACTTTTTTAGTATAAGTATGTCCCTTGCAATATTTTTAAAAGTTGTTATCACATTACAACGTGGATGAACCTACAAGACATTAGCATGCTCTGAGAATTAAGCCAGACACAAAAGAACAAATACTGTATGATTCTATTCATGTGAGGTCTCTAGAGTCATCAGGTGCACAGAGACAGAATAGAGGTTACCAGGAGTTTGGGGGGAGAATTATTATTATTTAATGGGCAGAGTTTCTGTTTGGGAAGATGAGAAAGTCGTGGAAGCAGGTGGTGGGGATCATTGCATAACAATGTGAATGTCTTATACTTAATGCCACTAAGCTGTGCACTTAAAAATGGTTAAGCTGAAGACAGTGGCTCTTGCCTGTAGTCCCAGCTAATCGGGAGGCTGAGGCAGAAGGGATGCTTGAGCTCAGGAGTTCAAGGCTGCTGTCATAGCGAAGAAAGGGAAGGAAGGGAGAGAGGAAGGAAGGAAGGAAGGAAGGAGGGAAGGGAGGGAGGGAGGGAAAGAGAAAGAAAGAGAGAGAGAGGGGAAGAGAGAAGGAAAGGAAGGAAGGAAAGAAAGAAAGTTAAAATGGTAAATTGTATATTGTCCATTTTACAATAAAAGAATGATACTGTACATATCAAATAAAAATATCTGACACATAGTTCTAAAAATGGTTACAATGTAAATTTATTTTATTTTTTAATTTTGTAAAGGTTAGCCAAGTGAACCAATGTAAATGTAATGTTACATATATTTTATCACAATAAAAAAAAAGTGTTGTGGATTTCAAATTCAGATCTAACCGGGCTTCCTGTCTTTTTCTTTGCTAAACCTGCCCACCCTCGAGTGGGGGGCAAGCGTGAAAGCCGCAGGATCAATGAGGAAGATGGTCACTGGGGCCTGGTACAGATGGGGAAATTGAGGCCTGGTGAAGGGCAGGCTGTGTTCAAATTCATACCCATTCAAGCCCATTCCAAGGGCTAGAATGCCACTTCTGCTGGTCCCCACCTCCAAGGCCCTCCCAATTCAGAGCACACTTCTCCCCCAGACCTTGAGCCAGCACAGAAAAGCAGCCTACCAGAGATTCCCCATCTGCACCTGGAAAAAGATCAGGCTCTGATGGAAACTGGGAACAGAAGGAGGTGGGGAGGGCCTGAGGAGCCACTTTGGACCCCCAAACTGTCAGGCTGAGACAGAAGGGCATCCCCACCTTCCTCCCAGATCAGAGCCTGGATAGGCCAAAGGTTACACCGTCTGTCATCACCTATTACTTCCTGTTGCCCGAGATGTGGGGACTGGCACCTGGCCAGAGGAAGCTAAGGTTTCAAAGGCACTGCCCCTGCCCTCTCTTTGTGAAATACTCCTTCTAATCAGCATGCCCTGGCCGGGTGTGGTGGCTCAAGCCTGTAATTGTAGCACTTTGGGAGGCTGAGGCAGGAGGACCACTTAAGTCCAGGAGTTCAAGACCAGCCTGAGCAACATAGTGAGACTCTGTCTCTACAAAAATTTTAAAAAAATTAGCCAGGTGTGGCAGCGCATGCCCGTAGTCCCTGCTACTGGGGAGGCTGAGGCAGGAGGATCACCTGAACCTGAGAGTTGGAGTGTGCAGTGAGCTATGATTGGGCCTCTGCACCGGAGCCTGGGCAACAGAGCCAGAGCAAGACTTTGTTTGGAAAGAAAGAGAAAAGAAAGGAAAAAGGAAGGAAGAAAGAAAAGAGAAAGGAAGGAAAGGAAAAAAAAGAAAGGAAGGAAGGAAAGGAAGAGAGGAAAGAAAGGAAAGAAAAAAAGAAAGGAAGGAAGGAAAGAAAGAAAAGGAAACAAAGGGGAGAGCTGCAGTGCCATTTATGACCTAGTCTCAGAAATCACACATTGTTGCTTCTCTGTTATTCTAATTGTTAAAAGTGAGTCACTAAGTGTCTAGCCCACACTTAAGTAAAGAGGAAATAGGCTCTACTTTTCAAAGAGAGACGTGCCAAACAATTTGTGGACTTTGGTTTTTTTGAGATGGGGTCTCCCTTTGTTGCCCAGGTTGGTCTAAGAATCCGGGGCTCCAACCATCCTCCTGGCTCAGCCTCCTGAGTAGCTGGGATTACAGGTGTGCGCCACCACAACCAGACATCTATATTTGAGAGTTTTTAACATTTTTCTGTATGTGCTTCATAGGTGGGTGTATGAAAATATATGTATATATTAATATGTGTGTACATATGTATTTGCTTTTATTTTTATTTTTTGAGACACAATCTTGTTCTGTTTACACAGCTAGAGTACAGTAGTGTCATTTCAGTTCACTGCAGTCTCAAACTCCTGGGCTCAAGCGATCCTCCTGCCTCAGTCTCCTGAGTAGCTGGGACATGTGCCACCACCACACCCAGCTAATTTTTCTATTTTTTTGTAGAGAAGGGGTCTTGCTCTTGCTCAGGCTGGTCTCAAACTCCTGCCTTCAAGCGATCCTTCTGCCTCGGCCTCCCAGGGTGCTAGGATTACAGGTGTGAATCACCACACCCAGCCTTGGAGTATTTTAAAGCACAGCTCAGATGCCATTTCACCCATAAATACATGAGAATGCATGTCTGCAAAAAATGTATTTTTTTTTGAGACAGTTTCTCACTCCATCACACAGGCTGGAGTGCAGTGGCCTGATCATAGCTCACCGCAACCTGGAACTCCTGGCCTCAGGCGATCCCCCTGCCTTGGCCTCCTAAAGTGCTGGGATTACAGGTGTGAGCCACCATGCCCGACCAAAAAAATGTATTTCTAAACATAACCACCATACCATTATCACCGCTAACAAAATTAACAATAGGTCCTTTACATCTCCTAATGCCCAGACATACTCCGATTTCCCTAGTGGGCTCAGAAATGTCCTTTTACTATTCCTGACCCCTTTGATGTTGCAAACTGCCTCCCGCCTGCTTTCTGCCATATCTGCCCTAACACAGATTTTATTCATTTATCATATTTTCTGTCTTCTCTCCCGACCTTCCTCCAAAAACTGATGAGCTCCATGAGGTCAAGGAATTTTGTCTGTTTCTTCACTGCCGGTACAGAGCCGACTCTCAAGGAATATTAAAGGAATAAATCAATATATAATGACATCTGCCATTTATTGAGAACTTTCTAATTGCATCAGCATCCCCACAATCTCCTGCAAGGCAGGTGCTATTCTTATGCCCATTTCGTAGATAGGAAGCTGAAGATCAGCAAGCTTGAAGTTTGGGGTGCACCGTGTTCTTCCTTCTATCTCTTCAACGCTCCCAGGATAATCTCCAGTCTTCTTAATTTCAACTCCTCAATTCTTTCTCAACACCAGCCTTCCTCTCTTCCCCTTAACCCAGCCACCCTGGGACTCTTTCATTTCCTAGACAAAGCCCATGACAGTTCACTTTGCAGCTCGTTTTTTGAGTTTGTTTTAGCTGTCACTTTGGGTGTCTCCTTTGCCGCCTGGAACGGCCCGGTGTAGGTCACCGTTAACTGGATTCTCTCCGCCCTGTTCGCCAAAGTGGGTCCCCAGCTTGGTGCATCCTCTTCACTGTCTCGTACACAGGGTGTCTGGGGGGGCGACAGGGACCCAAACAGGGCTGGGTCCCGGGGGGCCTTGAATGCCGCCATATTGATTTGAGGACTTTATCACGTAAGCGCTGGGGAGCCCCGGAAGGTTCTTGAGCAGGGGAAGCGACAGAACCAGCGGTTTCTCCACGGGAGTCGGTCGGCCTGTCCCTTTCTTTCCGGTCGCCCCTTGGGGAACGCGGCGGAGGGCGCCAGGCACAGCCTCCAGCTAGAAGCACGCTCGTCGTCCTGACAACGGAGTCCGGAAGAACCACGGAGAGGCAGCCCCAGAGCGCAGGGCGGTCGCGCCGGACCAGAGAGGCGCGAAGTGCTAGACAGGCGCGCCCGGACGATTGTCACGTGGGCGGCCGCGCGAAGGCGGGACTTCCGGCGGCCCGGTATTTTTTTTCCGGTTGTTGGCCCCAGGCGGCCCCTCCCCGACTGGGCCGTGCGCCCCCCCCGTCCCCCGCGGCCCCCCGCGGCCGGGCCCGCCGCCACCATGAAGAAATTCTTCCAGGAGATCAAAGCCGACATCAAGTTCAAGAGCGCGGGACCCGGTCAGAAGCTCACAGAGTCCGCGGGGTGCGTGACGAGCGCTGGGGCTTCAGGCCCTGGCCGGGCGGGGAGGGGCGGCCGAGAGTCGGGGGAAGGGGCGAGACCTGGGGGGCGGGGCAGGAGGGGGCGGAGGGTGGGAGTCAGGGGGAGGGGAGCGAGGGTTCGTGGGGCGGGGCAGGAAGGGAGAGGGGAGAGAGAACCGGGGTCCGGGAGGGTGATAGTTGGGGGAGGGGAGAGCCTGGGGGTGGGGCAAGAGAGGGCGGGGCGTGGGCGCTGGGGGCAGGTGAGATCTCCGAGGGTGGGGCAGGAGGAGGGTCGGAGGGAGTGGGTGGGGGGCGTGGGGGCGGGGCCTGCGGGAAGTTGAGCATCGGTGGAGGGACCTTGGGACCAAAAGGATGGTGGGGTGTGGAGACTCCTCGTGAGGCTTAGCGTTCCTGGGAATGGGATTCTGGTTCTGGAGCACGTGGGAGGACGGGAATTGAGACCAGAGTCTGGAAGGCCAGGGAGTCAGTAGTTGGGAGGGCTGTCAGTGACCTGGGAGATCTGGGTGAATTGGGGGCGCTGGGAGGGGCTGAAGAAGGTCTGGGAGGAGCCTCGAGGTGGATGGGTGGAGGTAGGGGACTCTTGACAGATTGGGTGATGGGCAAGGGAGGGGAGGAGGGTGCATGGCCTGATTATCGTCCTGCTTGTCTGGGGAGGACTTGGGAAAGGACAAGGGCATGGGTATGGCTGAGCCAGGAGGGTGGAGGGTGTGTGGAGGGCCAGGGAAGAGGTGGAGCTGGTAGGTAGAGAAACAGAGTCTGGAGGGGCTGAGGCTGTTGCAGGGGGCTGTGCAGGAGGTGGCAGGGATGGAGAGGGGAATGATGTCAACCTCGGCAGGGGTCCGTGAGGAATAACAGGTTTGTCAGGAGGTGGGGGCCAAAAGGGGGTAGGAGAAGAGGCAGGGAGGCAGAGGGTGGGGGTGAGGGAGGTAGGGACTCAGTGAGGACATCAGTGTTCTTGGAGGGAAGGGGCTGAGCAGAAGGGAGGCTGGGATGAGGGAGGGAGAGGAGGTGTGGGCAAGTCAGGGCTGCTGTCACTGATTCAACAAATATTGGTGGGGGGAGGGCTGTGGCTGCTGGGACTGGGTGTGACAGGAAGCATCGGGGGCATGTGGTTGATGGCCAGGTCAGACCTGGAGCTAGAAGGAGAGAGGAGATCTCAAGTAACACTGCAGACTCAAGGAGCGTGGGGAGGGTGGCGCCACACTGTTTCTGGCTGTGGCGGTGGACAAGACAAGGGCTGTCGTACTAGGGCTCATCTAGTGGGAGGTGATGGACAGATAATCGAGTACACACATGCTGAGCAATCAGGCAGTGCTTGGGCCAGGAAGAAGAGTGAGTGAGCAGGGTTAGGGTAGCAGCTGGTGGAGGGAACCATAAGCTGGTCTGGGAAGGCATCTCTGAGATGGTGATATCTGAGCTGGACCTGGACCAGGTGAGACTCAGCCTTATAGAAGTCAGTCCCCTCCACATCTCTCTGCCACAGCCCCAGCCGTTCTCTGTCCTCCCCCCACCCCCAGGCAGGGCATCTTGGGCAGAAGGCACAGACAGTGCCAGGGTTCTGCATGGGGACCAGCTGCGGTGTGGGAGCCCAGTGTAGACAGGAGCAGAGGAGGGGACAGGCCAGGCTGTGCAGGGCCCCTGGGATGTTGCAGCGTGTGGGTGGGCCTCGTGCAGAGGAGTGGTGCTTGCTGGCTTTGGAGAGTCCGTGACGGGTCCGGGTGGGGTGTCTCGGGAAATGCTGATTTTATGGAAAGATCTAAACATCAGTTGGGGCCAGGGTGGGTGTATGTGAGTCATCTCCTTTTCAGCTTGAGGTTTTTGGCTGTGGGGGTGACTAGAGAGAGGCGGGGATGGCAGGAAGCAGGTCCCAGAGGCCTCGGGACACTTGTAGGGGGCCGCCTGTGTGTCTGAGTGGAGCCAGAGGAGTGAGGGGCCTGAACTGAGAGCCTGGACCCCTAGAAGCTTCCATGGACCTAGAGCTCAGATGATTTGAACTACTGGGGTAGGTTGGGAGGAGCGAGACGGAGGAGTTGAGCAAGTTGGGAGAAGGGACTTCTCTGTGCAGCACCCATCTCCAGGCCACCGCACGCTAAGTAGATTATGGAACCGTCTGCCACGTGGGTCATTCCAGCAGGGCAGAGAGGGGATTAAATGAGCATAACCTGGGCCCGGTGTGCTGAGGCGCCCAGGGTAACAATGGGGTGACGTGGGATGCGTTGCCTGAGCATCCATGAGCCTCTTGGGTTTGCGAAAAGGGGATCTTGAGACCTCCCCAAGAGCCCATTCAGAGGGGTGAACCAGCTGAGCTGGGGCACGCTCCCAGCAGGGGCCTGTCACACAGCAGGCTCTGCTGGGAGGGAGGAAGGGAGGGGAGGGCATGACACCCTTCGGGTCTCATTAACTCCTGATGATGTCAGCGTGCCTGCACACGTGGCAGGGCTGCTGTTACCCACTTTAAGGATGAGGATGCTGAGGCCCAGCTGGGGCAGGACTTGCCCAAAGGGGCAGAGCTCAAAGCAGACCTGGCATCTCCTGCCTCCAGGGGCTCTTCTGCCCATAACAGAACCTTCTGGTGGCCATGGGTGGCCCTGGGAAACAGGCATCTTGGCCCACGGTGTCTGATGGGGCAGGTGGCAGAAGCTGGGGTGGGGCAGAAGCTTTTCCATCGGACACCACATCCGCCCTGCTGGCCGTCCTGGGAGGACACTTGTGTCCCTGGGTCACTCGGCAGGGAGAAGGCCCCCAGAGAGAAGCCCAACCAGCCGACTCTCAGGCAGCCCCGCCAGGGACCCACCGATGAGGCGCAGATGGCAGCTGCCGCTGCCCTGGCACGGCTAGAGCAGAAGCAGCCCAGGGCACGGGGCCCCATGTCGCAGGACTCTATCCGGAACCAGGGTGAGTGCCGCCCTGCTCAGCTGAGGGGGCGGTGGTTTGCGGGTCCCAGACCGGGCGCTTAGCTCTGGGTGGAAGAGGTTACATGACTGACACAGGGGCGGGGGGTGTTTAAAGTCACCACTGGGAGCGTGCCTACTGCGGAGAGCTTTGGACTGCCATGGTCTGGGGACACGGCCACCAGAGGCTTCTTCCAGGAAGGGAGGCAGGGGCTGAGCCCAGAGGACTAGCTGGTGTCAGGAGACACTGGTGGGGAACAGTTGGGCGGGGGGGACGGTTGGGCAGAGGGGTGGGCGCAGACTAAGCCCTGCAGGAGGGGCCACAGGCAGCCAGGGCAGGGCAGGGGCCCCCGCGCCATCCGTTCATCCCTGCCTCCCCTCCACTTGTTCCTTCCTTCCAGTGAGAAAGGAACTTCGAGCCGAAGCCACCGTCAGCGGGAGCCCCGAGGTTCCAGGGATCAATGTGGTAAAATCACAACTGCTGCAGCATCACACCCGGGGGGCAGCTTGGGCTGGGGCCAGCTCAGACCCCGTGAAGGGCTCACTGAGAGAGGGGAGACATGGAAGACATGTCACCTGTGTGCTTGGGGCCCCAGGGTTGTTGGGAGCCCTGCCTTCATGCAGTGTCATCTGGGGCCTTCAGGGCTCAGTGCCTAGCGCCCACTTGGGCTCTGAGGGTTGGGCTTGACCCACGTTAGTGCACTGGTTGCTCCCCATGCCCTGGAGGGTGGGTGCCATTACACGTCCCACTTTTCCAGAGAGTGCTGAGGTTAAGAGAGGTGTTGACCCCGTCCTCTGTCCCACACCTCAGAACCAGCAAGGGCGGGAGGGAACCACATCCGTGGCCCCAAAGCCCATCCCCTGGCACTGACTTTTCCTGCCTCCTGTGAGAGTTGGGGGGCTCTGTGGAGACAGGTATAATCAGGGAGGTCTTCCTGTAGGAGGTGGGTCCCAAGAGCTTGGCTGGAAGGGGTTCAGAGCAGCTTGAGGATTTGCTGAATTTAAGCATGGAAGAGATCCTAGAGGTTGCCTAGAAATCGAGGCCCGGAGAGCGGCCAGGACGCGTTGAGGACACAGGACCTCCTGACTCCAGCCCAGAGCCCCTTCCTCCCCAGGGCGAGCAGGTGCCCAGCCTGCTGTTTGTCGAGCACTTAGTCTGTCAGGAGCTCAGGTGCTACATGCTTTCTGTTCCCTGCCTTGTTTAATTCTGAGCTGCCCCCGAAGGAACATTTTATAGACCAGGCTTGGAGGGGTCCGATCACTTGGCCTGGGTATCTCCCATGGTGAACAGGTGGAAGGAACAGTGTGGGGACTCTAAGGGCCACGATTTCAGGACTGTGGCACTTGGGTGGCTCCAGGGTGGCAGAGCTCTGTCCACAGCCCAGACCCGGACACTTTTGCCATTGCAGGTACCTGAGCCCAAAGAAGAGGGCTCGACCCACCTGGCAGTGCCTGGTGTGTACTTCACCTGCCCGCTCACTGGGGCCACCTTGAGGAAGGACCAGCGGGATGCCCACATAAAAGAGGCCATTCTCTCGGTGAGTGGCAGCCCTGTGTCCCCCTGTCCCCCACCACCCCAGAGCTTACGGTGCCAGAGCCACCTCCAGGACCCCCAGGTGGCTTCCATCCCCAGCAAAATCCTGCAAGTGCTTTGATTGTATTTATGCTTTTATTTGCTTTTGTTTCTGTTCTGATCTCTCTAAAGAGAGGACACATGTATAGAACACAGGAGACACAAGAGTGGATGGAGAAAGGCTTCCTCCCGCCATCTCCGGCCACCCTCCCTGGGGCCGCTCTAGGTAGCGAGGTCCCTTTACCAAGATACCTGCGTATGTGCAAACTATCCATGTATGTGTGTGTCTGCCTTCATAGTTTTGTTTTACATAAAAGGTCATATATTGTTCATACTTAACATAGAAATTCTGAGGTATTATATCAGCACACAAAACTTCCACAGTATTTTTTTTTTCTTGTACAGTATGTTCTCACTTAACATCGTCAGCAGGTTCTTAGAAATTGTGACTTTATACTTGAAACGACACATAATGAAACCAATTTTTTTCTTTATTGTCATAACACAACAATGTTGGAGGAAATGAGGTTATTCAAGGACATACTACGTTGTTTCACTTAAATCCGCAGTGTGGGAAACCATCAGCGATGTTAAGGGAGAACTCACTGGAATTCATTATTTGGAACTAATTTCGAACTTAAAGAGAAATTGGAAGAGTCGTACAGAGAACACTCACATGCCCTTTCAGCCAGGGTGTGAGTTCTCTAATGCTGTTGTAACAAATTTCTACAAGTGGCTTTGTTCTTACCGTTCTGGGGTCAGAGTCCAACACGGGCCCCCCTGGGCTAAAATCAAGGCGTGGCAGGGCCGGTCCCTCCTGGGGGCTCCAGGGCAGAACCCGCCTCCGCCTTTCCCAGCGTCCAGCAGAGGCCCTTCCTCCCCCTTCAGAGCCAGCAGCGCAGTCTTCTAGTTTCTCTGCCTCCCATTCTCCGATCTTCCCGTCCCCTTGTGGGAGGACCCTGTGCTGTCACTGGGCCCCGGGTCATCCAGGGTGACCTCCCTATTTTAAGGTCAGCTGATTAGCAGCCTTAATTCTCCTGTGACTTAACGTATCTGCAGGTTCCAGGGATCAGGACGTGGCTGTCTTTGATGGGGGCAAGGGGCATGTTCTCCCCACCCATATGTGCCAGGTGTTAAAATTTTGCCGCATTTGTTTTATCACCAGTGTGTTTCTCTCTGAACCGTTGGAAGACAAATTCCGCATTCTCTCCGAGTGACTGCGTAATGCTCCCCTGCTAGTTATTCTGTCACTTATGTAACCTGCCTCCTTGCTGATGAGCACATAGGACATTTCCCATCTCTTGCTAGTTAAGCACAGTTGTGCCATGAAAAACCTTATCTGACATCACTTCACAGTGTAGGCTGAGCTCTAGAACTGGAGTTCTTGGGACAGGGGGACACTTTGCAGTGGTGACGTGGTTGGTTGTAACCTGATGATCTTCCATAGGGTCTAGGGGGAGTCACACCCCCTCCAGCAGCCGTTTCTCTGTCCCTCCACCACTGTGGGTTGCCAAACTTTTTTTTTTTTATTCTTATTTCAGCATATTGTGGGGGTACAAAAGTTTAGGTTACATATATTGCCCTTGCCCCCCCTCCCCCCGAGTCAGAGCTTCAAACATGTCCATCCTCTAGACAGTGCACATCATCGTACTCATTATGTATGTATATACCCATCCCCTCCCCCCCACATCTGCCCGACACCCGATTAATGTTATTCCTAAAGTTGCCATACTTTTTGATCTTTGCCCAGATTGACAGATGAAAATAACATCTCAGGATAGATTTAATTTCCATTTCCCTTATTTTGGGTTACATTGGTCATGTTTTCATATGAGAACACATCCTTTGCATATTTTTATTGGGCAGTGTCTTTCTTATTGATTTCTAGGCGCTCTTTACATATTAGGGAATTTAGGCTTTTGCCTATGACATGAGTTGCACATATTTTACCCGAATTGTTTATTTTTTGGTTCTGCTTTTGGTCACTTTGCCTCATAGAAATTTTTGATCTCTGTATGATTAAATGTGTTGGTCTTATTTTATGGCTTCTGGGTGTTGGGTCATACTTAGAAAGGCCTTCCCCACTGCTGTGCCGAAATAGTCCTGTGGCTTTTCTAGTGCTTTGTTGTTTTGCTTGTCTGTTATGTTATAACGTTTAAGCCTTTGATCCAACTAGAATTTATCCCTGTGTAAAGTATGAGGGGGGGAGCCAATGTTCTTTTTTTCCAGATAGCTGTTGAATTTTTGCTCAATATATTGAAAACACCCGTCTTTTGCTCATGGGTATGGAATCCTCCCTGTATCCCACAGTGAATTCCTGTGTGGGTTTGGGTTCCTTTCTGGACGCCGTGTTCCCTTGCGCCTTGTATGTTCATGTACCCTGGCCCTGACCCTCATCCGAGGGCAGCATTTGGAGCAGTGGCTCTTCACAGGGGCCAGTGTGCTTTCCTGGATGCTCTGGGGACGCCTTGCCACCTAGCTGTTGTGCTGTCTCTCTCTGCAGACCTGCTTTCTCTGCCCTGCGATGTTCATGTTCCTGCCCCCGTCCCCGTCTCAACCTAGCAACTAAACTTGCAGGCTGGGCTGGGTCCCAATTTGCAGTTGACAGGAGAGTGGCTCAGATTGGGTCATTGGTCCTTGTGACACAGAGGTAGCTGCTGAGTGCTCCTTGCTGCGCAGTTGGGGTGTCTGGGGGTGGGGCGGAGGCTGTGGGCTGCCTGGGCAGGTGGTCCGTGTCCTGACACATCGCCCCAGGCGACACTGCTGTTCACCACCCCCAGCTGCCTTTCTGGGCTGCAGAGGGACATGGGGGTGTAGCCACGTGCAGTGGTTATACTGAGTGTGAACAGATTTGTTCCCCAACTTGTCCCTCCCTTAGGTGACCTGTCGTCAGCCTCTCCCTCCTGGGATGCTGTTTGCAGTCCCGGGGCTGGCTCTGGGAACCCCCCGGATCTCCAGCTGTGACTCCCCCCTCCTCTATAGAAGCAGGTGGGACCCCGGGGAGCGGCGGGGCTGGGCTACCCCCGCTGCATGTCAGACATGGAAGGTCACAGACCTCATTTGCGTCCTCTCTGCCACCTGGCATTCCTGTGACCCAGGAAGGGGACTTGCAGCCTCCCCTTGGAAACCTGGGAGTCCTTCCAGAGCGTGCCTCGCGGGGCTTGAGGCGGCCAGGGATGGTGTCCACGGTGGCCGGTAGTTCAGTGAGCAGCCGCAGCCTCTGTGGGTCTCAGTGCTGGAGCCGAGTGCTGTACCCAGAGTGCCAGGCGGGGACCTGTGGCGTGAACGTGGCCTGTAGGATGTGAGGGCAGACTCTGTTCTCCATGTTGGCTGCAGCAGGACCAGGACCGGGCAGGGCCGGGGCCGCCCGGGGGTCTCTCGCCTGTCCTTAGTGTGCTCGGTGCACATGGTTGAGTTGGTGTCTGCTAAATGCTACTGCTCTGTTGGGAGAGGGTTATCTCGACCCTTCCTCTTCCCAGTCTTGTCACCTGGAGAGCGAGGGGTGCGTGGCCTCAGGCACATGACCTCCCACATGCCTCCCCTCCCCTTCCCCAGCACTTTGCCACCGACCCAGTGGCCGCCTCCATCATGAAGATCCACACGTTCAACAAGGACCGCGACAGAGTGAAGCTGGGCGTGGACACCATTGCCAAGTGAGTGGCAGCCCCCCCACCCCGGCCCGATGCAGCCCCTTCCCCCAGACCTCCATCCTGACCTGCCGAGGTGGCCCGGAAGCAGCATGGGCTGGGGGTGAGGCCAGAGCCTCCCTGAGCCCCCACCACCTACGCTGTTCTGAGCCCTCGGGGAAGGGATTGGGCCTCCTGGGCCTCAGTTTACCTGTCTGCAAAATGAAGGGGTTTAAAGAATCAGGGTTCCCAGCCCTGGCTTCCCTCAGGGACCCAAGGACTGTGCAGAGGAGGCAGGGTCCCCCTACCAGGGCGGACTCCGTGGGCTCTGCAGAGTAACTTCTGTTTCCACGGTGCCCCCACTCCCCCACACCCTGGGTCCCTGGGTGTTTCTTTGCTTTGACCCCAGGCTCAGCAAGGCTCTCGGATGCTGTCCCCTGGGGGTGGGAGGTAGAGAGGGCCAGGCGTGTGGCCCACCTGGGCTTGTGCCCTATTCACCACTGCCAGGTACTTGGACAACATCCACCTGCATCCAGAGGAGGAGAAGTACCGGAAGATCAAGCTACAGAACAAGGTGTTCCAGGTGGGCGCTGCCTTCCAGGGTGCTTAGCCTGGCGTGGCTGCCATGGCCAGGCCGCGCCGCACAGACCCCACTGGTGGTGGGGGCTGCTGGCCTGCAGGCAGCGGGTGTAGCCTGCTTAGGGCAGGGGCCGGGGCAGAGCTGGCAGAGCAAGGGCTTTGTGCCCCAGAGTCACCCCAAGTCTGTGGGTCATCTGCCCTCTCCCCCACCCTCAGCACGCTGACTCTTCTCCAGCTGCAGTTCTTTGGGAGCACGTCGGCACGGGGGGCATGTCGGCTCCAGCAGGTTTTCCACACACAGGCCCTGGCTGTCCCGGCCTGTGTTGGCTGCAGCAGGTGTCCCGCACTGGCGGCCAGGACCCACCTGCCCTCCCCACCCCTGAGGGCCTCTGGCCTCACTGTGCAAGCCTGGTTGCGGAGCCCAGGGTGCCGTGACCTCCAAGCAGCTGTTAGCGCCCTGCTCCGAGGCAGTCCCCGGGGCTGGTCCCTTCAGGGTGGGGGGCTGTAGAGCCCTGTTGCTATTGTGACCTCCAGCTCGCCTCCAGGAGCGCATTAACTGCCTGGAAGGGGCCCATGAGTTTTTTGAGGCCATCGGGTTCCAGAAGGTGATGCTTCCAGTTGCCGACAAGGGTAAGAGCAGACCGGCCTGGCCACTGGGGCAGTGGGAGGGCCCGGCGCGGGTCCGGCTAGCAGCCTGCCGCCACCTGTACTTTCTGCAGAGGGCCCTGAGGAGTTCTACGTGCTGAGCGAGGCCGTGCTGGCCCAGCCCCAGAGCCTGGAGAGGCACAGGGAGCGGCTGTTGGCCACCGAGCCCGTGCGCGCCACCCTGCACCGGCAGCGCCGCATCTTCCGGCCATCGCCCCTGGCCTCGCAGTTCGACCTGCCCGGGGACTTCTTCAACCTCACGGCAGAGGAGATCAAACGGGAGCAGAGGCTCAGGTGGGCAGGGTGCCCACAGGTGGGGTGGGCGGGGATGCTGGGACTAGCGGCCTGAGCCTCCTGTGTGCCTAGGTCCGATGCGGTGGAGCGGCTGAGCGTGCTGCGGACCAAGGCCATGCGGGAGAAGGAGGAGCAGCGGGAGCTGCGCAAATACACCTATGCGCTACTGCGCGTGCGCCTGCCCGATGGCTGCCTGCTGCAGGGTGGGCACCCACAGCCCGGGGAGGGCGGCTGGGTGGGCTCCAGGGCCCCAGGCCTGCTCTGACTGTCCCACTCCCCAGGGACCTTTTACGCCCGGGAGCGGATGGCGGCGGTCTATGGGTTCGTCCGTGAGGCCTTGCTCAACGACTGGCTGCCTTTCGAGCTCCTGGCCTCGGGAGGGCAGAAGCTGTTAGAGGACGAGAACCTGGCCTTGAACGAGTGTGGGCTGGTGAGTGACGGCATCTGCAGCAGCTCCTCCTCCTCCCTGGATGCTCTGGGGCTTCTCCTTGGGTCGGCACAGGGAGGTGCTCTGTAGCAGGGGCTGTGCTCAGGAGCGGGGACCTGAGCAGAGCCCAGCTGTGGATCCCTTTTTTCTACTTAGTGGCAGTGTGGTTGTTGAGTTCATGACTCCTCTGTGCCTCAGTTTCCCACCAGTAATGGCGGGGGTGGGGGGGTGTCAGCTGGTGTGCTGAGTGCCCAGAGCCCTCCAGGGGGCAGAACCAAGCAGCCAGGCTGGGCTGGACATGCAGGGTCTCATGGGGGCAGCAGGAGGACATCCCCAGCTCAGGTGGCCCTCAGAGGGGCCCATCATGGGAACGGCCAGCTGCCTGGCTATGTCCTCCCACTGTGCTGCTGCGCAGAGAAGAGGTGACAGACAAGCTGCCGGCCTCTGCAGGTGCCCTCGGCCCTCCTGACATTCTCGTGGGACACGGCCGTGCTAGAGGACGTCAAGGCTGCAGGGGCCAAACCTGACTCATCCATCCTGAAGCCTGAGCTGCTGTTGGCCATCGAGAAGCTCTCGTGAAATAAAAGCAGGGTTGGCCTCAGCCCCGTGTTCTGTCTCGTGCCCGCCTGTCCCTGTCCCCACAGAGCCTCCAGCCACCTCTGGAAACACATGCCCTGTGCCAGGGCACAGGAGGGGAGCAGGCTGGCCGGGGAGCCCAATGCAGGGGGAGGGTGTGGAGATGCCTGAGCCCCCCGGGGTGGGCGTGGGGTGGCCCCACAGCTGCATCACAGAGCCCCTGGGTGTCTCCCTGGCAGGAGAGCAGGCCTGCAGCACAGCCCAGTTCCCATGCAGAGAGTGCTGCGGCTGCCAACGGGGGTGCTGCTGACACCTGTAACTATTAAATTATGAAACCAAATAAATAGGGTGTTTGGATATAGCTTCCTGGTGCCTCATTCCAACCATGTGGCCCAGGGCAGGGCCAGCGGCTGCCAGCTGAGTGGCACCTGGGGCCTGGGCTGGCTCCTACTCAGGTGGGGCCGGGGTCTGGCCACCCAGCCCCCTCAGAGGAGCCACCTCTTTTCAGGGAGGAGTTTCCGGGACGAGGCAGGGGCTGTGCTGAGCCCACGGGCCTGGCTTGTTGTGACTGGTAGAACAGTGTTCCCTGAAGATGTCCATGTCTTATTCCTGGAACCTGTAGTTGTTACTTCCTGTGGCAGAAGGAGCTTTGCAGATATGATAAAGGATTTTAAGACAGGAAATCACCCTGGATGACCCGGGGGCCCAGTGTCAGCACAGGGTCCTCCCACGAGGGGGCAGGAGGGTCGGAGGCAGAGAGACTGGAAGACGCTGCGCTGCTGGCTCTGAAGGGGGAGGAAGGGCCCTGAGCCCAGGGATGCGGGCCGTCGCTAGACACTGGGAAAGGCTGGAGGCGGGTTCTTCCCTGGAGCCCCCAGGAGGGACCGGCCCTGCCATGCCTTAACATCAGCCCAGTGAGGGCTGTGTCAGACTCTCAACCTCCAGAGCGGTGAGATGACAAACGTGTTGCTTTAAGCTGCCAAGTTGATTTGGTACAGTAGCCGCAGGACGCGCACAGGGAGACGCGCCTGGGTCCCACAGCTGACTGGCGGAAGAGGGGTCTGCACCTGGGGTGGGGGTGCCCGGGCCTGGGCTCTTGCTGGCCCCTAGATGCGCCCCTCACCCTCACCCCAGGCTGGCCCATGTGGCTGATCTTCCTAAGGACACCCGGGTCTCCTCTCTCTAGACTGTCCCCAGAAGCCTGTGGCCACTGCCACCTGAGTGACAAACTCAAAGCTTTGAGGCCACAAGTGTGATTTTTGTTTGAGACAGGGTCTCGCTCTGTCACCCAGGCTGGAGTGCAGTGGCCTCATCATAACTCACTGCAGCCTCCAACTCCTGGGCTCGAGTGATCCTCCTGCCTCAGCCTCCCGCATAGCTGGGACTACAGGTGCACCACCATGTCCCCCTATGTGATTTAAAAACTATTCTCCTCTTACAGAGGATTGAGTCAGGAGCCTTTTCATCACACTTGGGCCACCAGCAGCTGCCTGTTTCCCTGCCATGTCACCCCAACCTGTCCACTGCCCTATCTCGGGCCCCAGCACTGCTCTGGGGGGTGGTGGATGCTCAGCCTGAGAACAGAGACCCCTCACTCTGGTCCCTCCCATGTTCCCTATGTGCCCCCAATTGTCACTGGGAACCAAGTTGTCAGATGTCCAGTAAAACTAGTCTAAGGGACTGCACAGGCATGTGGTTTCTGCTTCAGACACGTTCCTGTCCTGCTTCCCGGCAGGAAGGCCTGGCCCAGGTCACACGTGTTCCTGACCAGTGGGGATAGATGAGGCTGCCATGGCGGGCAGAGGTCTGGTCCCCTCCCCCTGCAAGTGCAGTGTTTGCAGCCCCACCCAATGGGGCTGGGGAGGAGGGCGGCCCTGGCCTCGCCGTATCAATGCTGAAATGCTCTGCGTGTGCACAGCCAGCTTCTGCCCCTGTGGCAATGGGGACAGAGACACCTCGACCCTAGGGCAGGAGGATGCCACCTCCTCAAGACCCAGCCCTCCTGGGACCCCGAGACATTCCTGACCTTGGGGCCAGTGCTCAGTTGAGGCACGTGACCCAGCAGGTCTCCAGGAACACACTCTCCTTGGCCACCCAAGGGCGGAAGGGGGCTGATGTGTGCCGAGGGCTTAACAGAAGGAGGGAGCTCCTGCAGGGCACGAAGCTTGACGGAGACGCCTGGAACCCACGTGGGGCTGGACTGCAGGCGAGTGCATGCCCGCTCAGAGAGACACTACTCAGAGACGACAGGACACGGCGTCAGGGCTAGACAATAAGTTTATACACTCTCATGCTGCGCCCAGGCGCCCGCGTCACAGCAGCCGCGCTGGTGTTTCAATTCATTTACAAGCATTGGATCCCAGCTTGTCCCTGAGCCTGGGGGTGCGACAGGCTTCCCCATACAGGCCATTACGTCTCAATAATGCTTTATTAAAGGGCAGATTAATATGCAGCTTTTGAGGACATTTTTACAAATACCAAGAAGAACCAATCAAGCATCTTATATAAACTTTCCGAACCTCCGAGGAGGCCTATGAAGCAGGACAAAGTGCTCTTTACACAAGAGTTGGGTCTGGTCTGCATCCGAGGATACCGCGACCACACTATACACAAACGTCACCGGCCTGGTAGGCGTCCTCAGGAGGCGCTAAGAGGGCTCGTGGGCAGGGGGCTCTCACTGGTGTCCATTCCCACGACAATCCCAGCTCCGGAAGTGGTTCCGCACGCGGCCCGAACCTCTGGGGGCGAGAGGGAGGGGTCTTGCACTGGCCGTGCTCAGGCTCCCTGGCTAGGAGCCCCCACCTGCTGCCAATGGGGGCCCAAGACAGCCCTGGGAAGCCTTGGGGCTGGGACCCTGATCCCACAGTGGGAAGAGGGGGAGGCTCAGGCTGCTAGTGTCCTGCTGGAGAGCTCCAGCTGACATGACCCACCCTCACTCAGAGCAGGGGGTGATGTGGGCCCCCTTCCACCACGCTCACTCCCCCAATGTCTGCCCCAGCGCCTGCGTACTTCCCTCAGCTCTTCAGTGAGCCCTTCCCTGACCCCCAAGTCATCCAGCCCATGCCCCCGGGGCACTGTGGCCACAGCAGCCAGTGTCAGCCCTGTCATCGTTACTGCTGCTGCATGTCGGCCCTCACATCCATGCCAGGGCCTTCCTTGATGCCACTGAGGGACCAACGGTTTCAGCCACACATCTGTCTCACACCTGTGCAGTTTCTGCTGTCACTTCTCAGTGAGCCTGACCCTCCAGGAAGGCAGGAGGCTCCCGAGGCAAAGTTGAGGAAACTGAGGCAGCACCAAGGCTGAGGGGCGCACACCTCAGGCTCCCAAAGCCACAGATGCAGCTGCCCTGCCCTCCTTGGAGAAGCTTGTGCAGAGGCTGTGCCTGCAGTGGTGCCCAAACAGCCTCCCCGACAGGGCCTAGGCTGGAACCCGCTGCCCAGACCCAGGCAACCTGCCGGCCTCAGCCGTCTCTGGGCTTCAGCTCAACCCTGTGCTGTTTATAGAGCAAGGGTTTACAGAGCAAAAGTCCCCCTTCCCTGCCAGTCCCAAAGCCCAGGTGGGGGAGCCCTCTTACCCCCAGCATCCAGGACATCCACGATCACACAGTCACCCTCCTCATCCTCCTCCTCTTCTGTGTCCGCCTGGAAGCCGTCCATGTCCTCAGCACCGACCTAGGCAGACAGGGCGCACGGCTGTTGGCGGAGCAGGAGACGTCCACGCTGGCGCCCTGGAGGCGGCCGTGTCTCTGGGGCCTTTGCGGGGGCGGGGGGCCCCTCCCCCTGGCTCCCCACACACTTGGGAGCTCCCAACATCCTGGACCCAATTTGGCAAACTGTCCAGACGTGAGAAGTCTGTCTGAGAGTCTAGGACCAGAGGAAAACTTCGCAGGCTCTCGAAAATGAATTAAAGACAGATCTCCAAAAACCACCACCACCATCGTCTACTTCAGCACAAAAGTACAGTCTGAGCTGCTTAACGACGTTTCGGTTGATGATGGATCACGTTACACAATGGTGGTCCCATGAGATCATGGCACCATATTTGTGCTGCGCCTCCTCTGTGTTTAGATATGTTTAGAGACACAAATACTTACCATTGTGTTGCAGCTGCCCACAGTATACAGGACAGAAACCTGTTGTGCAGGTGCACAGCCAGGAGCAACAGGCTGCACCAGGTGGCCTAGGCGTCTAGCAGGCGCTGCCGTCTAGGTTTGCCTACGTGCTGTAAGGTTCACACAGCCACGCACTGCTCTGAACAGACCCCTGTCGTTAAGCCATGCCTGTCTGCAATTGGTGAATTGCTTTTGAATCAAAAAGAAATTCTAGATTTCTGGTTTGGTTTGAAAGAGCAATTGATAAACATACATTCTTCTCTGAATTTATTATTTTAAAGAAACAACTGAGAACTCAGCCAGTCTGTGTTTTCTTCCTTTGCGCATCTCCCTGCCTCCGCCTCAGCTCCGGACTGTCTGTTCAGTGGAGCTCTGCTCAGACCAGGTCTGCAGGCGAGAGCCCCGCTGGGCAACTGTGCAGGGGGTCCCTGCAGGGGCAGGGTCGGGTGGGGAAGGCCTCCCCCAAGGGTCTGAATTTCCAGTGACATTGGTGAGCTGTTTTCATTTGCTTTCATCACAGAAAAATGCATCAAGTGGCAAACGTGCGCCTCCACACGTGTACTCATGCTCTCTGGGAGAGAATAAGAAAACCGTCGCAGTAGAAGGAGATGCACTTATTTCAACAGGCAGGGTACTTCTCAAAACATCAGAGCAGCAACCTGGTTTCCTGGCCTGGCGTTTAAGAGCATAGCATCTGGCCAGTCGGGGTTCACCCCTGCAGCCCTATCAATTCCTGGGGTGGGGAATGATCCCGCGGGGTGGGCAGGGCCCGCCCTCCCCAAGGGCATTTCAAAGAACTATAAGAGGCCAGGCTGTGGCTCATGCCTGTAATCCTAGCACTCTGGGAGGCCGAGGTGGGTGGATCATTTGAGCTCAGGAGTTCGAGACCAGCCTGAGCAAGAGTGAGACCCCGTCTCTATTAAAAACAGAAAAAAATTATATGGACAGCTAAAAATATATATAGAAAAAATGAGCCAAGCATGGTGGCGCATGCCTATAGTCCCAGCTACTCAGGAGTCTGAGGCAGGAGGATTGCTTGAGCCCAGGAGTTTGAGGTTGCTGTGAGCTAGGCTGACACCACAGCATCTAGCCCGGGCAACAGAGTGAGACTCTGTCTCAAAAAAACAAACAAACAAACAAACAAAAAGAACTGTAAGAGCCCCTAGACTCTGCTAAACAGCCACTTGGACCTGGAGGTGTCTGCCTGGGAGTACTAAGGAAAAGGAACAAACCCTTTTCTTCAGAGCCGGCCCCGCCATATGGGAAATGCAAGCATTTGACCCACTGGGTTTTCTTTGGATCCAAAGCCTTCCAGAGCAATCACCATCCTTTGCCCTCCTGGCACAGGCTTTAAAACATGATGCCAAGCCCCACTGTGCTCAGAGCTGCAGTAGCTTGTGCTGGCGGGAAAGCTGCCACCTCACTGCCACCACCGCACGCGTGTGCTAAATGCAGACAGAAGAGCCGGGACTCTGGAGAACAGCAGTTAGGAAACATTTAGCAACTACGGGAACAGAAGACGGTTCTTTCCCTGTCGCTCTGATATCACAGGATGTGTTTTCCTGGAGAGGACAAACAGACCCTCGCCGCATTTAAAAAATTTTAAAACCGAGGCCCAAAGAGCTGAAGCGCCCTACGGTGTCACAGACACTCGGCAGCAGAGCTGGCCCTGTTGGTCCCACTAGGTCAGGATGCCTGCGAACACCGATTCTGAGCGCTAAGTGAAAAGATTATAAAGCTCTTAAAAATGAAAAAAGGCCAACCTAATCAAAGATACATAAATGCACCCCTCTGCAGTTCAGCAGCAGCTCTCCCTCCACTCCCGCCTGTGCGGCCTGAGCCCACCCACATGAGTGGCAGGGAGCAGGGGGCCGCGGGTCATGGGCGTGGGCAGGTGAGGCTGGCCTTTCCCAGACACCAATTCTCTGGCCCGCTCTAGTCCAACCAGAAGCATCTTCCCTTTCCTGGAGGTTAGGTACCCGAGGTGCCTACCACCCACCAGATGTAGTAATTCACCTACAGTGTTTGGCGTGATCATTGTTTTGCGTGGACAGAAATGCAGGTTACATACAGTCACGAGGACAGCCTCAAGGGAAAGATTAACAGCAGCACTCAGGGATGTAGAGCCATGTTCCTAACGGGAGGACCGAGGGACAAGGCACTGTGCCCCACGCCGGGGAGAGGAAGAGCCTCCCCGTCAGACAAGGTGGGAGTGGGTGGGGAGATGCCATCCAGGGCTTGGGCTGCTACAGGAGGGGACAAGGAGAGCCTGACAGAACATCTGAGCACAGGGGTTCCCCAGGAGGGTGACAGGGTCAACGGCCACAAACACTGCTCAGATAATGACACCAACAAAGGGGCCCTGCTGGCCCCAGTCACCTTCCATCTCCCTACGCTTGTCTCAGCCAATGTGGCCATGCTCAGGGTCCGTCTGAGACCATCTGGGTAACAGTGATAATGACAATGACACAGTCCTGCTGCTCAAACAGGCTTGAGAAGATAATGAGTCTACAGAAACTCGTCATTTTGGGGAAGTGTTTGTGGGCCAATCCCGTGGGTGCCAGACCAGCTAAGCCATGTCCACAGGTCTCAGGGGAGCTGGGTACACCCGTGCCAAGCTGTGTAGGGACAGGGGCTCTGGGGAGCGGCAGGAGCAGCTGTGTCATCAACACCCCGGGATGTCCTGATGCTCCCTCTTGCTGTGACAGCTCAGGTCTGCAACAAAACCACATGTGTCTGCTGGCAGCAGGGAGATGGCTCCCCAGGAGCAATTTCTCTCACCTCCTTGCCCTTAACAACCCATTTTAACACAGGCTCGAGGCTCCCCGAGATGCGTTCCCCTCTGGAAAGGGCAGTCAGACTGAGTCGGGGGACCCTGGCTTTTGTGCTGCCTTTACCCTGTCCTCTACAGTCCAGTCTCAGAAAACCTGTAACTCCATCAGGTGTCGGCCTCAAATGAAGGCCCAGCACTCGTGGGGCAAAACAGGTTTCCAGTAGGAGCACATGTAAGAAAAGAAACTCCGGCCAGGTGAGGTGGCTCACACCTGTAATCCTAGCGCTCTGGGAGGCCAAGGCCAGAGGATTGTTTAAGGCCAGGAGTTCGAGACCAGCCTGAGCAAGAGCGAGACCCTGTCTCTACTGAAAAATAGAAAGAAATTAACCGGACAACTAAAAATATATAGAAAAAATTAGCCGGGCATGGTGGTGCATGCCTGTAGTCCCAGCTACTTGGGAGGCTGAGGCAGAAGGATCGCTTGAGCCCAGGAGTCTGAGGTCGCTGTGAGCTAGGCTGATGCCACGGCACTCTAGCCTGGGCAACAGAGTGAGACTCTGTCTCAAAAAAAAAAGAAACTCTGTTACACTCACAGCTCAGGGAGGGCAGAGAGCACACACTGAACACTGATGAAGCCTATCTGTGGCCGGGGCCGGGCTCCAGGGGCCCCAACTCTCTGAGCACAAGGGTTTCCCTTCGCAGGACCAGGGAGCCTCCCGCTACGCGTCCCACGGCCGGTGCACCTGCTCCTCTGAGCCCCTCATCAGTCTGTAGTCACACAGCCACCCACCCAATGGGCTGCTGTAACCAGATGGCATCATGTGCCTCCCTGCGTCTATGAGATGCGTCAGGGTGCCTGGTGCCGAAAAAGCGCTTAATAACTGTACTCAACGAATGCAGAAATAAAGAACGAAAGCACAAAAATAAAAACCTGACCGCATGGAATATTATTCAGTGTGAAAAAGAAATGAGCTATCAAGCCACAAACAGACAAGGAGGAACTGCCAATGCATATCACTAAACGCAAGAAGCTACATACTGTGTGGTTCCAACTGTAGGACATTCTGAAAAAGGCAAAGCCACAGAGACAGTAAAAGATCGGTGGTTGCCAGAGGAACGAACATGTACGCACACGGGATTTCAGGGCAGAGAAACTTCTCTGCACAATCCTATTACGGTGGACACATGCCATTCTACGTTTGCACAAACCATATGTAGAACACTCAGGACCAAGAATAACTGCTTAAAAGTATTTTCTTAAAAAAAAAAAAAAAAGTGTCACAGCAGTGCCCCACCCCCACCCCCCACCGACCCCTCACCTGGCCGTCGTGCCGCCGCTTCTTCATGAACTGGGTGATGCACATGCTGCCCGCCGACTTCCTCTTCAGTGAGATGGGCGTCCCCTGGCCAGGCCCCGTGGCAGCGATGCCGCCATTGTCCTCTCTGGGGGCCGAGGGCACCATGGTGACGTAACTCCACTGGCACGGCACGGGCAGGTGCTCCTGGTCGAAGCTCCGCAACACCTGCGGGTGGACGTACCAGCACATCCTGAAGTCCGGTCGCTTCTCATACACTGAGTTCTCAGAGATGATCCGCTTTAGCCTAGCCTTGGAGGGGACAGCGGTGTCCACGGTGGGGGTCTGTGGGCGGGAAGAGGAGGGACTCGGGGGGCTGCCGGCATCCCCGCTGAGCAGTCCCCGGCGACAGTGCTCCTGGAACTCGCGAATGATGGCCTTGCTCCCGTTCACATTGCCATGCAGCAGTGGCAGCAGCTGGGCCAGGACTGGTGGGAGGGGGGACACGAACGTGAGCCACAGAGACGGGGCAAGGAGGCAGGACTGCACAGGGCTCCTCCACCCTCACTGAGTGCCGGCGCAGGGATGGGCAGCCCGGTACGGGATTTAAGCCAGGGCAGTGCCCACACAACTAATCCCCTGCCCATCTCTCCCTCCTAACGCGACCCCTCACTCACTCTGCTGGTCCCTCTTCTCCCTCTTGGAGGCCTTGGGCGTCTGTTCCTCCTCGGCGGGCACGGGCTCCAGGAGGCAAGCTGTGAACTGCTGCAGCACCTTCAGGTCAGTGCCAGCACAATCCCTGTCCGCCGCCCACACGCAGCCGATCTTCACGGGCTGGAGCACGCGGAACCGCTTCCCCTTGGCCAAGAACTCGTCCCATTCCTTGGCCTTCAGCTTCTGGCGAACTTTGTGGTTCTCTGGGTCAGCGCACTCCTGGCAGGTCGGGAAGCAGAGGTTTACCCGGGGGTCTCAGCCCAGCCATTCCAGTACCCAGAGGAGGGGATGGGGTACAGTGCTACTCAGGGAGTCGGGGCAGGGAGTCCAGCCAGTGGAGGACACACCACCTCCACAGGCACCCACTGTGTCCTAGTCTTCCCTCCTCTAGCCCCATGAGGAGAGGACGCAGGCAGAGAGCATTTCTCAACTGAACAATAACCCACACCCCAACTTCTTTGGGTAAGTCACAGATACTAATATTTTAAAGACCTCATCCACTAGGCCTTTCTTAAGGCCACTCTGAATTCCCTGGTCAATGTGGGATCATGGAGCTGTCCAATAGGACCAGGCCCCTGCCCATACGCCCCGAGACCACCCTCTGAGACAGATACTTCTGAGGGTGTGGTGAGACCCCATCAGGCCACCCTGGTCAGAGATGCAGAAGGAATGCTCGCCCTTCAAGCCCGACCCCGCCAGACCTCTCACTGAATCCCCACCCTGAAATCCTGCACCCCAACGGGACTTTGGAACTCCAAAAATGACTTGCTCAAAAGTTCCACACTCTTACAGAATTTAGACAGTGGTGGCGGGCAGGCCCACCTGCAGGGACACGGGGGAGCCTCCCTGAGAAACAGGAAAGTTTTGATTGTGTAAATGCGCTCTATGGTTAAATGTCACCAAACTGAATACTTAAGGTGTGCTTGTGTCGTAGTGCCGGTGAACTGTTCTTCGGCTAAAAAGGTTTCCATCCTTCTAATGCACGGGCCACAGCTGCTCCCTCTCCTAGGGTTTCTGCTCCTACAGCTCCCCTCTCTTGGAATCTCCTCTGACCTCTGCAAGGTTCTCCACCCTCCCAGGCAAAACCAAGTTCTGGTTCCCCACTTCTGCAAACTGACACACGGAGAATCCCCCCAAGGCTGCAGTGAAGGTGAGGCGCGTGCTGAGTCACCTGTGAGCAGGTAGGGACCCACTGTCACCACCCCTTCCCTCCCTCACCTCCATCACGCCTTCATCCTCAGACAAGTACCCGTGGGGCACAAAAAATCCATCATCCTCATCTTCGTCCTCGCCCACTTCGTCGTCGTCATCCTCAAAAAGAGAAGAAAAGGTAAATTCATCATATAGGAAAACAGAGTACTTGCCTCATTACGAAAATGTAAACCTGGGCTGGGTGTGGTGACTCACACCTGTAATCCCAGTGCTTTGGCGGGAGGATCACTTGAGACCAGGAGTTTGAGACCAGCCTGGGCAACATAGTGAAACCCCATATCTATAAAAAAATTTTCCAAGTTAGCCAGGAGTGGTGGTGTGCTCCTGTAGTCTCAGATACTTGGGAGGCCAAGGAGGGAGGATCATTTGAGCCCAGGAGTTGGAGGCTGTAGTGAGCTATGATGACACCACTGCACTCTAGCCTGGGTGACAAACCAAGACCCTGTGTCAAAAATTTCTCAACATTTGCTACATGTAGGGCTGTTCCTATAGACACTGCGAGGGTCAGCACAAACCCCATTAGGTCCCAGCGGGCTTGGGGAGCCAGGCAGAGTGGAAGCACAGTAGGCCAGAGGTGAGAGAGAAAGGGGTGTGTGGACCACAGTGAACTGAACTCCAACCCACAGCTGCCAGGCACGTGACTGTCCCCAGAGGAGGTTTTCCAAGGGGAGCTGGACATCCAGATATGAACTCTGGGTTTGGATTTCCAGGCCACACTCCAGGTCAGACACCAGGCGTCTGTGAGCAGACCCGGCTTGGGGCCGCCACAGCCTCAGGTTCAAAGTTGACATCGCCCCAGGCCTGTCCTTACCCCTTCGCTGTGGGACAGGGATTCCCCAGGCTCCTCCTCCTCCCACTCCTCATCGCTGTCCACCTCGTAGTCCAGGAACTTCTGAGAAAAGAAACCCAGGGGTGTCACCATCATCTTCAGGGTGGGAAGAGAAGGGCCAAGTGAAGCTAGTGCACTCTCTGGGTCTGAGAGACCAAAGCCAATGTGGCGTGATGGGAGGGCAGGGGGAGCACAGAGCCACACCTGCCACCTGCTTACCCTATCTTGGGCCCAGGGGTCCCGCGGGCGGATGACCACCGTATGCTTGTTCCATGTGCCCCAATACGCTGGCCGGTGGTTCTCGCAGAACTGCAGCAGCTTCATCCTGCCAAACTTCCTCCGCTCGGGAACGCTGGCAACCTCCCCGCTCTCCACAATCACAACGTCACTGGAAAGGGAAAACACTATTCTCAGGAACCTGCTCACGTGCCACCCGGGGTCTCCTCGGTGAAGTTGGCCACAACACTCCTGAGAAGTCGGTGATCGTAGAGCAGCAGCACCACCTATTCCCCAAGAACGGTAAGGGGCAGGGACTCGGGAACGCACACCAAGGGGTGCAGCTTAGTGGGAGACAGGGAGGGAGGGGCCCAGGTGCTGCCCCACAGCATCTTTAGTAAGGGAGGGGTTGCTGTGAGAGACATGCATTGGAGAGAACAGGAGGTGCCCTTCAGTGGAGACCAGCATAGAGACAGATCCCTCCAGAGACAGACTGGAGGACTGGGACAGAAGGGGAGGACGGCCCGAGGGCCGCAGCAGATCACAGTAGGCCGGGCCGGAGCCCCTGCCCCAGGCTCCCCACAGCTCTGACTACCGCCCCTGGGCTTCTCCAATGGGCACAGGACAGTCCCCGGGCTCTAACCTGTTAACGATGTCCGAGTTCCGGTTGGAAACCGTGGTGGGTCCCGACCTGAGGGGCCGCCGGCCTTTCAGATCTCTCAGGAAGGAGAACTCCCCACTCTGCCGCTGGAGGAGCTGGTCCAGCTGCTCGCAGAGGTCGTGGTCGAAGGTGGCCCGACACCGGGGGGCAAGAACCATGTGCTCTTTGATCTCAAAGGGGGCAAACTTCCCGCAGGAGCCGGCCAGGGTCTGAAATCAAGGCGAGACCTGATGGGACCCTGAGCGGTGCAGAGGATGAACCTCAGAACCTCAGACACATGGCGGATGGGCTGAGACTCACCCACGTGCTGTGAGTCCGCTTACACCTTTTGGGAGAAGACAGAGCTACAGGGACAGAGCAGATCAGCAGCTGCCAGGCCAGCGTGCATTGAGGGACTGATCACAGGGTACTGTCTGAGGTGATGGAAATACCCTATGCCTCACTATGCGATGATCATGTAGCCCTGTAACAGTTGTCAAAACTCACAAGTCCTGAAAAAGCCTGTCCTCCCACCCCTCTGAGCTGGGACCAGATGCTAGGTCCTACACCACCGTGCCCAGGTGAGGGAACCGAGACCCCAGAGCCACACTAAGGTGGCTTATGACACACAACAGACTTCAACGCTGCAGCCTGGTGTGAATCCAAAACATTGTGTCTAGTTTCTTGGTCTTGGCCCTTTGTCCATGTGGGTAGACTTGGGCTCCCCTTCCTGATCTCCTCCAGCGTCCTCAGCGCCTGCACCAGTGGATGCCAAGCTGGCAGCATGTGAGGACGGCTGAGGATGGCAGACCTCAGCGTTCTGGCCGCATGCAGAGCCGTCGGAGAACTACTAAAATCCCCGAAGCCCAAATCGAGCCAGTCAGAGTCTCTGGGATGAGATCCAGGCTCTGTTATTTTTTTAAAGCTCCCCAGCCATTCCAACGTGCAGCTGAAGCCAAGAACTGGTGGTTTTTTTTCATGAAAGGGTGCTGGGAACATTCCTTGTCCGCATGGGGAAAAGCAAGGGCCCAGGCCCTCGCTGTGAACTCTGTGCCACCTCTGCAGCGCCACTGACGGGGCATACTGCCACACCATTGCTTTACGAAATGTTGCGCAGCAACGAAAAGGAATGGGGTGGGTGGATCTGTGGCCATCATTGCATGGTGAGTGTGCACGTCAGATTGTCATGCTGTGCACCTTGTTCAACCACTGCCAGTAAACATCTTGAGATAAAAAGACAGAGCCACAAAAAAAAAAAAAAGGAGAAATAAGAATACAATACATCTAAACACACCAACACAGCAAAAGGCAAAAATCGAAGACCCGGCTAAGTAAACCAAGGAGGCAATGTGATAAATTCGGACTAACCCTGAATCATAGGTGCACATAAAGACAATGTGTGTGGGGGTGGGGTTTAAGTGCACAGAAAGAATCTGGAAGGAGATGGGCCCCTCTGGAGGAAGGGACAAGGCAGGCCGGGGTCTCCACAGGCAGATGGTGGCTTGGAAGGTCTGAACGGCCGAGTGACCCACACCAGGCTGGGAAAATAAACTCTGCTGAATGTACTTTTGTTTCGTAGCTATGCCCACCCCATCTCTCGCACAAATTCCCCAGTAAGGACTATGTCATCTCCTCATGCCCCAGTACGAAACCGTTCATGAAGCAGCCTCTGAAAACAGCATTGTTTATCAATGCACCACTTTTTTGCCTTTTGGGGACAAAGCAAATGACAAAATATTGAACCTGCAGACTTTACCAGGAATAACCATGCCCGGGGTCCCCAGAGGCTCCCTCCCTGCTGATGAAGGGGAAGCCGGCTGGTCACAAGGTACCTTTTGTTTTTGTTTTCCCACTGGAGCACCTCACTTGTGAACACCCTTTCATGTTTGAAAAGCAAAGGCCTCACAAAGCACAGAAACTGCAGCCAGGGCAAGCAGCTCACCTTGGGGGCCTGCGGGGTCTTTGGTTTCTGGAAGAACCTCGTGATCTCAGCCTTCTCTGCTTTAATGCGCTGCAACGTAAGAGAAGATGATGAGGAGGAGGAGGAACAGATGAGGGAGGACAGTGTGTGTTTTGTTTTTGGTTTTTTAATTTTTTTTTTTTTTTTGAGACAGAGTCTAGAGGGGGCTAGAGTGCTGTGGTATCATCAGAGCTCACTGCAGCCTCAAACTCCTGGGCTCAAGCGATCCTCCTGCCTCAGCCTCCTGAGTACCTGGGACTACAGGCGCCACCAAGCCCAGCTAATTTTTCTATTTTTAGTAGAGATGGGGTCTCGCTCTTGCTGAGGCTGGTCTCAAACTCCTGGCCTCAAGCAATCCTCTGGCCTTGGCTTCCCAGAGTGCTGCAATTTCAGGCATGAGCCACCGTGCCCAGCCTGACAGTGTGTGTTGTAAAACGTGCCAAGGCCTCCCAGAGCTGAATCCCAAGCAGTAAGTTGAAGGTACGATTGGGATTTCAGCTCTCAAAACCCACCGACCAGCAACCGTGTGCCAGCCAACCTTGAAACATCAGAGTCGTCCTTATGGGCAGCTGTGCCATCCTCGGCCAGGGGATGTGTGACAAACTGGCAGTGAGAATAAGCCACGAGAACGTATCTAGACAGATGCTTCCATCCCTGTGGGAGCCACTTGCTGTCCCCAGATCAAGAGAGCATTAGGCAGCAATTTAGGGAAGGACCCTACTTAGGACACCAGCTTCTCCAACGGGCGAGAGCACAGATGCCCCATGGGAAACACTCTACCTTTTCTTCTTCTCGTAACCGTTTCTCCTCTTCCTTTTTCCTCTTTTCCTCAAGCTTGGCCCTACAAAAGAGACAGCAAGTGTGATTTCAGCCAACCCTGGGCTTTGGTTCTAGAAGTGACCGCAGTGCCCCACAGTTATGTACACAGTAAGCATTTCACTTTGCATTAAAGGAATGTAAACTACGTTCATGTTTACTACAAGGCTGTCACATGCTCCACAGTAGACCTACATTTACCAAGGGGCTATTACAATAGGTCTCTACAAATAAAAATGAAAAATAGCTGGTAAAATTTTTCCTGTGACTAGAATATAAGAAAATAAATGAGCTTCAGCTTAGCAGGTACACGGTCGGCACAGACAAGCCCAAGCTCCTTCTTGGAGAGCCCGAGTAGGCTGGAAGAAAGCAGAAGGAGGGTCACAGGAGGATGGAGCCACATGCCCCACGTGTGAGAGGGAGGGAGGGAAGGAAGGGAGGGATAGAAGGGAGGGAAGGAAGGGAAGGAGGGAGGGAGGGAGTGAGGGAGGGGAGCCACCGCCAAGGCTGCAGCACTGGGGCCCACTTACTCCAGGGCCTCCTGCCTCTCCTTGCGCCTCTCCTCCTTGAGCCGCTGCTTCTCCGCCTTCTCCTTCTCGTCCTTCTCCCGCTTCTCCCGCCGCTCCTTCTCCTTCAGCTCCTTCTCCTCCTCCCTCCTCTTCTTGGCCTCCTCCCTGGCCCGCTGGGCCTCCTCTTTCAGCTTCTGCTTTTCTTCCCTCTTTGCCCGGAGCCTAAGCTGCTTGCCCAGGCGCTCCTGGTCCTACGAGACAAGGCCGAGGGTGACCCTCCTGCCAGAGTGATTTGTTTTTTTGTTTTTTTTTTGAGACCGGGTTTGGCTCTGTTGCCCAGGCTGGAGTGCAGTGGTGTCATCATAGCTGGCTGCAGCCTCCAACTCCTGGCCTCAAGTGATCCTCCCGCCTTGGCCTCCCAGAGTGCTGGGATTACAGGCATGAGCCACTGCACCTGGCTGGGAGTGACTTTTTAATCTATTATATTTCCTTCAGTCAGAAGGAAAATGATAGGAATTGGCCGTTTGTCCCAGCACCTTATGGCGATTCAGTACAAGATTTACTGAAACACAACCTTTAAACATGAGGCAAAGCTTTTTTTTTTTTTACTTAATTAGGAAACAAATTAAAAGGAGGCATCCCTCCACCCCTGGATCAAGGTCTCTCCTGCTAGGTCTGAAGTGCGTTCATTTGACCAAAAAGCCATGGTAGAATAAGGACACGAAAACACCTACAGGTTTTGCCTTCCCACCTTTGGAACAAACACATTTCCCTCCACACTCGGCCTCCCCAAACTACCAGACAAGGTTTATTTGATTTCTTTTGAAATGGACAGAAAAGTGAAATGAAAAGTGAGGCAAGAAAAGGGAACCTGCTAGTTAAGTCTTAAAACAGTGGGGGATAAACGAAAACACAGAAAAAACAAAAGCCAACCAAACAAACAAAAAGCCAAAATATAAAGTTTTCTCTTTGAAACCATGCCTCTGGATACAAGAAAAGGTTAAGCCTTAAGGAGGGATGAAGAATAATCTCTCCACTAACAGGGCAGGGTCATTTCACAACTGAGTAGTTGGGGGTAACAACCAGTTTCTTCTGTGTTCTTTGAGGTAGGAACACTTGACCATGTCCGTTCCTCCTTCCAAAGACGTGGTGTGTGGCCCGGGGAACTGAGGAATTACAGAATCTTAAATTAACGTGGAATAAGTTCACCTGCCTGGCAGAAGGAGCAATCACCTCCCAACACAGCACGAGCTGATTCTCACAGGACAATCGCCCACCCAAGACAGGCCCCGCAACGGTCAGGGGCCTCACAACTGGCATTTGGTTTGGGCGTAAGACTGTCTGCCCTCGTCTCTGAGGCAGTGTTCTCAATCTACCCCCATAAATCTCCAGCTGCTTTCACAGGAGCCACGGGGGCATGCCCTGGGAGATGTCTGAGTGTGCGTTTCTTGCCAAGTGTCCTGCATGTCTGAACGTGGTCACTGGTCTGAACACGGAGACTGTCTGTATGGGGTGGTGACGGGGGAGTCTCCTGCCCTGCTGCTAAATAAGAAATCAGAGGTTTCTAGAAAATCAGAGATTGATCAGATCTCTTCGGCCCCCTCGCACATACACAGCTCTGAAATTCCAATAAATGACATAAACTGAAAGCAGAAAAACCAACCCAAACTCTAACCCACAAAAGCTGAGTGGAGCCACAGGAGACACCCAGTGGCCACAGTGGGGGGTGGGGAAGGCCTTTAAGCAACAACCCCCATTGTTGTGTGTGAAGGGAAAGGGGTGACACCCCAGGTAATGGAGTAGGGGGCTCAGCAGCGAACCACTAAACAGTAATCACCCAGCTAGTGCAGGGCCCAGGATCCTGGGAAGGCTGGCTTAAAACACCATGGGATGTTCCGCTATTAGACAGTGGCAATGCTACTACCACCACTAACAAAAGCTACTTGCAGAACCTTTGGGTTTAGCGCAGCTAAAAACAAACACTGCAGTCCACAAGGCACAAGCCTGGTTACCCGGTTACATAAAATGAAGCAAGAATCAAAACAACAGTCAGAAAAAGCAGGGGAAAAGGTGAAAATGGGACCAGAGGACGTGTAAAGGGCTTTGCTCACTATTAATGCAAAAACCCACAGCAAGCTAATTTTCTATTTCGGTGAAAATGTCTTACTCTTTGCAGTCTGATCTTGTTCTTCTCTGTAGAACCTTTGACGCATCCCTTAGTTATCTGAAAGGAACGACATTGATTTTTAAACACAGACTGCCCCAATGACTTCCACACGCTCACTGAGTCGCAGGGTCTGGCCTCGGAGAAAGGGCGGGAGGGAATAGGCGACCTTCTCCACTAAGAACTTCTCTGCAAAGCGAGAAGAATAAAAACTTTCCCAGGTGACCAGTTTTCCCAGCAACATAACACAAGTTTCGCAGTGGGGTCACAAACTCAAGCTAACATGCACATACCCCTGCATATCTGGGTCCGGGTAAGGAGAAAGACTGTGGAGGCCGAGAAACAGGGCGGGCGAGCCCAGTACTGTTAACAGGTGGCTGGCCTCGCGACAGAGAGAAGACAGGGTGGGCGGGTTTGTGGCACATGAGAGAGGACCTGCCTGTCCACAGTGGACAGAGATCTTATAAGAACACGGGGCCTGGGGTGTAGATCCTTCCAATTTGTCCAAGGGAAGCTGACCCCGTGAATTTTATCTGATTTTTTTTTTAAGTGATGTTTTCGGGATGGTTTCCTGTGGGCCACCAACTTACACCTTCTGTGTAGTGAAACTCTGTTCTTAGAACTTGCAGAGAGAGCTCAGGACGAAAGGGCAGCTTGCAGGAGCAGAGATCACGTCCAGGGGGCCCATATTCCAGGGCACACTGTTCTCTACCTCCCAGCTCCGACTGAGCCTGGGCTAGCAGGGATCGAGGAGCACACTGACTTACTCACCGTCTGGCTACAGGATCCCAGGTAGGAACGAGAACGTGGAGTCTGGCCCTTGGCCTCAGTGATCTCCCAGCAGGACCAGGAGTCCTGACAACCCAACTATTAGCGTGAAGGACAGTGGGGAGAGGGGTGAAGGCTGGGAAGGAACAACTCCCCAGGTTCACTCTAGACTGACAGACTGAGGCCCAAGTTGGGTGGAAAGACCAAAGGCCCACTTTCCTGGCAGAGGTCTGAAAGGTTGACAAAACTGTGCAACAGTGATTTATCTGGGAAAGCCGACCCCTGCCGAGGACCTCTCATAGAATAAACCCTGCAGATTATCTCGGGCAGATGGCTTTCTCACTGGGGTCCTACCTGATTCTCTCTGGACTGAACCCTTCCTTTAGGGGAGGGCTGAGCAGTCTTAAGAAGGCATGTGGCCTGGTGTGGTGGCTCACGCCTGTAATCCCGGCACTTTGGGAGGCCAAGATGGGAGGGTCGTTTGAGCCCAGGAGTTGGAGGCTGCAGTGAGCTGTGATCCCACCACTGCACTCCAGCTTGGGCGACAGAGCAACACCCTGCAAGGTTGGGGCGGGAAGCATGTCTCCCATGCTGGCAGCGGCTCGGTCACTACTGTGATGAGGCAGGAGCTCTCAATCTCTGCTGGCCTTGTGGCAGAGGAACGCCAGTCCAAAGCAGTCTTACCCAAATGCTTAAGAAAAAGCATCTGTCTCTCCATAATCCACTTTTCCTGCCAAGTCCATGGACTTCACCCCCCACACTGAAGGATTTAGCAGCAGAGTTTGTAAGATGCTGTGCATGTCTACATTGCTGCCCTTTGTGTTCAGAGATTACAGCCCAGAATGTGACTGCTGGACTCCTGCAGCAGAGTATGGGGGCGGGGCAGGGAAACAAATTTACTCAGTCCTGCCCGTACTTGAATCTCAGCTGTGGAATCTGGTGCCTTTTACGATGCTTCCCCTTCACTGTGCATCAGGGAATGACAGCGTCGACATGACCAGCTGCTGCCAGCTTAGTAATATCCAACGACTGGAGCAATTACTACTTAATTTAAAACCAGTTGTCTCTTCTGCTTTAGTAAACTTTCAGATGGACCTTTCAGTCTGATACAACTTCATCAGCTGGAAATTTGACCCAAGTGTTTGCAGATCTCACTCTCAAAATTGCATGCAATGCCGCCACACATTACCCATCTGGAGCACAGCCAGACAGCACCCTCGTCTGCCAAAGACACAATCCTGGATCCCAGAAGGAAGCTAAACCATGAAAATCAACCATCTTGAGTAGTCAAGAGGGAGCTCACCATGTCTGGGCATTAAAATTCCTGCACATTTTTTCTTTTCCAAGAGAAACCTCTCAGGGCTTATTAACTCTGATTTTATACCTAAGGGTCTCTAATGTCTAAGCCCAGAGCAGATAAGCAGCTAACAGCAAGAGGGCCAAGACAGAGGGAAGACACAAAACCCCAAATCCATCCCACTGCACTAGGGAAGTTGGAGAAAACGAATGCATACGATGCTGTGAGCTGGCAAGAGCTCGTTCTGTTACCACACAACAACAGCCCGAGGCTTGTCGGCAGGTAGAGGAAGCTCATTACAATTACGGTTTTGTCAGGGGCCAAGCATAGAAACACCAGAAATACCCACCGGTGTGGATGACTCTGTAAACCGCAAAGTATCCACACCGCAGGTGCGTAACATCACAGGCAGAGAGAGAGCTCTGCATCCCAATATAAAAAATATCCAAGACACCCTTGAGTCACAGAGAAACATTTAAGGTTATGTATTCTGTAAAGAAACAAAATGATACTGTGTATTTCTCAGGGATCTCTCACACCCAAGCCACAGAAAAATGTAATGAAATATAACAGGATGGTAAGTAACGGCAACCTCCAGGGAGGGCTAAGGGGCCCTCAGGCGGTCTCCACTGTTGTTTTTAAACACGGAGAATTTCATACTCCGATCATTTCAATTCTACAGGAAAAAGTCCCAGCAATCTGGACTCATTTGGCACAGAGGCAGGCCAAGGATTCCAGTAACAGGACTGCATCGACATCATCACGTATGGCATGAAAATCTCGGTCCCCAGTAGAACAGGCTGAATTACAAGTCTGGTTGCCAACCAACTTGAGAAACATGTTTCCCACATGGTAAAATGCTCCAACACTAAAAACGAACTCCAGCTATTCCCAAGTCCCTGGTGAAAAAAATAAACAAAAAAGAAAAAAAAGCAAATGAAAATTTAAAATAAACAAATATATAAATAAAAAGCAAAAAGACTCTGGGATTATCTTATAAGACTGTTCCTAAATCATTGGTTTTCAACGTGGGAGTCCCCCAGAACCCTGGAGATCTTAAAAACAAACAAACAAATGAACAACAACAAAACTTGACGCTCCTTGGGAGGGGACAGCAGGAACTGCATTTTAACAAGCTCCCATTTTCTATTTTAAACAAGAAAAATACAAATAAGGAAAGCAAACAAAATAGAGGGCCAATGAATGCCTAGGGGCTCTAAACACAGATTTTTCTGAACAAACTCAAAGGTGAACAGACCTCCGTGACAACTACACACATTACACAGCGAGATGGAACAGTCTGTTAGCTTCCAGCCAAGTTCCCACCTACAGTTTGAAAAGAATGGCTGATAGGGAGGGAAGTGGAAAAACAAAAGTATCCCCAGAGTAACAGGAGTGGGTGTTGGGGGAGACTCGTGTGGCAGGAAAGGTATTAGAGTCAGGCAACAACTGCGAAGCCATCGAACCAAACCACCAAGAAATTCAGCGCCCTAGAAGCCACGGATGTGAACCAGAAGGATTGAGGGTGGGTGGGTGGTGGTGGCGCAGGTCTCCCAGCTGGGATCCTGGAGAGTCCTTACCCCAGAGTGCACACAGCAGTCTCCTGACAATCACTTCATTTCCCTCTCGTGCCTTTGGTGTCACACATCAGGGGCTCCGTGCCCACTCTCGTGACAGACAGGGTGACTGTGGCAATTTTCCACCCTGGGCTCTGGGGCAGTCCGAAGCCTTTGCCACTTGTGAATTATTTGGAAAGTTGTGATAATACTGTACTGCCTTCTAGAGCATTCCGAAACTTCAAGCCTGTATTCAGAGTAAGGCCTAGCATCCTGAATGCAGAGTTTTCTAAATTTAGCACGCTGTGTTCATATGCTCAGTTGTTTTAGAAACAACTGTTTTGGGTGGTGGGCAACAGTTAAATTGCTCCACGACAGTAGCCCACCATGTGACTTCCCAGTTCACACTTAGCTGTGGACATAAAAAACAAGCTTAATGGAAACGTGTGCTCGTGTCCTGTTCTCCAAGCTAATCGGCTGCAACACAACACACGCCAAAGCAGTTCTGCAAAGCAGAATTCAGGCAAGTGAGTGCACACAAGACAGCTGTTGGCAAGAGAGAACCTGAAGAGGGAGCCCTTTCTCCCTCTTGCCCGTGCTCCTCTCCAGGTGAAAGGAAAGATAAGAAATGGAGTCATTTAGAAAAACGAATCATCTCTTACAGACCAAAATTCAGAAAGCAGATCAAGGTTGGTGGTTTATGGTCCAATCAAACAGGTACAGTAGAGGTTAAATGATGCATCCCAGGATCCAATCTTATATAAAGAAGTAACACAAACAAATAAAAGAGCTTCAAAACCAAAAACACAAAAAAATAAACACCCTGGGGGATTCATGACTGATTTTAATAGATTTGCCCATAAGACCTTAAGGACAGGTGAGAACTGGCACATTCATCATTGTGCTGGTCAGAAAACAGAAACAGACAGTTCAAAGGTTACCCTCCCCCCCCTTAAAAATAGGGCCAGGTTCCTCGATCTTTTGTTCTGGTCACCCTGGTGAAGTGTTTTGTCTTTCTTTTTTTTTTTTTTTTTTTAAATTTTAGAGACAAGATCTTGCTCTGTCTCCTGGGCTGGAGTGCAGTGGCATCATCATAGCTCACTGCAGCCTCCAACTCCTGGGCTCAAGCGATCTTCCTGCCTCAGTCTCCCAAATAGCTGGGACTACAGGCGCCACCATGCCTGGCTAATTTTTAAATTTTTGGTAGAGATGAGTTCTCACTATATTACTCAGGCTGGTCTCAAACTCCCGGCCTCCCAGTGTTGGGATTACAGGTGGGAGCCACTGCACCTGACCTCTGGGTGAGGTTTTTAAAATGGGCGGCCAAGCTGAGGAGAGCAGACTACTGAATTCCCGGTTATCCTCCCTGCGGTCTTGCTGTCACTGCAGCAGCACTCAGCGACTTCTTACCCCCGACCACTCCTATATTTATGCTGGGACAGAAAGAAGGAACAGAGGGAACTGGACCTAAAGTCTGAAGCAAGGGGTTCTAGCGCCTCCTCACATCCATTATTCCCTGAAATGGCTAAGTTGACCATCACCATCGGTCAAGATGTGAACAACGATGGTTAGCACAACGGCAGGGCATCGTCCACACAAGATGCACCACGTCCTGGCCACACTGCAACGCACACAAAACTGAACACTTCACAGTTTCTGACATCAGGAAGAATTCTGCATCAGAAGTCACAAGGTCTAGTTTGTGTTCCCACTGACACGGCCACTAACCATCTGGGCAGCACGGTGGGAATGGAAAGCGCTCCGGGATCCGTCAGCACTCGAGTGCTGGGGTTCCGCGGGAGATACTCACTCTGCGCACAGGCGTGGAGGTAGGCATGGGGCTGATGCTGCGGGTCTGCTTTCTGGGAGCAGACGCCCCCTCGGGCGAGCTGCCGGGAGAGGGAGAGCTCAGGGATGAGTGGCTGAGGACAGAGTCTTCTTCGAGGCCAGACTCCAGCACCTCGCTCTCCGAGGTCACGCTCTTGTCTGGAGGTGTCATGGGGGGAGTCTTAGCTCTGGGAGGCCTCACAGCCAAGATATCCTGCAAGACCACCACGGGCACCTTCCCTTTGAACAGGATGCCCCCAGCTTCGCTCCAGCCGTCCCATTCCTTTTCGGAGCACGTTCTCAGGCTACCTGTCAGTTCCGGGCAGCTTCGCGGTGAACATTCCTGGGAGTCACCACTCCTCTCTGCACCTCCTCCTCCAGGGACAACATCCTCCTCCTCTGTTTTGCAAGGAATGTCTGAAAGGGTCTCTTCAGGAAATGCCAACTTGTCCTTCTGAACAGCCTTGGAAAGTTCCTGCTGAGCTGCAGCTTCTTCTATGACCCCGTTTACAGCCTCCCCGGAGGGAGAAGCCTCTAGATTCAGTCTACTGTGGTCTAAAGGGCTGTCGGGCTGGTCATCCGAGTCCACTGTCAGATCAATGATGACTGTGCTCTGGCCAATACTGGTTTCCACGCTACTTCCTAGAAAGTTGTCTAAGGGACCCTTCCCATTGACAAGTTTTGGCCTAAAGTCTATGTCAGAACCCATAAGACAGTTGTTTTCCAAGGTGTCCAAAGAGGTCTCTAAAGCAGAGACTTTACTCTGCACAGGGGTACTCTGACAGCTTCTCGCGTCATCTGGGCCATCATCGGCTTTCTCCTTTGGAACAAGATTCAAGCGCTTGAACGGCAGCCGGGCTGAAACGAAGAGAGGAGGTTGTCTTTTTAGTGAAGGTGCAAAGTGACAATCGCATGTTTAAAAATTACTAAACTTGTTGGGATTTGGGGGGTGGGGGGTGTTAATGGAATTTTAAAGTTTAAAAAGGACTATATTTTCATTCTGTACTTTTCCTACATCCTTTTTTTTTTATCTTTTAAAAAAAATTTTGTATCAATTTCTTTTTTAAATGTATTTCCTGATGAAATAGCTCAGACTGTAAACCAACATCCTATTTTCCAAAAAACAAAAACCTGACAAGCATTTAGCAGGGGTGTTACCAGAATCTCAAGAGAGACATTTTCTGATCTGTTCAAGATCCAGTTCATATTCCAAATCTATTTATAATGGGTGAAAATCTCCTTTGACAAGAACTGCATTTGGTTCTCCAGCAGAAAGTAAAAGGACCCGTTTGTGGAAAGGTTTCTCTTTCTGGCCCCAGCACCCCAGGCTCTGTCAGCTTTTCTCATCACTCAAACAACTACTCTCCTGGGGCCTGCCAGGCTTTGGTCTGGTCATAGGAGACTTCATGACAACACCTCTGGGAGCGAGGAAATTTGGATGAGTGAATTTCCCAAGAAGCCTCCATTCACGTAAAGGCCCAAGCATCTTTTATTAACCATTTCATAATGTAACAGACCAAATCAGTAAGGCTGTTCTTGGTCATTCATACTCTATCAGTTTATAAAACAAGGATGGCCTGGGGGTCCCTTACCACAATTCCCACTAACGCCAAACTTGCCATCTATTTGTCACAGGAGGCAGCAAACCAGATTAATAACCAAGTTTTAGAAACCAGAAACCATAGTTTTTAAAAAATATAATCTAGCCACTCATCTAGCCTAAGATTTAATGCATTCCCCGTTTTACACAAAAGCACTTGGGGACATTCATCTTCCTGTTAAACAGTGGTTCTAAGTGGGGGCAGATCCACCTCCCAGGGGACATTAGCAGGGGCTGTAGACATTTTTGGTTGCCACAACTTGAAGGAGGATCCTGACGTCTAGTGGGAAGAGGCCAGGGAAGCTGCTAAACACCCTGCAATACACAGGACAGCCCTCAGGAGAAGAAATTAATAATACCAAATGTCAATCGTGCTGAGGTTGAGAAACCCTCCTGCAGAGTTGGTGACCGCTCTGGATTTGCTGCTGGGAATCCCAGGAGATGTTACTGACTTAAAATGGGTCTACCAGGTTCCTAGTAAGAGGAGCAACTATTTCTGTCTTCTCTGGTTCTTTCTGATGCTTTCATTGAGGACCCCAACAGGATGCAATGAAGGATATAAATTAGGAACAACTATTGAACCCGTTTCCAGAGAGTTACCTTGTATTAACTTCTTAACTGGAAAAGCTGGTCTGTCTTTGCAATCCATGGCTGTGAATAAAAGCGTCAAAGAAGTTATAATTGAGCCAGCAAATAGATATGCAGAACCAATCTATGTACAAGGTGGTTCTCAACTGGGGGTGATTTTGACCCTTTAGCCCCCTCGGGGAGACATCTGGTGGTGTCTAGAGACATTTTTGGTTGTCATGATGGGATATGGCTCAAAGGGGTGCTACTCGCCTCCAGCGGGTAGAGGCCAGGGATACTGCTACATATCCTACAATGGACAGGACAGTCCCCCCGGACAATTATTTGGCCCAAAATATCAATAGGTTGAGAAAATCCCACCCTAGACACTGTCACGTTTTATTTTCTTTGTGGCACTTTGAAACTTTTGTGTTTATTATGTCTTCCCCCAAATAGAACGCCAGCTCTGATAGCAGAGAGACTTGTTCCATATTATAGCTACAACATCCAGCTCAGGGTCTGGAATATACCAGGAAGCCAATGAATAGTAACAAGAACAATGAAAAGTAGAATGAGTAAAAGTAGAGACAAGAGAAAACATCAGATTACCTATTTCACTGTGAACATGGCCTCAAAACACCCTCCTCTGACCCAGCCCCTCACACCATCACCAAATCTGTGCAATCAGAACCAAGTGTTTCGATGAATATCTTTAAATAGTTAGAATAAGTTTAGAAGCTCACACCTGCTAGGAGGTCTGGCTAGGAAAAATCTAGGTATTTGGGCTAATCTTAAGAATTTTGTGTAAAAGCTACATATAAAAGTATTTTTAAAAAGTAGACTGGAGCGTTCTAGGAAACTCCAGCTGCCCAAGAGGATACTGCCCCCCACCCTCTGCCATCCCAAGCTCAGAGAATAAAAGTTAGAAGATTCACATTTCCTTTCTACCCATTTCAAGGGAATGAAGACACTATCACTCTCCAGTTTTCAGTTACCAAAAAATGTGCATTTCCCCTCCTCTCAACTGAAGGATATATAATCTTTAGCCCATAAATTTATTTTCAGGACAACCACAAGGATTTATTAGTGTGGCCCTGAGTCACTAGTTTTGATCCAAGTGGAACAGAAACAATCTCCGGTCTACATAAAAAAGGACCTCCCCCCCCAAATCTGGACTGTCCACAGGTACACACACAATCCACACATATATGTATAAAGTTACCAATTTCTCTTTATTCTGAGATTACATCCCTTCTAATTTCATTTAATTAAAACAGTCTTTCCTTTTATGATAACATATGGTCATAGCAAGTGGGCTTTTTTTTTTTAAAGTTAAACATCCTAACTTGAATAAAAGATTATAGCTCCATGACAGTCTCAACTTATTTATATCATTACAATTTTATGTCTCTGTGAAATCTCAAAGTCTAGAAGCAACTAGCGCATTGGTTCTCAACCAGGGGGTGGGGTTCTGTTGCCTAGAGGACACTTGGCAAAGATATATTTGGTTGTCATGCCTTGGGGAGAGGGGTTGCTACCGGCAGGCAGTGGGTAGAGGCCAGGGATACTGCACAACATCCTATATTGCCCAGAGCAGCTCCACATGTCAGTAGTGCTGAGTTTGAGAAACCCTGGACTAGACTGGTTGACGTCCATAATAGTCCTTAAAATTCATTCACGCATTTATCAGGCACCCACTAGGTGCCAAGTGCTGGGGATGTAATGGAGACTCAAGCGGGGGAAAATGCAGTCTGGTCTCCTTTGGTCTACCATCCCACGTTTTGAGAACCCCTTTTGTGTGCTATAAAGCCCCCTTCCAAGACACAGAAAGGAGAAAGTCACCTTGTGTCATCAGGCAGGAGGAAGAATTTGGGAGTCCCAATTCCTTGCCAATCCCTACCATCTAGGCCTCTTACCTGGGCTTGCCTCGACCCGCAGACGCAGCTGTTCTGGTCCCCAAGCCCGTGTGACCTCGGGCCTCAGTTTCCCCACCCGCTGCAACATCCAACTTGGTCAAGGGACACAAACGCACTCGGTAACCTGCAGAGTCAGCCCTTTCGCCTCCCCGGGCCTCAGTTTCCCCTCTTGGTCTCACCAACCCGTCACCCCACAGGGCCCTGGGAAGGGCAAACGCGTCGGAAAAAAAAAATACGGTCGCAGCTGCAACAATAACGTCAAGGAGAGCGTCCTTTGGGACGCAGGGCCCTTGCTCGGGATTATAAGGCCCCAGGGACCGAATGCCAAGCCCGAGGGAGTAGGCCCGGGGCCGGGAGGCCCGTCCGCCTGCAACCGCCGCCTCGGGCCGCACAGGCCGCGCGCCGCGCCCCCCCTTTCCCTCAGCGCGAGCCCGAACCGACCTACGGCCCCTCCCCTGGCGCCCGGCGCCACGCACTCCGGCTCTTCCAGCATCGCCCCGGCGGCGGCTCGAACTCCCCCCAGACGGCGGAGGCGCGAGCTCAGCTTCGGCGGCCGCTGTTGCTCGCCCTCCCGCCCGCGCCGCTGCTGCCGCGGCCGCCGCGCTCGTATTTGGCGGGAACCGCGGCGACCCCCGCAGCCCGCGCGCCGATTGGGCGAGGCCGCGTCACGTGACAGCCCGCCTCGGGAAGAGAAGAGCGACGGGAACATCCTCGCGAGAACCGTGCCTTCCATTCCTCCTATGGCTCACCTATTGATATTCCCTCAGGGAGGCGGGGCTTCCCTCGGCGACCCGTCATTGGCTGGGAGGAGATGTCCTGCGATTGGGAGAAGGAGGTGTCAAGCTGGGAGTTAGGCACTGCGATTGGCTGAGCGCGTGGGATAGTCGGTAGGAGTAGGGCGGGGTAGGCTCTTGCGTCACCGGATGACGGTATGAAACTGGGATGAGGACTTTGAAGTTTTTAGTTTATCCTGATGGGAGGGACATCGGCTGAATATATCAACAGCAATTAGAATTACAAATTGCCTTCTATATGAACAACAAAATAAAGTTTGGGTAGCGCTTCTGAAGCATTTGACGTGCAGGAAACATATCCGGAGTGAATGAATGGATGGTTTTTGGTTTAATCCCCAGGAAATTTGCGCATGCTGTTTTCTCTGCTTAGGACAATCTTTTCGCAGCTCTTTTCCTGGCTAATTTCTACCTATTTTTCAGATCTTAGATCGACACCTCAAGAAGCCTTTCCTCCCCAATCCTACCAGCATCAAATGTCTACAACACTGTTTTTTTTCTTGAAGCAATTACAGCTGTATGTATTGGTGTGTTATTTAACGAATAAATTAATTTCTGTTTTTGTTATTAACTTCATGAGGGCAGGAATTATTCGTCACTAGACCCCAAGATCTGTCAGTAACTGATTATATTCATGTGTGCTATAATGTGTGCTTATAAAATATAAATTATATTTATTCGATAATTATGAGTGAAAGCATAAATATCATTTAATTGAATTGTGTAGCCCTGTTCAATCAACTGTTAGCCTCACATAGAACAGAGACCTTCAGTGTCAGCCTGTGTGTCTAGAAATAGCTTTTCTTCCCCAATTTAATCTCTCAGAAGTAGAGGTGAGGAGATGACATTGGAATTTAGCCCAAGTTTGGAATTCTAATGAGGTAGATTAGAAAATTATATCAATGGAATTGGTTGGGAAAAGTGTGGAGAAATAGAAAATTTGGCGACATCACTTTGGGCAGGTCATATCATTATCCAATGCCTCAGTTTCTCCATCTGATCCGTTAGGATGTTTTCCCTCCCTTCTCTGACATTCAGGAATTCTGCCATGATTTACACCAGTGGATCACACTTGAAGGTGTGTAACAGAGGCACACAGGCACTTTGAATTTCAAACTATTCATAATAGCCCTATTAGTATCTTGGTGTTTGAGGTTGGGGCATGTGTATTCTGCGCAACCCTCTGATCTAGTCTTCTACCTTCTGTTGAGGCATTTGGAAACTTCCAGCAATCATCTTCAGAAAATCAACCAAATTTGTCAGCAATTTCAACTTGAAGTACTAAGCACTTTAGCTTTAGTCCTTTTCTTGTTCCTCTTTTTGGATTCATTTAGTCATTCCAATTCATTATTAGTTTTCAATCCATTCAATATGGTTTTGATCAATCAATAACAGTTGATCCACAAATCAATATCGATAAACATGTATCAATCAGGAAAGGCTTCCTGGAGGGGGTTTCATTCCAAGCAGTGTCCTCTTTATGCGCAAAGAGCAGGGGGATTGGGGAAGAATGCGTAAGAGAGCAACGGCATTAGCAGAGTCCCCTGGGCAATAGGGATCTTGAATTACAGAAGAGGAAGAGAGCAGAGATCAGAAGAGCTGACAAGGATAAAGTTTGCAGGCTTTGGAGACCATGTTGTGAAGTCTGGAGTGTATTCTAAGGGCAATAGGTGGAGTTTAAGCAGGGGACTGATGTGATCTGAACTGAGTTCTGGAAGCACCTTTCTGGCTGCCTTGCAGGGGATGAATTGGAGGGGAGAACTTGGAGAAGAATGGTATGGTCAAAGCATGGAAAAAGTAGCTACACCCAGATGTCTGACTTGGGCGACTGAATGGATGAACACAAGACAGGGTGGGGGAGCGGGGACTGAACACACAGGGGAACTGGATTTAGCTAAGATGAGCAAACAGGTACCTGGAGAATTGTAAGCCCAGCCTCCTGAGCTCTTAGAGCCCCTTCAATTTTTCCTACTTCCCCAGGCATGTTTAAGGGCCTCTCCTAAGACTTCAGAGCCTCCCCCAGAACCCTAGGGGGCGCTGCAGCCTCCACGGCCCCTCTAGGCTCGGCCCGCTCAACTCTCTGGCGGAGGCGCGTTGCAGGAGAAATGCGCGTGCGCTCTCCAGCCAGCAGGGGGGGCGCGTGCGCAGACGGGCGCGCGGTAGGCTGGGGGGGGGGGGCGGCGCCGGCACCGGAAGTGTGCGGTTGCCATGTAATATCCTGGCCGCGCGGGTGCGCGGCGCTGAGGCGGCGCCGGGGCGGGCTCGGGAGCTGGCGAGCGGGTGGCGGAGGCGGCGCCGGCGGAGGCCGCTGAGGCGCGCGGGGGGTCGGCGGCGGCCAGGATCCTGTCGCTTGCGCTGTCCCTGTGGTTCGCTTGGCCGGGCGGGAGGCCTGACGGCGCGAGGCAGCATGTCGGTGGCGGGGCTGAAGAAGCAGTTCTACAAGGCGAGCCAGGTGAGCGGACGCCGAGGCGAGGGGCGAGTCACGGGCCCCCGAGCCTGTCCGCAGTGGGGGGCCCGGCCCGGCCGTGGCTCGAGAAGGGGCCAGGGACCCGAGGTGGCGGCGTTGGAACGTGTCCGCCGCCGGGTGGGGAACGCTGAGGACGGCCAGGCGGTGGGGGGGCTACGAGGTTGCCCAGGCCCTGCCCGCCATGTGGGCTCCAGTCTCCTCGAGAAAGCTGGCAGAGCTCCTGGGAAGGAGGAGAGATGACCCCAGAGGTTGGCCGGGGACCTGGACCCTTCGCTTCCTTCCCTTCCCTCGAAAGGCGGAGTTTGGGGGATGGGGGAGAGAAGGGGAAGAAAGGAGTCCCCAGGCTGTCGACACAGGACTCTTGCCAGGTAGCCCAGGGGCAGGGAAAGTTTGCGTTTAGAGCAGTTCTTTTAAAAACCATCTTGACGGACAAGGTATAAAGGGGAAAGAGTAAAGTGAAAAGTCAGTTTCCTACCTCTGCTGCTCAGGCATCTATTTAGTCTCTCTCCCCAGAGACAGGGACTGTCACTGACTCCTTATGTCCCTTTGCAAAGGTATGTGTGTGCCTCAACTTTAAACACACACACACACACACACACTGTACATAATCCTATGTACTGTATTTTTCATTAAACATGTCTTGGAGACCACACCGGAGCTGGAATTCTCTCCCTGGGCATTGTTGACATTTGGGGCTCCTATCATTCTCTGGGGTAGGGCTGTCCTGGGCACTGCAGGGTGCTGAGCAGTGTCCCTGGCCTCCACCCACCCCATGCCAGGAGCACCCCTCAGTCTGACAACCACAAATATCTGCAGACATCACCCAGTGCTCCCCCTTCCCTTGCTCCTCTCCCAGAATTACTGCAGTAAAACACTCCTAGGGCTTCTTGGATCTTTTTAATGGGTACATGGTTTTTCAATACATGTAGTGCAACCTAGTGCATTTAACTAGTTGTCCGTTGATAGATATTTAGCTTGTTTCCAATAATTTTCTGCTATAAACATAATGAATAGCCAGTGACTTTGCTCACAGGGGGGATGACTTTTATAGGACAGAGTCTCAGAATTGGAATGCTGGAACTAAGCCTAAATGCATTTTACATATGACAGATAATAGATTTTTTTGGAAAGTCCAGGCCCCATTGCTCATGAATTTGGTGAAAGCTGCGGATCCACTCTCCAGAAAACTGGGCAAATGTAAAATGCAGTTTACAATTTCAGATCCAAGAGGCCCCAGATTTATGGAATCCTATTGGGCCATGCATTTCAGGTTAAAGACCTTAGGTGTGGAGTTTGTGTGGGTAGACTCCACGGAGGGGTGAGCCACGATCTTAGGAAATGTCTGGGCTTGGCAAACAAGGCTCTACCCACAGTTTGGAGAGGCCCAGCGAAAGGAACGAGAAATGAGACCCCAGTAACACCCAGCTGGTACCTTTTGTCCCTAGAAGGATAAAAGTAATAACTCTAATGATTGTCTAGGGACATAGATATATAGGGTCTATTTCTCAACCCCGGATGATGGCTAAACCCTAGGGGAAGAGACTTAATCCAGAGGAACTTCTGAGTTGTTGCTGAGAATACTACCCTTTGCCCCAGCCAGATGGAATCAAGTGGCCTGGCCCTGTGTTAGACCTTGCCCCGCAGGCATCAGACCCCCACACGCTTGATTGAAGCACCTTAGAACTCTGCTCACTAATAGGAAAGGTGTCTTCAGAGGTCTTGGAAGAATTCCTGGGCCACTTTGTTCCCTCACACGGGTCTCTGGAAGCCCTTCCCTTTCCACCCCTGGCTACCAGGACCTATGCTGGTAGCCCATATTGTCCTGAGCTGACCGTTTATGTGGAGGAACTAGCTAGGCCTCTTAGACCAGCCACCAGAACCTTTTCTCTCTTGGGGGAGGCAGGATGGCCTGCATTCAAGCCTGAAAAAAGTGCCTTGAAACCTGGAAAGCTCAGTACAGTGTAAGCTGGTGGTTAAGATCAATTTACTATTTCCACATTCTGAGGCCCAGTCCCAAAGGAGTACTGCACTGGCCACGTCCTACTCAGAGAGATGTCATCTTGGCCTCTTGATCAATTCTGTTTTGAGTTGTCCTCTCAGGAATCCCTCTGGCTGTGGTCCACCCTCTTCTGCAATAGCTTCCATGGTTCTCTAACATCTCAGTTGTTTATCTGGACACATCCGTTTGCGTGTTTCTTTTCTCCTTCTCAGTAACACCTCTTCCACCCTCTTCTGTGCCCTCATAATGTGGTCTGTTCAAAAGAGACATCTCTTCTCACGTAGCGATAACATTTATTGCATTTTCACCAGGCAAACAGGCAATGTGCTTTACACCAGTAGGTCTCGACTGGTCTTCTTATCTGGTCTAAGGGTCAAAACACTCCCTTTTTTATACAAAAAGATGTGGGGACATTTATCTTCTTGTGGAACAGGGGTCTCAACCAGGACCAGTTCTGTTCTTCAGGGGACATTGACAATGTCTAGGGACATTTTGGTTGTCACAACTTGGTAGGGCACTGCTGGCTTCTAGTAGGTGGAGAGGTAGGGGACACTGCTTAGCACCCTGCAGTCCCAGAGCCTCCCCCGCCCCCCAAGAATTACCTGGCCCCAAATGCCAGTAGTGCTGAGGTTGAGAAACCCTGCTTTAAGGTTTGAGAAAAGTGAGTACAATTATACAAAAGAAGTCCCTACTTGGGGCATTCTTACGGTATCGGCCTGATTTTTCTAGTTTTCCAAACACAGATAATCCCAGGTACACAGATGTGTATATACTTACAACTCAGCAGCCAGGCCCCAAGTCCTTAGGAAAACCCCGGGTGTCTTTCAGCATCTGGTCTTTTTTTTTTTTTTTTTTTTGAGACAGTATCGCTCTATTGCCCAGGCTAGAGTGCCGTGGCATCAGCCTAGCTCACAGCAACCTCAAACTCCTGGGCTCGAGCAATCCTCATGCCTCAGCCTCCCTGGTGGCTGGAACTACAGGCATGCACCACCACACCCAGTTAATTTTTTCTATTTTTAGTAGGGATGGGGTCTCGCTCTTGTTCGAGCTGGTCTGGAACTCCTAACCTCAAGTGATCCTCCCACTTGGCCTCCCAGAGTGCTGGATTACGGGCGTGAGCCATTGCTCCTGGCTTCAGCATCTGGTCTTTTTCTTTAACCCTGCAACACCTTGATTTTAGTGGCCTCTGATCTTTTTAAGGGGGTGGAAACTCATATCAGTGCTTGTCAGGCAGGCATTACTTTGGACCCTTCCGTTGGCAATGTCTGAGATAGTGCTTGGCTGTCACAACTTTGGGGAGGGTGCTAATGGCATCAAGTGGGTAGACGCCAGGGATGGTTGCAGAACATCCTCTAGTGCACTTTCCCCTTCCCCCCAACAAAGAATTTTTCCACCCCTAAATGTCACTCAAGAAATTCTGCTTTAAGCCAAGTTCTGGGTTTCAAAGGCTTGTCACAGTGTCATTTCTAAGTTGAGAAGTAGAGGCCAGGTGGATGTGGGAGAGTGAGCTGGGAAAAAAAACACTTGGTTACTTGGTTTCTCACAGGTGAGGCTATGGTGTTTATGCAGTTTCTAATCTGTCATTGGTGGGACCGATAATGAGCTTAGTACCATCCACGCCAGTTCATCTCCTGGGAAAACCCTTCAAGGTCTTGTTCAAAATTGGTCTGGGCTTGAGTGGGAAGTTTGTGAGTTTTTACTTCTCTTTGTGAACTGACCACCGATGAGCTGAGGGCCTGGGCTGGGAGAAGTTGAAGCAATAAAAGCAACAGCCGTCTGTCCTGGTCCCATCGATTTGGTCCTCTCTGTTCTGCCTGTGTAACACCCACTCCCTCAGTAGCCACCTGGCGTTTGTGCCGAACTAGAATTAGGGAACTAGGTGGGGGGAAGGAGTGCTGCTAACGAGATCCAGGCTCAGAAGTTCTCTTCAAAGTGTGTGTCTGTTTGGGTAGCATCATTTCCAGACCTAAACTGCTAACTGGTTTCCTGATAAATCTTGTGGCCGGGTGAGGAGATTTGGGAACGTAACCAGGGATGGAGCTGGCAGCTGGCCTGACTTTTTTTTTTTTTTTTTTTTTTGCCTGAAAGAAGGGAGGGCGTTTGAGTGGAAAGATTGGTTCATTCTGAGCTGGGAGGAAGATTCATGACCACCACCTCCCATAGCTTCGAGGTTTGTAGAATGCTCCATAGGCCCTGTGTTTGTGCCTAGAACAGGAGAGGCGTGGGGGGTACAGGAGGGCTATATGGTGGGGGACCCTGGCCCAATGTGTTAGAAAGGCAGTAGTCAGAGTAAGCAGTATGGGAGACATGGCTGGTGTCTTAGAATGTCCCCTGATACTGCCTGCTACGACCTGTTTTTTAAACTTCACTTTGTGGAACCCCTCTCTCTTGCTTTCTCACTGAAATACTTGGGTTGTTCCGTAAGAAACATGGAGTGATCTTAAGATACAAAAATGTGGAGCTTGTAACTGGCCTCAGCTAGAATAAAAATGTAGAGCTATGGGCTGGGAACAACAGGTGATTCAGAGGCCGGTGCGGGAGGGCCAGAGTCGGCGATTCAAAGGCTGATCTTGGGATCAGCCTGTGAGTCGAGCAGCTGCAGGCTGACCTCCGGAAGCCCCCTCTCCCTTGGGGAGGTGCCGGCAGCAGATGTAGGAAAGGGTTTTGCTCTGCGATATCCACATATGATGGGAATGGCATAAATAAAGTCCACTGTTGCAGGAAACCATGATGACTTGAGTCCAGGAAAGTGTGGCACATGCTGCCTTGTGCTATGAGACACTTGAACCAGCTGTGTCGGGACCCTGGGCCACCAAGGACAGGCGTGGCTCGCTCTCCCCGCTCAGCTCTTGGTCACTAGCCTACAGGGTGGCATCACCAGCCAGCTGTGCTGAGGCCTGAGCGGTGTGCTGGCCAGACTGTGGAGGTGCACAGGTTTTTGAGATCATCCTTCCCCGGAGGAACCTGGGGGCTCCTTATACCCCAGCACTTCCCAGCCTGTCTGTAAAACCAGATCCGCCTGGCTTCCTTCACAGGGCCGGCTGCTGGCGACCTTGGAGTGCTTTGTGACCAGGCAGCATCCCGAATATTCCCGTTCTTAACAAACCAGGGCCAAGAAGTCCACACATTCCCAGTTCTGCCACCCGTGACTGTACATCGGCCACGTAAATAAAGCCAGGAGCCCAGGGTTTGCCTCTGACTCAGAATCTTGCCGACCAGCTGGAGCTCTGTGGGCGCTAATCGCCCTGCGGATCTGGGTGTGTTTCAGAGCCAAGCCCTGCAGTGCTTAATTACATTCTCTGTGTCACTTAATAGCAGCCTGAGAGCTTGGGTGTTTCCCTTCATCTTCTTGTCCAGTGTGAGAAATTAGGGGCTGTCACGTTTTCGAGACCCCTGACCTATGGAAGGCCTAGCAAGGTCACCAAGGAAACAGTACTGTTTACCCACCCACCCCAACTGCGTCTGGCCTGTCTTTGGGGTAACCGGCATTTGAGTGCGTAGTATGTTTGGGGGCCTGAGCTGCTGCTTTATCCTACACTTGTCTGTATGCACATGTGTCTGTTTCTTCAGAGGAAAAACTTACAGGTTGGGGCCAGTCCAGCTGGGACCTGCCGTCTGCCTCTGGTCTGATGGCCAGTGGCCTTTGGTGCAGGGACCTGCAATACAGTTGTGTCCTCCCTCTTATCTCAGCTCTTCTCCTCCTCTTCAGTTGTTGCCAATATTTTGAAACTGATCTCATCTGGGGAAACTTAGTTCTTAATTTGGAGCATACGGCCAACTTCCCTGATAGAATTTCAGAGGCAACTGCGTGTTTTGGCACTGCGGAGGGCCAGGGTGTGGAGGGAGGAACTAGAATTGTCTCCTGTGTTTCTGGTTTCCAAGGGGGTGAGGTCTCTAAGCTGCTAGAGGGTTGGATGTGGAAGCACTTCCAGCCTCAGGCCCTTTTTGCTCCAGGGGGTTGGGATCGAGCCCATTCCAGCCTCTTTACCCTGCTTGAGCTCTCAAACCCTGGTGGCTTGTTAATGTGTGAGCTGAAGTGTCGGGAGGCGGTCTCTTCTGGTTCCTTTTCAAAGCTGTCCCTGGAAAGCTGGGTGGAAGAATGTGGCAGGCTGTGGCCCAGCTGGTCCATCTCCTACTCCCTCTCCCCCACCTCTCTCTCGCCCCCTCTCCCCCCCTCTCCTCTTCTTCCTTCCTCCCTCTCTGGCCTTTCGCAGGCTGGCTTTGGCAAGCACTTTTCCTGAGCACTGCAGTTTGGGTGCGTTTCTGCTCGTTTCCTGTTAAGCAGTGACCAGTGAGTGCTCCATGAACTCAGGCTCCCAGAGGATGGCCCCTTCTTCCTTTTCCGCTCAGCTCCTAGAAAAACCTGCTGACCAGTCCGAGAGCAGGGTCACGCGGAGACTTCCTCACCGTGGCAGGAAAATAGATGGACCATTTCCTCGCTGGACCTGACTCAGCACCAGCCCGTTGACCGCTTTGGAGAGAACTCCTGCCTGGCGGGTTGAATTTCCACACCTGGGTGTGGGCATGTACCACCCACGGCGTGGGGTGTGGGTCGTGCCCAGTGTGGGAGACAGTTCAGCTCAGCGTCTGCAGAGCAGCAGGGGACCAGTGGTCACAGCAGATGCTGTAATGTCAAGCAATATCAGATGCCAGTGAGCATAGAGGGTGAAGGGGCCTGTGTCTCCTTGGCCCCTGCCCAGGGGCACCTCCAGGGCCCCTGAGTGGTCACATCCTCTCTCAGAGTTTCAGATTGATTTGGTGACTGTTCCATCCCCTTCACTCCTAGATCATAAGCTCTTTGCAGGCAGGAGCCTCGCATTTCTACTCACTGCTGCATGCGGTCCCCAGCGTCGAGCCTAGTCTTGGGCCTGTCCTAGGCATAGAAGGATGGGGGACTGACAGTTGCCCCACACCCGCGTGAGCAGATGGCTACCCGAGGGGTTTGTGTGAACACACCCCAGCGGGCCTGGATACAGTTCAAGCTCTCACTTGGCCTCCAGGAGCTTCCAGAGCCCCCGTCCTTATCTCACCTTTAAATGCCACTGCTCCCCTCCGTGGGTGACAAGGCCATTAGCCCACCTGCCCTGCCTGGGCCGGGTACTCGTGCCTCCTGTCTGAAAGCACTGAGCCTCCCTGCTTTCCCCTGCCCAGCCCTGGTCTCTGTCTGCTTTCTGTCTGCCTCCATGGCCCTATCTGTAGCTCCCTTCGTCCTGGGTGTCTGCTGGGACCACTGTGGGAAGTGAGTTCTCCACCCTCTAAGCATCTCGCCGAGGCCTCACCCACACGCCAGGGCTAACCTTTGCGTTGAACACGCTCTCCCTCCATACAACAAGCTCCTGGGACTGGCTGTGCTCAGGCACCTGCGATGGGCCGTCCTGCCGGGTCCTGGCTTGCCAGCCGGGTCATCAGAAATGCACCTGACAGGGAGGTCCAGTTGGGCTCCTTCTCAGCGTGGAAGGGGGCTGCCCCTCAGTGGGGCCTCCTGTGTGTCCCTGGTGGTGGCCAGGGCAGAGCACCAGGGAAGCAGGTGGCTGACAAGGCCTTTGAGGACTCGATTGGAAACAGGTCCGACTGGTCTGAAAGAAAATAGTTCAGAGATTGTTCCTGTGATTTGGGATATGCCTGAGCACTCCAGGGGCTGCAGCTGAGAGTGACCTGCACTTGGCTGGGCCAGAGGGGCCTGGCCGTGTCACAGGCAGTCTCTGTAACCCAGAGCCTGCCCTGGGGAGCAGAGCCCAGATGTACGCCCTCGTCCTTTAACGCGTGGCAGGTATCGCCCAGCCAGGCCGTTCTGTTCAGAGATAGCAGCTCCCTGGCTTGAAATATTCCCCAAACCAGACCCCTCCTGGCCTCCAGAAACCCACTCCCCAGGTCCAGTGGCTTTTCTTAGACATGGCCACTTGAGCCTTGGTCCTGCTTGACAGTCCTGTCCTCCAGCCCCTCCCTGGCTTCCACGCCAAGGCATGATTTGACTCTTCTCTGGTTTCTTGGGTTCTCTCTGTGGACTCACCGTCCTGTCGCTGGGCCTCCCACCTCTCATCCACCACCCTTTGTGTGCCTATCTTCCAAGCCCGTCCCCAGGCCCAGTGTGACACTCCCAGCCCCCTGACTCCCTCTGCACCTTCCCCACAGCATGGGGATCACAGTGCACGTCAGCTGCAGTAAATACTGTGAACCAGCAGCCTGGGTTTGTCATCTGCTGCCTGTGCTTTGACTTGAATTCGTTAATTAATTTGATTTTTTTCCTCGTAAATTGGCCCACTTTAAAATTTATTTTAAAAGGGATCTTGATATTATTCCTTGCTTTGAATAATAGTAACTGGAATAAGAAATATAACAGCAAGAAAACTGTGGAATACATTCTTCCTGGGTGCCTTCCTTCTGAGCCTGAGGTGTGTGCGCTTGCTGAAGGGTTGTCCACACCAGCGTGGTGCCCCCGAAGGCTTCTCCTGCCACAGTAAGAAATACGGAAAGAACCGCAGCAGGGATCATGTGCTCACTGTGAGACTCGTGTAGGAAGGGCGTGGCAGGATGTGGCTTCCTTAAATCGATACCTTATAGATACCCAAACAGCACCTTGGCCAGTAATTTAAATATCTCCCAGTATACCCCAGTCCAGCCCCACTTTCTTTAAGCAGAGCAGTTGACCGGTGTTGTCTTTCTGAGCTTCAGCCCCAGTAGTGAGCAGAAGCCCCTGCGGAGGGAAGCTGTAGGAACTTTCTGCTGCTTTCCGCCCTCTGGCATGAGGGTTTGTAACACACAGGTCCCCAGGGTTTCTCCTCCCCCCGCCACCCGCCTCCGTGGGATGAGGCCGGCGGCCCACTCAGGCAGACGGGCAGGCGTCCGGCAGCCTAATGGTCTGGGTTCATCAGAGTCCTGATTGTTCCAGACGGATGGGCAGCCTCAGCCCTTCAAGGCCAGCCTTTGTGACTCGGAGGAGGGCAGCCCGGGGAGCTGGGGTGGAATTCCTTCGTCCCTTGACCCTAGCACCCCCCAGCTTGGGGTCGGCCTCCATCCCTCTCCTGAGGTTGAGAATTGTTGCTATTATGTTAGGAGGAAAAAACCCAGAACTACTGAGTCAGTCTTCTTGCTTGCTCTGGTCAAGTCACCTTCCACCCGCGAAGACTGTCATAGCTACCGTGGCTCCCTGCTGGCTGCGGGGTGGGTGTGCAGGTAAGGGATGGTAGAGGTAGGCGTGTGGTGCCCGAGCCAAGGCTGCCGACGCTGAGCTGTAGGTGGTGGCTGTCCCCACCTCTGCCATCTTCACTCACTCTCATGAAGTCTGTGATGTACTTCTCCAGTGTTTTCACGCTGGACACCCAAGAGCAACCTCCCCATGTGGGCTCTCTGAGCAGTGGGGTCCCTCCGCTACCCCTGGACTGGTGGGTTTGGGGTTCGTGGGTGGGAAGTTACAGAGCTAGTAGGGAGTGTCTGGGGCCAGAAGGGAAGGACAGCGCTGAGGAGAGCGGGCAGGAGAAGGGCCTTTGGCCACCTGCGACCATCGCCTTTCTAGCCCGGAGTCCACTCGGCTGTCAGAGGATCCGGAGGGGAGATGCCACTTAGCTGGGTCAGCGGCGCTCCCCAGGCCTACAGGCCGGTGGGTCCCAGCATGTCAGACAGGGCACAGCCCTTTTTCGGGCACCTCCTTGTGTTATAAAGTGTTTCAGATACAGAAATCTAATACCAGTGCTCATTACCCCACTCAAATAAAACAAGAGCAGAGCAGTTACACCTTTACTGCACGTGGATTTATCGTTCAAAACCGGGCAGTGTTGCCTTGCAAAGCTAAACCTCGTGTAAGTGGTATCACATGGGTTCGTTTGTTTTCTTATAACCAGCTTTCTTGGCTGAGTTCTATTTGTGAGTTCCGTTCATGCTGGTACACACAGCCACGGGTCATGTCCGAGGCTGAGTAGCTTTCCCGCATGTGATAATTCCACGATGTATTTATCCATCCTCCTGCCATCCGCCCGGCACGTGTCTGGGGTTTCTGCACAGCCGCACCTTCTTCTGTGCAGCCATATAGGTCTTCAAACGTCCTAGTCTGGAAAAAAACAACCTATTCAATTTGCATGACCTAAAGTCTTGGACCCAAAGCCGTGGGTATCATGTTTTTGAGCATTTGTAAAGTGTGTTATTTCAACTGTGCTCTGTGTGTTGTACAGGACCAGGGGCCTTAGCCAGGAAGCCAAGTGGGCAGGGAGGAGGCTCCCCAGGCTCAGGGTCAGCTCTGTGTGGTCCAGAGTGGGCACCGCCCTGGTCACCTCTGAGGACTCTGTTTCTGCTCCGTGTCCTCAGGGAGCTCCCTCGCCAGCCTGCGGACTCTTCAGGAACCGTGTTTTCAGGTGTGTCCTGCGTAGTGAGACTGAGTGCCCAGGAAGCACCCAATACAGCCTCATCCAAAAGGGCTGCCAAGGCTGGCGTGCACGGCCAGGCCTCATCATTTTCGCATTCTGTGTCTACAGCTCACCTACTCGATAAAATGTATTTTAGCCCCCAAATCAGTACTTGAAGCACTTTTGCAGTCATTCACAGACACACAGGGCAAAGAGAAAACTTTGTTGCCCAGTGCCCACATTCCCAGCTGCCGTCAGATTGGACGATGCTGCCTTCTCTTTCCTGCGCTCACTTTGGACCAGCCTCCCGTCCGCAGCCTGATGCTGCGCGCTTTCTGCATTTTCGTGGATTGTCGGTGATTGCATTGTTTAGAATGGCCCCAGGCATTGTGCTGCTGCGCTGTCTCGTGTTCCTCAGTGCAGGGCACTGTAGTGAGTATTGGGGAGGATCTGCGTGGGAGAAACGTCTTTCCTGCAGTTCAGTGTGGATACATATTAAATAAAGTGGGAAACACATGAAACAAGGTTACTCATTGGTCATTTGATGAAGGTGTTTTGATCAGAGGCTTGCAGAACCCTAACCCTGTATTTCCCCCAGCCATGGTTCAACATGAGCTAGCTCAGTGTTTATGGTGACTTTCAAATGACGGGAGGCTCGACTGTGGCTCCTGTAGCAGGCAGGACAGCACCCCTCCACAGCTGCCCTCTCCTCCATGCCCGGAACCCACAACTGTTCCTTATTGCAAAAGGGACTTTGTGAGATGGGGTCAGTGACGCAAACCTGGAGTGGAGATTATCCTGGTTTATCCGAGAGGGCCGAGTCTAATCAGAAGGGCCCTGGAAGGTGGAGACCTTTCCCTGCCGTGGTTGGAGGGGAGTGGGTCTGCCCAAGAAAGCGGAGACAGCAACTGGAAGCCACCAGCCTCTGCCAGCTTTGAGGACGGAGGGGGGGCTGCGAGCAGAGGGAGTAAGTGGCGTCTAGACACTGGAGAAGGTGGGAAACCCATAGAACGCCCAGAAAGGAACACAGTCCTGCCAGCACCTCAGCCTTAGCCCCGTGCGACCCCTGTCAGACTCTGACCTGTTTAAGATTTGTGTGTTGCTTAAGGAATTGGGGGTGTGGCTGAGGTGGGAGGATGGCTTGAGGTCAGGACTCGAGGCCAGGACTTTGTCTGGGTAACACAGCAAGACCTCATCTCTACAAAAAACTTAAAATATTAGCAGGGCGTGGTGGTGGTGTCTGTAGTTCCAACTACTTAGGAGGCTGAGGCAGGAGGATCGCTTGAGCCTGAGAGTTTGAGGCTGCAGTGAGCTGTGACCATATCACTGCACTCCAGCCTGGGTGACAGAGCAAGACCCTGTCTCTAAAAAAAAGAAAAAGGAGTTAGTGGTGTTCTCGGTCACTAGGTTTGTGTTGATTTGTTATGGCAGCCACAGGAGACTCATACAGGTCCACACTGTCCTAAAGCCTTGTCGTGGTAAAGGTTTTCTGCCCAGCCGTTAAGGTGTGTGTGCATGAGAGAGAGAGAGAGAGAGTGTTGTCCTCCGTTAGCTCTCGTCTCCAACTCAGTGGCTGGAGTCAACAAGAAAATAGGACCAATTCGCTTTGCCAGGTTGGCTGAGGGGTACCCTGCTGAGCGCGGTGTCCATGCAGCTGCCTTCAGTTGCAGTGCTCTGTGGAGCAGTCTTTAACAGCAGCTGCTCCCTGGTTCCTGGCATCTGACCTTGGTGACTCAAAGCTGGTGGACTAACAGAAAATTCAGTCCCTGTTGTTTAACTTGGATTTTGAAAACTATGGGATGCTGTTGCCTATTCAACCCTGAGGGTACCACACACCCCAGAAACCCCACAGCAGAAATTTTGACCTGCGGATCGTGTTAGAGGCTGTCGACTGTGCTGAAGGAGGTTGGTGGTTCCTGAGTTGACGGCGCGTTTTGTCTGATCCGGGAGCCCCAAGCCCACACCAGACGCCCCTCTGTAACAGCCCACACGACTTCAACTTCACAACCAACCTCAGAGTCGTGCGCTGGGCTTTTGTGTCCAAGCCTGCCCTCCCTGGCACAGACCCCCGTCCTCTCCCTCCTGCGGGCGGCCAGGCTCCCTCCGTCCTTCAGAGCCAGCGTGCATGGCTACCTCCTTTGGAATTGTCCTTGGTGCCTCTTCCATGAGGAGGAAGTGGCCTCTCCCCGTAGATTGCTCGTCATAGGACCTGGTGTTCTTGTCTGTGTGCTTGTGTGTGTGTCTCTGTCTCCTGCACTGGCACAGACAGTTGTCGAATCTGACTGAATCTGACTGTGACCTCAGACCCCAGATGGCCCCAGACATGGCATTGAAAGGTGGGTGGGATCTGGACGTGGAGGATGACAGCGGGGAGGGAGAAGCTGCCTCAGCACCTCCAGGTGGGTGGCGGAGCAGGGCCCTGGCAGTAGGGCTTCAGCGTTGTGGGCCTGCCCCGCCTGGGGCGATCTTACCCCCGTCCAGGCACCCAGGCACCATCCATCTTTGTGCCCGTCCGTCCAGGCCAGCAGAGGCCACCCTGGGTACTGGGAGGAGCTCTGGCTACCTGATCACAGGGTGGGAGGGATGTGACTATTCTTACTGCTCTTAGTTCAGGAAGTGGCAGCCCCAGACCCTCATCCCACAGGCAATGACAGCCAGGCAGCGGGGCCTGAGAAGGGCCAGGCCTGGAGGCCAGGTCTGTGTCTCACCAACAGAGTAGTGAATAGGAGGCGTGGCTGCAGAGGGTGTGCATTGGCAGCACAGCAGACACAGTCCTGGCAGACACAGTGAGCCCCCGATCCACGGCGGGACACTCTCACGGACACACCTAAGCCCAGGTCCCCGGGAGCCATGTGCGTGCCGGCGCAGTCTCAGGGCAGGGAGGGGGTAGGGGTGTCAAGGCAGGGTAGAGGGATGTGCCGGGAGAAAGAATCATGCCAGCCAAGGGGGAAGCAGACAGGTGACGCACAGGGCGTTCAGGATGGCAGCAGCAGGCTGGTCGGTTGGAAGGCGGGAAAATAGGTGGATTGGGAAACAGGAAGGGGAGAGGGGTGTGGACTGTGACGTGGCGGTGGTTGTGCAGCAGGGCCCTGGGGAACTTCCTGCCAGTCTCCCTCTAGGTTGAGTCACTTTATCTCTTGGTCATTCATTCCTTCGCCCTTGCTGCCCCTGGTGAACCTCAGAACTGTGCACCGTGGCCATCAGAGTCTCAGGGAGGTGCGTGGCACCCAGGGAGGCATGTTCCCTCTTTTCCTTCTTCTCAAAGAAGGGCCTCCATGGAGCCTTTTGCTCTCGAGAAACTGGGTGCAGGTGCCGCGTCGCAGGGCTGAGGCGAAGCCCCTGCTTGCCCCACACCAGCCTATCCCTGGGACACGAGTGGCCCAAGGAATTGTGGACTCCGGTCTACGGGGCAGCATGTGGATTCCGAAGCACGTTGACACTGGGTCCTGCAGCATGTCATTCGACATCACCCCGTCTTACCATGGAGGACACCGAGGTGCAGGGGAGTTGATACATTCCTGCTTAGAGTCACAGCCCGACAGACAGCTGGGACCAGAGCCAGTCCTGGCACTGCATGTCCGGGTGTCTCTCCCCCTCACTGGCACCCTGCCCTGCTGCGTGACCTGGCGGGCACCTTTGCTCTGACTTGTTCCTGACATACCTGAGCTCCCAGAGGGCGAGTCATATTTATTATTTGTTTATTATCTCAGCAAATACTCAGTGACTGACATTCCTGGGCCCCGTGCCGTCTGCCCAGCCCTGCTGGCACGAGGTGGTGTTTGAGGACAGGGCACTTGGGGGGGGGGGTCGGCAACCCAAACCTGTCCTGAGTGGTGTCACTCCAACAACAGCGAGCCACTTCGCAGGTGGAGAAAGGGCCACTGGGAAGCAGTCCACACCCACCCAGAACTGCCCCGGCCTGGGTGCTCGCCCCTCCCCGGGCACGAGTAGCAGCGTCAGTGAGTGCTGTGTGCAGGGCCCCGCACACAAATGCTCAGAAAGGAGAGGCCCACCAGCCCCGTCGCTTTAGGGGGATGGCAGGGGAGACCTGGGCCCTCCCCGGAGACCGCTGGCCCTGGCAGTGCCCAACTCCTCACCTCCCCCGGCGTTTCCTCCTCTGTGCTGAGGACATGGTTGGTGATTCTGGGATTTCCAGCTCTGGGTTTTCACCACTGACTTTAGCACTGAAAGAGCAGGTGCCCTGGGTGTTTAGTGGGTGACAGCTATGAGCCAGGGACGGATGCCTGGGCACCAGGCAGGAGCAGCCATTGCAGCGTGACAGACACCAGCATCTACCACGGCCCTGCTCGCGGCGCAGTCAACAAACCCACAGAAAAGGGGCCACTGACCCCTTCACCTCTCCCCTCTCCCCACCATGCCCTGTGCCAGCCCAGGATGACTACCTGCCTGGGCACTTTGGGTGGCTACACCTCGGGAAACCGGCTCAGTGAACGTGGGCCACAGTGGGCATGAGTCACCTGTCACCTGAGCCTGGTGTCTCTGCCATGGTGTGACAGGTGAGGACTGGAGCCAGGTGAAGGCACGTTCCTTGGCACCTACTCATAGCTTCTGCCTCGCAGCCGTTTTGTGAAGAAGCTCTGGGGCCAAGCTCTGCCCACCCGGCTCCCCCGCCCACAGCCAGGCAGGATTTGGTTGTTTCTGTTTGGCCTTCAGTCTTCCCTCACCGCGTCCTGTCTTCCCAGACCCCAGACCTGTCACTTTCCCCAGGGATTCCTGTCGATGAGAAACCGCCCAGCTGTGGGAACCGGGGCCCCAGGATGAGGGTCAGGCCGGCCTGGCTGGCTCAGATTCGCTGTCTGCAGTTTTCCCGAATCCCCGGCTCTCTGACAGGGGAGCCGGCCCTGGTCAGGCCTCAGGCACAGAGCTGGGAATCGGACTGATGGCCTCCAGCCGGAATGTCCACCCCACGTGGCCTCCCTGTGAGCCACGAGAAGGAAGGTTGGCGGACGGGACCCTCCAGCTCCCATGTCCACTTCCTGAGGTTCTGCCCTCTGAGAACTTAGCCATGGCAGGGGGTGGGTTGCTATGAGGACCCTAGGAGGTCCCTGTCATTACTTCATTGCAGGGTGCTGAGAATCGACGTAGCGTCTTGTGTCTGAGTCGCTATTCTGAGCTCAAGCACAGTGGGGGTGGGGAACAGACTACCAGGAGGACAATCTCAGCCCCGATGGATGGCACCCAGCGCGGAGGGTCCAGGGAGTGGCAGAAGGAGCAGCAGGAGCAGAGGTTCCAAGGTGGGCATGAGGTCCGGCCTTTGAGGACACAGAACACGGCCTGGGGAGCCTGGGGGCACTGCTAAGTGAGGTCTCAAGGGGGCGGGGCTCCAGAGAGGAGGTGTCAGTAATGTGTAGGAAAGGCTGCTGCGCCAGGTCGCTCCTGCCTGGGTACAGAGGCAGGGGAGGGAAGATGGGGAGGGCTTCCTGGGGGAGGTGGCTTCTCATTAGGCCTTTAGACATGGAAGGGATGGGAGGGGGGAGGTGGCATCTGTGTTTCGGGGGGGGCTCTGGGCTTTCAGATCCGTCACCTTCGCTGTGTGGTCGTGGGGGAACTCATGACCCTGGTTGAGACTGTCGCCTGCAGCCTCTCACTGCGGTCACGGTGTCACGGTGTCTGATGAAGAGGTGGTTCGGTGTTTTCCGGAGGCTCTGCTGCCTCACAGGGTTTCCAAGCCCTGTTTCCAGTCTCTTCCTGCGGGGCTGTCTCTGCATCAGCTCTGCCATTGATAAAAGATCCGTTTTTAAAAACACCTTATCCTTCCAGTGCGTGCACCACAATCACACCCTGCCACCCAAACGCAAGCCCTCGGGCAGCTCCCGACTGAACACTGCCAAGGTCTGGCCTGGGCCGGGGGTCTCCTGCCAGGCAGGACCTCGGGACTTACTGCCTCATTTGCTTGTGGGTTAGGTTTTTCTTTTTATAACTTTTCATCTGAAACTGATTTTACCAGTTGTATGACATGCCCAGGATGAGAAAGTCAAATGCACGAGGCCGGCTTCTATCTAGACATTTAACTCCAGAGTTCCAGACGTGATTTGTTCCTAGAAGAGGGACCTCAAGTGATCACTGGCCTCTAAGTCTTTCGGTAAAATCCCTCTGTGAGGCCAGGGATGCAAGGGTGTGTCACGCATGGCTTAGAGTCCCCGGGTGGGCAGGCCTGTTCCCTCCATCTCCCACATTCCTCTACTGGGTCCCAGAGCTGTGCCCTGAGCCTGCCCCAGCTGCGTTCTGGACAGAGCCACCATCAGTGGAACTGTCTGGCTTGGTCTCATGCACAAGACTGCATGGCCTCGGGAGAGGCGCGTCACCTCCTAGGTAGGGCCTTAGCCGTCCCATTTGTCAAGTGGATACGCCTGCCTGGAGGCTACAGTGGGTCGGGTGGGCGCTGCAGGGCCAACAAGGCGGTAGGCCCCAGGAGCCCGGTGCTTCAGCAGGAAGGCCGCTTCCTACAGCAGAGGGAACCCGCAGGCCCCGCCGCCCCCAGAGTCAGTGGAGCAGCCAGGGCACGCCTGGCCGAGTGAGGAAGGAAGCAGGCTTCATGCAGCGCCTCTGCTTCCTTTGGGCAGATGGGATGAGTTCGGTGGAGATCGTTGGTGTTGAACCCAGGCCCTTCTTAGACAAGGAAATGGGGGACGCTCCCAAGTCCCCAGAGGAGCCAAGATGGAGAAGTGTGCCACCAGAGTGTGGCAAGGGTGCAAGGTGTGACGGGCTGCCTCACCTGGCTGCCTCTCCCGTCCTCGTCCTCGTGTAGCCGGGCCAGGCAGGGTGTGAGAGCTTACAGATTGCTGAGTCACCTCTCGGTGGGGAGGGGGGCTGTGGCCGTCTTCCTAGTCTTGTGGCTGGGGCTAGACCAATAGGAAAGAGCCCCAGCAACCGCCCGAGTCTGCCCCACTTCCAAGGCCTCGCGCTTGCGCTCACGAACCGTCCCATAGCTTGGCCTCCAGTCCTGCTACACTGCTTGCTGTCTGGACGGCGAGGAAGGGCTGGGGCATGGCCAGCAGCCTGCTCTGACCCTGTCCAGGAGCATGACATTGGTGGGTGTCTCCTTGGCATGAGGCCATGAGAGTGCTGCCAGCAAGGGCCACCACAGCAGAGAGTGAGACAGGCGGGCTCTGTGCCCTGGGGGTGCCCTCAGCTTAGAGACAGACGGGACCAGAGTTGGAGCGTGAGGTTCCAAAAGGCTTGAGAGACCCTAACTAACGGAAGTGACGCTGTTCAGCTCAGGCCCAAAGACCAGGCAGGAGTCAGGCCAGAGCAGGACCAACAGGCAAGGGAGGCTGTGTGTGAACAAGAGGCTGGGCCCTTGACATAAATGAGGGAGGGAGACTTGGTGAGGTGGCTGACACCTGTAATCCTACCACTTTGGGAGGCTGAGGTGGGAGGATCACTTGAGGCCGAGAGTTCAAGACCAGCCTGGGCAACATAGCAAGACCCCATCTCTTAAAAAAATAAGTTAGGCATGGTGGCTCCCGTAGTCCCAGCTACCTGGGAGGCTGAGGCAGGAGGATCCCTTGAGCCCAGGAGTTCGAGGCTGCAGTGAACTATGACAATACCACTGCACTCCAGCCCGGGAGACAGAACAAGACCTTGTTTCTAAAAAATGAACAAATGATTGAATGAATGACGGGGGGCCAGAAAGGAGACTGTCTCAGGGCCCTGGGGAGAAACGGTGAGCGTCTGAGCCGGTGGGCAGGCCTGGTTCAGGTGGGTGCAGGGCCTTCCAGAGACACAGGCCCCTGTGGAGGATTCCTCGGCATTCAAAGCCAGCAGTGCAGCGCCCAGGCCTCACCTGGGGGCATTGTGGGCCAGGCCCTTGCTGTGGGGCTGGTGACTTCACTGTTGGAGCCCCTGGCCCTCAGACTGGGCCCCCCTAGGGACCAGGCCTCACTGTACCCCTTTTTGTCTCAGGGATGGTGACACACAGAGCTGTCCCTTCCAGCTGGTCATTCTGCTGTGACAGCCCCGGGGTGATTTCCTCCCGATGCCCACATCACTCCATCTCCAGCGACTTCTCTCCAGTGTCTGGTCCCCTCTCTGCTTCTGGTTCCCCCGCAGTGCCGGCCGCAGACTCTCGGTGGGACAGATGAGTGATTTCCGGAGGATTTCTCTCGCTTGAGGCTTTTCTCCCCTGGCTTCTGCAGCACAGGCCGGGCAGCCGTGACTCCACCAGCAGCCAGCTTGTGGGCTCTCAGACAGCAAACCGTTCATCTTCACATGCCAGCCCAGAGTCCCCTTCTCAGAGCCAGGGGCCAAGCAGGAGGCGAGAGGCCCGAGGCAGCCTGAGACCCGGCATAAAGGGCCAGTGCCTTGGAGGCAGGAGACCTCCTCGAGGGGGTTTAGCAGGAGGCATAGACTGGGCGGCGTGACCATGGCCCCCAGTGCCAGGCTGCCCTCCTTGGCGCCGGCTCCCCTTCCCTAAACAGCCGCCAGCATGCCTGTGGCTTGCCCTGTGGTCTGGGGGCCGTGGCAGCTTCCACAGCCTGGCCAGGGGCAGGGCCTGTTCTGGTTCCGATCCAGAGCCGGTATCTTGGCCACTAGCGCCAGGCCCAGGGACCGCCCCCTGGGCTAAAAGGATGCCTCAGGCTTCCACAGCCACCATCCTGCTACTGCCAGAGCACGGTTCCCAGATAGACCCGTGACATACCTCAGAGCTGGTTCTGTGGCTGCCCCCTGGGGCCCAATCTGGCCATGGTGGCGGTGCCTGGTTTGGGGTTTCCGTGGGAAAATGATTCCAGAGTTTGTCCTGATTTGTCCTTCCACCACTCCGTTCCCAAAAGCTGCTTTTTAAAACCCTTCAGCTGCGACTGACAGGCAGGGAGGAGATCCCTGCCCCGTGTGGCTGGGGCCACCAAGGACACCCACAAACCTGGGCTTCTTGGAACCCCTGGGTGCTGTAGGGAGCCCTGGCTGGTCAGGACGTTTCTCTGAGTGGCCACGGAAGAGGGGTGGCTCACTCTGCCAGTCAGCTCTGGAGTGAGTACCAAGGACCCATGGTGGACAAGGTGCATCCCCGGCAGGCAGAGCCTTCTGTCTTCAGGTTGAGGAGCTGGCTTCTGCCCTCTGATTGGGCGCCGTTGGGGTGGGAAGGTCCGTTTGGCACACAAGTAAGTGGTGTTTCTGTGGCTTTTCCCCACTCTGGGCTGGCCTCTTCACCTGGGGACACTCTGCTGCGGGCTCGGGGGCCCAGGACCCCCCGCCAGGGTGGCCCAGTCCACGCCTCCGTGGCTTCTGCTCCCACATGGGAAGCTCGGAGCTGCCAGGAACCAGCACTGCCCCCATAGATAGGCAAGCATTTCACAATCAAGCCATACACGAGGGCCTTGGCTCTGGTGCATCCTGGTGACACGGGGGCCACTGGAGGTTTCCAGCAAGGACAGACACTGAGAGAGCAGGAGCCTCCCAAGGCAGCTGTACACCTCTCAGACATACACATGGTGCGCCTTTCCCCTGTGGTCCCCAGCTGTCCTCCATCGCTGCTCTGCCCCGGGGCTGCTGTCCCCTCTCCACCTTTTCCTTGCCGCCCACTGAGGTTAACCAGCCAGTGCTCACGAGCTGTCTCTCTCCCGGTGCCTGGGGCTGGGAGGCCCCTCAGTGTCTGCCCTGGCGGAGTGCACCGAGGAGGGCTGGGGAGAGCGAGAGGGCCGCCCGCAGCACTGGTGTGGCACCGTGTCCGGACTGCAGAGGCAGAGAGAGTTAGCCAGGCCAAGGGCAGGAGGGGAAGGCACCCGAGACCCTCACCCTGGCCGAGAGGGGACAGGTGACTTCTGCTGTGAACCTGTAAGGTGGTTATCGTGAGCCAGTCTGACTCACACAAAGCACAACAGCCGATGAGGACCCTGGGGCTGACCCCGCCATAGGCAAAGGTGGGTGGGGTGTCCGTCCTGGCCTGTGAGGCCAGAGCAGCCCTGCCTGTTTCCCTCCCCATCCCTCCTCTGCACCAGCTTCTCCTTCAAAATTCTTTTTTTTTTTTTTGAGACAGAGTCTCACTTTGTTGCCTGGGCTAGAGTGAGTGCCGTGGCGTCAGCCTAGCTCACAGCAACCTGGGCTCAAGCGATCCTACTGCCTCAGCCTCCCGAGTAGCTGGGACTATAGGCATGCGCCACTATGCCTGGCTAATTTTTTCTATATATATATTTTTTTTAGTTGTCCAGATAATTTTTATTTCTATTTTTAGTAGAGACGGGGTCTCACTCTTGCTCAGGCTGGTCTCGAACTCCTGACCTCGAGCGATCCACCCGCCTCGGCCTCCCAGAGGGCTAGGATTACAGGCGTGAGCCACCGCGCCCGGCCTCCTTCAAAACTCTTAATTCATCAACATACTGTCCACCAGGTCACTGGGTCTGCAGATGGGCCCACTTGTGTTCCATGTCACATCAATCAGGTTTCCCTGCCGAGATGATTACATTACAAGGCAGGATTTGAAGTTTTCCTTCCGCTGCCACCAAGTGGTTGCCAGAGCTTGCCCCACAGTGAACCCAGGGTTCCCAGGCCAGCTGCCCAGGAGGGCAGCGTCTTCGCAGTCGGTTTTGTGTGTTTTCCACTCACGTTCGTTCTCTCCTGCGTGCCAGATTCCCTGCTCCTCTCCAGAGACCTGCAGCTCTGAAGGACGCCCCCCTTCTCGTCTGGTCTTATCACTGATGCTCACGGACGGGAGTCAGGGGGTGCTGGGGTGAAGCTGTCTCAGTGCCAGGCTCACAGGTGACAGAGTTGGTGCCAGCCAGAAGATGCACATGCTGTGCATGCAGCTGGGGTGCGTGAGCATGGAGAGCAGGCAGCCCCCCGTCGGCAGCCCCAGCGCTGAGAGCTGACAGACCAGAGCCAGTTTCTCTAAAAGCTGGGGAGTGTCCGAGAGGCAGCGGCAGAGTCCTCCCCGGAGGCCACTGCTAGGCCGGACTGAGCGGGGACCTCTGCTGCAGTAACAGTCCAGGCCTGGTTCTCGCAGGGCAGGGGCAGCCCTGCCCCAGTCACCCCATGCCCCATGGGGTCACAGGGCACAGCCCACTGCAGGAGGTTCCACAGGGCATGGGCCAGCCCTGAGTCCCAGAGCAGAGTCTTGGAGAACATTCCCTCTTGGGGCTCGGCCCGTGTTTGGGGGTTGAGAAAAGGCACTGGCACGGATTACATGGTGGCAGCCCCCACAGGGGCCACAGCTGGTGACTGAGGCTCTGTAGCCACTGCTCTGACTCAGTCTAAGTGGGGCCCTGTGGAAGAGTGGTGGCAGCCCCCGACCCGCTCTGTCGCCCTGGGAGCTGCTGCAGCCACCCAGGCCCAGTCGCTGGGGGACAGTACTGGGCTCCCTGGCTGCAGCGTGGCCATGTTGTTAGCTGTGGGAGGAAGTGTGGGCTTAGGGGACCCCCAGGGTGGGAGCACCACTCAGCTTGGTGGATTTGCAGCAGACATGCTTGTGGAGGTGTCGTTTCCACTGCCAAGTCTGCTGCTGTCATCGGGACCAAGGACAAGTGTGCAGAGTCTCCCTCAGCAGGACGGGACTGCTGGGACCACAGCTGCGTGCTGGGGAAGGCACTCCCAGGCCCTGTCCACAGGCAACGTCCCCGAGCGTCCAGACAGCACCAGCCATTAGACACACCCCTTCCATGGAGCCTAGAGGTGCTTCTTGTGACTCCAGCTCTGCTGTAGACCGCTCTGGGTCCCCTCCCCACTGGACCATGGGTCTGAGCCTCTCAGCCAGTTCTGAGGGCGGGGGCCACAGTGGCTCAGGTCCTGGTGGGCGGGGAGCCCTGTGCTCAGGCGCTGGTCCCTCCTTCCTTGTGGCCAGGGCTGCAGATGGCAGGCACGGGGCTGCTACTTTTGCCCGTGTTCTCCCCTTGGCCTCATCATCCCTTCATCCATTTGTGCCAGTTCGTGCCTGAGAGCCTTGGAGAGAAGGGACTTCGTGGTCTCATGTGCCTGGTGCCTGGCCCATGGGGGCAGGTGGTTAGTTAGGGTGCAGCCCCCCATGCCCGGGGTTTGGGGCAGGGAGACAGGGCTCAGGAAGTCGTGGTTGTGCTCCGGAAGGCCGGATCCTGGGTTCCCATGTGGGGTGGGCAGGCTGGACAAGACCAGAGCCAGGGGCTGTGGGACCCAGGAGAGGAGGGTCTGGCAGGCCCAGCCCTGTGCTGGGCAGGTCGTGGGGCCAGGGTGCCTGCGGCCCGGAAGGTGTGGTTTTGCACCCAGCTGCCTTCAGTTCTCCTCCTGTTTCCCAGAAGAGTCTGTTCTCACGTCAGGCAACTCATTTCCCTCTACGGCAGCCATGTCCTCTTGCCACAGTCGAAAGAAGTGAAACTGTCCCGTGAAACATGGTGGAACACCCCAAACACCTAGGGAGGGTGGGGTCTTCCCTTGTACAGCTTCAGCAGAAACCAAAGGGCCAGTCCCCGCTTCCTTCCTGCCTCTCACCTGGGCCCAGGGTCCGGCTCCCTGGGGTGGGCGTGGACTGGGGGACGTTTAAGAAGCTTCCAAGTTGCGACCGAGTTGAAAGCCACTGACCTGCAGGCGTGCACGGAAGAGGCATGGGAACACGGGGATCATGCTCCCCGGGTGCCGGTGCAGCCCTGAGCACAAGCACACAGAGCCCTGTGAGGTACACACTGTCACAATGGGCATGATGATGACCAAGGCCTGGTGATGGCAGTTTGAGTGTGACATCACATAGGTGGGAGGTGGTGGGGCCGGCATCGAGCCCTGGCAGTCGGTCTGACCTGTCCTGCGGGCAGCAGCCACTCAGCACCCTCAGGTGCCCCTGAAGGTACGTAGGGTCCCAACGGGCAGCAGGGATAGCCACGAGGAGAGGGGGAGGGGGCACCCAGAGCTGAGCCCTGCAGGGGGGCAGGTGTAGCTCTCTGGGCAGGACATGGGGAGAGGAGACCCAGCCGTAACTGGGGGCAGCCACCTTGTGCAGAGCATAGGGGACGGGCACTCGCGGGCTCCCTGGCCGCGACCATTGGGAGTTGCCTGATGTGGGCAGAGCCCCCACCTGAAGCTTCTCCAGTGCCCCCTTCCTGCTCTTTGGCACTTCCTCCCAGGCTACTGTGGTGCCCTGTGAGGTCCTCACTGTACCCACTTGTGTCTTGGCCCCTTGACTGCCCTGCTGGTCACCCCCTTTCCCCGCACACACAGCGTGGCACCACAGGGGTCCTCACGGCATCCCTTGGCCACATCTCATAGGGCTCAGAGCACCGCCAGGACAAATGGGTGGTGTGGCCTGGCAGGCACAGCCCCCAGCATGACACCTCGCTCTCCAGCCTGGCCTCTAGCCAGTAGGACAGAGGCCCGCCTCCGCCGCTCTGTGCGCGTACACACTCACACGTGCAGTCTGACGCGAGACATTAAACATGCCAGGTGGCTCCAGAGAGGTCAGGCCTCGTGACAGGGCCCATAGAGGACAGGGCCAGGTGAACTGTGGAAACCACCACGAGTTAGGAGACCTGGGTGAGCCCCAGCCTCTGATGGAGTGTGTGACCTCGGGCAGCTCACCCTCTGGGAGCCTCCATGTCAGTAGGGACTGGCAGCTGCTCTGCTCTGCACAAATACCGTTTGCTCAGAGAGCACATTTTGCTGGGAAGGACATTCGGCCACCCCTCTTTCTCTCCTGTGCCATACCCACCCACCACCCAGAAAGGCTCTGACAAGTCCTGCAATGAGAAACCCTGCTGGGCCAAACATGGTAGCCTCTTCTGCACTGTGGACCTGCTGCCTCCCGGGTGCCTCTGGAGAACATGCCTTCAGGAAATGGGGGACCAGGCAGTTCCTGGGATTGCTTCCTGAGAGGCTGGGCCTTGATGGGGAACAGAGGCTAGGGTTTCCACACCCATTTCCCTGGGTTGAGGGGCTTGGATAAGCCTGTCAACATGCCGAGAGCTGAGAGGAGGTGGCACTGGTGTGTGAGTCGGCACCGCCATCTAGGGTGGGCATCTTGGCACTGCCACGGGGATGCTGGCATGTGTGGCCCTGTGGGGGTGGGGACAGCCAGGGACAGCTTCCAGCAGAACATGCCCTGCCCAGGACGCGGTTAGATGACTCCAGCAATGCCCACTCCAGGCCAAGCAAGCAGAGCAGAGCGCGTTGGGAGCCAAGTTCCGGTCCTGCTCTAGCTGCCTCCACCCCTGTAAACCAAAGCAGCCCTTCTCCAGCAGCCATTGGATTCCACGTTATGTTTATAAAATTGTCACAGCCTTGATTTTCAAAGTGGATGCTCCCAGGTGCTTTGTGACTGTGTTTCAGAGCAGGTGTCACTAGAAATGCCACCATTCTATGCTTGCTGGTGGCCTGGTCCCCACAGCTGGGCCTAGTGCCAGACCTGTCACATCCTACCTACCCTGTGAGTGTCCCCATCCCCCGAGGCCCTGAGCAAGGCTGTCCTGGAAGAGCCCTGTCCTCTGACCCCTAGGCACAGATGCCCTTGTGGATGGGGCCCGACAGTTCATCCTACCCTTCCCCCCCACCCCCAGGTGGGTGTTTCCATCTCATCCTCTCAGAATGTTCCTGAGTGCATCTAGGAGGGTCAGTGGCTGGCTTTGGGGTCAGCGCTAGGGACATGGTTTGTCCCAAGCTTCCTCCTTGCTGAGCTGGGCTGGGTCTCGCCTCCTGGGCAGAGGGACTCTGGAAGTGTGTGCCCTGCCACATTCCCACCAACCTTTTAGGGCTGCTTACTGCAGCTACTGGAGTTTTTCGCGTCCCCCTTCCTAGATCTGAGGGTGTGGTTTGGGAATTCAGGGCTTGTTTCTGCCTTCCCGGCACACGGGGAGACGCCACTGCAGGTGCTTGTTGTCATCGTCACAGCAAGACTCAGATGTGCCAGCACCTGTCAGCTGCATTGTCAAGTTCATGGTGTCCACGTGGGGTAGGGACAGGCAGCCCTGTCCTGCAGATACACCCAGACCCAGGGGGCCACAGGCCTCCCCGCTCGGCCACCTGCACCCTGCTCCTCACCCTAAGCTGCTGCTGCCTCACTGAACCAGACTGTCAGGATTTTCTTTTTTTTTCCTAAGAAAGTCGACCCAGAGCAGTTGAGGACGGGAGCAAAACTCCACATTCCTCTTCACGGGAACATTTGCATAGGCGCTTCCCGAATCAATATCTTCCGAGCTGCGTGTTTCCCACGCTGGGCCTGTGGACTCTGCAGCGACAGAGACGGGGCCTTGTCCAGTGGGCCCACTGTGGGCTCCTGGGCAGCGGCTGAGACGCACAGAGGCGGAAAGCTGCCCCCACCTGCCCTTCTGCAGCTTGCAGGTTGCTCCCACACTGAGGCTGCCGTGTCCTGCTGGGCGCCCTGTCTAGCGTCACTGTCATGTTCGGACTCCTGGGAGGCCACAGTGAGCGTCCTGACTGCTTGGCCACCCCCGCTGGCAGTGCACGTGGCTGGACATCATCGTGAGGCCCCCTTCTCCTCTGGGTCTCACACGGTCTCCCTTCTGTCCCCTAGCTGGTCAGCGAGAAGGTCGGAGGGGCTGAGGGAACCAAGCTGGACGATGACTTCAAAGAGATGGAGAAGGTAAGGGGAGGCCACTGCTCCATGCGGGGTGGGCAGGTGAGGGCCTGTGTGCTGGGGTGGCCTTGGGTGCCCTGTGGGCTATGAAACCACACATGCTGACTCTCTTCACAGAAGGTGGATGTCACCAGCAAGGCGGTGACAGAAGTACTGGCTAGAACCATCGAATACCTGCAGCCCAACCCAGGTAGGGGTGCCAGCCAGCCACCAGGGGTCCGCCCCAACCCCTCTGGCCTGTGTCAGTCAGGAATGTTCCAGCTACCAGAGCATGAAGAGGAAATGTGTGGGCTGGCAGAACTGGAATGCCCATGGGCGTGCAGGCTTCAGGCATGGCCCGATCCAGGGGTCCAGAGGCTATCTGTGGGGTCATGCCCTTTCCACTTCAGCTGGCAGCTCAGCTCCCTCTGTGATGTTCCTCCAGGCAGTGCTAGCTTTAGGTCACTCCTGCAGCACAGAAGGGCATCCTGCCCTCAGCTGACTCCTTGGGCCCATCCTCAGTCCATGAAACGTGGGGCAGGGTCTCCTGGGCTGTGAGGGAGGCAGGCCTTTCCCCGGGGAAAACCCAAAGTTGGTTCCCTGGCAGGAGGCAGCGGACATAGGGCAGGCTGCAAACCCAGCAGTGTCCAATTGCAGCCCACGCTGGGGACAGACCCAAGTGGGCAAGGGAGGGAGCATAGCTCCTCAGCCCCCCGAGAGACGAGGTCCAGGGCAGGGGAGCCCAGACCTCACTTGCACCTGTGCACAGATAGACCAGCTGATTGTCCCCAGATGAGGGAGGGGCAGCTGCTGTCACAGCCTAGTTACAGGATGAGGAGGCCCAGGGGGAGGGCTCATTTATCTAGGAACTGGTCACCGCCCTGCCCACTGTCGGTTCTCCGTTGAGGCAGACTAGAGCGGAGAAGGGTCCCCTGGGAGCCTCCCCAGGAGCCGTGCTTGTTGCAGGCTGGCCTAGGTCAGGGTCCCTGGGCCAAGGGTGCATGTGAGAAATACCCTGTGGTGCCAGCAGAGTGCAGGCCTTGCTGCCCCTCGAGTGGCCGCCATGCCCACCCTGCCCGTCCTGTTCCAGCTTCGCGGGCCAAGCTGACCATGCTCAACACCGTGTCCAAGATCCGGGGCCAGGTGAAGAGCCCCGGCTACCCGCAGCCCGAGGGCCTCCTGGGCGAGTGCATGATCCGCCACGGCAAGGAGCTGGGTGGCGAGTCGAACTTCGGTGAGTGGGGTGGACGCCCCACTGCTCCCTGCAGGCCACATGCCACCCCATGGGGACGGCGGGGGCAGTGACGCTATGCAGGTCCAGGTCCGTGGCACCGCCCTGGCACGTGTGCTAGGGGCACATGGTGGACCACACAACCTCCCTGTGTGTGGGGAGGAGGGGGCTGCACCAATGGATCAGCCCACGTCAGGAGGAGGTGGACACGGGGAGAGGGGCTGTTTGGGGACCAGAGGGGCAGGGCAGTGGGTAGCACCCCCTCCTGCAGCTCCAGAATCTTCCAGTGTGGGTGGCTGATTTCCCCTGGGTGAGGACAACCAAGGATCCTGAGAAGGCCCCTCATCCCCCCATTAGCAGGGAAAGACCAGCCCCTGCCACCACCTTCAGCCAATTTGGGGCAAACCCAGTCCCTTGTCAGAACGTGGGGAGGGCACCAGGAGGGGGCAGCTTGTGTGACACCTGCCTTGGTTCAGATTTGGGGTCCTTTGTTTTGCTTTGAATTCCTGGGGGGCAGGACTGTATGGAAGGTGGGGAAGGCCTCGCTCCCGAAGGCCCCGGTGACGGCTCCCCCACCCCTTGTCTAGGCGACGCCCTGCTGGATGCCGGGGAGTCCATGAAGCGCCTGGCGGAGGTGAAGGACTCGCTGGACATAGAGGTCAAGCAGAACTTCATCGACCCCCTGCAGAACCTGTGCGAGAAGGACCTGAAGGAGATCCAGGTACCCCCACCCGGCGCCGGCCCAACCACCCCTGCACGGCCTCGGTCCTGCGCAGGCAGGGTGGGTCTCCCAGCGGTGCGGGGACAGGCCTCCCAGCGGCCGCTGGCGTGACCCACGTCCCCGCCACCCCCAGCACCACTTGAAGAAGCTGGAGGGCCGCCGCCTGGACTTCGACTACAAGAAGAAGCGGCAGGGCAGGATCCCCGACGAGGAGCTGCGCCAGGCGCTGGAGAAGTTCGAGGAGTCCAAGGAGGTGGCGGAGACCAGCATGCACAACCTGCTGGAGACCGACGTGCGTCCTGTGGGGCCCCTGCGTCCTGCCGCGCCTCCCAGGGTGGGTGGGGAGTGCTGTGGGGTCTCCTCGGGAGGGTCAGGGAGGGCGAGGGAGGAGCTCACGCGGCAGCCCCTCAGCCCCGGCTGTGCCCGCAGATCGAGCAGGTGAGCCAGCTCTCAGCCCTGGTAGACGCCCAGCTGGACTACCACCGGCAGGCCGTGCAGATCCTCGATGAGCTGGCCGACAAGCTCAAGCGCAGGTGAGCCGTGGCCCTGGCCAGCCTGCACTGGGATCCAGACCCCTGCAAGCCGGGGTCCTCCTTCCTGCTGTGGGTCCTGGGGCCGCCGTGTGCCCTCTGCTGGCGGGAGTGGGCTGCACCCCTCCACGGCCAGCCCTGGTTCCTGCCCCAAGCTGCTGTCCTTGTCCCTGAAGGAGGGGCTGGAGTGGCCTGAGGACCGAGAGTCCAGAGCTCTGGGCTGACACCAACCTCAAGCGTTTTGCTGGCTCTGCCCCTAATGCTGCCCCCTGGAGGCTCCTTCCGACCATGTTCCCATCCACTTCTTCGCCCTCTGAGCGCAGTCCTACAGTCAACCCATGCCCAGGGCCTGGCATGTTGGCCACCTGCCCTCTGGGCTGCTGAGGGGGTGCTGGCATTTGTGCCATCTGTTGGCAGGAATGCCCGAGGCAAGGGGACCATGCCAGATCCAGCCACAGCCAGGGTCCCAGGCCCCCTCTGACAGGCCTTTCCCACAGGCTGGGCTGAGTCCTTGGGCAGCAGTGTAGACACGGGTCAGGGGGACGTGCCTTGGCCTTGGCACTGGAGCGCTCAGGGCCCATCACGGCTCTCTCCCTTCTCAGGATGCGCGACGCTTCCTCACGTCCCAAGCGGGAATACAAGCCCAAGCCCCGGGAGCCCTTTGACCTCGGAGAGCCCGAGCAGTCCAACGGGGGCTTCCCCTGCGCCACAGCCCCCAAAATCACAGGTGACGGGTGGTTTCCTGGAGGTGGGAACACCAGGGGGCAGGAGTGAGTCTCCAAGAGCCAATTCAGGGCGGGCGGTGAGCAGGGGGCATTGGCTCAGCCGCATGCTCAGCTGGCCTTGTGTTTGTCCACAAGCAGCTTCTTCATCTTTCCGATCTTCCGACAAGCCCATCCGGACCCCCAGCAGGAGTGTGCGTGAGTGTCCCCCAGGGCCCAGCCCCCGCTCATGGCCTGCCCCACGTCTACGGCACTGCCTTCTAGTCTGTTCTATAGAGGCCTTCCTCCTCCTCCTCCCCTCAGTGGGGGGCACAGAGGGTGGCACAGGCCATAGGCTCCAACCCCCGGGCCTTGGGGCAGCAACACAGACCTGCAACACCCCTGCTGCTGCGAGCACCAAGGGCTCTGGCCCGGCTCTAGGCTCGGTGGTTATAGGGGCATCTGCCCATTCTACATCCTGGTGGCATCGGGCGTCCCTGGCACCCAGCAGTGCTCACTCACAAAGCCGCTTCCGTCCTCCCCAACCACCCTGGGCAGAGGCTGGGTGTGGAGCCCCCACCTCACCTGGGCCCGTGACAGATGCGCCCCCTCACGCCCCTCCCTCAGCACCCCTGGACCAGCCGAGCTGCAAGGCGCTGTACGACTTCGAGCCAGAGAACGACGGGGAGCTAGGCTTCCGCGAGGGTGACGTCATCACACTGACCAACCAGATCGACGAGAACTGGTACGAGGGCATGCTGGATGGCCAGTCGGGCTTCTTCCCCCTCAGCTACGTGGAGGTGCTGGTGCCTCTGCCTCAGTGACCTGCCGGCGTCCCTGTCCTGGCCACCTGCGTTCCACGTGCCCCTGCGGCCTGCGGGGGCCCCGGGCCCCTCGGTACTTCCTGAGCAGGGCCTGGCACCTGGGGCAGGCCCGTTTACACTAGCGCTCACCCTCGTGTAGGGTGCTGGCTCCCCTCCCCACGTGGGCGTGTGGGCGGCTGTCCTTCCTGCTCACACTAAGGTGCTCTTAGAAACACTAACGTTCCTGGGGCGGACCCTCCCCACACCTCCGTCCTGACTGCCCTGGGGCCCAGCCCCAGCCCGTTTTATATCCCCTCCCAGCCCGTTGCTGGCGATGGGCCTCGGCCCCCACTCCAGGGCTCCCCAGGCGCCTGCGGGCCTGTGGCTGCACCCCAGCCTTGCACACATGCCACTGCCCCCCCCCAGAGCGAGGGGGGAGGGCCTCACCGTTCCCCCAGCCAGCTGTCAGCTTGCAGCTGGGGACAGAGACCAGCTGGGGTCCCCAGGGGCTGCCCTGCCCAAGGACACGCCCTCTCCCAGGAGCCTCGGTGCCCCACCCCGCCCCCACAAGGCCGAGTACCTTTCCAGCTTTTTAACTGCCCCAGCCAAGCACAGGGAGGTGTGTTTCACCCTCTGGCACAAGATGCCACCACCAGCTGTACCCACACGCCCTCCCCCAACACCTCTCGCACGGGACCACAGGGCCCCCAGTGCCCCAACCTTAGGCTCCAGCACAAAGGCTCTGATGGGAATGTCCCGGGCCCCTGGCTGCTGGGCCTCCTGAGCCCGTGCCCTCCACCCTGTGGGAAGCGCCCCAGCTGTCTCCTCTACACCAAGGCGCTGCCCTCGGGGTCCCTGAGCCCGTGCCCTCCACCCTGTGGGAAGCGCCCCAGCTGTCTCCTCTACACCAAGGCGCTGCCCTCGGGGTCCCTGAGCCCGTGCCCTCCACCCTGTGGGAAGCGCCCCAGCTGTCTCCTCTACACCAAGGCGCTGCCCTCGGGGTCCCTGAGCCCGTGCCCTCCACCCTGTGGGAAGCGCCCCAGCTGTCTCCTCTACACCAAGGCGCTGCCCTCGGGGTCCCTGAGACTGTGCCCTCCACCCTGTGGGAAGCGTCCCAGCTGTCTCCTCTACACCAAGGCGCTGCCCTCAGGGTCCCTGAGACTGTGCCCTCCACCCTGTGGGAAGCGTCCCAGCTGTCTCCTCTACACCAAGGCGCTGCCCTCAGGGTCCCTGAGACTGCCCAGACCAGCAGGGCCCCAGCCCTGGCATCCGCCTCCCCTGCGGCCTAACCCCAAAACTGGCCAAACTGGGCTTGGGGGGCCTCTGGGCCTGACTGTATTCACATTCCCCTCCCTGTGTCCCCTTCCTCACCATTACTTGGGGGGGGGAACGCAGATGACTTGGCCATGATCTAGGGTGGATCCAAATGTACTCCTGATTTTTTAAGAAAAGAAGTATTAAATGTCTCTTTCTACAGCCCTGGCCTCGTCTTGGTGCAGGGTGGGCCTCCTCTCCCCAGACACCTCGTGCCAGCACCATGGCCACCCAAGTGTCAGCCCGGTGGCGTCCCACCTGCAGGCCCCCACAGAAAGCCTGGTCACCAAGGGAAGCCCTGCCATGGGGCTACAGGCCAGGCCCAAGGCCACACCTGGAGGGGGCAGCTGGGCAGGAGGCAGCCCCTGTGCCTGTGAGGCAGGTTCCCTGCCACAGAATGGAGGAAGCAGGAGCGACCGTCACCCCACCCAGGGAGATGAGCTCACCAGCGGGTTGCTGCTTTCGTTCTTTTATTATCGGAGCCTCTGCTAAGTCACTCGGTGAGACAGCAACGGCAAGGCCCAGACCAGTTACCCAGAGCCGCTGGGGCCCTCAGCTGCCCTACTTGAGGGCGCTGTACACCTGCTCCAGCATGTGGCACAGACCCTGGTCCTTGGGCGTCCTGCTGGCCAAGGAGATCTGAAACGAGAGCGGGTGCCTCAGGGCAGCAGCCTGGCAGAGCGGGGCACGCCCAAGCCCAGGCACGGGGTGGCATTCCTGGCACAGCCTGCTCAACAAGAGGGGTGTTGCGTGACCAGGATTGGCTGGCTCATGGTGGCATGCCAGGCGCTGTGACTGGAGGGCGTGGGGCTTATCTGCACGTTCCAGATGCCACTTCCCTGCCTGGGTCTTGGTCACCCGCGGGCACGCTGGGGCCTCGGGAGTCAGTGGTCGCCAGCCCAGCCAAAGTTTGAACAAAGGGAGCCAATGTGTCCTACGCAGGGTGCAGCGTTTTCAGAGAATGACTTTCAAGCAGGAAGTTAAGACACACTCAGAAAGCGCCCATACGTAAACGTCCCCCAGCTGTGGGCCGGCCAGCTACAGGGGCAGCAGTTCATGGGACCCGCGGTTCTGGCTCTGTTCAACCCTGCCGGAGTGTGAGGCTCCAAAACCCAGTTGGAACCCACCCCGCACGCCCTTGGCAGCAGCGCTGTGAAGTGGGGTTGGGTCACCATAGTCACTGTCTCTCTGGCCGCCCTGGGTGTGTTCCCGGTGGCCCCTCAGGACGAGAGCCTCACCTTGAGCTTGTCGAGGTAGGTGTGCTCCTGGTCCCAGGGCTCCTGGAACCTCACTAGGTCAGGAGCGCCCTTGTAGAACTCCACCAGCAGCATCTGCGGGACAGGGCAGACGGGACACATGACCCAAGTCACCAACAAATAAATGACACAGGAGAGAGTATGAGCAAGCGCAGCAAGATGGCCCACCTTGTCTAAGTCCAGGAGGGCTCCCTGGAGGGGGAGGCAGCAGCACTGCCTGGGCTGCCACACACAGCCCACCTAGACTCACGCTCCCTGAACATGGTTCTCTGTACAGGCCTGACAAGGCCCCTGGTCTAGCCTCGTCCTGAGCAACACCCCCTGTGAGTCACAGGTTCAGTGAACTAGTTGAGCTTTCTTAAGAGCATGTTGAACACACAGGTAATAGAAATATGTCCATCTGGGTACCGACAGTCCCGTGGAACTCCTCTCCTCAGAATCAGTGGCAAGTGTAAGGCCTGACAACAGGGGGACGGGGTGGGGGACTTTATCCTGAGAGTGAGGGAAGAGGAGCCCGACAGGCCCAGCTGGGTGCCTGCAGTGCGCCCCACCCGGGAGTGAGCTCACCATCTCGTGGAGGATGTCATTAGTCAGGAAGCTGTCCTGGACGTAAGCCATCTCCACGTCCATGGGGATGCCGTAGTCACTAGGCCTTTGCTAGCAGGGACACAGGCTGGTCAGAGAGGCCCCCCAGGCCCCCAGCCCATGGCAGGAAAGGGATGGGGAACGGGGGAAGCGCCCTGGCTGGGAATCGGTGCAACTAGGGAGGCAGGGGTGGCATCCTCCTGGCAAGAGAGGCCCCAAGATTTCTTCCCAAAGCTGACCTAACCCTGACCCAGGGCAGACATGGGAGGAGGCTAGGCAGGTTTGGGAAGGGAGCCGTCCTGGTACCTGGCAGGTATGCCCAGAGACCCTGCCCCTGGCCCGCCCCAACAGAACCCTGAACCAGGGTACCCTGCCTCGGCACCTCTGCCCCCCGCCCCCGGCAGCCCCACCTACCTCGGGAGGAGGCATCACCCAAAAGGGCGCGATCTTGGACTCAGGGCCTGGGTTGCCAGAGTAGTAAGGGGCTGGCGGGGCAGAGGGAGAGAGGGCTGGGCCTGGGGGCCTCCTCTGGCCCAGCACCCCTCATCCCCCACCTGCCACCCCCCACGGGTCTCACAGCAGAGCAGAGCGAGGCAGGGCTGGAAGCCATTGCTGGAGCCCTGCAGCCGCAGCTGGTAGTCCATCTGCGCGTCGATGTCCTGCAGTGAGGGCAGTGCCGGGCCGTGCGGGTGGCTGTGGTACCAGCCGACCAGGGACAGGCCGCGCAGGAACAGGCTCTGGTAGATCTGGGGACGGAGGCGCAGCTGGGGGGCACTGAGGGCCTGAGCAGCCCCGGTGGACCTACACATGCAGCCAACCGTTAAGGAGCACCTGCTGTGTCCCAGGCCTGGGGACACTGGTGCACAGCAGTGACCAAGACAGACCCTGCCCCACTGTCACCAAGTACAGTGTGAGGTGGAGGAACCACTCACAGCCATAAAAAAGACGCACCCTGCCACTAAGCAAAGGCAGGAAAGTTGTCACGACCACACTGCGGCATCCCCAGCTCATGGACCACAGTTGGCACACAATATGTGCTCAGTAAATAGCTGGACTTTCGCACATGTGAGCAGGAGGGGACATTCCCGGGTGTCCTGAGCAAGCAGACGCAGAGAAATGGAGAGGTGGACAGACTGCGCAGAATTGGCACCCACTCACCCATCCCCCGAGGGACGCTGTGGCGCCATTGCTGAGCACAGCGCCAGGCACATGCTATGCGCCACTGTAAAAACTGAGTAAGAATGGCGGCTGGCACGTGCCGTTGCCATCACTAGGTGCCAGGCGTGGCACTCAGCTTCGTTTAAGCCTCGAATTTTACCCAGGAGGAATCAGAGGTGCTGAGAGGGGCGGGGGCTGGCGGGATTTGCACAGAGATCTGGGGCTGGGCGACCCAAAAACAGAGCCATTAACCCTTAAGCCTGGGGTCCCAGGCACACACTCACACTCAGCCACACACTTGCTGGGCGCTGGCACCATGCCAGCCTCTGGGGCAGCGGCCAGGACAGCTGTGACCCTCCCCAGAATGCCAGCTCCCAGGCAGCGCCTCACCTCCTCCTCAATGGCGGCCGCAGTGTCAGCGTCCCCAAGCCGGCTGCGACAGGGGAAGGCTCGCAGCACGGTGAGCACTGCAGGGAAGAAGCGGCCATGGGCCCTGGCCCCAAATGCCCCCCTGCCCACCCAGCCCAGATGCTCACTCTGGCTGTTGATGTCCCAGCGGCCCCCCAGGTAACCCACGACCTCGCTCCGCGTCAGGTGACTGTGGAAGTCCTGGGGAGGGGAGGGATGTTGGGAGAAGGCTCAGGCTGCGCCTCTGCCCCAACACAGACAACTACCCACTGTCACAGAACTGACAACCTGGGGACGCCCTCAGCCCCTTCCCTGGCACCCCAGGCCCAGGAGCCCTGTGCCCCTGGACAGGGTCGGGGTTTGGCCACGCACCAGCAGGAACAGCACGTTGCTGGAGACGGCCACGTTGAATGGCTGGAACTTGTTGATCGCTGCGAAGGATGTTACTTCCACCAGGGTGTGGGGGTTCCTGTAGGAGCCAGGAGGGTCCTGCAGCCTCAGGAACCCCCATCAACCTGGGTCCCCCAACCCCTGCAAGAGCTCCAGGCGTGCTGGGGTGGGGGCTTGGGGTGCATCTGACCTGGCAGAGTCGCGACTCCCCAACATGCAGTAGCGGACGGGCACGCGGATTTTGTTTTCCACCCGCTTCCCGGAGGGCATGGCCTCTGTGGTGGGCATGGGAGAGGAAGAAGGGCAGCATCAGTCCCTCCCCGGCCCAAACTGGAAGGCAAAGCAGAGGCAGCCTTCAAAATCAGGTGGCGAGTGAACAACTAGGACAGACGAGATTGAAAACAAAATTAGATGAGGAACTCAGGAAACCACGTCGTGGGCCAACGGAGTCAGGCAGCAGGGCCAGGAAATCGGGTGTGCTTTAGGAAATCAGGCAATGGGGCAAAGAAATCCCGTGGAGAAGCAAGAAATCAGGCAGCACCTAAAAAACAGCAGTGGGACTGAGAAATCCTGCACTGGAGTTTGAGAAGTTAGGCAGCGAGGGAAATCAGGCGGCGGGGCTGGGAAGGCAGCCAGGCACCTGGCGGGGGCCAGGAAGGATAAAGGCTCGACCTCTCCCCAGCCTCCTCCCCGTCCTGCCCTGCCTCCCCCATCCCCACGCCTGTCACCTGGGTGGGCAGTTTCCGAGGGGCCCTTCCCCGGGGGCCTCCGACTCTTGTCCTCTGCGGAGACCCCCGCCAGAACCTCCTCTTCCTCCTCCTCCATAAGCAGCTCCTCCTCCTCCCCTTCGCTGGCCGGGCTCTGGAGGGGCAGGGGTGGGGGGTGGCAACCGGAACCTCAGCTGGGTGCTGCCACCCTCCCCAGCAAGCCCCACCGCAGACCTGGGGCCTAGGCCTTAGGAGCCATTTCCTCGGGTGGACACTAGAGGGAGAGCGAGAGCAGAGGGTCCTGGCTCCGCGCTGCCCCCTGAGCGCCCTCCTGTGGCCAGTCATCAGGTTCGAATCCCACCTCTGCCTCCTAGAAGCTGTGCCCCTCAGGCAAGCGCCCTAACCTCTCTCAGCTCTATTCTCATCTGGGGAACGGCACAGTGGCCTCCAGTCCCACAGGGGTGGCTCAGGATGAAATAATACAATGCATGCTCCATTCCTTGAGCAAGCGAGAACTTTACGTGGATTAATTTAACTTCCCTTAATAACCTCCCCTCCTGCCTTGTCCTAAACTGCCCTTGCTGGGGGTGACCTCTCTGGGTTCAAACCCAAGGGTCCCATCTCAATCCCTGTCCTCACCCTCTCGGCAGCGTCCAATGGGGCCAATCCTCTCTCCTCCTGGGAACAGGGGCCTGGCCCTGCTTCCCTCCCAGCTCTCTGGGACCCCCCTTGGCCTCCCCATCTTTGTCACTGGTCCAGGGTCCTTGGGCTCCTCCTTCCTCCAACCCACACCCCTCCTGGGCAGCTGTGTCCATTCCGTGTTCAAATCCCAACGACACTCAACAACACCCATGGAACTGTCTCCAGCCCGGGGCCTCTTCCAGCTCCAGACATGAGGCCCAACTGCCCTCGATGTCTCCACATGGGGGGTCACGGGGCTCACACAACACGGCCACGCTGAGTCCCACCACACCCCCAAATCTGCTCTTTAATGCCCCCCCGGACTTTGGCTGGAGGCACCGCCATCTTGCTCAGGACCCCCCAATCTCTTCACCCCAGCATGTGACCCATCAGCAAATCCTGACAGATCCACGTTCAAAGACACCTAAAACCTGGGGCCACTTCTTCCCCTCTCAGTGGCCAGCCGGGCCCACCCCATCATCCCTCACCTGGACCAGTACGCGCCCCCCACCTACCCTGGTCCATGCCCCTGAGGTCTGTCCTCCCCGCAGCAGCCACCAGAGGACGACTGTGAGCACCTGAGTCAGGGCCCATCCCACCTCTGCCCACAGCCCTCCATGGCTTCCACCTCCCTGGTGGGGGAAAAGCCCAAGTCCTCCCTGCCATCCACCAGGCCCTGCATGACCTGCACCCTTCTCTCCCTCTCTACCCCTCCTCACTGTGCCTCAAACATACCAGGGGCAGTCCTGCCCCAGGGCCTTTGCATGGGCTGTTTCCCAGGTATCCTCATAGCTTCCCTCCTTCAGTTCTCTGCCCAGATGTCACCTTCTCAGTGACACCCTCCCTTCCCTCCACTCCCAACTCCCACCCCCTTCCCAGTTCACTTCTTCTGACATACTACAAAACACACTTATTTATTATGTTTTTGTCTTTTTCCACAAAGGCAGAGATTTTCCACTTTTTTGCTCTCTGCTTTACAGCCAGTGCCTAAAACAGGGCTTTGCACACAGTCAGCACTTACTGAATACTTGCTCAATGAAGAGTTGTACATGTCCACTTGGTTAGGCCATAGCATCCAGTTATTTAATCAAACGCTAACCTAGGCGTTGCCGTGAAGGCATATGGTAAACGGGATTTACGTCTACAGTAAGTTGACTTTCAGTCAGGAGATTACTCTTGATGATAAGGGTGGGCCCCATCTAACCAGTCAAAAGCCTTAAGCACAAACACTGAGTTTTCCTAGGAAAGAAGGAATTCTGCCTCAAGACTGTAGCAGCCACTTCTGCTTGAGTTTCCAGCCTGCCCTGCACATCTCAGACATGGGTACTGTTACCATCTCCATTTTACATACAAAGAAAACTAAGGCTCCTTGGCCAAGTTCACCTAGCTAGTGAAGACTCAAGGAACATCTATTATTAATACTATGGCATTTGAGGCCGTCTAGGATCTAGTCCCTGCCAACATCTCCAGCCTCCTCAGCCACCCGTGCGTGATACCAGCATGTGTTTCTTCATGCCTACATGGCTTTGCCTATGCCATTCTATCCCTCTAGAAAGCCCTTCCCTTCGTCTTGCTCTGACAAACTCCTACTCATCCCTCACAGCCCCAACTCCAGTGTCCCCTCTTTCTGGCCCAGCCCTGGAGGAGCTGTGTCCAGCTGGGAAACCCCCTCATCCAACAGTGAGTTGGGACAGCTTCCTGCAGGAGGCTGAAGGACGTACCTCGTCAGCAGCAGCCGTGGGCATGTGGAGCTGGTGCCGCCGCAGCCAAGCAGCCTTGTACTTGTCCAGTTTCTGGCCCTTGTACTTGACAGAGGCCCAGCCACAGCCGGACTTCTTGGCAGGGTTCACCAGCTTCTTGCAGTGGGTGGCCCAGGCGCTGGGTGAGTTGAACACCTGGCCGGTTTCCTGCCACACGATCCTCCCATCTGGCTGCAGGTCGCCCATGAACTTCTTCCCCTGCGGCAATGGTGGCCTGGCTGGGCCCCGGACCTGGCACCCACCAAGACCTCTCTTCCCGGAAGTCCTTCCAGATCCAATGCTCCCTGAGTGAGGCTTCCCGCGTCCCACTATAGCAACCCTTCCAGAAAAACCTATCCCAGGCCAGCTTCTCACACACCTGACCAGCCTGCTCTGAAACTGCCTGGTATGCGTCTGCACACTGCCTACCCCATTGGACTGTTAGTCCCCCAAGGGTGGGGACAGGGTCACAAACTGCTCCCATCACAAATTGAATGATAAGGACAGTAACGGTAGAAACAGCAAATGCTTAGGCGGCATTTACCGAGTAGCAGGCACCCCGCCGAGTGCTTTATGCATTTAATCCTCACATGGAAGGAAAATATTCCATCTTACAAAAGGGGAAACTACAGCACAGAGAGGTTGAGCGAGGTCACACAGCCAGGAAGGCGGCTGACCCTGTGTAGGTGACAGCTTCACTCTGAGCCTCGGTTTCCCCTTTGTGGAATGGGGCGTTTGGTGAACTACGTCCTCCGGCCCAGAAGGGGTCGTGGTCTGGATGCTCCGTACCTCAGTTTCCCCTCCCCACACCGGAGCTCGTCTTGCAGCAAGGGAGCTCTGGGCCTCAGTTTACCCTTCTTAGCCCGAGCCGGGGTGGGGGGCAGGAAGGGGGTGCTCACCAGGTAGTAGATGGACAGCACCCCGACGCCGGGCTCCAGCAGCGCGTCTTTGAGGAGCACCCGCAGCGTGACCGCCCGCCGGGTGAGCGCGCCCCCCGGCCCGCCGCAGCCCCCAGCCCCGGCGCCCCCGCCGCCGCCGCCGCCGCCACTGCGCCCGCCGCCCGCGCCCGCTGGTCGCTCGGGGTCCTCGGCCTCCGCCTCGTCCTCGTCCTCCTCCGGCGCCTCCTCGCCCGCGCCGCCCGCGGGGGACAGCGGCTCCGGAGCTGTGGACAGCGACAGGCTGCAGCGCGGCCGCCTCCCCGCCGCTCCCTGCGCCCACCGCCGCCCGGACCCCCGCCCAACCGGACCCCCGCGCCCCCAGCCCCGCCGCCCCCGGTGCCCAGGCTCCCGCGCCCCCGGCAGTACCAGCCATGGCCGCGCCGCCGCGCCCCGTGCGCCGCCGGGGCTTTCTTCCCGGCACGTGACGCGGCCCCGCCCAGAGGGCGCCCAGACCATTGGTGGGCAGCTGGGGAGCTCCGCCCTCTGGGGCGAGCAGGGAAACTGAGGCTTCGGGCCTGCCCCACGCGAGAGAGGGACACTGGGAACTCAGCCCTCCAGGACCATTTGGGAAACTGAGGCCCGAGGCCGCCCTCCATGGGAGGGGGGTGGTGACCCGGAGTTCATTGATACGAGCGGAGAAACTGAGGCCCGAGGCCACCCTCCATGGGGGAGGGGTGGTGACCGCGAGCTCATAGGTACAAGCGACGAAACTGAGGCCCCGCTTTCCAGGGGCCAGTGGCTGCCCCTGGGGCCACTACTGTTAGATTGAAGCGTGGAACTGGGGGGCGCAAGGGGCTCAGCCTACTGCAATGAGCGGGGACTGAGGCCCGAGGTCTGCAGCCACCGCTCTTGAGAAACTCAGAGGCCTAGACCACTGGGACCAGGGGGAAAACTGAGGTCCAGGGAACGATGCAGGGTGCAATGGGGAACAGCTGCGCGCAGACTAAGGCGGGTCTAAAGTGTCCAAGTCGGCTTCAGTCTCTAACGGGTTAACGTCCACCCTCTCCAGCGGCGGTCGGCTGATTCTACGAATGGACCAGAGCACAGATCGCCAGGCAATTATAGCAGGTCCATTTATTTCACGTTCAACCAATCGGCAGCAGCCGCTATGTTCCCGCCTCACCCAATCAATAGTAAACGGCTGATTCCGCCCAGCTCGGAGTCAGCCAATGGACAGCCGTTTCCAGGTGACCAATCAGCAGAAGGCGTCGGTCATATGTCCAATCAGTTGCAGGGTCTGGTCCACAAACGGCCAATCAGCTCCAGGCTTAGGAACGCCTCTTCGGTCTAGTCCCGTCCGCCCAGCTAAACCCCGCGCAGGCCGAGCAGGGGGCGGAGCCCGGCTGGTGGCGCGTGTGCATCGCGCAGCCCTGGCCTTTGTCCCCTGCCCCTGTCCTGGGACCTTCGTCCCCGAGGCCTTGCGCTGGGAGTCTCCCAACCCCCAGCAGGGCTGAAAGCCCGGGATGGAGACTTCCCAAATCCGGAGGGCAGCATGCACTGGGGTCACACGCGGATAGCTTGGACTGGCCCCAGTCGGGGACAGGGGCCTGGATGGACATTAGGGGCTCAGGGGGTAAGAGCTGGATACATGCGATACATTATTACCAAGCAACATAACTGCAGATCACATCCCTCATGAATACATGCAAAAAAAAATCCTTCCCAAAATATTAGGAAATAGAATTCAGCAATATATAAAATGAATTATACACCATGACAAGTGAGGTCTATTCCAGGGACACGAGCTGGTTCTGTATTCAAACATAAAACTATGTCGTCCACCGTGTTTAACAGGCGGAATAATCGTCCCCTAACGATGTCCATGTCCTAATCCTCAGGATCTGAGAATATGCTAGGGTACATGGCAAACGGACTTAAGGCGGCAGATGGGATTAAAGTTGCCGGTCAGCTGACATTTAAATAGGGAGATTATCGTGCATTATCCGGGTGGGCCCTATGCAGTCACAAAAGTCCATGAAAGTAAAAGAGACAGGGAGGAGTGAATACAGGAGAAAGGGTGATGTGATTTGAGTACTTGTGGCTTCGTAGATGAAGAAAGAGGATCCTGGCTCAGAGGAGGTGGTTTCTCCCTTAGAGCCTCCAGAAAGGGACACAGCCCTGCCAACACCTTGATTTTGTCCCCCTGAGATCCCTGTAGGACTTCTAACCTGCAGGACAGTAAGATAATACATTGGTGTTGTTTCAAGCCTCTGAGTTTGTGACAGCTTATTACAGCAGCCGTAAAAAACTAATACAGAGACTAAAGGAGAAAAATGACACCATCCCAACAACTGACGGGGAAGGAGCAGTTGACAAAATTCAACACTCATTCATGAGGAACTCTCTTAGCAAGCTAGGAATGGAAGGAAAGTACCTCAACTTGCTAATGCATAGCCACAAACATTTATTTTGTTACATGGATATATTTGTAAAACAAACTAAACTAAAAACCTTTAGCTAACATCTGGATGTTTTCTCGCTATGATTGGGAACATGGCGGCAAGAATGTCCATTCTTACTACTCTTATTCAACATTGTACTGGCCTGTAATCCCAGCACTTTGGAAGGCTGAGGCGGGAGGATTGCTTGAGGCCAGGAGTTCGAGACCAGCCTGGGCAACATAGCGAGACCTCATTTCTATAAAAAATGTGAAAATTAGCCAGGCATGGTGGTGGCACTTGCCTATAGTCCCAGCTATGTGGGAGGCTGAGGCAGTAGGATTGCTCGAGCCCAGGAGTTGAAGGTTGCTGTGAGCTATGATGACACCACTGCACTCGCGCTCGGGCAACAGAGCAAGACTTTGTCTCAAAAACAAACAAACAAAAACAAAAAACAAAAAAAAACCTAGCCTTACTTACAGATGATATTATGGTCTATGTGTAATAGAAAACCCCAAGAAATCTACAAAGAAAACATTCCTAGAACTTATCAGTGAGCTCCGTAATGTGGCAGGATACAATATCAACACACAAAAAAATCAACTGCATGTCTAATGTTTACATGCTACTGATGAATATGTAAAAACTAGAAATAAAAATACAATGCCGTTTACAATTGCTTCAAAAAAGGTGTATGTCTACTTAGATGTATGTCCGACAAACAAGCACAGGACTTGCATCCTGAAAACTACAGCACGCTGATGAAAGCAAATAAAGAAGATTTAAGTGAATGAAGAGACAGACCATGTCCACGGATGGCAGGTCTGCCGGAATTGAGGTACAGGTTCAGGGTGATTCCTATCAAAACCCCAGCAATATGTCTGCAGATACAGGCAAGAATATTCTCCCACCCAGGTATCTTAACAGGCATTTAGGGCATTCCTACTATGCGCCTGTTGTGTCTTCTCCAGTGGCGTCCCCTCACCACTCAGGTGCCACACTCTCTCCGTGACAAAGAGGCCGGGGATTTCCCTAGGATCCTTAGCCCCCGCCCAGCGCTGGCAGGGGAGGGAGGGACAGGCTGACAGAGAGAGGAAATTCCCCTGGAACCTGTTTCTCAGACTCCTGGGCTTCCTGGCCCAGCTGGGGAGCTTGCTGGAATTAGAGGCTGGCCTGAAGACCCAGGCCCGCCATGGCCTCGGCCCTGAACCCACCCCGGGTCCCCAAGCCCAGGAGTGTCCTGCCGTCACACTACTATGAGAGCTTTCTGGAAAAGAAAGGACCCTGTGACCAGGTAAAGTGGAAGGCAGGGCAGGGAACTGGGTACTGCTGGGCCACCCCGGGCAGGTACGGCACCACTCTGAGCCTCAGTTTACCCACTGGCTAAGGGGGCAGGGTGGGCATTGGATGGGCACGTGCTGAGGGCTGGGGAGGGTTCTGGCCATTTGTGGGTCTGTCTCTCTCTGTGTGTCCGTGTGTCTCTCTGCCTTTCTCTAACTTGATCACTTTCTCTTTCTCTTTTTCCCTGTGTCTCTGCCTGTCTCTGCGTGTCTCTGTCTCCCTTTCTGTCTCTTGGATACAAACAAGATCAGGGACTTCCTCCAGGAAATGCAGAGCCATCTGACTCCTTTCCCTCCTCCCCCACGCAGCCCAGAGGAATTCGGGGAACCTCAGCGGCAGGGTTCAGGGCCAGGACAGGTGCCAGGTGGGGACAGTAAGAGCTGAGGGGTGACGGCAGGACCAATTACTGACCATGGGACCAACACGTGTGTGTGTGTGTGTGTGTGTGTGTGTGCGCGCGTGTCCCAGGCTGAGGTCCCATCTCTCCCTCCCCACGTCCTTTTTTTTTCTTTTCTTTCTTTCTTTGTTTTTTTTTTTTTGTTTGTTTGTTTTGTTTTGTTTTTTGGGGTTTTTTTTTGTTTTTTTTTTTTTTTGAGACAGTGTCTTGCTCTATCATCCAGGCTGGAGTGCAGTGGCATCATCCTAGCTCACTGCAGCCTCCAACTTCTGGTCTCAAGCGATCCTTCTGCCTCAGCCTCCTGCATAGCTGGGACTACAGGCACATGCTATGCTTGGCTAATTTTTCTATCTTTTGTAGAGACGGGATCTTGCTCTTGCTCAGGCTGGTCTTGAACTCCTGGCCTCAAGTGATCCTCCTGCCTTGGCCTCCCAGAGTGCTGGGATTACAGGCACGAGTCAGCCCAAACCACCAACTCTTTGCCCACCTCCCTGCCTCTGCCACTGGGGTTCCCCCCACCTGGAGCGGCCATTCCCTCTGCCTCTGCGTGTCCAAATCCTCCCCAACCAACCTCTGCTCTGGAGGCAGCGGACCATGGTTGTTCAGAAAGATCATGGGCCCCAGAGTTCAAGAGACGCAGTTCAAATCCCCACTGCATCTCCCAGGCCTTATGCAAGGGAGTCTCCACCTTTGAGCCTCAGTTTCTCTCCTGTGAAATAGGTAGGTTAGGGCTGCAGTCACGCTTAGCACGTTGGGGCCTGGTCACTGCAGGCCCCGGTGTTTTACATGTATGAACCCGCCTCATTCTCACAAGAGCCTCTGAAGGAGGTGCCATAGGCTGGGCGCGGTGGCTCATGCCTGTAATCCCAGCACTCCGGGAGGCTGCGATGGGAGGATCACTTGAGGTCAGGAGTTCAAGACCAGCCTGAGCAAGAGCGAGACCCCATCTCTAAATAATAATAATAATATAATATATAATTATAAAGAAATAATAATAATAAAGGTGGTACCATTATTATCACCATTTTGTAACTGGGGAAATGGAGGCACAGAGAGCTCCAATAACTTGCCCAGTAGCACAGAGCTGGTGCATGATGAAGCAGGTCTGACCATACTGAGTTTAACCATGTATTGCTCTGTTCCCAGTGCCTGGAGAGGGCTGGCACATAGTAGTCCCTCAGTAAATCTAGTGACATGCATGTATGTAGTGTGGGTATTGATGGATGGACAGATGGATGGGTGGATGGATGGATGGGTAGATGGATGGATGGGTGGATAGATGAGTAGAGATGGGTAGATGGATGGATGGGTGAGTGGGTGCATAAATGATAGATGGATATGTGGATGGATGGATGGAGGGATGGATGGGTGAGTGGAGGGGTGGGTGCGTCGATGGATAGGTGGATGGATGGGTTTGTGAATGGGTGGATGGGTGGATGGATGGATGATGGATTGATGGATGGGTGGATGGGTGGATGGATGAGTGAGTGGACAGAACACCATAAAGCCAATTAGTTCCAATTATACTCCTGGAGCCCCCACCTCCACAGATTGGGGGGCTGCTCTGGGTCCTCAATCCCATCATGGTTCCCTTTGGTCCTTTCTTAGAGGAAAACAGATACCCAGAAGCCGGGCCATGTGTGGGGATGGCCTCTCTACAAAGGCAACACTTGACCAGAAGCCCAAAGCAAGTGATGAAGGTAGCAGAGTGAAGATCTGGGGGAAGAGTGGGGCAGAATGGAGCAGCCAGTGCAAAGGCCCTGAGGCAGGAGCAAGCATAGTGGAGGTGCCTGGCTTTGCCACCTCACCTCCTTCTCTCTCCACCTCTGGCCCCCAGGATTACAAGAAGTTCTGGGCAGGCCTCCAGGGCCTCACCATCTATTTCTACAATAGCAATCGGGACTTCCAGGTAAGGAGGGGGATGGAGGCTCTGGAGCTGGCCCTCCCTTGACCCCAGGGACCAAGCAGAGATTGGTGTGGCCAGGGCAGTGGCTACATCATCTAGGGGGCCAGAGGGGCCATGGGCCTGGTGCTCAGACCCCCTGTTTCCGCACTCCAGCATGTGGAGAAGTTAAACCTGGGGGCATTTGTGAAACTCAGGGACGAGGTTCCCAGAGGAAGCTCATGGGACCCTGGAACCCACTTCAGCCTGTTCCTCTCCAACCAGGAGATCAAGTTCAAGGTAGGTCCCTTGGTGGGGCTGGTGGGAGATGCTCCCTCACAGTTGTGCTCACCATTAACACACACGAAAGTGGAGTCATGCAGACTCTTCCACTGGGTTGGTGACATTGGGCAAGTCACTCAACCTCTCTGGGCCTCAGGTATCTGTCAGCGCTCATCAGCAGAGGCATAGCCCATGCAAAGGCCCTGGGGCAGGACTGCACCTGGCATGTAGGAGGCACAGAGAGGAGGCCTGTGTGGCTGGAGCAGAGTGAGGAGGGGGAGAGAGGGAGGAGAGGAGGACAGGGAGGGAACGGGGCAGGTGGGGAGGACTTGGGCTTTGACCCTGAGGGAGGTGGGAGCCATGGGAGAGCGGGTTAGAGCATCAGAGGTATGTGATCTGATTGGTCTTTCAAACGTTGATAATATCACATTAAAAATAATAATATCCCACATGACTGCAGACTCACTGGACTTTCACAACAGCCCTTGGAAACAGGGACTATAATTCCTCAGCCCCATTTCACAGATGAGTAGACTGAGCCTCATGGACATGGATTCGTTCTTTCCTTCCCTCCCTAGGTAGAGAGCCTGGAGTCTCGGGAGATGTGGAAAGGCTTCATCTTGACCATGGTGGAGGTAGGAATAGTCGCCCACCCCTCCCATTCCCCAGCAGACCTCCCCAGAAATCCTTTTTCTTTCCATCCTTCATTCTCCAAAAGAGCCTCTGCAGCACAGCACACCAGTCTCAAACTGGTGGCCCACGGGCCACTTGCACCCATAAACATCTTCTGTTTCGCCAACAGAGTGCTAAGACTTTTTAAACTAGCTGCCATCATTTAAAAACCAGGCATTTTAGTCTACACTCCTGATTTTTCTGTCACTCATTGGTTTCTTGCCTGGCCCCTGCAGGGCATTGAGTTTGAGGCCCCATCTGCTCTGTCCCTCCCGCCATCGCCAAACTCCTCTTTTTCCAATTTCTGCGGTTTCTCAAAGCCCTCGTTGCCGTTGCCCGATGCCCTCAGCCCCAGGTTCCCTTGGCGGCTGCTCCAAACTGTGGCCTCAGTTTGCTGCTCTGCGACATGGGCACAGCCGCTGCTGTCTGTCCCTCGTTCGCCCCTCAGCTCCGTATCCCCTCCAATCTGACCCTGCTGCCCGGACACCTGTACATGATGGCTGAGGCCCTGGCCAAAGAAGAGGCACGCCGTGCGCTCGAGACGCCCTCGTGAGTGTCCCCCTGGCCCGAGGGGCTGCAGTGGGGATGGGGGGGTGGCTGAGGGTGGGCAGTGAGCTGGGTCTCCCTGAGTTGCGTCTGGGGCTGAGTGCTGGGCTGTATTAGGGTTGCGGGTGGGGCTTAAGGCCCATGCTGAGGGACGGGGCAGGGTCTCAGGGGCGGGGTTATGTGCCAGGAGGCGTGGCTGGATCTCCGGGGGAGGGGTTATGTATCAGGAGGCGTGGCTGGATCTCCGGGGGAGGGGTTATGTGCGGGAGGCGGGGCCTTGGCCTGGGGGGGCGAAGCATGGTTTTCGGTGGCAATTCTTGATACGTAGGGAGTGGGGCAGGGCTTCCAGGGGAAGGTCCAGGTAGGTGTTTGGAAGGCGGGACAGGTTCTCCAGCGGAGAGTCCTAGGGGACAGGACTGGGTCTCCGGGGAATGGACTAGGTACCTAGAAGGCGGGGCTCGAACTCTGGGGTTGGAACCCGGGGAACAAGGCAGGGTCCCCCGGGCCTGAGGCTAGAGCATGGGGTCGGGTGGGGTGTGGGTGGGGTTACGTGCAGAAGAGCGAGGCTAGGTCTCCGGGGTGGGGCCTGTCCCAGGTGCTTCCTGAAGGTGAGCCGGCTGGAGGCACATCTGCTCCTGGAGCGATACCCCGAGTGCGGAAACCTGCTGCTGCGGCCCAGCGGGGACGGCACCGACGGGGTGTCGGTCACTACACGACAGAAGCTCAACGGGTGCGCATGCGCGGCTTGGGAGCCCGGGGTGGGAGGAGGGCGGGCGTGGGGGCGTGGTCAGGGGCAGGGGCGGGGGTGGCTCCGAAAGCGGGGAGCGAAGGGGAAGCCTGGGGCGGGACCAGAGCTCCGGGGGAGCAGGATCCCGAAGCTGGCCCCGCTTCAGGGATGGGTCAAGGCCTTGGGACGAAGGCAGAGCCCCGGCAGGGCTGCAGACCCCTTTGTCCTGGGAAGGGGCCGGGCCACTCTATAGGTGGAGCAGACCCTGGGGTTAGGGCGGGGGCCGGGTGAAGTCAAATTCAGGGGTGCGAAGGAGCCCTTTGGGCGGAGTCAGGCCCTGGGGGTGGAGTCATGGCCAGGATCCCCGGGGAGCTGAATTTGGGGGTCTCTGGAGGCGGAGCCACACCGGGAGCGGAGTCCGAGCAGGACATTGAATCCTCTTTGCGCAAAGTTCAAGTTAGGGGCGGGGCCATGGAGAAGCTGGAGTCAGGGTCTGGGGGCGGGGCCGAGACAAGGGGCGGGTCTTCCCCTGGGGGTGGAGTCAGTCGGGGCCAGGGGCTCTTTGGGGACGGTGGGGCCCCCTGAGCCCAGCCATCCCTTGGCCTACTGCCTGCGCAGAGCACATGTGGTCCGGCACTACAAGGTGAAGCGGGAAGGCGCCAAGTTCGTGATCGACGTGGAGGAGCCGGTGAGAGTTGGGCCTGGGTCCCCAGAAGAGCACTGGCGGGTCCGCGCCCCTGCCCCAGCGGCCCTGACCGCGCCCTCATCTGCCCCCAGTTCTCCTGCGCCTCGCTGGACGCGGTGGTCAACTATTTCGTGACGCACACCAACAGGGCGCTGGTGCCCTTCTTGCCGGACGAGGACTACGAGAAGGTGCTAGGTGTGCGCTGCTTCGGGGAGCTCGGGGACCCAGTCCGCGCCCCTCCGGCCCCTGCCAGGACGGGGACACCCTGGGGCCGGCCCCGGGTCGGTGCGCCCCCTCCAGGCCACCCTCTCTGTTCCAGGCTACGTGGAAGCAGATAAAGAGAATGGCGAGACTGCGTGGGTGGCAACCTCCGCCCTGGGCCCAGGTGACGCCCCCTCCCTGGGGCAGGGGCAGAGGGGGTAGCGACAGAGGACCCTCATCCAGCCACACCCCCTCCACCAGCCCGCTGCAGACAAACAAATTACCCAGCCCCAGCCCTCAAGGGGCTCCCAGGTTGGGGATAGGGTGGCAGACAGAGCCTGACACAGACGCTGTCATCCCTGTGGGGTCAGACCTGGGGTGGAGGAGAAACCTGGGCGGGGGGTGCCTAGAACTGGGGAGAAGAGTGGGGCAAAGGAGGGGAAGGCTTCTTGGAGGAGGGGGTGTTTGCAGAAGGTCCCCAGCAATTTTAATGCTCCATGAAGTGTGTCCACCTGCAAAACCAGAAGCTCGCATACACCCGTGTAGACACTACAACTCCGCACCTGCATAAATACACATGTCCCATAATTCCAGTCATATATGCACCCTACGTAGCACAGATATACCTATCTTAAGCCACAATCGCACGTACACAAATGCAGACACATCTGTTCTCAAGCACAAAATCTGACATTTATAGATACATACGCATAACCCACTGATCTCAAGCGTGTACCTTAGCAGGCTTGCAGTGTCATGCACACAGACACACGATAGGCGTTGCGTGTACGAACCTGGTTACTTATATTTAACTTGTGCACATTCAATCTGTGTACATGTTTATGCTACACAGAGACATAAATACAGACTCATAAATGGGCACGTGCACAGGCACACACATGCACGGGGACACATGTATGTATTCACGCGTGCACACAGACCTACCTTGAGGTGACCCTGCACCACATGGGTCCAGACAGTGACTGCCTTCCCCCATCGGGTCCTGCACCCCCCCACAGGTGGCCCCAAGCTGCCTTCTGCGTCCCTGCCTCTGTCCAGCCAGGACAAGCTGCCTCTGTTACCTCCCCTGCCTCCGCCACCAAACCAGGAGGAGAACTATGTGACGCCCATTGGAGACGCCCCAGCTGCTGACTATGAGAACCAGGATGGTGGGTGGGGGAAGGGCTGCTGGGAGCTGGGGGGCGGGAACAGGCTAACAGTGGGGTGTGACATGCCACACCTTTGTCCACGCAGTGCCCTCCCCTAGTCAGCCTGTTATCCAGAAACCCAAGAAGTTGACAAAAGTTCAGGCAAAGCTTCCAAGGCCACCCATCGCACCCAAGCCAGGTAGGGGTCCCTCCTCCCCAATCCCTGTCCCATCTGATGGCCAGCTGGCCCCCGCCCTCACTTGCCATCTCTTCCAGAGCTCAAACTCCTGAATAGCAGCCTCACCAGGAAGCCGGCAGCCAGCTCAGCTCAGCCTTTCTCTGCCACAGCAGGTAGGGGGTGGGGCTGGGGGTGGTGTCGATGCAGGGCAGGCTTCCAGGTGTGCGACCCACGCAGTCACCCAAGGCCCCTCACTCCAAAGTGCCCTGTCGTTTAACGTCCTGCTGTCACCGTCTTGAAATTCCTACACAGTCACCCAGGGCCCCACACTCCAAAGCGCCCTGCCGTTTAATGTCCTGCTGTCACCGTCTTGAAATTCCTAATGCTTTTGAGCACATTTTCCTTTTGCACCGGGCCCTGCAAATCTGTAGCCCATCCTGGGTGGATGTCCGGGGTCAGGGCAGGACTGGGGATCCCTGGCCCAGCTGAAGCTGCAGGTGCTGACCCCCCAGGGCTGGCGGACGTGACTGCAGAGCTGCAGAAGAAGCTGCAGAGGCGGCGGGCACTGGAGCACTGATTGGGACGTGCCAAGGGACCAGCGGGCCAGTCTCAGCGCACACAGCACAGCAGTTAGCTCCTGTCTCCCAGAATTAAAACTCAAGTGACCCCAGGACCCACATGTGTGTTTGGCTTTGCCTGGGAGGTGGGAGTGAGGGGCCCATGGATCCAGTGATTATCAGCTCAGCAAAACCCACCACCTTACCCTGCAAGAAAAGCCCATTTAACAGCTGGAAATACTGAGGTCCCAGCACCACACAACAGGCACAACCACCTGGCCCCAAAGAACCAGTACCGCGGCCTGGCCAGTGTGAGACCTTTATTAGGAGGTGAAGGAGGGAGGAGGACCCGCCTCGTGCCCACTCTCTGTTGGTGACCCCCTATCAGGAGTTAACGCTCCAAGCAGCAAGTAAGAGGAGGATGCCTGGCTGAGGCCGCCAGGCCTGGTGGCGATCCCCCTAAATACTCCAGCTGGGTTGGTGGGTGCTCGGTGACCTAGGTGAGGCTGGTGTTGGAGCTGCTGGTGGCACTGCCCCGCTTCTGCAGGCAGCACACGGAGCTGGGCACCTGCAGGCCTGTGGTTACCTGGAAGCTGCCACACCATACCTGGGGGAGAGTCGGGGCAGGAGGGAGGCTCAGCCTTGAAGCCCAGCACCCAGAGCCAGCCTTTCCTACCCCAGGGCCGCGGGGAGTGGCTCACCGTGAAGGCGGGCAGCAGCGGCTGTGTGAACTTGGCCTTGAAGGTGTGCAGCACTTGTTTGGTGCGGGCATTGTAGAAAGACAGGAGGCCTAGGGTGGAGTGGGGCAGACAGATGGGGGCAGTGGTCAGAAGCAGGGTGAGGACAAGGGAAGGAACTCGAGCAGAGGCAGCTGGGGGTGGTGGCTGGGGCTTGGGGTCACTACCTTGGTGGAAGTCACAGTGAACACCCAGGCAGTCGGGCACGGGGGCGTCCAGCACCTTGACCTTGTTGGCGTGCTTGGCCGTGAAGCTGACCTGCAGCCAGTTGTTGACATGCAGGCACCAGGACGAGGCCGTCTTGCCCAGCTGCTCGAAGCGGCCCAGGCTGCGGTAGGCCACCCCCACGCCGAACGCCTTGCTGTCTGGCTCATAGCGGACCTCCCAGTAGTGCTCCCCGCTGTCAATCAGTGTGTCCCCTGTGGGGAGGGGCGGGCAGAGGGAACTGGGTAGAACCCGGTCCCAGATGCCCCTCCACAAAGGTGCAGCCTTTCCCAGGTACGCCCTACACCACAGCTATTCCCCCAGATACTCCTTAGGCCCAACTCTTCCCTCCAGATACTCCCTATGCCACAGCTATTCCCCCCAGATACTCGTAGGGCCAGGTATTCCCTAGGCTTTGCCAACTCCCTCTAGAGACTCACTAAGCCCAGATACTCTGCAAGCCTCAGCTACTCCTTCCAGATTCTCTACAACCCCAAGCTACTTCTTTCAGACACTTCCAGGCCTTAGAAACTTTCTCAAGTTCCACCCCGTGTTCAGATCCCCCTCAGTTCTTCCCAGAAACTAGATAATCCTCAAACCCTTGAAACCGGCAGACTCCTAGTATACCCATTAGTCTCAAGTCCTCAAGTGTAGATACTCCCTCTCATCCCCAGTTCTGGCAGAGTCCAGCTACTCCCCAAGACTCAGTGACTCCCTCCTGTTGTTCTTTGAATCCAGATTCTACCCAGACCCCAACTCCTGGTGGAGGGAAGATTCTCCCATGCCTCAGCTACTCCTAAGGCCTGGAGGGCCCCTAGGTATTCCCCAAGCTAGTTACTCTCTAGGCCTCAGCTTCTCTTGGGGTCCAGATACTCCTCAGGCCTCAATTACTCTCTCCAGGTACCCTCTGAGTTGTGACATTCCTTGGCTTCAATGCCAACCAGAGTCCAGATGCTCTCTAGATCTCAGCTAATCCCTGAGATCCTCCCCAGGCCCCAGATCTGCCACCTCAGCTACTCCCCACAATGCAGCTTCTCTTCACACTCCTGCCCCTCCCAGTTCACAGCTCATCTCCATATCCCAGCTTCTCCTCAGATACAAGATAGACTCCTGTATATTAATATATTTGTTCTCCAGTTCTGCTCCTCCCTGATCTCAGCTACTCCCTCAACCACAAGTTGCCTAGGCCCAAGGACTAGCTATCTCTCTCTCTCAAACCTCAGCAACACCAAAGAGCCCCAATATCTTCCTCTGCTTTCTCCCCAAACCCCAACTCTCACCAATCTCAGATGCTCCCTGAATATTCAGATCCTCCAGAGAACCACAACTTTGTATCAGACCCTAGCTACTCCCCAGACCCCAGCTGCTCCCCAACTTCCTCCTCCCTAGATATTACAGACTTCCTCATACCTTAGCCTCTTTCTCCAGCTCTTTTCTAGACAATAACAATTCCCCCAAACTCCAGTTCCTCCACTAACTCTAGCTTCTTCAGAAGACCCAGTCATTCCTGTGGTGCTACCTTCTCCTCTGATCTTACCTATTGTCTCAGCTTCTCCTCAGCCACCAGCTACTCTCTCTGGCTCCTTCACACACTGTAAGCCACTTCCTCAAACTCCTGCCTTACTCCAGAAACCCAGCTGCTCCCCAAATCCCAGCTACTCCAGAGACTCTAGGAAATCGCCCGCAAGCTCCTGCCTAGCCACTTCTCAGCCCAGACCCTCTTTCCTTAGCTCCATAAACTCTGGCTTCCCCCAGTAATCTATCATCCCCAAATATTCCCAATCCCTCACTGCCAGAGCAACACATGTTATTGGGACCTTTCCAATATTGGAAACTTTGTGGATGGCTGCCTCTTTCTCCAGCCAAAAGAGTTCTCCCTCCAGCTCCACCACTGGGGCCCTGCCCCAAACTCCCATCTCCCTTTCTTCTTCCCCTCCTTACCCAGCACCGTGTAGGACTCAGCTGTGAAACGATCCCGTCCCCCACGACCTGAGGGCACTCTCTTGGGAGATGGAGTACCTCTGTGTGGGGCAGGGAAGAGGAAGGCTCAGGTCAGCTGTCACCTCCCCCATAGGAGGGCTTCCCTAGTCCACCCGAGCCACTGTGGATGTTTGGTCAGTCTCTGACAGCATTTGGCTCTTTCTATACACTGAGCCCCTCATATTCATGTCAGAACACGCCTGTACCCTGTCTCATCTGGAAAACTCCCATTCAACCATCAAAACCCCATTCAAAATCATCTTTTGCCTTATTCATTCTCTGGGTCCTTCCAGCCCCAGGTCTCTGCCTCCACCCCAGCTCTGACCACGCTGGGCTCTGTGTGTCCATGTCCACTTTGATCTCCTCCACCAGAGACTCGGGGACAAGAGGGGGCAGGCTACCTGGCCGGGGAGTTGACGGGAGATGCTGTCCGCCCCTTGCCATCTTTCTCGCGAGCCTTGATATCCTGCACCTTCCCGCCCATAGCGTCCCACTCCACGGAGAGGTCATCCACCCGCAGGTTCTGGTGGGATGTGGACGCATCCAGGCGGAACATGAACGCTGGGGCCAGGCAGACATGGGAGTCACAGAGATGGGGAAATCCGGAGAGACACAGAGAGAGACAGAGAGAGACGGACAGTGACCAAGACAGACCCAGATTGGGGCAGAGAACAGAAAGAGACAGGAGACATAGTCTGAGACAGAGAGACCAACAGACAAAGGCTCAGAGAGAGACAGAGACAGAAAAGCAGAGACCAAGAGAGACAAGGTGGGAAATGGCAGGAGGAACAGAACATGCAGCCAGAGGAGTGAGGACCAAGGGGTCGTTGCCTAAAGGTCTCTCAGGTCTGGAGGCATTTTCAAGCCTATTGCACTACCCTGTGCCTTCTCTGAGGATTAACCCCAGGAAAGGGGCTGAACTACATGAGGGAGTTAGGCTAGACTGCAGAGTGACTTCCGAGCAGGGCATGCAAAGGTGTCACTCTGGGAAGCTGTGGAATCTGTCTTCACTACTGATAGCCCATACCCAACTCTACAAAGGATTCATCCATTTTTTGGAAGAGAGACTGCGTGTGTGTGTATGTGTGTGTGTGTGTGTGTGTGTGTGTGTGTGTGTGTGAGGGGAGGTGTATAAAAACCATCTGGGTGTACTGGGATCAACTTTAGAAGCAAAGGACAATAGCAGGGTTGTACCAAACACTCAGGGTAAGGAAGCCACTGTGGACTGAGCTCTGAGCTTCCTGGCAGCCAGGGCAAAAAAGGCCACAGAACCCTGATTAGAGGATTCTCATTACACATTGGTCTCGGGGGCCCTGGAAGGGAGAAGCTATGGAGTCAGGGTAGGGTGGGGGCAGGAGCCAGTCACCTGGTGTCTCCAGGGTCACCGGCTCGGAGAACTCGCCCGCAACTGCCTTGTTACAGGCCTTCACACGGAAATTCATGTATTTCATGTCAAACTTGAGACCTGCGAGGCGACAGAGGGATGTCAAGACTGTGCACACTCTGAGACTCTGAGCCATGGGTGAAAGCTGGTCACCTCTCCCAATAATCTCACTGCCCTGATGCTAAGGAGCACCTTACAGACAACACTTCATCTTTGAGAAGCTGTCCTTATCCTCACCCACCTGCGGGGCTATGGATTACTTAACTCTGCCTCCAACCCAGACAGGCCAATCAGGGTGCTTGATGACCCAGTCACTGTGGTTGGTTCAGGGATGGGCACATGACCCAAACTGGCCAATCAGAATTGGCCCTGGGACTTTGTACTGTAGTAAGTAGAGTTGCTGCCCAGCTAACAGAAAGCACCCCTGGGGGAAATCTGCCTGCACATCTGGTGGCTCTCAGAGCTACAACTGCAGGGAGCAAAGGTGACTGAGGAACTTGGTGCAACCCTGGATCTACCCATGCGTGGTTACTCACAGATTCTCCACCTTCCTGATCTAGTCTTTCATTTTTATCAAGCTAGACCTCTTCTTCCCCTGGCCTTGGCAGCCTCCATCTTGCTGGACTTCCTGGGTGACAACACCTTCCCTCCTGGAACATTCTCTTCCCTTGGCACTCCCCTCTCCTGCCTGCCACCTCTGTTTCCACGGCACCCACAGCCCAGCCTCTAGCCCAGACCCACGTGTCTGGGACTCCTGGACATTGTCCTCCTCAATGCCCACTCTCAGGGGATCCCAAACAGCTCTGACACCTTCCACACTCCCCTTGCCCTCAGGGTAAAAGCCTGTTCTTCTTCTCACCTTTCTACAAATGTAAAGGACTCAGCACTTGTTCCTCTGAGGCCTTGAACAGCCTCTTCCCTTTGCCTCGAAGGCTGGGCTGTTGGGGTCTCTGCCTGGCTGTCACCTCCTCCACGTGCCCACACCAACCGCTTCCCCCTTCCCTTTCCGCTCCCCTCTTCTGAGAGTCCAGCGGGGTGCTCAGTGACACCCATCCGCTGCCCCTGAGCTACAAGCACCACCCAGAAAGTTCAGTTTCAAAAACATGGAACCCATCTGCCTGTTGGCAGTCAGGACGCAGTCCGTGCCTCAGTTTCCTTCCCTTCAAGTTAACAATCACGTGCCCCACCCTGAACAGGATTCTCGAGAGGATGAGATGAGTTGAGGAACATGAGTCCTAAACACAATCTCAAACTTCCTACTTTTCCACTCCATCAATGAAACAGCGGATTACCAATGACCCCATAGATGAGCTGTATTCATCAGTATCCTCATTTCTGTCCAAATTTGGATGGGCCCAACTTCCTGCTCGGAGGAATTCACACAGTTGCAAGTTTGGAAAAGGCGGGAGGGTGTGGTTCTAAAGGTAGCGCCTGGGAGCCCCGTGGTGCTAGAACAGACCTTGGCCATGGCAGTGGTTACTGTGGCAGTGGTTTCGCGAATTCACACGTGGCAGACAATCACACGGAATGAGCCGTGCACATGCACAAGAGTGTGTGCAAGACTGGCAAAGTGTGAAGCCACTCGGCAGACTGCAACCACAGCAATTTCCTGACTTTGATACTGAATCACACAGGTCCTTGCTGTCCTTGTTTCGTTTGTTTTGGCAACTTCCTGTGAATCTATAATTATTTCAAAATAGAAAGCTACAGCAAAACACAACAGAACCAAAAGGCGGGAGTGCCAGGAGGAGAGGTCTGTGGAATCCTATTTAAAAAGAGGGCTGTGTGTCTGTGTGTTTATTTGGATTCTCGTGGAAAGGATAAACCAATAGCTTCTCAGCCTCTTTGGCTCAAGCTGATGACTTTTCCAGCCTACAATTAGCATGCTCATTATTAACCAAGTATGCTAATTACCGATAACTACAGGCTGATTACAGCCTAAGAACAGCTAGTGAATGGTGATAGTTAAGATGTCAGCAAGCCTCTCCCCGCCCCTTAGGGTTTCCCCTGGTTCAGAATGGCTTGTTTGTTTTTTTTTTGAGACAGAGTGTCGCTTTGTTGCCTGGGCTAGAGTGAGTGCCATGGCGTCAGCCTAGCTCACAGCAACCTCAGACTCCTGGGCTTAAGCGATCCTACTGCCTCAGCCTCCCGAGTAGCTGGGACTACAGGCATGCGCCACCATGCCCGGCTAATTTTTTCTATATATATTTTTAGTTGTCTAGATAATTTATTTCTATTTTTAGTAGAGACGGGGTCTCGCTCAGGCTGGTCTGGAACTCCTGACCTCGAGCGATCCACCCGCCTCGGCCTCCCAGAGTGCTAGGATTACAGGCGTGAGCCACCGCGCCCGGCCCAGAATGGCTTTTTTATTTTCCTTCTTAAGAGACAGGGTCTCACTCTGTCACCCAGGCTGGAGTCTAGTGGCATCATCATAGCTCACTGCAGCCTCCAATTCCCAGGCTCAAGCGATCCTCCTGCCTCAGCCTCCCACATAGCTGGAACTACAGGAGCCACCACAACAGGCTAATTTTTTTATTTTTCATAGAAACAGGGTCTCACTATGTTGCCCAGGCTGGTCTCAAACCCCTGGCCTCAAGCAATCCTCCCGCCTCAGCCTCCCAAAGCGCTGGGATTACAGGCATGAGCCACCTTGCCCCAGGAGGCTTTTAAAACTCATTAGGGACCCCCATGTTTTCCATCCTTCAGACCCTCCTCTCACCAGCTGGGCGGATTCCCCAGGCTTCCTGATTTCCTACAACTGCCAAGAAGACCCCCACATACTTGAAAGGTGCCCCCAAAATGCCAGCTCTAGCAGGGAAGAGATTTTTGATCCCTGCCGCGAGGACAGCACCTGGTACGCTTGATGTTTGATAAATTAGAATCACTGCATGACCGGTAGCTGGACAGCAGAGACAAGAGGACAGAGAAGGGTGGCTTCACGTCCCATGCCTCAGTTTCCCCCGTCTGTAAAACGGTGGTGATAATGATACCCATGACGTATGGGTAAAACGCTCAACACATAGGAAGCATTCAATGACTGGCGCAGTAGCTGTCATCAATGTCACTTTCCTTATTATTACTTTCGGATATACCTGGTCAGGCTGCTGTCAGACCCCATGAGCTTTGGGGTTGATTCGTGGTGAAACGGGAGCCCGGAGGCTGGGCCAGCTGTTCAGCAGCTGGGGTCACCGCAACGGCCTTACCAGTCAGGGTGTACTCCGTCTGCCGGATGCCTTCAATGACCATCCAAGGGTGGTCCTCCTTGAGGCGGGGTGGGCCCTCAAAATTGGTGCGCCGGTACTCCAGCACATAGTGGTCGATCTTGCTGTCCTCATCCGGCATGCGCCACACCAGGGTCACACAGTTATCTGCCACCAAGGACTCGGCCAGGTCGATCACGGGGGCGCTGGGCACTGCCCAGGACAGATGCAGAGGGGTCAGGGTCCTGTACCCAGGGTGCAAGTGCCGTGCCCACCCATATGGTAGACAGCCTTGGGGATGGGGCCAACTCTGGGTCCCACAACTGGGACTGGAGCCTCTTCAAGGTGCCACCAAAGGACAGGGGTGGGGAACGCACTCTCAGGGTTCAAGCAACTTAAAAAATTAGGCTTTCTCAGGGTTCCATCATTTAGAAGCAGAGATTTTCCAGATCTGTCTACCAATTGGAGGTGTGGCTTTCTTTGGAGATCCACCATGCGTGGGGTATCTTCAGAGCCTGTTTCCCCAAGGGACATGGCCACTAGGGGCAGGGTTCCCCCAGGACGCCACTGCCCGGTGGGTGGAGCCTTCTTCCAGCCACGCCCAGGGGTGGGGCTTCATAGGACTCCATCCTCACCAGATGTGGCATTCTCAGGGCTCCACCCCCCAGACGGCGTGGCCTTCTCAGGATTCAGACACATGACTGTCAGCCTTACTCCACATCTTGTCACAAGGCCTCCCAGACCCCTGGGCCATTTCCCCAAAATCCTTGCCCTCCAGTGTGTCCCCCTCTCACCAGGCAGGAACTTGAGTGCCTGCAGCATCTGCCGCTCCTGAGCAAAGTCCACCATGAGGTGACTCATGTTGTCGCTGACCTTGGCTTTCAATGACAGCCGGAAGGCAGGGGCCATTGTCACCCTGTGGGGAAGGAGGTGGAAGCAATCTGCTGGCAAGTGTCTCAGGGGCGCCCCAGGCCTGGTCGATTGAGATGTGCGTGGGATGGGGGGAACCCCCTTCCCCATGTCCCCATGCCCCAAGTGTCCCCACCTTCACTGCAAGGGCAGGGCACTGCAACGGGGGCCAGATCCCAGCATCTTACCCATCTTTAATTTGCTTGGCAGCCTAGAGAGAAGGACAGAACAAAATTCAAAGATTTGTCTCTACCGAATCAAAGATGTGTCTAGCCAGACATGAAAGCCGAGACCCATGTGCCAGCCACTGGCCAAGCCCTGGGACAGAAACTCGGACATACCCTCCCAGACTGTGCCCCGAAGACAGAGGACAGGCTCCCACCCCCACCCAATCTCTAGCCCAGTGCCCAGTGCATACTGTTGACAGATTTAATAAAAGCACAGGGTGCCCAGCTAAATTGGCATTTCAGATAAATAATGAATATGGCCCATGTGTCACTTGGGATATACTTATACTAAGCATTGCATGGGATATACTGATACTAAAAAATTTATTCATTAATATATTTGAATTTCTGATCAACAAACACACTCTTAGCACACGGCTTGCAATCTTTGAGATATACTTATGCTAAACGTTGCCTGGGTGGGCTAAACTTATACTAAAAAATTATTCATTTATTCGAAAGGTGCATTTAACTGGGTGCGCCGTGTTTTTTCTGGCAACCCTACAGGCGCAGCATCCGAGCTGCCCACCTGAGGAAAGTCGTCGCTGTCTGTGGCCTGCAGGGTCTGGTTAGCCGTCTCTAGAAGCTCCTCGGAGCTCTCCAGGGCCCGCGTGCAGGCAGCCAGTTGGTTCTGTGGGGGGCGTGGCACTCATAAGCAGGGCAGAGGGGGCGGAGGGGGGAGGGCGCCAAGGGCAGAGACAGCTCACCCCACGGCCTCCAACCCTGGAGGGTTCCCCAGTGCCTCCAGGAACCTGAGTGCCATGGTGGGTGGGGCCTTCTTGTGGCTACACCCAGGGGCAGGACTTCTTAATGACTCTACCTCCACAGGGCATGGTATCTCAGGGCTCCACCCCCAGGATGGCATCCGTCCCTCCTCCAACTCCAGGTGGGAGAGGGAGACTGGCTCCTGGCCATACATCCGAATCACGTGGGGAATCCCTTCCTTAAAAACTCCATGCACAGGCCACACCTGAGCCCCTGGGCTCCATACTCCCTGGGGATAGGAACCTGGTATGTTAGCAAGTTGCCCAGGATGTTGGGATGCAGCCCAGGGGACCCCAGCTTGAAGCATGAGAGCCCATGGGAGCCATGGGAGGTGTAGGAGCCAGGATGATATGGTCAGATCTGGGGGACCAGTGGGAAGGGCTGAGAAACTGGGGCACTGGGTGAAGACAGGAGGGGATGCACTGAGCCAGACGTAGGGGGTGAGGATGGAGAGGGGATTAACAAGGGGTGCAGGTGGATGCGGGTTCATGGGCCATGGCCAGGGGAGAGACCAGAAACGTGGAGGAAGATGCCAAGGCCAGCTGGGCTTTGTTGAGTCTAAGGGACACGGAGCTGGCAGGGGGTGACCCCCAGCCCCACCTGCAGCTCGTAGGTCCGGCTGGCACGGTCCTGTTTAATCTTCATCAGCATGCCCTCCTTCAGCTCCTCCAGGACGGAGAAAAGGGACTGGAACTCTGCTTCCAGGTCCTCCTGCACCTTGGCCGAGTTTGCCTGCGTCAGAATAGCCGGCATTGGCCAAAGCCCGTGTTCAGCTGGGGAAACTGAGACCTGGACGTGGCCAGTCAGGGCCCAGCCTCCCACGGCATCCACGGTGACTAGCCAGTTCCTGCGGCTGCGCCCTCCTACCACCCATCCTCTGTCCCTGCAGCCGCCCTCACCTCCATGTTGAGCAGCATCTGTTTGAGGGAGTAGATGAACGTCTGAATCTCCTCGTTCTTCACGGCCAATGTTGTGATGATCTTCCGCAACGCCTCCTGCCCCGGACACACACATGAGAACACATGCATGCATGCATGCACACGCACACACGTGCACACAGGCAGGTCAGCCCCGCAGCTGGGCCAGGCTGCCCCACCTGGGCTCACAGGTCTGCCCTCGTGGAACCCAGGGAGGAGATGCAGTGGAGCTCTGTCTGCCCCTGTCTGCCCCTATATCCATCACTGAGCAGGTGGGCACCCCCATTTTACAGTGGAGGAAACTGAGGCTCAGAGAGAGCCTCTCAGGGAGGTGCAAGATCGGTGCACCAGGCCTGCCTGAGTGCAGAGCCTTCAACCTGACACCCACAACCTACACGTGGTGTGTCAGCGCTGATGGGGGGCTAGCTCAGAGGCGGAGACCCCCAGAGGAGAAGGATGCCTGTTGGAAAATGGGCTAGCTTGGCGAAAGGGTTATCTCTGGAAAGCAAAACCCCAGGGAGACGGGATAGCCTGGGCTAAAAGATAGTCTAGGAACAGGAGCCAACCCGGGGAGGGGACACCCCGAGCATGAGGCCTACCTGGAACAGGGATTAGCAAGCAGAAGGGATTACCTGGACAAAGGTGGGGCTTGGGGAAGGGGGATGCCAGGTAAGTGGGGAGGAGGAAGGGAGATGTTGAGGAAGGTGATGCCAGGAGGGAGGAAGGTGGGGTGGGCATGTTGGGAGAGGTCGCCCAGAGCAGGAACACCTGGTCCTCCTCTGGGATGGAAGGCGTGGGGGATGGGGTTCAGCCGGGACCGGGATGCTGGGCGGGGTGGGGGACACGGGGGGGGACACCCCTGGTCCCAGGCCAAGATGATGGGGGAGGGGCTGCGTCCCCAATTGGGGGAGGGGTAGATCCGGACCGGGTGGCGGCGAGGGTGGGGCCTGGGCCGCAGAGCAGCTGGGGCGGAGGGGGGAGGGCGCTGCGGCAACACCTGGTCCCCTCCCTTCGGCCTCCCTCGCTGCAGGGCCCCGCCCCGCCCCGCCCCGTCCTACCCTCTGGTCTTCCATGGCTGCAGCCCAGGTCCCCCCGGCCCGGACCGCGGGTCCCGCTCACTCTTCGAGTCCCCAAGCTGCCTTTGCCGCTGCCGGTAGCCAATGGCCCACCGAGCCCCAGCCGTCGCCGCGCCCCCGCTTAGAGCCCCATCACTGCCGGCAGTGCGCAGGCGCGCCCGCCGCAGCGCGCTGGGAAATGTAGTTCCCGGCTGGGGTCGCTGGGAGCCCGGACCTCCCGCGCACGGGGCTCGCCTTGCAGTTCTGGGAGTGACGTCTGAGCTGGAGAGGGCCCCAGGCTAGGAGACAAGGGGCTCGATCCCCGACACTGCGTGTGACCTCGACATCACCTCTAGCCCTCCTGTGCCTCAGCCTCCCCACACACCTTATCTGTTGCTAACTGGTCTAGCCCTCCTTCACGCGCCTCGCATTAGCCAAAAAGCTAAGGTCTTTGCCCAGAAAGCCTCCAATGCCTCCTTTCCATCTTCACGTTACAACCGAACTCCTATACATCCCACAAAGCCTCAGTCTCTAACATCTCCTGCAGAAGCCTTCCTGCCAGCCCAGAATCCACGGGGCTAAGAATGTCTGTGTCCAGCTCTGCCTCCCTCATCAACCCGGAAGGGCCTGGGGCTGAATGGAGCCTCAGAAAGTGTTCAGGGGCAGAGTGGGGCTAGGTGCAGGCAGGAACAGCGCCACCACAGGGGCCTCGCTGTGGTTGGGAGGACGACTCGAAGATGTTGGCTTCTCAGCTCCGAGTGAGAAGGAGGTCACTCTGCGGTTGGGTGTGAGACACTGAGGTCTCTGAGTCTGCCACCTCCTCTCGGGGGGACACTACCAACTGGGGGCTGAGGGGGTGCAAGGCCGGGAGGGGCCCCAGAACTTAGGAAACCGCTCAACTGGAGGCCCCCAAGCTTCTCCCCAGGCCCAGAGGGCAGGAGAACGCCCCACACCTACGGTAAGACCCAAAGTCATCAGAAATCCACTCTTCTGAGCTCCAAGACGAGACATTTTGGGGGCAAACTGATCAAGGCAGGGATCGGTCCATTTAATCCACCCCCCACTCAGGCCTCTGTCGCTGGCCCCTCGGCCACTCCGGGCCACCTGCTTGTCCACTGTAAACCACCCCCCCGATGCACAGACGTGTTTATGTAGAGCCGTCCAGAAAGATTTCCACTCCCTGGGATCCATTTCCCCATCCCGCCACCACTCCCATATGCACACTGCCTTTCAGATCGAAAACATTCTGGGGAAACTGAGGCACGAGGTGGCAGGAAGTGGAGCCCTAAGCAGCCTGGAACGCCGGATGTGTGCCGTCTGGCCCTGGGTGGTGGTGTCACATCTGCCTCTGCAGTGGGGGGCGGAGATTGTGGCAGGAAGTCTGTGGAGTGGAAGAGGGGTGGGGGAGGATGGGCTTCAGCTGGGACAGGGGGCCTGGTGGGCCAGGGATGGGGTCCCTGGGCACAGCACTGCTCCTGCTACTGCAGCTCTGGGGTGAGTACTTGGGCCTCCCTCCCCTCTGCACTCCCCCGTGTTGTCACCCCAGCTGCCGGGTCCCCTCTAAACTGCATTCTCTTTGCTCTGCCAAACAGGATCAATCTCCCTGTGACATTCGGAACCTTATGGGGTGGGAGGATTCAGGAAGGGGCCTCTGCTCTCCCTCCCATTCCCTCCCTCCCACTTGCTCCCGCCAGCTGGCTTTTCTTTCTTCTTCTTTTATTTTATTTTTTTAGAGACCAGGCCTCACTCTGTGGCCCAGGCTGGAGTGCAGTGGCATGATCGATCATAGGCCACTCACTCCTGGGCTCAGGCGATCCTCCAGCCTCAGCCTTGTCCCCAGTAGCTGGGACTACAGGCACCACTATGCCCTGCTACTTTTTTTTCTTTTTTTTTTGGTAAGGGTCTCACTATGTTGCCCAGGCTGGGCTCAAACTCCTAACCTCAAGTGATCCTCCCGCCTCGGCCTCCCAAAGCACTGGGATTACAAGTGTGAGCCACTGCACCTCACCAGGGTTTTCTTTCTCTATTTCCCCAACACACCAGGCTTCATCCAATCTCCAGGCCTTTGCACTTGCTGTGCCGGCTTCCTCGTACCCTTCCCCCGATGCCATCTCCCTAGCCTCGCTGCAGTGGGATCGCAAATGCCAGGCAATTGATGGGACCGCACTTTTTTTTTTTTTTTTTTTTTTGAGGCAGAGTCCCGCTCTGTCACCCTGGCTGGACTGCCGTGGCGTCAGGCTAGCTCACAGCAACCTCAACCTCCTGGGCTCGAGTAATCCTCCTGCCTCAGCCTCCCGAGTAGCTGGGACTACAGGCATGCGCCACCATGCCCGGCTAATTTTTTCTGTGTATTTTTAGTTGTCCAGCTAATTTCTTTCTATTTTTTAGTAAAGATGGGGTCTCGCTCTTGCTCAGGCTGGTTTCAAACTCCTGAGCTCAAACGATCCACCCACCTCGGCCTCCCAGAGTGCTAGGATTACAGACATGAGCCACCGCGCCCGGCCAGGACCTCACCTTCTAGGGGAGCTAATAGGCAGCTCAGACTCACCACGACCAAAAGCGAGCTTTTTCCTGCTACTCCAGTGGGTCCTCCCTCAGCGTGTGGCATCTTGGCCCAAGGCCACCACTGTTCACCCATCCTCAAGTGCAAATCTGGGGATAGTCCACCATTTCTCTTTCCCTGTCCCCCAATTCCAGCCACTTCCATTTCTTCTGGGGGCAAACTTCAAAATCTGTTGAGACTATAATCACTGCTCTCCCAGTCCCAACCCCATCACCGCGGCCTGGACAGCGTGGCTTCCCCCTCCCTGGTCTCCCAGCTGCCGGCCCTGAACCTCCAGCTCCGTAGGGCGTGTTCACCTAGGAGTCAGACAGATCATTGGGTTAAAACTGAAATTGGACCCTGTTCCTTCACAGTCCCCCTTAGTTTCACATCATACTTAGATTACAAAGTAAGCTGCCTGCATATCCCCACCCCCACCCCACCCCCGCAGCCCACAAGGCTCTGCACAACCCGCTTGGCAGCTCCCTGCCCTCCCCTCCTCCCTTTCACCCCCTTGCTCACTCTGCTCCAGCCACACGGGCCTCCTTGCTGTGCCTCCAACACTCCAGGCGCGGTCCTGCCCCAGGGCCTTTGCACATGCTGTTCCCTAAACCTGAAACACTCTTCCTTTGTACCTTCCCTCCCCCACTGGTGACCTCTTACCATTCGGGTCCCTGCTGAAACATTACCACCTGAGAGAGGTCTTCCCTAACCACCCTCCATAAGTATTAATAGGGTCTCCCTCATCTCTTCTTTTCTTTTCTTTTCTTTTCTTTTCTTTTCTTTTCTTTTTTTTTTGAGACAGAGTCTTGCTCTGTCGCCCAGGCTGGAGTGAGGTGTCGTGATCACAGCTCACTGCAGCCTTGAACTCCTGGGCTCAAGTGATCCTCCTGCCTCAGCCTCCCAAGTAGCTGGGACGAAAGATGCACCCACCCAAGGGCAGGGATTTTTGTCTGTTTTGGTCAACCACTGTGTTTGTGTCCACCGAACCCAGCATAGGGTGTGGCACACACTAGGTGATATTTGTGTCGCTGAGAGCTGGAGTCCATCTCAAAATTCCACAAGAGCTGAGCAAGTTATACCCATTTTACAGATGGGCTTGTTGAGCCTCAGGGAGAAGTGACCTTCTAAGATCATGCAGACAGTGCAGTTTCAATCTCTTACTGTAGGCTCAGTAGGGGGTGAGTTACACACGCACACACACACATGTGCACACATGCACACACTAAGAAAGGTTTCACCCACCTCTTCTCTCCTCCAGCCCTACAAGGAGCCACAAGCCTGCACGTGCACCAGGAGCCCAAGTTGCTGCGGGTTCAGCAGGGCACTCAGGTGACCCTGGCCTGCCAAGTGACACAGGCCCAGGCCTGGGAACAACTCAGGGTCGGATGGACAAAGGACGGTGACATCTTGTGTCAGCCATACATCACCAATGACAGCCTAAGCCTGGGGGTCTGCGGGCCCCGGGGCCACCTCTCCTGGTGGGCACCTGGGGTTCTCACCCTGTGGCTGGACCATGTGACCCTCAATGACAGCGGGGACTATGTGTGCTGGGCGGTCATAGAGATTCCTGAGTTGGACCAGGCCGATGGCAACGGGACACAGCTTCTAGTGGATGCAGGTATGACAGTCAACAGAGAGAGAGGGAGGTGGAATGGGGAAGATTCTAGAATCTTAAGACTCTGGAATCTCTTAGCCTGATGTGGTGGCACCTGTAGTCCCAGCTACTCGGGAGGCTGAGGCAGGAGCATGGCTTGAGCCCAGGAGTTGGAGGCTGCAGTGAGCTATGATGACGCCACTGCACTCCAGCCTGGGCAACAGAGCAAGACTCTGTCTCAAAAAAAAAAATCAAAAAACAAAAAAAGACTTGAATCTTAAACTCCTAGAAACATAAAACTCTAAATTCTTCACATCAGACTCTTAGGAACTGAAATCCTGCGAAGTTGAGAACATTAAATTCTGGAATCACAGAACCTGGTCTGGAACTTAGCATTCTAGCCCAGAACTTGGTGAACATTCTGGAAAGGGCCTCACAGTGAATATTTTCTGCTTTGTGGACCACGTGGTTTCTGCTGTGGCGTGAAAGCAGCCATAGGCAGTATGTCAGTGAATTATAGTGGCTGGTTTCCAATAAAACTTTATTTAAAAACACAGGCAGTGGGCTGAATTTGGCTCATGGGCTATAGTTTACTGACTTCTGTTCCAAAAATATCACCATCATAATTCCTCTTGAGAACATATGATTCTGGAGGTTTTTTTTTTTTTTTTTTGAGACAGGGTCTCACTCTGTCACCTGTGCAGTGGCATCATCATAGCTCACTGCAGCCTCCAACTCCTGGGCTCAAGTGATCCTCCTGCCTCAGCCCCCCAAGTAGCTGGGACTACAGGCATGTACCACCACCACACCTGGCTAATTTTTCTATTTTCAGTAGAAACAGTGTCTCGCTCTTGCTCAGGCACATCTCAAACTCCTGTCCTCAAGCGATCCTCCCAAGTCGGCCTCCCAGAGTGCTGGGATTATAGGCAAGAGCCACCATGCCTGGCCTAATTTTGGAGTTTTGATCAAAATGATTCCAGAGGCCGGGCGCGGTGGCTCACGCCTGTAATCCTAGCACTCTGGGAGGCCGAGGCAGGAGGATCATTTGAGCTCAGGTGTTCGAGACCAGCCTGAGCAAGAGCGAGACCCCATTTCTACTAAAAATAGAGAACATTAGCCGGGCATGGTGGCGCATGCCTGTAGTCCCAGCTACCTGGGAGGCTGAGGCAGGAGGATCGCTTGAGCCCAGGAGTTTGAGGTTGCTGTGAGCTAGGCTGATGCCACGGCACTCTAGCCTGGGCAACAGAGTGAGACTCTGTCTCAAAAAAAAAAAAAAAAAAAAGATTTCAGAATCTTTTTAAAAGTGCTATTGAAGTATGTCTTACATACAGATGAATGCATATATTGTGTCCAACTAGGTAGATTTGCACAACCTGAACACACCCCTGCAACCGCCTCCCCCTCAAGAACATCACATTTCCAGCTCCCAGAGATCCCTCTTGGTCGCCCCTCACAGCTGCTCCCTTCCTCCTCCGCTGTCCTGAATTCTACCGGCGTAGACCTATTTGGCCTGATTTCGTATTTCTTTTAAAGGGAGTCACTGACAGCAGGGACTGTGTGTGCTGGGCAGGCATGGGGATTCTCTGTTGTGTCCGGCTTGGTGTCTGGGAGATTCATTTACGTGGCTGCATGTAGCCGTGGTTCATTCTTTTTCCTTGCTATGGAATAGTCCAGCACATGGCTCTACCACCATTGTTAATCCAAATGTCCTACTGGTGGGCATTTAGGCAGCTGCTGCAAACATTCAAGGGCTTGTCTTTTCATGAACATATGTGTACATTTCCATTGCACCTAGGACGATTCTAGAATCTTTTTTTTTTTTAATTTTTTTTTGTTTTTTGAAACAGAGTCTCACTCTGTTGCCCAGGCTAGAGTGCCGTGGCGTCAGCCTAGCTCACAGCAACCTCAAACTCCTAGACTCAAGCGATCCTCCTGCCTCAGCCTCCCGAGTAGCTGGGACTACAGGCATGTGCCACCATGTCTGGCTAATTTTTTAATATATATTTTTAGTTGTCCAGCTAATTTCTTTCTATTTTTTTAGTAGAGACGGGTCTCACTCTTGCTCAGGCTGCTCTTGAACTCCTGAGCTCAAGCGATCCTCCCGCCTCGGCCTCCCAGAGTGCTAGGATTACAGGCGTGAGACACTGTGCCCGGCCCGATTCTAGAATCTTGAACCACAAAATAGAACCTTACTCTTCTAGCATCATAAGGACAGAAAATTCTAGGCTCTTAGAATTCAAGTATGTCTTGTCCCTAAGGAGGTGAATATTGGTTCTTGGGAGGCAAAAAAAAAAAAAAGCCAAAACCAAATCTTACCCTTTTTATGTATAAAGCTTAGATACACATACTGGAACATAAGCAGATTTACAATATTTCTGTGGTATTAAAATTTCATGGAGGAAGAGATTAAGGTTTCAAAAACATCTAAAAAGTCTCCCTGGGGACAGATAATGAAAAGAAGGTTGAGAAAGACTGAAATAAAGGAACAATTCTAGAGCCTTAGAATTGCGGTGTCTTAAATACTTGAAATAGACCCTTAGAATTTTGCAGTCTCAGAATGTATAAGGGCAGAGAATTCTAGAATTCTAGAATCCAGAATTGAAAGCCAGCCACTCTTAGTTTGGGCACAGTGGCTCACGCCTGTGCATTTTGGGAGGCTGAGGCAGGAGGATCACTTGAACCCAGGAGTTTGAGGCTGCAGTGAGCTGTGATCGCATCACTGCACTCCAGCCTGGGTGACAGAGCAGGGAAATCCGGTCTTTAAGAACAAAAAAGAAAAAAAGACATCCACTCCAAAAGCCAAAAGGAACTTTCTAGATCAGCAAAGCCAGGCATCTCATTTTACAGATGAAAAAGCTGAGGCCGGGAGGGGGCTGAGATGTGTCCTGGGCAGTACACAAGGCAGAGATGCAGCACGGTTCCTCTAAAGCCCAGCTCACAGGTGCCTGCCACTCTACCATGATACCCCTTATGGGCCAAACCTGTGCAGGTGCCTGGGACCAAGCTGCCCCAGGCTGAGGACTCTGCTTTGTAGGTGGTTACTGCTGGCCTGGGGCACGTGCCCAGCCTCCATCTGGCAGAACAGAGCACCTGGATCCCAGCCCCAAGAGACACCCACACTCTTCCAGGGGGCAGGACCCGCCCACTGCCGCCTGCCTCAAGGGTGGTGTGTTATGACTGTTTTCCCGGCCCCCGCACCCCTCCAACGTCAAGGGGGCAATTAGCAATTAGCAGAGGCGGGGTAGCGGAGGCGCCAGGCTACGCGTTGGCAGCTGCTAAGAAGGGAGCTGGCTCCAGTCCAGCTCTGCACAGCTGGCCTCCTCGCCCCTAGAACAGCAGCTAGGCAGCCTGCAGGGACCCCCTGCCAACCTCTGCAGCTGCAAGATGAAGGCGTTGTGGGTGCTGGACCTTATTTTAGTCACAGCATTCAGAGCTTTTGGCTGGAGTTCATGTAAGTTACACAAACCTGAATTCAAGCCTCCTCGTCATATACTTGCTGTGTGACCTTGGGTGAGTAACTTGACCTCTCTGTGTCCGTTGGTTCAGCTGTCAAAATACAGCTAGTGGTGCTTTCCTTGCCAGGTTGGGTGAATTTAGAGTGGTTATAGCTAAAGTGCTTAGTATAGGGCCAGGGACATAGTAAGTGCTCAATAAACACAAGTGGCTCTTTCCATTATCTGTGATGCTGATTATCCAGCAAGACACAAATGTTCAGGCTGGTGGAAGGGTGCTTTTTTCTGAAACAGGGAAGGAGTGGGGAGCTCCCTGCTGCCTCCTGGATGTGGGACCCCAGACAAGTGAGTTAGACAGTCTGAGCCTCAGTTTCCCCATCTGAAAAATGGGCTTGCCGCAGAGTAGAGGCTCAAAAAACAGGAGGCATGGCCAGGTGGCCCACACCTGTAATCCTGTAATCACATCATTTTGAAAGGCTTAGGCAGGAGGATCTGTTGAAGCCAGAAGTTCAAGACCAACTTGGGCAACATAGTAAGACCTCCATCTCTACCAAAAAAAAAGCAAGTGAAAGAAAAAAAGAAAGAAAAGAAAAGAAACAGCCAGGAGCCGTGGCGTATGCCTGTAGTCCCAGCTACTTGGGAAGATCTTTTGAGCCCAGTTAGTTCGAGGTTGCAGGGAACTATGATGACACCCACTACACTCCAGCCCAGGCCACAGCATGAGACCCGGTCTCTAAAAAACAAAAAACCCAAACCATAAAAGATACACTGGCAGTTATTCCACAGTAACCCAACAAGATGGGAATGGCGAGCCTCATTTTTCAGAAAAGGAAACCGAGGTTCAGAGTGAGCACCTACCTACCTTAAGTCACATAACCTAGCAGAATAGGAACACTGTGGTCTCACACGGAGTGAGAGGGAGCTCTGAGGTCAGAGGGTGCAGGAGGCTGGCCCTGAAGGTGGGGACACCCTCCCGCGACATAGATTTCTTCTCTGCAGACCCCACGCTGAACGCGAACCTGACCTCCAGCTTCCCAGGTGAGCCCCACTCGCATGTCCCTCCCCCAGCGCCGCCAGCCCACCCCGCACCCTGTGCGCCCTTCCCCCTCACACTGCCCTGCCCCCACCCTCACCCCAGGACTGCTCTATGTGCTGCCGACGGCGGGGGCCGTGGCTGCGATCGCGCTGGGCGCTGGGATCTGGGGCTGCCGCCGCCGCCGCCAGGGACTGGACGCAGGTGTGCGGCGGGTGGACGGGTTGCCCGCGGGCGACCTCGCGTGGCGAACGCGGGAACTGCAGCCGCGTGTCAAGGACAGACCGCATCGGCCCCGCACCCGGCACCCCCCATCCAGTCTTGGGGAAGGACGGAAGGTGGGCTCCGAGGGGATGGCGAAGCCTGGCCCTCACACTCGCGTTTTCCAGAAATATGGGACAAAGGGCCCGGAGGTGGGCCGGAGAGCGCCGGGCTCTCTCAAGTGACTGTCCCCCGATGCCCCTTAGGAAATCCACTGTACAGCAACGTCCTGTTCCGGCCTCGGGGCTCCCCAAAGAAGAATGAGGCCGGGCCTGGAGAGGGGAAGGTGCAGGCCACCCCCGGGAAGGACCAGAAAGGCCAGAGCATCTATTCAACCTCTTTTCCCCAGCCTGTCCCCCACTACCCGAATCAGACCCCTAAACCTTGCCCCAGCCCGGAGCCCAGTCACTATGTCCCCATGGCCAGGGTCTCTCCCGGCCCAAGCCCCGCTGGGCAGCCAAGGCCGAGAGGGCTCCCTGAAGTGGGGCACTCAAAGAGGACCCCACCACCGGTGGCTACGTGAGGGTATGACTGCTTCCAGGGGGTACAGCAGCCCTGTCCTGAGACCCCTGTCCTCATTTCTATGATGATAGATCCCCCTTCCCTGAACACTCAATAAAGACCCATGAATAAAGCAAAGCTAGAGTATGTGGTGATTTGGGGGTGCTAAGAGATGTGAGGGGTCATCTGGGAATCCCAGAGCCCACTGGAGAGGCCCCCGGGAGGAGGGGGCTCTGGGGACTCACCAGACTCCCATATAAGCCCCCTCCCCAGCCAGCATCTCCCCCCGACCCCGGGCAGGCCTGGAAGTGGGGGGGGGGAGTGAGGAAGTCAGGGGTTCCCTGGTGTTTCCCAGCCCCCCAGGGTCTCTGGCCTGACTGTCACCTTGAAGTGACACCAGCTGGACCAGCCTCCCCTCCCCCAGTTCTGTTGTTTCCATGGGGACAGATGTCCTTTCTGCAGATCAAGCCACACTGCCAGTGAGGAGGGGGCAGGGCTGGCCTGAGCGGCTCGCCGCCCCCCGCCCCCCAGTTTCTCCATCTTTGCATCTGCGGGGTGTCTGCTGTACGGGGCTGCTGTCCCCGGGTCTTTATCTGCCTCTTAGCTCTGTCTCTAGCTCTGCCAGTTTCCGTCCCTTCCTATGTGATTCTGGCTCCAACCTCCATCGCCAGAACAAAGAGCTGGGGTCGCCCCTGCCCCTCCAAGGGTCTCACTCGCCGCCTCATTCATCTGATGGGGCCCCCATCAGTGCCCTGCGAGACACCCACGGTGACCATTTCGCAGACGGGGACACATCTGTGGCTCTCCTGCTGGGAGCCCGGGATCTCTGCCTCCCTGCAGCCCAGAAAGGACACTTGGGACAGACAATAGCATTTATTTTTCACACCAGAAGAGGGTTTTGAGACACAATCTTGCACCCTAGAGCCCAGAAGGGGGCAGAGGGTCCCCGTCAGGGGTTCTGCGTGACGACTGGGTACAGCAAGGCCAGGTGCTCGGCGCCCTGCACGGGCAGCGGGCGTGAGCTGTAATGCAGAACCAGCTCAGGGACACTGGCAAAGGGTCCGCTGTGCTGGCCCAGCACCACCTGGTTCTCCCGGGTCCGCGCGAACTTCAGATGTAGGAAGCCCTGGCTGCTCCTGGGGGCAGAGGTCAAAGGGAGCCTTGAGCGCCCCAGACCGGCCGTCCACCCCCCCACGGTGCCCGGGGCCGGCACAGGCATCCCCAACATCTCCGCTAAGCAGCGCTCGGTGCCAAGCTGTTGGCTCACTCCCCCGGCCCCACGAAGGCAGGCTGGAGTCGAGGTTCCTCTCCTGCAACAGGATGGCAGACCCAGTGCCTGCCTTTCCCCAGATGTGGGAGGATCACGTGCCACCTCTCTGTCCCTGCCTTTGTATGTTTTTCTGCCCCCTCTAAAGCCTGGTTCTTAGTCATTGCCATGGGGTGCAGCAGAACCGACCCGAAATCCTGGTGCAATCAGGAGGGGACCCCAAAGGGGACACCTTTGCATGGCACTTTCCACCCTGTGCACTCTTTCTCTTGATTTGCTCACGGTCAGCTGATGTGTCACCTCCTCAGAGATGCCTCCCTTGACTGCTACTCACACTCAGTCCCACTGCCTCCTTGGGGTCTGAAACTGTGTCTCTGTCTGAGATTATTTCTAACTCTGGCATGGCCAGACCAGCACGAATAGGGCCTAGAACACAGTAGGTGCTCAATTAATGTTTATTCAATGAAGGGACAGATCATAGTGGCCAGGAACCTACCAACACCCCCAGACTCACCCCACTGTCTCCCCAAACTTTCTGATCCCTTGTACCACCCCTCCCACCCCGCAACTAGTCAACCCCTGGTCTGGGGTCCGTTTCTCTCCACCTCTGGTGGATAGAATGAGCTAGAACCTGGGAATCATTTTAGCATCATTAACATTAATGAAGCACCTCCTGTTTCCCAGGCACTGTTGTCAACATTTTTTTCACGTATTCTTGTCATTTAATCATTGCAGTACTAACAGGAAGTGGATGCTATTATTACCCTCATTTTAGAGATAAGGCAACTGAGGCCCAGAGAGGTTAAGTAACTTAGCTAAGGCCACACAGCTAGAAAGGGGTGGAGTCAGGATTTGAGTCTGCCCCCAAAGCCCTCTTTCAGTCTTGTTCTTTTAGATCTTGCTCTCAGACACCTAGTAGACTCTTAGGAACAGTTTATAATTGGATGCACTTAGAATCTAGGGACAGAACCACATACATACAGGGTCTCAAACTCAAGTGCTTACGGGGCCACTCAGATTCTAGCTTCGGACAGATAGAAATGGATATTCTTCAAAGTTTGCACAAGGGGAGACCAAAGGAACCTTGTACATCTAGTTCCCCATCTTACCCAAGTCCTGGATCTCCTGCATGGCTTCTACTCCATCTTCTCGTATGCCTCTGATGACGGAGAGCTCATTCCCAGTGGCCTCCCTGGAAGCCCCGCCCCTGGCCTTAGAAGCCCCACCCACTGGCCTAAAATCCTGCCCACTGGCTGCTGGAGCCATACCCCTCTGCTCCCACAGAATTAACCCAAAAGGGTGACACAGGCAATCTTGTGTCCCTGTGAGGCTGGGGTCTCACCTGAGAGACAGGGAGCAGTCTTGGGGGCTGGTCTCACTGAGCCGCACAAGGTAGCTGCCTTCCTTGCAGAGCGCTAGAAGGTTCTCAGCATCTGCCCGGTTCAGCGGGCCATGAAACCACCTAGGGGTGGGTACAGACCTCTCAGGAAGGGCCGTTCCCCTTCAGACACACTCTGGTGTCGTCCGGGTCCATGCACAACCGGACGCACAAGAGCAAGAGCTTGTGACGTCCAGGCCAACAAGCCAGGAAAATTCCCTTGCATTTTCCAGGAGGAGCCTGGTTATTGGGCAGACATGGTTGTCCTTGGCGGGTAGCTGAGCCTAGGTTGAAGGGCGAGCTGCTACCTCCAATTGAGCAGGTACACCTGACCTTGATGTTTACAGCCTACCTGGCTGGGTCCCCAGGTGTCATCAGCAGCCTTCCCTACTTCCCCAACTCCAATCACTTTCATGAGTTATGCTACAGCCTGTCTCCCCACCCACCTGTACCATTCATTACTTAATGTTTTCCTTTCACGTGCTCAAAGAGAGGTGAGCAAGGTGTCAAAGACAGAGGCGCACCAGAGACTTGGCTGGTGTTTGCGTTAAAAGAAAACTGAAAAGAGAATAAACTTCACGTCCCCAAACTCCTGCTCCCCCCACTTCCATCCTAAGATCTCCTGGGGGTGAGAATGATCCTTTCACTCTGAGCCAGGCACCATTTTGGGGATTTTGAGACTGAGGCTCAGAGAGGTTAAGTGACTTGCCCCAGGCCACACAGCCAGGAGATTCAGGTCAGGGTTTTGAACACAGAACCTGATACCACCAGGGAAAGGGACCTTATCTGATTATGCTTTTGTGTCAAGCTGAGGGTGTGGCACACAGCAGGCGCTGGTGACCGGTAAAGATTAATTGAAGGAATCAATGAAGTGAATGAATGAATCAAAGTCTTCCAGTTCCCCTAGTGGAGAAGGTAGAGTCTACAGATAAGACAGATTCAAGGAGCCTTTTCCACCTTCAGCCTCCCCACTCACGGCTGTTTCTCCAGGGGCAGGGCCGGGTCCACACGCTCCGCGGGCTGCGGGCTCCTGGGCGGGGGTCTCCGGAGCTCCTTGGATGCGCCTGGGGTCCTTTCCCAGTCTGGACTGTCAAACTGCACTGGAGGCGAAGGGTTAGCGATGAAAGGGTTAAGTCCAGCCTACCTCGTGGGGGCGGGGCAGGAGCCAGCCAATGGCATTTCAGTAGGAAGGAGGTGCCAGTTTAGAGCAACCTATCAGAGCCCAGAAGGGGAGGGGCTAAATTTAAGTTAGGGGCAGGATTGGCATCAGGAGCAACCAATTGGCCTTCAGAAGCAAGGGGTGTGGTCATTCGTAAAGCCTGGGAGGCACGGGAGGGGCGGGGCAGTGCCATGAGCGACAAATCTGAGAGCAGGGGGCGTGGCTAGAGGGGTGGGTTAGAGGTTTCCAAGTAGGGGCCCGTTACTCCTGAATTCCTTTCTGGGTCCCGTCCTTACTGAGGCTGTCATAGAACTAGAAAATCATCCCTAATGGGATTTGGTGACAGGTGGACCAAGGCACTGAGCCCCAAGTCCCCTCCCAGTCATGCAAACTTCTGGGGCAGAGTCCTGGTAGCACAATTCTTCCTGGTCTCAGTTATTTTACTTCTTAAAGCTGACCTTACCATGGCCCCTTTTACAGAAGAAGAAACTAAGGTTCAGAGACTTCCCGAAGCTCAGCCGATTCAGCTGGGAATTGACTTCAAGTCGATCCAAGTGACAGCTCTGAGAAAGGCTGCCCTCCCCTCCCCAAAGCTCCTGTGTCCTTGAGCCCTTTCTAGCACTCACTTTACAACCACCCTGGTCAGTAGGTGCTATCCTGATCCCCGTTTTACAGAGGAAGCAACTGAGACTCGAGGAGATAAAGTGTCTTGCCCAAGTGACACAAACCCAGGTCTGGTGTGACACCAAAGCCATATTCCTCCCCTGCACTACACTAAACAAAAGGGGTAGTTTCCATTCCACTCTAAAAAGCATTTCCGTTTCCAAGGAAGATGCAAGTTTTTCCTGGGTGGAAGAATTTGTGACTATCAGTCATTCCCACTTTAGTTAGAATTAATTAGTAAACTACCAAAGTGGCAAGTGATTGGATTCTACTTTGTAAGTTGAAACAGGGGATGTGACCAGACCAGGCAAGGAGATGGAGGGACAGGGCATTCAGGGTCGGAGAAGCACCTGCAAATGCCCTGGAGATGTGGTCTTTCTTCCACTCCCAGGGCTGGTCATACTCCTCCGCTGGCCGTTCGTCCTCCTGGGGCAGCCGGCTCTGTCGAGGCTTCTGCCCAGAAGGGGCCCCATCCCCTGTTTCTTGGTCCTGCTCTTCATAAGGAGTATCATACAGCTGCACCCCTCTGCATGGCAGTTCTGGGAGGCCGAGGACACCAGTCAGCTCCTGCTCCCTCCTGGGACCCTGTCACCATCCCCCAAGCTCTGCCCACTCACCGCTCAAGACCCGCTGTGCGTCATAGGGTTCCATGTAGCCATCATCTGGGGACGGGCGATGAGGCTGGGCATCGAAGGGATCTGAATACTCCGTGTCGACTTCCACCTGGGAAAAGAAGGCGGGGGGAACAAAGTGCTCAAAGGGACTAAGGTGACGTTACACCCCTTGCCTGTCCACTCTGGGCCATCTGACACATCTCCTCCGAGCAGTTGTATTTTTGGGGGAGAGGGAGTCCACTCTGCCACCCACAGCATTCCCAGAGAGATGCCAGCTTCCCCTGCTGTCTCCCTCCATGCCACTCTGATTCTACCCAACATGGACACCTGCCTCCCTCCTTCAGCCACTTTAATGTTTATCAGGTGCCAACACTGTTCTAAATGCTTTGCATACATTTATTTGTGATACCGGCACTCCGTAAGCACATTATGATGCCCATTCTACAGATGAGGAAAACCAAGGCACGGAGAGGGTAAGGGTCACAGAGCTGGGACGTGAGAGGCAGAGTTTGATCCCCGGCTAACTGCTTCCCCTGAGTCCCTGCCCCCTCTTAGCTAACCGCTACCCAGCATGGCCTCTGGGACTCCCCCCCCCCAATCCTTCTTGGGCTGTTGTCTCTGCTGAGGCTTCAGAGTCGACTGCCCAGTCCTCTAGGGAATGTCTTGATGGGCATCAGAGACAGGGCCAGGTTCAAATCTTAGTGAGCTAAAGCCCTGTGACCTTGGGCGAGTCAGAGCTCTTCTGTAAGCCTCAGTTTCCACCTCTGTAAAATGGGAATGACGCCAGCAGGAAGGGCAGAGTCGTGGTGAGGGTGTTTAAGTGCCCAGCGGGGGAGTGACTCGCTTGGATCTGTTTTAGAAAGACCCCAAGAGCCACCAAAAGCCACGGATGCTGAGGGGAGGGGGCTGGCAGGTGGGGACAGCCAGAGAGTAGGAGAACAGAGACAAAACAGGGCCCATCAGAGAGGCAGGAGGACGACCAGAGCCATGCATGGAAAAGGGACAGATGTCAAATTCTACCAAGCAGAGGGAGGACTGGGAAGTGTCTCTGGGGTGCCCAGGCCCCCCTGGGATCACACATGAAACAAGCTCCCCAGGATCCGGGGAGCCCAGCCCGCCCTCCCCAGCCCCTCCAGGGACCACCCAGCCACGCACCTCCTCCCCGGGGCTGCCCAGCAGTGCCTTGGCCCTGGCCATGTCCGCAGCCTCCACCTTGATGAGCCGGTGCTTGGGGGAGTCGTACTTGGCGTCACCGCCGGGGCCCTTGCAGTCCCCGGGGCCCGTGGGCTCCGGCTCCAAGCGGCTCTCGACATCCTCATAGGGGTCCTCGAAGTCCAGGTTCTTTTGCGCGCGGTAGGCCCTCAGGATGTCGCTGTCGCTGTAGTCCGGGGTGGGCGGCTGCGGGGGCGGCCTCCGACCGCCAAAGCTCAGGTAGTCCCGTAGCCACTTGGCCATTTGGGCGCGTGTCACCCCGACTTGGCTACAGTCACACGGGGACCCACATGCCCTTTTCGGGGAGCCCTTTCGCAAGGAGAAGGAGGGAGAGAGGAAGGAGAGGGAGGGAGGAGAGAGGTCAGGTGTGCCCGGGAGCCGGGTTCCGCATGGACCAGGGGGAAAAAAGAGGTGGCAGACGGGCAGAAAAAGGAGGCGACAGAGGAGGGAGCGGGAGGAAGGCCAGCTTAGCCCGGCTTAGGAAGGACCGCGGGGGAAGGAGGCGCCCCGCAGGGCCCTGAACGCCGAGCGCGGGGGCCAGGGCGAGGGGCATCCGCGGAAGCGCGCGGAGTTTCCGCGGGCAGCGCGGTGCGTGTGCGCGGCTCCGCCGCCCGCCGCCTCCGGGAAGCTCCGGGGTCCCTTTCCTGGGGCCCAAGGTCGGGGACGCCCCCAGCCCTCGCTCGGCCCGGGACGCCTGGGTTCTCAGCGCAGCAGCTGGCGGGCTCCCCCGGGGCGCGGGCACCGCGCGCAAAGTTGGGCGGCGGGGGCGGTGACCCCAGCAGGGCGCATCCTTTGTTGCGCTCCTCTGGGCTCCGGGGGAAGTCCCAGTCCCACGGCCCCCTGCCCGGCCGCCTGGATCCGGCCCCAGCCACCGGCACAAAGGGAAGTAAAAACCTCCTCCAATCCCTCTTTACGCTTTCGGAGAGAATTTACCCGCCGCTGCGGGCGCGCGGCCTGGAGGGGGGACTTTGGGGAGGGGGCGCGCAGGCGGACGCCCCCGTCCCCGCCAGCTCGGGGCCGCGTCCCGGGCGGCAGCGTCAAGGCTTCCCCGCCTCCCCCTTCGCTGCGTCCCCCGCCCCCTCCCCTCCCCCTGCGCGCCCCTCCGAGGTGACTGAGACCTTCAGCTGTTCTGGGGAGGGAGGGGGCCGCTGCCTGCAGAAGGGAGGGGGGAGGCGGGGGCAGGAGTCGCCGGGCCGGGCCCGCCGGCAGCTGGACACTGACCCGGAGGACCGAGATCGGCCGGAGCGAGCGAGGAGCGCGGGAGGTGGGACAGAGGACACTGCTAGGGGCACAGCGAGCCGTGCCGAGGAGGGGAGGGGGGAGGAAGGGGAGGGGGAAATTGGCTGGGAAATGGGGGGGTGGGCTGGACTTGATCGCGGGAAAGGGGTGAAATTGACCAGTAGAGGGGGTGACAGTGACCACTATTGAGGGTTGAAATTGAACCAGTATCTCCAGGACATGGGGCGGGTGAAAATTGTCAGAAAGATCACTGGGTCACATTGATATTGACGCCGCAGAAGGAGGGGGAGGCGGGAAAGAGAGGACGGAGATCTGGCTCTGTCCCCCTCCCCAGGGGACTGATTGCGCGGTGGGGGGAGGGGTTGGGGCAGCTGGCCAGGGGAAAGGAGATGGTATCAGTGCCTGGCGCGTGGCCTCATCATCTGTCCCTTTGTGGCTTCTTGGAGGGGACAGGGGAAGTCAGAGGGATCTGCCTGTCCAGGCTGCCCGTTGGCAGCTGCGCCGGGGGTGGAGGGGGGGGTATGGGGGGGTGAGAGAGCAGAAAGGTGCCACCGCCAATTCTAGAACAAAACCATTTTTTCTTTCCCCATGGGGGGCGGCTTGCTCAGTTCTCCCTAGTGATCGGAGTGAGAGAGGGGTGCTTAGGAAGGACGAGACCCCAGACTCCCTTCTCGGGGCTCCCCCAAGTCGGGCAGGGGCTCACAGCTTGGAGGGCAAGGAGGGCCAGACAGGACTCAGAGCTGATACAGCGATGACTGGCCCCCCGGCAGGACAGTGGGGTGGGCACAAAACTTTCCACTCTCTGTGCCTTGGTTTCCTCACTTGAAAAATAGGGTTTCTAATAGGAACACCCACCTGGCCTCCTCCTTTTATGGATGGGGAAACCGAGGCACAGAGAAGGGAGGGGCTTGTTCTGATCCACTCAGTGGCTCATTTCTGCCTTGGCGCCATCACAGGGACTCCTGGCTTGGGGTGGCACCAGAGTCTCTTCATGGAATCACCATTAGCCCATTTTCCAGATGCGGAAACTGTGGCCTGGAGCCAACAAGGCAAAGCCCCTGATGGCCGCAGGGGCCTCCACCCTTCTGTTCCCGCCCCTCTCCTGCACTGGCTGAGTCCCCCAACACAGACCTGTTGAACTCCGTCCTCCCTCCCTCCTGAAGCAAGTTTACACAATCCACGCTCCCCAACCCCCACCCTCTCAGATCAGCCACAAGGCAGCCTCCCTGGGGACTGCCAGGGAGCACATCGGGTAATTGTCCTGTTTTCTGTCAACCGCGAGGCAATTCCGGCGCGGGGATGAGCTGTTGACAGATCTCATCAAATCCGAGCCCTCTCCCTGTCGGATAAATACTTGGTGTCTGAGGTATAAATATTTGAAAGGGACCTTCTAATTACAGACTGTGTCAGGAATAGCAATTAGAGGCCCTGAAGGCAGAATCAAACGGCGTTTGACTTCCCGGCGCTTTTGAGTTGGCTTCTCCTGGGGCTGTGCCCCCCCCGGCCCCAACCCCAAGGATGGGAGCAGGGAGGGAGGCAGGAGGAGGGGGACGAGAAAAGACAGGCAGGCTGGGGGGCTGGCCACCTCACCAGGTGACCTTGAGTTGGCCACACGACCTCCTGAATTTTGGCATTCTGATCAGGAAGGGAGGGACCCCATTCCCTTCACGGGGTTCCCCCAGGTTGGGCGGGGGTTATAGCTTGGAGGTGAGGGGGGACCAGAGAGGAGTCAGAGCTGACACTGCTGTGACTGCCCCCCCACGGGACAATGAGGGACAACGGGCTGGGGGCAAAGTCGGCCAGAGGAGAGAAGAGGGAAGGATGATGCCTGGAGGGGGGCGCTGTGTGGGTAAAGGAAGGGAGGTGAGGCGGCCTGGGGGCAGTGGGGACCCCCTCTCAGTGCTCATGGTCTGAGAGGCAGTTTATGGGGTGTCCTCCAGGGTAGGCGGGGCTTTTCCAGAGGTTCCCTCGGTTCTGGAATCCCAGCCCAGCTGACCTTGGTAATGACCTGAACTGCTTCTCACCTGAGAAGTGAGAGAGTAACAGCCAAACCCTGTGGAGCGCTGACCGCCAGGCCATTTGGGGTGCTTTTTTGTTTTGTTTTGCTTTGTTGAGATGTAATTCACATACCCTATAATTTACTCCTTTATACTGTGCAATTCGGTGGTTTTCAGTATGTTCATGAGGTTGTGCGACCATGGCCGCTATCTAATTCCAGAACATTTGCATCACCCCAAGAGGAAACCTCACACCCGGTCAGCAGTCACTGTCCATCTCTCCAAACCCCCAGCCCCTGGCACCCGCTAGCCCGGCTCCGTGGATCTGGCCGTTCTGGACATTTCCTATAAATGGAGTCTCACACTGTGTGTCCTTCCGTGTCTGGCGTCTCACTGAACACGATGTCCTCAAGGTCCCTCCACACTGTAGCCTGTGTCAGAGCCTCATCCCTTTTCATGGCTGAGTAATTTGTCATTGGGTGGCACACAGTAGGTGCTCAATATATGCTTAGGAGGGACCTCAGGAAGGAGCCAGATGAATGGTCCTTGGCTGGAGGCTGAACCTGCTCTCTCTGTCCCCGAGTCCCTGTCTCATAGAGCAGCACCCCTAGATCCTTGGACAGGAGGGAGCAGGTGGGGCTAGACGTGGGCCCTTGGGGGCCCCCAAACTCCTAACCTGATGGGGAGACGTGGCCCTGCCTTGGGAACTCCCAGTCTGATAGGGGAGATCACTTTTGCCCTCAGGAGCCCCCAGACACACCTCTGTCTTTCTTAACTCAGTCTGATGGCAGAGGCATGACCTTGCCCTTGGAAGCCCCCAGTCTAAGGAGGACTCGTGGCTCTGCCTTCAAGGACTTCCAGTGTGACATGGAAGAGACATGGCCCCACCTTTAGGGGTCCCCAGTCTGATGGGGAAGGCAAGTTGCTCCTTCGAGGGCCCCAGTCCGATGGAGGAGACGCAGCCATGACTTGCAGCATCCCAGTCTGATGGAGGAGACATGAGCCTGCATTTAAGCGTCAAGAGCCTGGGACACCAGGCGGCCTCTCTGCTGCTTTGTGAAGCCCCGGCTCAGGCGGCGCCACCGCCCCCCTCCCCAGCCCTCCGATGTGCTCCGGCAGCCAGGCGGCCCCAGGGGAGCTGATGGAGGAGATTTCGGATGAGGCCTGACAGCTCCCGAAGACAGCATGACAGACGCAGAGCTGGTGGGGAAAAGGTGCTGTCGGCCGCGATGGGGGCAAGACAGACTCCTGCAAGTGAGGAGGCAGGTGCCGGGGGTGGCAGGCCGGGGAGCAGGGCCCCCAGAGGGTCAGCACAGATGACAGACTCCAATGTGTTGCTGTGCCTGTCCCTTCATTGGCTCAGCTCTGGGAGCCCCCACAAGGAACTGGGGAGCTGAGAGCAAAACTGCTCCCAGGACACATGGGGGCAGAGAACAAAGCCTAAAAGCTTCCCAGAGAAAGTGAGAATTTAAAATAAAAATTCCAGCCAGGTGCGGTGGCTCATGCCTGTAATCCCAGCAATTTGGGAAACTGAAGCGGGTGAATCGAGGGGAGTTTTTAGGCTAGGAGTTCTGGACAACATAGCCAGACCCTGTCTCTACAAAAAATAGAAAAATTAGCTGGGCGTGGTGACTCGAGTGTGGGTAGGAACCATGACTTCTAACCAGAGGAATATGGCAGAGGGGATGGGTGTCACATCTACAGACCCTCCTCTCTTGCTGGCTTTAGGAAACAAACCACTGTGGGTTCAATATGCCCCTCAAAATTCATGTGTTGAAATTGAATTGCCATTATAACAGTATTAAAATGTGGCTCTTTTTTTTTCTTTTCCTTTGAGACAGGGTCTCACCCTGTTGCCTGGGCTGGAGTGCAGTGGCATCATCATAGCTCACTGCAGCCTCCAACTCCTAGGCTCAAGCCATCCTCCTGCCTCAGCTTCCTGAGTAGCTGGGACTACGGGTGCACACCACCATGCCTGGCTAATTTTTCTGGTTTTTGTAGAGATGGGGTCTTGCTGTGTTGCCCAGGCTGGTCTCAAACTTCTGAGCTCAAGCAATCCTCCTACCTCGGCCTCCCCAAATGCTCAGATGACAGGCGTGAGCCACTGCGCCTGGCCCAATATATTCTTCCAGTACAGCATATGGATTTGCTGACCATCATAGTTGCAGCAGGTTGAATGGTGCCCCCCCCCAAAAAAGTGTCTGTGTCCTAACAACTGGAACATGTGAATGTGGCCTTATTTGGCAAAAGGATCTTTGCAGATGGAATTAGGTTAAGCATCTGGAGATGAGGTCATCCTAGATTTAGGTGGGCCCTACATCCAGTGACAACTGTCCTGATAAAAGACAGAAGACAGACACAGAGGACAAGTGAGGTTGGGTCTGATGAGTCTACAAGCCCAGCAATGCCAAGGGTTACCAGGAAACCCCCAGAAGTCGGGAGAGAGGCCTGGAACATTCCCTCTCAGCCTCATTAGCACCCAGCCCTGCCGACGCCTTGACCTTGGACTTCCAGCCTCCAGAACTGCACGACGATGCATTGCTGTGGTTTCCGCCATACCAGACAGCACCGCGACCCAGACACCACCCAAAACAGAAAGAACCGACCTTGCGTGCCGACCTCGTGTGACATGCCAGGAAGGACGGGATGTCACACCTGCAGTGCTCCTGCCAACAGACGTGCAATGTCAGTTTGATCACAGGCGAACGCCACACAGATGCAAACTGAGTCTACAAGATGACTGGCTGGGCTCTTCAGACATATTTGTGTCATGTGAGACACCAGAAGGTTGAGGGACTAGCTTGGGCTACAAGAGATGACAGAGGCACCACAATTGAATGTGACGCATGAGCCGGGATTTTCTTTGCCTTAAAGAACACTGTTGGGCAAGTGGTGAAATTGGAATGTGGGTGGCGTGTGAGTTCGCTGAGGCTGTTGTTACAAACTGCCCCTAACTGGGTGACTCAGGACAACAGAAATGAGTCTCTGCCTCCGTCGTCACACGGTTGTCCTCACAGCCTCCTCCCTCCATGCGTCTGTGTCCACAGTGTCCCTGTTCGTAAGGACACCAGTCATGCTGGGTCAGGGCTCACCCTAATGCCCTCGACACAATCACGTCTGTGAGGACCCAGTCTCCCAGATGTGGTCACACCCCGAGGTCCTGGGGTTACGGTTTCAACGTATCTTTTTTGGGGGAACACAGTTCAACCCGTTCCAGATGGAGATTAGATAACAATACCTTATCCACATTAAATTTCTTGATTTTAACAATTGCCCGTGGTTGCATTAATTAGGTGGTGTCCTGGTTTATAGCACACACACTGCAGTATTTGGGGTAAGGAAGCACGTGTGTAGATGTACGTCGCACACACGGTACACACACAGAGTGTACACACAGAGAGAGAAAAATAAAGGAAATGTGTGTGAAAGGTCCGTAGGAGAATTCTTTGAACCATTCTTGGAACTCGGTGGTGAATCTGAAATGATGCTGAAATTAAAATAGAAACAGGTGTCAGAAGTGAGAGCTCAACTGCGTTTCTGCCAAGTGTCGGGGAGCACGTGATACACACGAGTTCCTTCTTTCCCTCCTCCCGCTCCCTGCATGGCCCCGGCCCAGGAGGGAGAACTTTCCAGCTGGAGATTTGCACCGAGGGCAAAGCCAGTGACTCCCTTGGTGAGTATGCACAGCCCAGCCCCCGCCCCTTTGACGGCAAATCGTAGCGTCTGGAACACGATGCGCTTCCTCGGAGCCTGCGCTTCCCAGTGTGTGCTCTAAAGTAGTTGCTCACGTTCACAAGGAAGCACCGATACTGCATGGGGACCAAGCCCAATGTCCCCAGCAGGGGAGGGCTCACCTCTGGCACGAGGAAGGGAACGGCTCACTGTGCTGCAAAGGCCCAGCCCCTATGCTCGCTGTGCACGGCGACAGGTATAAATATTTGTGGAATGACACCCGAATCTTGCTAGCAGGGGCCTTGCCTGGGGCCCGCTCCGCGGATGCTGGCAGAGAGAAGGCACCCAGGCCAGTGGGGCGGGTTCCTTTTATTGGTTCTAGACAGTTCCACGGAGGGAAGGGATGGGGCAGCTGGGGGTGATGCACCCATGTGCCTGAAACATGGCCGACGTGTCCAGCACTGCCCCAGAGAGGACCAAGAAGTCATGTTGGAAGGAGAGAGACGCTCCGGGCATGCCCCAGTCCTCAGCCCAGGCCAGGTGGGGGAAGGCGCGGGGTCCCTGAGGTGCTGCAGGGTGGCTGTGGGCAGGAGGGAGCCAAGTCCCGGGCTGGAGACATCGTGGCCCCGCCGAGCTGGTGCTTATCCCTGTGGCTCTGGTTGGTCCAAGGCCACCTGCCCTGACCACCAGCAACTCCAGCTTCCAGCTGGGCTGAAGCTGGGCCAGTGACCCTTGACATGGGGCGGGCCCCTGTGGGCTCAGTTGCTGCCGTTGCTTTCGTTGCTGTCGTCACTGTCCAAATACGCACCCAGCTGGCTCAGGGAGGAGGCGGCGGGCGGTGGGGGCGCAGGGTCAGCCGCCTTCCTGCTCTGCGGGGTGCCTGGGGGGAGAGGCCAGAGTCAGCTCCCAGTTCCAGGGCGGCAGAGCCTGGGGCTGGCCACTCCTGCTAACGTGCGAGGCCCAGAGGTGACAGCACAGGAAAGGCCTGGCCCCTCTGGAGGGTGTCTGGCAGGACCCACCGCAGATTTGAAGCCACGCGCCCTGTCACTTGGCAACGCCACTTCTGACAACTGACCTGTGGGAACCCCCAGCGGGCAAAGCCATGGTCGAGCCATGCATATGCATACGGTGATTAATAAGGGCAGATTCCGGGCCGCCATGTACGCCCGCTGTGTGGCTTTGGGCAAGTGGCCATACCTCTCTGGGCCTTGGTCCCCTCATATGACACATGGGGCAATAACGGTGCCAGCAGCAACCGCTCGCGTATATCTGAGGCTCACCTTGCGCCCGGGCCTACTGCGAGCGCTCGACTCGGGGGAGCCACGGAATGAACCAGAAACCTGGGCTCCAACCCCACCTGCCAGGGTATTCTCCGCATGTTATCGGACAGGAAACTGAGGCCAGGGTGGGGGTGGGGGTGGGAGACCCCTCAACCGAGGCCATGGAACAAGCAGGTGGAGCAGCGCGGAGGACCTGGTAACAATGACCCCTGCTAAGGGACTTGACACTTGGTTTCCACACTTCTGTGTGACTTGGGTTTTAAAAGCGAGCGCTTGCACCTTTTGTAATTAAAAAAGAACCCATGTGCCTTCTCCCCTGATGCCACTAACTGGCCCTGGGGGGTCGAGTCGCCTCCCACCCCCATCCATGCCACGAAGGCTCCAGCATGGCACCTGGGGCGCTGCTGCCCCCTGGGGGCTGAGGGAGGCACCGCGCTCACCTCTGGGGACCTGGGAACCTACCTGGGGCCGGTGTCACCTGGCCCTCTCTGGCGCTGCCATCGGGGTCTGCCCTCGGCTTCTTCACCATGACGAGGCCCGACAGGGGGGCCCTGCCGAGGCTGCCCACGCTCTGCTCCCAGCTCTCCACCCGCCTCTTGGCCTTTGGGGCCTGCGGGCGACAGGGGCACGTGTGGGGGTGTCTGGCCCATCCTCAGCCCCATCTAGCCACCCCCTGTACCCACTGAACCAGCTACCAGGGGGACCTTTGCTAGCCCCAACCCCTCATTTGCTTGGTAAACTCCTACTCATCCCTCAACACCCAACTCAACATCTTCCCACTCTGTGAACCTGTCCTCACAGCTCAAGCTGATGGCTGCACCCGTTGCGCCCTCTGATGCCTGTGAACTGTGTCCCCAACTGTGCTGCACTCACCGCTCGCTTTGCAGGGCCACAAACAATGCCCGGCACACAGTAGGTGCTCAATCAATGTGTTTGAGCAAATGAGTGAAAAAGGAGGCACCTGCCCTGGGGAAGAGTTAGGGGAGGCGGCCCCACCTCCGGCTCCTGTCACACGGAGGGGACCCTTCAGTCTGTTTTTTGTTTAAGTAGAAAAATCTAGAGCCTCGGGGTCGAGGAGACCGTGGTGGGTGCCCTGCCATCACCAGCCCACTGCAGGAAGAGATGGAGGACAGGAGACAATACCCGTCTGCCCGAGAGGAGCCAGGGTGTGTGACAGCAGGCGGGGAGGGGGCGGCCGCTGTTGACACAGTGTCGGGAAGGTCCCCTTAAAGAAGCGGCTCCTGATAGACAGCAAGGCCACCGAGTCGTCTCCCCACCTCCTCGCCACCCCTCAGTCCCGCTCAGGGCCTTTGCCTTGCTGTCCCCTGTCCCCTCCACCTGGAGCACCTTCCCTTGGATGTCTGCCTGTAAACTCCTCCCCGTCCACATTCTTTAGGCTTCGGGAACCCCACCATGGAGCGCTAAGAGTTACATGGATTTGTTCCGAACCTGTTTCTGCGTGCGGTGCTCGTCATCATCAAACTAAACCAAGGAAACACAGGGGTGAGGAGGTATGTTCCTTCTTGTGAAAGTTAAAGAAAGGCCAGGCCTGTGGCTCACACCTGTAATCCTTGTATTTTGGGAGGCAGAGGTGGGAGGATCGCTTGAGGCCAGGAATTTAAGACCAGCCGGGACAACATAGCGAGACCCCATCTCTATAAAAAATTCTTTAAAAAATCAGACAGGTGTGGTGGAAGACACTGGCCACCCACCCAAAGCCCTTCTTCCCTTCTGTCCAGTCAGAGGTGCAGCCAGGCCTGGGCCAGCTGGAGGACACATCTCCTGCTTCCCTTGCAGCTAGACGTGGCCCTGTGACTAAGCTCTGGCCAGTGGGATGCAAGAGGCATTGGGGTGGGGCTCGTCTGAGGCTGGGCGATCCCTACACCCTTCACCTTCTCACAGCCGGAACCTGAGGGTGCTCCTAGCCAGCTGTGACCACACAGCAGGAACTGAGGCTCTGGGATAACACTGGAGCCTGAGTGACTCTGTGGAACAGAGCTGCCCAGAAGTCCCAGACTGTCCCATCGGGACTGCTACGTGACTGAAAAATAAGTTTTTATGTTCTTTATGTCCCTTGTTTCTATGTAAATAGGGTGGGCAACATACAGACCCACAGGCCTGTCAGTTGCCTTTGTAAATAAAGTTTTATTGGCACACAGCCAATAAACGCTGATTTACACATGGTTGCCGGCTGCTTGTGGGCTACACGGGCAGAGTGGGGCAGTTATAACTCAGGCTGCCTGGCCTTTTAATAAAAGGTCAATCCAACCCCTGGCTCCACCTGTCCCCGAGTAGCCTGAGAGCCCACAGCGACTCAGCAGCCCTGCTCACCTCATCCAGGATGGCGGTGGGGTTGGGCCGCAGGGCTGGCCTGGGCGGGGCAGGAGCAGCATCGTCCTCCGAGTCGGAGTCCTCCAGCAGTCTCCTCTTTCTAGACTCCTCCAGCAGGGCCCTGTGGGACGCAATGTGGAGGCTCGGGATGTGCTTGGCGGGGGAGGGGACGGTGTCCAGGACCCCCGTGCCGAGGCCTGGCGGGGCTCACTGGCCGGACTGTGCATTCCTGCCCGCAGTGAGCAGGTGGGAGGGAATGGGGGTCACACAGATCACTTTTTAAAATTAACTTTTCTGTGTCCACTGGGGGCAGTGGCATGGTTAAGTGCCTGGACGCTGGACCCCAGCCTGGCTGGGTCTGAACCTTGGCTGGGTCACCTCGGTTGGGACAAGCCTGGAACTGACAGGAGGGGCTGCTGGGCCTAAACTGCACAGGCCAGGCTCGGGGGCCATGTGACCAGCTCCACGGAAACCCGGGGTCTCTGTGGGCTTCCACGTCATCACGGCTCACCGGTGGGGGTGGAGCACGTCCTGTGTGACTCCACGGGGAGAAGGTTCTGGAAGCTGGGCCTGGCCTCCCCAATGTACCCCACACGCTTTTTCCCTTTGCTGACTCTGCCATGTCCTTTTGGCCGCAAGGACAACCATGTGGTGAGTCACTGTGGCTGGGGTGGCCTTGGGGACCCCACCATGAGAGAGCAAGCAAGGTGGGCGGGTGTGGAAAAGGTCTCCCTGAGAAGGTGACATGCGACGGGGCCATGGAAAGACCCGGAAGGGGGCGTTCTGGGCAGAGGCCGCGCGGTGGCCTTGACTCACGCGGTCTCGCGCTCATCCTCCTCCTGCTCCTGCTTCTGCCGCTCCTCCTCGGACAGGCGGTGCTGCCGCAGCATGGCCTCGAAGTCCACGTGGGCCTGGCGCTGGTTCAGGTCCTTGAGCTCCTGCAGGTTCTCCAGCACCTCCATCTCCAGCTTCGAGTCCTTGGTCCGGTTCTCCAGCACCTGCCAGCGCAGCGGGGGCAGCTGAGCACACAGGCCCCGCACCCCGCCCGGCCTGGGGCTTGCCATGGGGAGGACCCCACCGGGCGCCTTATGCTGCTCAGGGACATCCCTCTCGGTCCCCTTGCTGGGCCTGCCTCACAGGGCAGGGGAGGAACCACTCAGTCAGTGGTGGAGCCGGGATTGGAGCCCACAGCAGGCGGGGCAGGGCCGGAAGAGTATGGCTGCAGGTGGGGGTGGGGGTGGGGGGTGGGGCCCGGATGGCAGCCGGCTCCACCATTAAGTAAAAATAACAAGGAAGAATTATACTAGAAAACGTGAGCGCCCACTGAAGGCCAGGCCCTGGGCTCAGATGTTCCCAGATATAACTCACTGAGTCCCCACAGCAATCCCATTTCACAGAAAAGGAAAGTGAGGCTGGGAGAGGTGAGGCTGGCTACCCCAGGACTCTGAGAGACGGCTTTGGAGCAGGTGGAACTGGGTGTGAACCCCATCCTGCTAGTGACTGTTGTACTCACCCTTTGGAAAATGGCAGTGCTGATGGTTTTAAAATATATCCAGAGATTCTCTGATGCTCCTCCCTTTAAAAGGTGGAGCCCAATTCCCCTCCCTCCGAGTGTGGAGCCCACACAGCCACACACTCTAACAGAATGTGACAGAAGGAATGGCTTGTCTTGTCTCCTTTGAGACGAGGACATAAAAGACGCCGCAGTTTCCTCCCGGCTCTGTCTCTCGGGTCCTGTGCGCTGGGGGAAGCTGGCGGCCATGTTGTGAGGAGGCCCAAGCAGCACCATGGAGACGCCCACGTGGTGAGGCACAGAGCCGCCTGCCCACAGCCATGTGAGGATCCAGCGTGGAAGCCGCTCCTCCAACCCCAGCTGACAGCTTGAAGGCAGCCTCCTGAGAGACCCCGATCTAGAACTATCCAGCTAAGCTGACCCTGGATTCCTGACTCTCAGAAACCGGGGGAGATGATGATGTTTGTTGTTTGAAGTTGCTAAGTTTTGGGACAACTTGTTACGTAGCAATAGCTGACACATACCAGGGTGACAGCCCCTTGCTGTCAGCGTAGGGGTAACTGAAGTCACACACTGTCAGCACTGGGGCAGCTCCGGGCACACAGCGAACCCTGGCTAAGGCCCACTTCCCTCCCCGCTGCTCTGCCCGGCCGTTGGAAAAGTTGCATCAGCTCTGACGTGGCTTGCTCAGAAAACTCACGTGTGGCAGAGGCTGGGGAAGGTCCAGAAATAGATGGGAAACGTGGGAGGGGACAGGAAGGAACACAGTCATTTCCATTTTTCTGACAAAAACACACAATTGTCCCATGGAAGGTGAAAATCATTTCTTTTGAAGAATAACAAAAATATTGCCGACATTTATAGACCACTGACTGTGCCAGGCTCAGCTCTTAGGGTTTCATGTGTATGGACGCATTTAATTGTCACCACCATCACATGAGGAGGGCACGGCCATTGAGTCCATTTCACAGATGAGGATACTGAGGCCTGGCGAGGCTGGGTGGCCTACCTGAGCTCACACAGGTGGGAAATGCTCAGAACTTTTCCTTCTACACACCCCGTGTTAATTCCCACTGGTCCCCTGTGTCGTGGGACGCTGTCTTAGCAAACTATGCACCAGTGACTGCAGGAAGCACCTTCTGCTCTGGAGACTGGCTTCCTGCCTCCCTGTATCAGGTTTCTCCTGCTGCATAGAAATTTGCCACAAACTCAGAGGCTTAAAACATCGCAAATCCATCGTCTCACAGCTTCAGCGGGTCGGGAGTCTGGCGCGGCACGATTGGGCTCTCCGGCGGGGTCTTGCCAGGCTGACATCAGCTCCCGGAGGCCACCCGCTGTTCCCTGCCGTGTGGCGCCCTCCACAATGTTGCTCCTTCAAATCTGGGGCTTCCTCTGGCTCTAGACCCACATTACAGGGCCCAGGCGATGGCTCAGGCCCATGTAGCCAATCTCCTTTGCCGAGGCCAGCGACGGTACTGTCACACGATAACCTAATCCCGGCAGTGGGACCCTCCCAACTCAGTCCTGGGGACGGTGCCAGCTGTGTGCATCAGGAGGCAAGGCCTCGGGGGGCGTCTTGGAGTTTTACCAACCACGCTGCCCACGGACCTGACGTGGAAGGGCACTGACACGGCCAGCACCCGCACACGCACACACTGGCACCCACATGGCACCCACATGGAACCCGGCTCACCTTCATGGGGTTGTTGAGCTCCTCATCCTCCCTCTCCTTCTGCACCCTCTTCTCCTCCTCCTCCAGGAGCTTCTCGGCCTGGAAGTTCCGCGTGGCCCCGTGCTCCATGGTGTAGTCAGTGTTTTCAGGGTCTGTCTGCAAGGGAGGAGGGGGAGATGTCAGCTCCTACGTCCCTGGGCACCGGAAGCTTCTGCTGAAGCACTGCCAGCCACAAGGGGCCCCTTCGCTTTGCTTCTCACTCCTTCTATCTTTTCTTTCTTTTTTCTTGTCTTACTGCTTTGGCAGGTGTGGTCCTTCCTCCCTAGTGCTACCATCTCCGTCTGCAGAGATGCCCGACTCCCTGGTGTGGACTTTGAGACTCTTCCCCACCTGCCCACTGACTCCCTGCGCCCTCCACTCCTCACCCTCAGCACGTTTGCAACAAGAGTCCAGGCCTTTGCACAAGTGATTTCTGCCCTTTGCTCGTGTGTGTGCTTAGGAACATCTTTCCTTTGATTATAAACTATGCACAAAAGTATGTATAGAGCCTGTGCCTATTTTTTTTTTTTTAAGAGACAGGGTCTGGATCTGTCGAACAGGCTAGAGTGCAGTGGTGTCATCATAGCTCACTGCAGCCTCCAACTCCTGGGCTTAAGCCATCCTCCTGCCTCAGCCTTCCAAAGCACTGAGATTACAGGCGTGACCCAGCATGACGGACCAATGTTATTTTTGTTATCTAAATGAAGAGGCTAAATATAATGTGATATCCTGGATTAGACCCTGGAACAGAAAAGTGATGTTAGCAGAAGCATTGAAATCTACATCAAGTCTGGAGTTGTGCTAACAGTAACATTCTAGAGTTGGTTTCTCACTGTGACAGGTGCCCTGCGGTTACGTTAGATGCTAACATGACGGGACGCTGGTGAAGGGCTGTACTGCCCTCGCAGCTTTTCTGTAAGTATTTCAAAATAAGAAGTTTATTGTTTAAAAAGAGAAAGTGAGGCTGAGTGCAGTGGCTCACACCTGTAATCCTAGCACCCTGGGAGGCTGAGGTGGGAGGATCGCTCGCTTGAGCTGAGGAGTTTGAGGTTGCTGTGAGCTAGGCCGATGCTACAGCACTCTAGCCTGGGCAACAGAACGAGACTCTGACTCCAAAAAAAAAAAAATTAAAATATAAAATGTCTAGAACAGGCCAATTAATGGTTGCAGGAGCTAGAGGAGCAGGGATGAGCAGAGACTGCTAATAGAGATGGAGTTTCTTTCTGATACAATGAAAACGTTCTGGAATGACACGGAGGTAGCAGTTGCACAACTTCGCCAATGAACTAAAAACCACTGAATTGTACATTTCGAAAGGCTGATTTGTCTGGTATGGAAATTACATCTCAGCAAATCTACTACTAAAAAGCAAATAATTAATATGTATAAATTTTAAATGTACTTTTTGTTTATTTCAATCATATCTTATTTTTTAATGAAAGAAGAAAAAAGCTCATGGTAAAAAAAATACTAAAACACTATATCAGTACATGAAAATTTTAAGTTCTCCTCAAATCCTTAGGGTAACAATTAGACGTAGAAACAATTTTTTTTATTTCAGGAAATTATGGGGGTGCAAACATTTTGGTTACATGTTATGACTTTGCCACATCCCAACCATGATTTGAGATGTGCCCTTTCTCCCCTACAATGCTCACCCTCAACCCCCCATCCCCAAAGAATGAAACGTAATTTTTGCTGGCTACGTAACATTCCACTGTGCGGTAATTAGCTCTTCCAATCCCCTAATATGGTGTATCTAAGCTGCTTCTAGCTTTCTGCCTTTATATAATATATAATGGTGCCAGGATCATGTTCCCCAATCACCGTCTGTTCCCTGGGGATAAACTGGGAGGGGGTTTGAGCAGGTAACCCCCAGGACCCTCCCTGTCCAAGGGTGGCCAGGGGAGGAAGGACGGGCCTGGGCGGCCACCTACCTTGAATGTGATCTCGGCCAGGCAGCGGGTGCACTTGATATAAAAGCGGAAGATGGGCAGGCCCAGGTAGACCTCATTCTGTACCGTCTCCTTCCGTGCGTTGAACTTCTTCCCCTTGTAGATGTACTCTCCGCATGTCTTGCACCTGGGGGCCGGGTGGGGAGATTGGGCTCTGGGTACTCTGGGTCCTACTGGTAGGATGATATAGTATCCTGTGTGATCACTGCTTGCTTGCCTCTGGTGATGTGGACCTCCCTCCCTGCGCCCCTAGCCTAAGCACGCCCACCTCCTGGCCATGCCTACGGACACCTGCAGTTCACTCCTACACCAGGGCCTTTGCTCTGCACTCCCCACAGCCCGAGACACCTTCGTTCCTCAGACCTCAGCTACACACACATTCGTCTGACGTTTCCCTGACACCCCAGCTGCACACCCACCTCCCTCCTCTGCCAGCAGCCCAGAGACTCTCTCGCCTGTCTGCCTCATGTGGCCCACTCACGCCTTGCATGAACCCGTCTGAGTTTTGATAATCTCCACTCCCGGTTAGACTGTGGGCTCCAGGGGGCCAGGGACTTTGTCTCTGGCACCCATCATAGACTGGCACACAGCAGGTGCATAACAAATGAGTGCAGAAAGAATAAATGAAAGAATGAAGGTGAGAGAGAAAGACAGCTCAACAACATGTAATCAGGGACCAAATTGCATTGACCCAAAGGTGCCTTTTATAATTAGGCATATGTGATTTCAGATATGCCAAAATGTGAAAAGTTGTGGGGTTCAGAATTGGTTGAATACAGTAATTCCAAAGTACCACAAAGGACCAGATCTGGGTACTGTGAGGGCCTCCCAGAGGGCCTGAGATTTGACTCAAGACCTGGAGGGCAAGGAGGAGCCACATGAGAACAGAGGGAGATGGGTTCCAACAGCAGCAACAGCATGTGCAAAGGCCCTGAGGTAGGAATGTGCATGGCTGTTGAAGGAGGCAATGTGTGTACAGCCCCATCTCTGTGCTCACATTGTTAGCCGTCAAGACCTTGAGGCAGGTCCTGGTTGGGGGCTCTGCGATGCTGGGGGGTTAATCCTGAATAGTGAGGAAGAGTGAAGACGGGAGCAGTCAGTGTCTGAGCCAGGACCAGTGACCCAGTCTGAACACTGCGGACAGGTGGCCTCTGTGGACACCAGGCACTGGGTCCCTTAGCCACAACCAGAGTAGGGGCCCGGTGCGGGGTGCTCACCTCATGTTGAAGGGCGCCATCAACCGTACCACGTACTGCCGGTCTTTGGGGAGCTTCAGTTTGGGGATCTTTGACGGGTCGAAGTCGGGTGGGTAGTATTTCTGAGGGGAGGAAGGAAGCATCAGGTGGAGCTGTTTTTGGAAGCAGGGGCCGGCCATGGGCAGATTGGAGGGACTCTGGGGAGCTGTGTCGGGGGTTCCCCAAGACCACCCCAGCTTCAGTGATTCGCAGGGAGGACTCAGCATAGACACCCTCATGGCCACGAATGCATTTAATCCTCCCAACAAGACATGACAACAAGCGTGAAACAGTGTCTACAAGGGAACCTCACAGAGACCCCGGGTTGTTGTCGGGGGCTGCTCACACAAGCACTCTCTGCTGGCAGGTTCCACAATTCCAGATCCCAGAAACAGAACCGGGGATCAGCATAAACCATACTGTTGGTGCAGCTTAAGCACCGCCAGCCATTCTCATCGGGGAACGGTGGGAACCACCCTGAAATTCAAGTTGCCAGATGCCAACTGAGGGCAAAACCTGGCATGCTGGTCTTTCTTAGCAGAGCAGTTACTCAGGCTGATGGAGTCATTAATAACTCTAAGAGTCACAGCAAGGCAAGAGCAAGTTTGGGTGATGAAAAATAATTTCCACTGGAAACCCAGAAAAGAAAGCACTTTGTGTTCTGAGCACCTATCAGGCGCCAGACACTACACAGAGCCCTTTATCTCCCTGGACTCAAGGACTCCTTCCAAAAGCTCCAGGAGACAGAGCAATGCACCCATTTCACAGAGTGGGAAACTGAGTCCTATGGGTTTCAGCGACTCAGGATTCAGACCCAGGGACATGACTCTGGGGGAAATGGTGTGGTCTGGTGATTAGGAGCACGGGCTAACAGAGCCCGCTTTTCCCTTAACAGAGTTGACAGCAGGAGTTGAGACACCTGCAAGCCTAACCCCTCCAAGGAACGTGATTGGCTAGAGATTTCCTGTGGGGCGTAGCTTAACAGAGTCCCGCCCCAGAAGGGGATGGTGCACAACAGAACGGTCACCATTTTAAGAAAGCCCCGCCTCCAAGGAAACTGATTGGAGCATTCCCTTCAGAAAAGCCAATCAGGTGAAGGGACTGGGTAAACATTTCAAGCTCCGTCCCCCTAGGTGATTGGGTACGATTCAGCCCGGAAGGGAAGGGTTAGCGAAGGCCCACCCCCCAAGGAAGATGATTGGGAGGGGTCTGGGAAGCCCGGTCCCCGCGGAAGGCTGTTGAGGAAGAGGTAAAAGAATCCAAGAGGAGATTCCAGGAGATCCCTCCACTCCCGGAGTTCCCGGATATCCTGCTCCGCTTAAAAAGCTCCAGTCGCTGAACACTTACGTTTAATACTTTTCGCTCCGACATCTTTGCCTCCTAATCGCCTCACAAGCACCAGAGAACTAGTTAGTCTCGGTAATTACCGAGCTTCTCCGAGCAACCCTGATTTCCGTTAACGTCACTTCCTTCAGCCTGTATTATTGGCCACAGCATATACAGCTTCCATTTTTCATTGGCTGCCATTCCCGCCTATCAAGCTGCGAGTCCTGCCATTTTTCCTCCGACGGTGCAACCTCCGTAGCGCGAGGTGAAGGTTCCGGGGTGGGGGGGGGGTGCCTCATGGATTTGGAGAAGTTCTGAGGAGGCGCTGCGCCTTCTCAGGCAACTTCTGGGAGGCGCAGCGCCTCCTTAAAATGTCGTGTCCCTCCTTGTTGTTTTTTCTTTCATTCAGCAAATATGTATGAAGCCCCTGCGCTGAGTGCTTCAGCCCTCGCAGAGGGACTGGGGGCTACACATGTGGCCGCATAAGAGCACCTTGGATGCCCCATCACGTGCTTATCTTGAATCACGGGCATCACCTTAAAGATCAGGCTCCAAATCCACCTCCCAAACACAGTATATCCCAAATATCCCTCCATTGCCCACCACTGTCTTCCCTTTAAAGAGGACTGTCCCAACCCATACCTTCCCCAGCCTCTTCCCCTCATGAATGTTTCGCTCTATGTCAGATATCTTGCTCACTGTCAACAGAAAAGAACCCAAACTCTGAAAAATAATTTAAAGAGGTTTATTCTGAGCAGAATACATGCGACTATGGCCCAGAAAGCCATGCCCAAGAAGTCCTGAGCAAGCGATCGCACCATGGTTGGGTTACAGTTTGGTTTTATGTATTTTAGGGAGACAGGAATTACACTATAAAATCATAAATCAATACAGGTACATTGGTTTGGCTGGAAAAGGCAGGCCAACTGGAATCGAGGGGCTTTCAGGTTATAGGTGGGTTTAAAGATTCTGATTTGCAGTTGGTTAAAGAAATGAAGCTTTGTCTAAAGGCTTGGAATGTCTTAAGTTAAGGAAGCCTGCTAATCAGAGACAAGTCACTGGACATATACTGAGACTCAAGAAGTTTGTTAATTAAATTGATGACCTGTAGGTGTGGTTTAACCTTTCTCTTAACAGGCTTGTCTGACCTCCCTTATCCTCGTGGCTGGCATCTCGGCTGTAAGGTTTTTCTATGGTTCCCTTGGCCAAAAGGGGTCCATCCATTCGGTCAGCGGGGGGGCTTAAGATTTTATTTTAGTTCACATCACTAACGGGAGGACACATCAGAAAGCAAGAAATAAGATTCCTGCCATCACAGAGATCATTGTCTGGTGGGACACAGACAGTAAACAAACAAAAAGGACCATTTGGGGGCACGGTGAATGATCGGAAGATCATAATATAGGACAATGTATGGTGTTACATAAAATTTACAGGAGGCCATTGGTTTGGACAGAGCTCCTGCACTAGGCCCAACACACCAGACCAAAATGCCACCAGGCCAAAACTATATTATTTATCTGACCTTCCCAGAAATCAGGAGAGACAAAGAGAGGGAGGGAGGAGAGAATCGCCAAATTCCCAAACAGGCCAGTTATAGCCAACATGATAAGGAAGCCCCCACACACACTTTAACTTTTACCAAAAAAAGTAATTTTGAAGTCACCAATTGCTTTTATGTTTTCTGTTTCTTCTTTCCTCATCCCGTTTCTGTCTAAAAACCAGCCTCCTCTGCTCAGCTCGTGGGAACACTCATTCTATTTCACGGAATGAGGTGTTACCCGATTCTAGAACAGAATCGCAAAGAAAAGCCAATTAAGACCTTTAACACACTGACTGCCAGCTGAGTTGTATTTAACTCAGGCTAGTTCTGAGCCCCGGGTCTGGTGATGCAGAACCCTGCAGTTTTCTTACTTGTTGATGTTCTTATTGTTACAATTTAATTCTAAAAACGTGGCTTGCATTGCATATAACTCACACACAGAAAGCAGTAAAAAACAACAAATTAGAAAGGATTGTTTTGTTTAAATAAAACACCGTGGCCCCAGGCGGGAAATTTTTTTTTTCTAGTGTGGCCATCAATGTGTTAAATTAAATCTGCTGTGGTTTTGTCTTTTGACCGTGGAGCGGGATGGGAAGCAGCAACTTTAGGTGGTGTATGAGGCTCTTATAGCCACTATAACAAATGACCAAAAACTCAGTGTCTTAAAACAACATACATTTATTACAGCTTTAAAGGTCAGAAGTCAAAAATGGGTGGGCAGGGCTGGCTGGCTCCTCCTGCAGGCTCTAAAGGGAGACTGTTTCCTTGATTTTTTTTTTTTTTTTTTTTGAGACAGAGTCTGGCTCTGTTGCCCAGGATAGAGTGCCGTGGCATCAGCCTAGCTCACAGCAACCTCAAACTCCTGGGTTCAAGCCATCCTCCTGCCTCAGCCTCCCGAGTAGCTGAGACTACAGGCATGCGCCACCATGCCCGGCTAATTTTTTCTATGTATTTTTAGTTGTCCAGCTAATTTCTTTCTATTTTTTAGTAGAGATGGGGGTCTCACTCTTGCTCAGGCTGGTCTTAAACTCCCGACCTCAAGCAATCCTCCTTCCTCAGGCTCCCAGAGTGCTAGGATTAAAGGCATGAACCACCGCACCCAGCCAACAATGAGTATTTTCTAATTAAAATTCCAAGCTTCTTTTCTTAAATAAAAAATATCTCACATCCACAGTTTAAAGGGAGAGCACATCCCCATTTCACAGATTTGGAAACTGAGGCTCAAAGGGGCAAAGTCAGTTGCCTGATGTTGCCCAGCAGCTTGGCAGCAGCAAAGCCACGACTCGGACCCCAGCCAGGTGGGTCCCGTCCATCCTCAAATGCCTGGCAGCAGGTGTGGGGGGTGTCAAGGACCCAGCCCCTCCTTAGGGACACTGGAAATCCCCACTAGTTGCGCGGCATCACGAGAGTGGTCGCAGGGAGGCTCCAGTCGCTCGACTCCCCGTAGTCAGTGAGGTCCTCCGCAGCCACCTGCACGCAGTACCTGGCCCGCGGCCGCACAGCCCTGAGGGTGAAGGACGTGGCTTCAATGGGCCCCACCTGAAGGCACAGAGAGAGTTGGGTCACTAGATCGAGTCGTTTGGGACGCGCCACTGTGCGCAGAACCACACAGGCGCGCCCTCAGTCCTCCCTGCCCCGGGCTCTGCCGCAGGCCTCTGGTCACAACCACCCACCCCAAACAGCACGCCAGGCCCTTCCGGGTCCCAGCTCTCCGGATTTCAGTGCTTGGCCCCAAAGCCACCTCTTTCAGGAGTCCTTCCTACACCCCACCAGCCCCTGTGTGTGTCTCACCCGTCTACAGGACGCCGCCATCCTTCCCAACAATGCTGCTCCTCCAGGGGCCCAAACCAGGACCTCTGGGATGGGATTTGATGCCTGTCTTCCCCCTGGCCCCACTGTATTAATCATGGAGGGTTTTTTTTTGGTTTTTTGTGTTTTTTTTTTTTTTTTTTGAGACAGTGTCTCACTCTGACCCTCTCTCTCCACGTTATAAGGCTGGAATGCAGTGGCCTCATCACAGCTCACTGCAACCTCCAATTTCCGGGCTCAAGCGATCCTCCTGCCTCAGCCTCCTGAAGAGCTGGCAGATACCCAGGAGCGGAATTGTTGGGCCGCCTTTATGTCACGCACCGGGAATCCCAAGCCCCGCGCGAGATCCCCGCACACCGCCAGCCTTTGCATGAGCCATTCGCTCCGCCGGGGACCCCCCTCCCCGGCTGCCCCACCCTCACCTGACGGAAGCGGGCGGCCCCGTGCCGCTTGTAGCGGATCCGGTATTTGAGCGAGAAGATCTCCGGGAAGGGCCAGGACCGGGGAGGCTCCCACTGCACCTGCAGCTGCTGCCCGGGGAGGGGGTTCAGGCGCACGCCTTCCGGAGGGTCAGGCTTGACTGACGGACAAGCAGGAGACAGGGTCAGGGGATGGCAGGTGCATTCATTCATTCATTCATTCACCCAGCAGATACTTATTCATGGTCTGCTGCACGCCAGGTGCGGTCCCAGACAGAGAGGACACAGCAGTGTCGTAGACTGATCCGCTCCCGTCCTCGTGGAATTCACGATCCCTCAGAAAGAAGGCAGGAAACATTTGACCCATGACAAATCCATGGGTCATCCCAGAGGAGGGAAGAAAGCGAAAGAGTGTGAGGGTGGGAGTGGTTTGCAATGTTCTTTTGAGACATAATTCACGACTCATAAAACTCACCATTTTAAAGTTGCACATTCACGAAGTTGTGCAACCATCATGACTGAGTAATTCCAGAACATTCCATCACCTCAAAAATTAACCCCATCCCCATCAGCAGTCACTCCCCAGTCCCTGGCACCCACAAATTCACTTTCGGTCTCCGTGGATCTGCCTGTTCTGGACATTTCATATAAACGGGGTCTCACACTGTGTGTCCTTCTGTGTCTCTCACTGAGCACGACGTCCTCAAGGTCCCTCTACGCTGTAGCCTGTGTCAGAGCCTCGTCCCTTTTCATGGCTGTGTAATATTCCACGTGTGGAAGGACCACGTTATGTTTATCCACTCACCAGTGGATGGACACTTGGGTTTTTCCCACCTTTTGGCTGTTGTAAATAGCTGCTATGGACCTGGGTGCACAACCTTTGTGTGGATGTGCGTTTTCATTTCTCCTGTGCATACACCCACAAGTGCCATCGCTGAGTTATATGGCAACTCCATGCTCAACTCGTTGAGGGATTGCCAGACTGTTTTACTAACCACCAGTAATGTATGAGGGTTTGCCATTTTAAACAATGTACTAAGAGAGGCCTTACTGAGGAGGTGACACCTGGGCAGAGACCTAAAGGAGGTGAAGGAAGATGTGGGGACGTCTGCGGGAAGGTGTTCCAGGCAAAGGGAACAGCCTGTGCAAAGGCCCTGGGGCAGGACCGTGCCTGGCATGTTGGAGGCACAGCGAGGAGGCCCGTGTGGCTGGAGCAGAGTGAGGAGGAGGACAGGAGGAGGAGGAGAGGAGGAGGAGGGGAGGGCGGGGAAAGGACGGGGCAGGTCGTGCGGGGCCTGGTGAGCCCCAGGGAGGACTTGGCTTTGACCCTGAGGAAGGTGGGAGTCAAGGAGTGCTGTGGGCAGAGGGAGGGGCCTGACTCAGGGTGCTCACTGGCGCCCTCTGGTGGCCACTTCGGGTAGGACAGACCATGGGAAGTGAGGGCAGGAGGACCAGGGAGGAGGGGATTGGGATGGTTCCACAGAGGCAGAGGAGTGGGAAGAAGGTGTCACATGTTTGACACACTGCAAAGGTGGCACCGCAGGACTGGGTGACAGGTGGGAGGCAGGGGTTGGTGAGGGAGGCAGGGGAACAGCAGGAACCAGGTGGCAGCCCCCCGCTCCCCCCACTCACTGATGTGCTCGGCCACGAAGGGCAGGAAGCTGCTGCTGGCACCCCAGGGGTGGACGGCTGTGACATTGAGCACATAGGGCACCATGGAGAACAGCTGGATGTCCGGGATGGCGCAGTTGGTGGCCTCGGGTGTCGGCTGGAGGCAGGGCCGGCTCTCTCCCTGGGCAGCCACGCCAAGCCTGGACACGGGGTGCACAAGCTGAGGACCGTGGGGAGCACCTCTGGCCCCAGCATCTCCTGTCTCTGGACCCTAAGTGACAGGCGGGCGGGGGGGGGGGGCGGGGCAGCCCTGTAGGGGCGTCCTGCAGCTGGCAGCTGTGCCACTCCAACATCACGGTGCCCTCAATGACCCAGGGTCGGGGGCCACAGACCACAAGGAGAAGCTGGGGTCCTGGATCCTAAAGGTTCTGGGACGCCAACATTCCCACATTAGAAGCCCGACACTCCAGAGCCCTACGGATTCCCACGTAGACCCTGGAACCTGGTATCATCAGATTCTCTTGACGTCTTAGACCCCAAGACATCAGACTTTGCAACATCAAGACTCTAGCTCAGCATCATCCTATAGAATTTTCCAAAAGCTCCTCAACGTGCTGTGTTCAGTGTTGTCCCCTGTAGCAGCTACAAACCACATGTCACTTCTGGGAAACTGGGCAGTCCACTGAGTGTGACTTTTTGATTTATCTGATATAAATGTATACATGACTAGCTGGGAGGCCAAGGCAGGCGGATGGTTTGAGCTCAGGAGTTTGAGACCAGCCTCAGCAAGGGTGAGACCCCATCTCTACTAAAAAAATAGAAAGAAATTAGCTGGACAATTAAAATATATATATATATATATATAATTAGCCAGGCATGGTGGCACATGCCTATAGTCCAAGCTACTCAGGAGGCTGAGGCAGGAGGATTGCTCGAGCCCAGGAGTTTGAGGTTGCTGTGAGCTAGGCTAACGCCACGGCACTCTAGCCCAGGCAACAGAGTGAGACTCTGTCTCCAAAATAAAAAACTAAATGACTAAATGTATACATGAAAGGAAAAGTTTTCTGGGATCAGAAAATGTGGGAAAAAGTTGTTTGGAACAACTTGAGGGTGTGATTCTACTCATCCAACCGCAACTTTAAATCTAAACCCATATTAAATGTAAATCTAAACTCAGCTCAAATATTCCTGACAAAAACCAAGTATCTGAATGGAAATATGCTGTATATATAAAATACACACAGAATGTCAAAGACGGTACCAAGAAAAGAATGTAAAATGATCTCATTCATTTTTAAAAATGACCATGAGTTGAAACAATAATACTTTGGGTGTGCATATTACCTGGTATGAAATTAATTTATATTATAATTAACATGTAACATATAATTTATCATTTATTTATTTTTAGAGATGGGGGTCTTGCTATGTTGCCCAGGCTGATCTGGAACTCTTAGGCTCCAGCAATCCTTCCCACTCTGGCCTCCTAAGTAACTGAGATTTCAGGTTACATAAAGTTATTCATTTAAATATATTAATTAATTATAAAGCCATAAACATGAATTTAAATTACATTAAATCATCTTAAGTGACACTTAGAATATTTAGATATGATTTAAATAAAACATTAAAATTAATCTCACCCATGTCTTTGTGTCCCTTTCACATGGCTACTGGAAATCTTTAAACCACACGTGTGGCCTGCAGTATGTGTGTGACGTGCAATATGTCATGTTAGGAGGTATATTTCTATTGGACAGGCTGTTCTAGAATCTCAAAGCTTTGGGGTTCGGGTTTTTGGGGCCAGAGTTCTGGACTTTCCAGGAAGCCCAGGGTCCCCACGGTCCCTTCCCCACTCTCTGACCTGTAGGTGGCAATGAAGGGCACGGGCCTGGTGGTGTTGGGAGCTGGCTGCAGGGTCCAGGAGCAGTCCACCGCTAGCGGGTATCGGGAGGCTCGACACTGCACCCTGGGCAGAGTGGGAGTGGCTGGGGGCCACCGGAGGAAGAGAGATAGGAGTGTGAGCTTCCGATTCATGCCCAGATCATTACCCTACCCCAGATCGGCCCTTGCCACATCCCCAGCTGGCACCAGGCACACAGCGGGCACCTGGGGAAGGGATGAATTAACACATGATCCAAAGGCATCAGCTTCATCTCTCACATCCAGACAATGCACCAAGCTGGGAACTATCAGCCCATTTTCCAGGTGGGGAAACTGAGGTTTAAGGAGCCACAGAGGGGAAGCTGGGTAGGAAGGAGAGGGTTACCGCATCCCCTCTTTGTAACAATTTTGTCATGAAGCACATGGACGTGTTCTCCATTCCAAAATGAATGAACGAACTGGGCACAAACTCTGATCTGTATCTACACAGGGCTGTAGATAGCTCCAGGCTGTGGCTGCCGCTTCCTGGCTCTTGCCTCGGGGAGGCGTTCTTCCTCCCTGTGCCTTGGTTTCCCTATCTGTACAACGGGAGGGCAACCCCGTTCCCCCCAGTGGGCACACAGGAAATGTGTGATTCCCACCCCAGCCGAAAATGATCCAAGGCAGAAGGTCAAATTCCTGTCCCCTAATCCCATCCCTCTGTCTGGGTGCCCCAACCCCCCTGGGGGTCCCACATACCTTCCCTTCCACGGCAGGGCGGGCACCTGGCCCAGAGGGCGAGGGCCAGGAGAAGCCCCAGGGTCATGGCTGTGGCCGGCTGGGCTTCCAGGAGCTGGGGTGGGGACAGCACTTGGAGACTGAGGCAGGAGGCAGGGACTTGGGGCCCGCCCAGGGGGAAGCCCAGCCTGGGATCCAGGCCCCCCCTTCCCCTCGGGTCTGACTCACTGGCCGGGTTCCTGGGACCTGAGAGATGAGCAAGGCGGCAGCCCCCGGCCCCCTGTCCCGGCCACCTCGGCGTGGAAGGTCGCGGAAGGTCTCGGGTGGGGGCGGGGAGAGGAGGCTGGGAAAGGGAGAAGTGGGGACCTCTGGCCTTTCCCAGCACGCGGGGCTGGTCGGCAGCCCTTCCTTCCTTCCGGCTGCAGCCGTGGGGGAAACCCCAGAACCCCGGGGAGCGCAACAGGGACACAGGACAAGACGGAGGCTGAGACGGGAAATGAGAGACAAAGACAGAGAGAGAGAGACAGGGACCCAGCGACACGGAGCCGCAGACTGAGGAGAGACTCGCTGACCACTGAGATGGGCACAGACCGACCCCTCCGTCCCTTGCCACAGATGCAGGGACGCAGCTGCCACCGGGGGTAACCGGGACTTCAGGGACCCGCTAGCTCCTACTGGGCACAGCGCCTGCCCTGACACCCAAGGAAACCCCCCGGGGATTCCTGGCCACATTCCTGTGTCCCCTCCAGGAACTGGAAAGCGCCCAGAAGCCTGTGGGGATTTCGGGGGGACTTGCCGGGGGGCGGGGGATGCTGGGGGCAGGGGGCTCCCACCAGGGCTAGGTTTGGGGTTCGGAGGTGAATTCCCAGTTCAGGCACAAGCTCAGATCTTGTCGTTCTTTTAACATTTGGATATTTTGTTCATTGTGGACATTATTTTGCACCCGTTTTGCCTTTGTTTAAAATACAGCGTTCAGATGGGATTTATCCTCATGACTGGGTCTGTGGCTGGGGCCGTGGGGGGGTGAGTGCTCCCTGCTCCAGGCCACCCCCTCCCGTCCTCGCAGCAGGAGCCCAGCAATCAGGCGATGACGCACCTGTCCTGTGCACGGTATGCTTTTATTCCTGGGGTGGCGTCTGGTGACCGGGTGTTGGTGGGGGGGACAGAGGGACTCACAGGGACTCACAGGTTCTCCAGTCGTTGGGGAGGGACAGGCAGGCCCTGGGGCTCAGCGTGCAAGGACTGGGTGGGGCAGTCGGGAAGGGACCCAGGCTGGTTTCCCAGTGCACAAGCCGGGCACCCCGCGGGGCCAGGGACGCTGGTCCGAGAGGGGCCTGCAGGGGGCTGGGGCTCCGCGTGGGGGTAGCCAGGGTGGCCGCCGGCCCCCTCAGCGGCCCTGAGCCTGGAGCCGCTGCATCTGCACGATCTGGCTGAGGATGCGCTGCACGTCTTCATCCATCTGGCCCTGGGGCCCGGCAGCAGAGAGAGACCCTGGTGCACCTGCCCCGGGTTCCCCCGTCGGCCCCACCCCACTCCCACGGACCAGGGCAGCCACCAGACAGGTTCCAGTAGGACCAGCAGGGGAAACTGAGGTCCCCAGAGCAGTCGTGGCACGCCCAAAGCCAGGCGGGCACCGGGAGACAGACCTGGGAGTCGATGACTCACCTGAATGGCGTAGAGGAGGTGGCTCCTATACAAAGCCACCACGGCACTGTGGTCCCTGGCAGACTCCTGGGGGGATGGGGGAAGGGCACTTAGAAAAGCAAGACCCGCCCCCATCAAAACTCACCAAAATGCCCCCTTTGAACCCAAGCCTATTTTTTTTTTTTTTTTGAGATAGGGTCTCGCTCTGTCACCCAGGCTGGAGTGCAGTGGCATCATCATAGCTCACTGCAGCCTCCAACTCCTGGGCTCAAGTGATCCTCCTGCCTCCACCTCCCGAGTAGCTGGGACTACAGTTGTGTGCCAATGCACCTGCATAATTTTTCTACTTTTTGTAGAAATGGGGTCTCACTACATTGCCCAGGCTGGTGTCAAACTCTTGGCCTCTTGAGGATCCTCCCACCTCGGCCTCCCAAAGTGCTAGGATTACAGGCGTGAGCCACTGCGCCCGGCCTGGGGCCTGCATTTTGATGCACCAAGATGACAGCCAATTGCTAAAATATAGGAGTATTTTCCGGCCATGGCTTGAATGTATACCCACACACACATCCTGCCTGCCCCAGTGCCTCTCCTGGGCTCCCCGCCCTGTGCTGTGCTGGTTGGCAAAGATTTTGACACCCCTACCGTGATGCTGCCTGTCCCCTGCCCCAACCTCACCTCCAGTTGCTGCTGCAAGGCCTTCACCTGGTCCCGCAGGGCCTCCACCTCGGGGGTGGCCAGGGCAGCTCTCTGCTCCTTCAGAGCCTCCTTAAGACTGAAGACTTCTTTGGAGAGTTCTGTGATCTGGGGGTGGGGACACAGTCAGCGACCAGCATGGGCCCAGCGCTGGGGCCTGGGGACCTCCCCAGGGCAGCCCCAAACTCCGGCCCGAGGGCCACGTCCGGCCCACCCCCTCTTCTCCCACGGCCCCCTAGCTAAGGATGGCTTCCACATTTTTAAAGGGTTGCAGAGAGGGCAGGGGAAATGTCAAAAGAAGAATTGGATTTTGTGGTGCATGAAAATTATATCCAATTCACATTTCTGTGTTTATAAATAAAGTTTTATTGGTACACGGCCATGTCTATTCATTCACACGCTGTCTCGTGGCTGCTTTCATGCCACCCTGGCAGAGTGGGGTAGTCGCCCCAGAGACCAGCTGCCCCGTGGAGTAGAAAATATCAACTCTCTGGCCCTTTGCAGAAAATGACCCTGCCACATCCTCTCTTGGGGTCTCCCACCTGTCAGTGGAGGCTGACCGGACAGCTGGACTAGAAGCCACCTGGCCAGCTGGGCTCAGGTTGACACCCTGGGTTTGAGTCCCTCCTTTACTCCTCTCTCAAAGGTGACTGTGGGAGGATGATCTAACTCCTCTGAGCCTCAGTCTCCCCATCAGTAAAATGGGGAGAATCACAATTCTTGCTTCAGTGGGTTGCTGGCATCCTGCACTGAGATTGAGTTTAGACTGTGTGGCAAACAGTAGGCACTTAATAAATGCTGGATCTTATTATTACTATAGATCAGAGGTTCTCAACCACCAGGGGCCATTCACCCCCCCCCCCCCCGCCAGGGGATACTGGCTGACGTCTGGGGACATCTGTGGTTGTCACACTGGGGGTGGTCCTGGCATGGGGTGGGTGGAGGCAGGGACGCTACTCAGCACCTGCAGGCACAGGACGGCCCCGCCCCAAGGAGTGATCTGGCCCCAATGTTCACAGTGCAGAGGGGAGGCAGCACACTATACATAAACCCTAATCCTAATGGCAATTTTGCCTTCGTTTTACAAAGCAGGAATCTGAGGCTCAGAGAGGTGGAGCAACTTGTCCAAAGTCACACAGTGAGTTGGGGCTGGGCGATTCTTTATGCTGAAGTGCCTGGGGCTCTGGGGGTCACGTCTCCTGTTCAGCGACATGCTGTGTGACTTTAAGCCACTCACTTCACCTCTTGGAGCCTCAGTTTGCTCATCTGGGAAATGGAGATAAAAATGTTTTCTGGCTTTTAGAGTTAGGGGGAGATTAAAAGCGATAATGTATGAAAAATACTCGACCCAACGACTGGAGGCTGCAGGTATCATCATCGTCATCGTCATCATCATCATTATTTAAGAACAGAACTTGGGCACGTGGGTTTGAACCCTGGCTGAACTATTGCAAGGCTGTGTGACCTTGGGAAAATAGCTTCACTTCTCTGTGCCTAAGTTTCCTCAAATGGGGATAATAAAAGCACCTGTCTTATGGGAACTGGATGTGAGGGTTAAATGCCGTAAGCCCGTGTTAAACGTCCATGTGTCTGACTCGACAGAAGCCACAGCTAAGTCTCCTTCCTACTCTATGCCTCAGTCTCCCATCTGGAAAATGGGCTGATTTTTCCAAGACCTTTTCAGCGGGGACATTCTTAGAATCCCTCAAACCTCCGCTGAGCAGGGGCCCCCCGACTGGGCATGGGAGAAGGGGAGCCCACCTTCTTGTCCTTCTCCTTGGCCTTGTCCAGGGCCTCCTGGGCACGGCTCTGGGCCTGGCGTGCTCGCTCGGCCTCGGCACGTAGTCCGCGTAGCTGCTGCTCTGCCGTGGCCAGCTGGGCTTCTGCTGCATGGCGCTCGCTCTTCATGAACAACGCCTCCCGCTGCACCTGCAGGCCAAGCCCATGTGTGGCTCTCAGACATTTGGAACCCAGGGTTCTTCTGATCCCGTGACTTTGGCCTAAGGACATTCCAGCCCACGTTGATCCCCTTGGTCCTGTAAACATTCTGACCCTGCCATGCACTTCTGGCCTACTAGCTGTGTAGCCTTAGACAAGTGACTCAACCTCTCTGTGTCTCTGTTCCTTTATATGCCAAACAAGAACAACAGCCCCACCTCACAAGGATAAAATGATCAAATACAGAGCATATCCTTAGAACACTGCCTGGCACAGGTAAGCGTTCTATTTGAGTTGGCGCTATGATTACTATACTGGTGTACCTCATTTCGTTGCACTTTGCAGATACTGCACTTGGTACAAATTGAAGGTTTGTGGCAACCCCGCATCAGGCAAGTCTATCACCGTCATTTTTCCAACACCGTGTGCTCACTCTGTCGGCATTTTTTAGCAATAGGCTTTTTTTTTCTTTTCTTTTCTTTTTTATCTTTCTTTCTTTCTTTTTTTTTTTTTTTTTTTGAGACAGAGTCTCACTCTGTTCCCCAGGCTACAGTGCCGTGGCGTCAGCCTAGCTCACAGCAGCCTCAAACTCCTGGGCTCAAGCGATCCTACTGCCTCAGCCTCCCAAGCAGCTGGGACTACAGGCATGCGCCACCATGGCCAGCTAATTTTTTCTATATATTTTTAGTTATCTGGCTAATTTCTTTCTATTTTTTAGTAGAGATGGGGTCTCGCTCTTGGTCAGGCTGGTCTCAAACTCCTCACCTTGAGTGATCCTCCCACCTCGGCCTCCCAGAGTGCTAGGATTAGAGGCATGAGCCACCACACCCGGCCACAATAAGGCATTTTTAAATTAGGCTATATACTTTTTTTAGACATAATGCTATGCATACTTAAGAGATCATGGTATAGTGTAAACATAATTTTCATATGAACTGAAAACCAAAAAGTTCATGTGACTCACTTTATTGTGATATATGCGTTATCGTAGTGGTCTAGAACTGAGCCTGCAATATCCCTGGGGTGTGTTTGTAATGACTTAGTATTATCAGCAATGTTCTCTTCTCTGCCAGTAGAGTGAAGGTTTGTAGATCTCATACAACACAAAATAAAAAGTTGATGACTACATTTTCACAAAAATACCAATATTGGAGGAAAGTTTATTTGTGACATTTGATAGTTGTGGGGGATTGGCCTTGAAATGATAGCTCCAGGGAAAACAGGGAAGAACCAGATCTTCCAGTTAGAAAGGACTGGCTACATAGTAGCAATTTTTTAAAAAAATTCAGATATATAAAATTTACCCTACAAAGAAGTTATCACAGTTAGGGAAAAAACATGAAGATGGGAATGATTTAGTGGAACTGTGAACTCTAGAAGTAGACTGAGGACTTAAAGGGCTTAAAAGAGTGTGTCTTGGCTGGGCGCAGTGGCTCATGCCTGTAATCCTAACATTCTGGGAGGCTGAGGCAGGAGGATCGCTTGAGCTCAGGAGTCTGACACCAGCCTGAGCAAGAGCGAGACCCCATCTCTACCAAAATAGAAAAATTAGCCGGGTATGGTGGCGCATGCCTGTAGTCCCAGCTACTCGGGAGGCTGAGACAGAAGGATTGCTTGAGCCCAGGAGTTGGTGGCTGCAGTGAGCTACGGTAATGACACCACTGCAATCCAGCCTTGGTGACAGAGACCCTGTCTCAAAAAAAAAAAAAAAAAAAAGATCATGTCCTTGGAAACACAATAATTCTGCTACCATTTACCAATCACTTGTACCAGTACCTGTCCTAAGTAGTTTATAGAAATAAACCCATTTAAACCTTACACAAGGAGTAGGAACTATTATCATCTCCCTTGTACAGATGAGGAAACAGTGGCACAGAAAGGAAAATTCTTTCCTCACAACAATGAATGAACGTAGCTTATTATTCCCATATTTGTTAAACAGCTGCCAGTTTGCTTGTTTTTTAAGAAAAGAGATGGAGTCAAAAGGTCCACCATCAGAGACAAAAAAAAAATTCTCTGGATTAAAAAAAAAACAAAATAAAACCCAAAACATCAGAGTCCACTGGGTTGAAAATAATGAGATTTAAAAAATCCCTGCTCATAACACCTTTCAGAATGGTCAAAGGGTCAAACATGATCACAAGAGCACTTTTATGACAAGGTTAAACCACTCAGCTAGAAAAAAACAAAACCAAAAACCTGCAGGGTCAAAATGACCCCAAGAGAAAATGAACATTAGGTGAAAGTATCAGGGCAAAACAAAACGAAACAAAAAACCAATTCACTGCTTACAAAACAGTTGTGATCACTGACCCCTACCTCACACCATAGACATAAATTACAGAGGAATCGTAGACATCATTGTGAAACTAAAGCAATAAAGATGCTAGAAGAAAACCTAGGAGAACATCTTCACAAGCTTGAGATAGACAAAGGTTTTTATAAACAGATCCCAAAAAGAAGTTGGCCATTTAAAAAAATGATAGTGTCAAAATGGCCAAAGAGCGTTAAAAAAGCAGAAACAAGTTGAAACACCCAGGTCAAGACAGCTGTGGGGTCAAATGTCCACGTGGAAACACTGGCAGAGTCAAACATCTGTTCCACGCAAACCGTTGGGGTCAAAACATCCCACAGCGGCAGGGTCAAAACAGGCCACCACGTGGCCACTGGGTGAGCCGTGGGCGGGCTGGGCATGCTCACCTGGAAGACCTCGGCGCTGGTCCTCTCGTGCCGCCGTCCCAGCTCTTCCAGCTGCCCCTCCAGCCGGGCCACATCAGCCTGCAGTGCGCCCACTGTACGCTCGTGCTCCGAGAGGGCCACGCTGCCCGCGCGCTCGCGCTCCAGCTCCGCCCGCAGCCGCGCGGCCTCCTTGCCTGTGGCCACCACCTCCTGCTCCAGACTGGCCGCCCGGCCCCGCAGCTCTAGGGCCTCCTCCTGCAGCCGGTGGTGCTCGGAAGCCGGCACCGCAGACTGGCGTAGGGCCTCGGAAGCCTCCCGCAGCTCTGCCAGCCCCCGCCGGGCCTCCTCGCAGGCTGCGGCCAGCTCAGCCACCCGGGCCTCCGCCGCGTCCCGTGCGCGGCCCAGCTCGGCGGCGGCGGCCCGCTGCTGCTCCCCCGCGGCTGTGGCCGTCGCCAGCTGTTCCCGCAGCGCCTCCAGCTCCCGGCGCTGCTCCAGCCGCACCTCCTCCCGCTGGGCCAGCTCTGCCCGCAGGCCCCGGGCCTCCTCCTCGGCCAGCAGCCGGCCAGCCCGGGCCTCGTCCAGCCAGGCTGTGGCCGCCTCCAGCTCCCGCAGGCGGGAGTCCCGGGCTCGGAGGTCCTCCCGGGCCTGCTCCAGGGCCGCCCGCAGCTGGGCCGTGTCGCTGCCGCCGCCACCGCCGCCTCCACTGATCCTGCTGCCCTCAGCCTCACGCACCCGCTCCCGCAGCCGGCCCGCCTCGGCCTCCGCAGCCTCGCACTTCCCACGGGCTGCCTCCAGCTCCATGGCTGCCTCTCGCTCCCGCTGCCGGAGGGCCTCCTCTAAGCCTCGAATCCTGGTCTCCAGCTCCGCTTGCAGCTTTTCCGAGGCCTCGGCAGCACCAGGGTGCAAGATAGGGCCAGTGGGGACTCCCGGGGCTGTGGCCTCTAACCCCGCGGCCCCCACATCTGTGGCGTCTACTCCCATGGCCTCCGCATCTGTGGCCTCAGAGCCTGTGGCCTCCATGTTTGTGGTCTCTGTGCCTGTGAGCTCTGTCTCCCCAGGACCCACGCCATTGGTCTGCATTTCTGATTTTCCTGCTTTTGTATTCATGGCCTCCACTCCTGTGGCATCTGAACCAGTGGCCTCAGCTCCCGTGGTCTTAGTTTCAGTGTTTTCTTTCCCTCCCACAGCCTTCATTTTGATGCCCTCAGCCCCCATGGATTTGGTTTCTGTGGCCTCGGTTCCCGTGGATGCAGCTTCCAAAGTCCTGGCTTCTGTAGTTTCGACTCCCGCGGCCTCCTCATCTGTGGTCTCGGTTCCATTAAGTTCGGTTTCTGGAGTGGCAGTGCCATTGAGCTCCGTGTCTGTTGGCCCATTTTCAGTGGGCTTGGTTCCTGCACCCTCGCCCTCCCCACAAGCTGCCTCCTCTTCCCCAGAGACCTCCCGTGTCTGCAGCTGCCTCAGTGCACGCAGGGCATCAGTGTGCTGCCTGCGCAGCTGGTCAAACTCAGCCCGGAGAGAGTCGTAGAGGGCCAGAGGGATGACCTCGGCGGGCCCAGCCACCTCCATCTGCGTCTCGTCCTTCTCAAACTCCTCCAGGATCTGGGCAGGGGAGCCAGGCAGGCAGGGGTTGAAGTGGCCACAGGGGCACAGGGCAGCCTCACCACCTTCCCTGCCCACCCCAACCCTGGGGAACAAGCCCTCAGCTCCTTGGATCTGTCGCCGGCCTCATTTTCCCCACCTGGACCTTTTCCATCAGTTCCCGGTTCTGCCTGGTGAGTGCAGCCACCTGCTCTTGCAGTGAGGCCAAGCGCTCCTGGGCTGACGGGCTTAGCCGCCTGGACAGCAGTGCCTCGGCCCCTGGAGAGGGGCGCAGAGTCAGGACCCAGGGTCCCAGCCACAGGGGACAGGAGCTGGGGGTCTGGAGTTGTGGGTCAGGTCCCCCAGGGCAGGCTCGGGCAGGTGAGTGCAAACCTCCCTCCCGGCTTCAAATCCTCCCACACCTGTAGGTCAAAGCTCTGTCTCCCAGGGCCCCGGGGACAAGGTGTATGGAGGTGCAGGGGGCATGGACAGGGCTGGCAGCTCACCTGGGAAGTCGGGCAGCTCGCCCTCCTCATCTTGCAGGGTGGACACGTCGTAGCTGGTATTCTCCCGCTCGTTCTGGGGGTGGGAGCACAGCCGGCTTGGGGTCCTGCCCCCCTACCCTGTGTGTCCCCCGCTCAAGACTCCAGAGTGGACTAGGCTGTTCCCAAGTATGAGTAGCTGTGTTTGGCCCACACATATTTACTAAGTGCCTATATGTCCCTTGCCCATTTTTTAACCGGGTTATTTGGTTTTTTGGCTACACTGATTTATATGACTTACTCACATACTTTGGATATTAACCCCGTATCAGACATAGGGTGTTCCTGCATCCCCCAGCTTCCTGGGACATGGGCAGTGGACACTTCCGTCCTGGCTGGGGGAGCCCGGGGCAGGTGTGGTCACGTGCTTGTGCGTGTGCCTGTCTGCATGAGTGGGCATCCACGCTATCCCTTCTGCACCCAAACAGCTTGCCGTAGGTGTGTTTGTGATTACATGTGTGGGTGTAGTTTTGTGGGTGTGCGTGCTGTGAGTGTTCTTGTGACTGTGTGATTACATGCTTGTGTTTTATTTTATTATTATTATTATTATTATTTTTGTTTTGAGACAGAGTCTCACTCTCTGTTGCCCAGGCTACAGCGCCATGGCATCAGCCTAGCTCACAGCAACCTCAAACTCCTGGACTCAAGGGATCCTCCTGCCTCAGCCTCCCGGGTAGCTGGGACTACAGGCATGAGCCACCATGCCTGGCTCATTTTTTCTATATATATTTTTAGCTGTCCAAATCATTTCTTTCTATTTTTAGTAGAGACGGGGGTCTCGCTCTTGCTCAGGCTGGTCTCGAACTCCTGAGCTCAAACAATCCGCCCACCTCGGCTCCCCAGAGTGCTAGGATTACAGGACTGAGCCACCGCGCCCAGCCTTATTTTATTATTATTTTGAGACAGTGTCTCACTTTGTCACCTAGGCTGGAGTGCAGTGGCATCATCATAGCTCACAGCAACCTCAAACTCCTGGGCTCAAGTGATCCTCCTGCCTCAGCCTCCCGAGTAGCTGGGATTACAGGTACCACCACCATGCCCAGCTGGTTTTTCTATTTTTAGCAGAGACAGGGTCTCACTCTTGCTCAGGCTGGTCTTGAACTCCTGACTTCCAGTGATCCTCCCGCCTCGGCCTCTCAGAGTGCTAGGATCACAGGCATGAGAGTGTCCATGGTAGTCTGAATGTGTCTGTGCATATGTGTGTGCACGAGTATGGTTGTCCATATCTATATGTGCTTCTGTATTTGTGTGTTTTGGGATCTATCTGTGGTGTGTGCATGCATGTGTGGTGTGTCGTCTGTGGAGTGACTGAATGAGGAAGCCTTGTCCGATGTGTGTGTACACACGAGTGTATGATGCACGCATGAGCGTGAGAGGGTGTATTCACGGGTGGCTTCTTGTGTGTCCATAAACTGTGCGTTTGTGGGTGCGCTTGCTGGTGTCCATGCAAGATTGTGTGTCTATGAGCATGCATGTACACATGTGTTTGGAGAAGTGTCCCATATGTGCACATGTGTGTTTGTGGGTGTGCGTCTGTGTGTGACTGTGGGTTTGTGCGTGCGCGTGTGTACGAGGCCATGTGTGCTCTGGTGTGGCTGTCATGCCACCTCGGCCCTGCTCCCCACCTCCAGCAGTGACAGGCGGCTCTGCAGACTCTCCACCTCGCGCCCCAAACTCTCTTTCTCCTCTTGCTTCTCCGCGAGCAGCTGCTGCAGCTCCTGCACCTGGGGGCAGGTGGTGGCAGCTCAGCCAGCTCCCAGGGGACACCCTGGGCCCTGGAGGCTGGCCCCGCCCCTGCTTCCCGCCTACCTGCCTCTCCAGGCTGTGCAGGGAGCTGGCTTCTGCCTCTGGTGGCTGACAGGGACAGAGGGGACAAGGGGTTGGACCTGGGCGAGGGCCCCCAGCCCTACCACCTGCTTCGCAGCGTCTATTCCACCCCAGATATCCCTCCTGCCCACCCACGCATGCCACATGCATTCATTGAGCACCACTGTGTGCCAGACACCATTCTGCCTGCCCACTCATTACTAAGTATTGAGTGCCTACTGTGTGCCAGCCATTGCTCTGACTGTTCACTCAGTATTTATCAAGCACCTACTGTGTGTGAGACACCATTCTGCCTGCTCACTCATTGCTATTTATTGAGCACCACTGTGTGCCAGACACAATTCTGCCTGCTCACTCCTTACTGAGTACTTATTGAGCGCCTGCTTTATGCCAGACACCATTCTATCCACTCATTCACTCAACAGGTCTTTGCAGAATGTTGACTTTGTGGCAGACCCTGTTTTAGGCCACTCATTCATTCATCCATCCATCCATTCATTCACTCATTCATTTGACTATTCCTTTATTCAGTAAATATTTACCAGGCATCTACTGGGGGCCAGACACCCACCACCATGTCTGTCCTCGAGGCTCACAGTCAAATGGGGGGACATGAATTGTTGGGGGCAGAGTGAGGAAGAGGAGGGAGGGAGGAGGGGTGGTAGGAGAGGAAGGGGGAGCCCTCCCCACTCCCAGGCTGGGCCCCAGGCCTGTCTCTGCTGCCTCCAAACCTCCTGCTTTCTCCGTTCCTTGTGCTGTTCCAGGCCCCGGATCTTCTGCAGGAGGCGGCCCCTCTCCTGCCGCAGCCTCACGATCTCTTCGTAGGCATCTCGGTCATCCTGTCCCCCGCCCCGCCCACCACCTTTAGCAGAGGCCCAGGGCTGCCCTCTGGGGGGCTCTCCTCCCCCACCCCCCAAGGCTGGGGCATCTCTCACTGGCACAGGGATGCTGGCAGGGGGCTGGGGCGCCTTCCGCTTCTTGGGAGCCCCTCGCTTTTCATGGCTGGACACAGAGTTCTAGCGGGGATGAGGAGTAGGGACAGAGTGAAGGGGGCCTGTGGGAGCCACGCCAGCTCCCCATCCACCCAAATAAGCAGGCCGGCCCCCCTGACTTCCGGTGAGGCCTGAGCGATTCCCTGCCGCCCTCTGGTCCTTCATGCCTGAGAGTCCAGGCCGTTTGCTTTTCTCTGCCCCTCGTGCTGCACTTCCCACAGCTAGACAAGATCATCTACAAGTTTGCTGTTTCCTTCCCTGTGGCGCTGAGATGCTATCAAACTGGGAGAGGGCAAGAGACCAGACCTGCCCCTTCCCTGAGGACCCCAGCCCGTGATTTGGCCCCATCACTCGCCGCCCCAGTTTCTCACCCACTCTGGGAGTTACGCTGTGCATGCTGCCGCCACTTAGTGACAGCGTACCCTGAATATCATTCTCTTCAAACAGAGTTTCCCAGGTGTAACTCTGGGACAGGGTACCTCTTTCTTCTCTCCTCCCAGAGCTCAGGGCAAGGGGGAAGTAGGTGCGTGCAGGGAGGGGAGGACTCACCCACCACACAGGGACCTGTACCTGAGATGATGCTTCGCCAGAGTCATCCTCTGGGAGGGCAGGGGACAGAGGGAAGCAGAGTCAGGCACTCTATCCCCAGCCCTGGGAAGGGCATTAATGCACCCAGGGGATGGGCAGGGGGCTCCCGTTCCTCAAGAAACAGGACTTTCAAAGGAGAAACCCACCACTTTGGCAGAACGCTGCAAGGAGGGGCCTTGAAACTCTCCGAGGGAGAGAACCAAGGCACCTCCATGGTGGGGCAGGCGGGGGTGCCAATTCTTAGGAAAGGCAAAGATCTAAGAATAAGGTTGGCCCAGAAAAGCAGGGCGGACCCCCCAACTGCTCTAGCTGCCCTGGCCCTCCTTGAAACTGTCCTGCGTTTCAGGAGCCCTGGAACCTCCTAGAATGCAGCAAATGGGGGGACCTTGAAACTATTCATGCTAAGGAAAGAAAGGGGTGACAAGAAACTGCCTAGAAGGAGATGCGGGGGGCGCACAGTGCTTGAAATGGCTTCCAGGCGGGGCTTGCGTACCGCTGGGTGGGGAGGGGCGCTGGGTCGCCTCCTGCAGGAGGTGAAGGATGAGTTTGTCCCCTGCCAGGGCGCCGTAGTGAGCCGCGTCCTGTCCTAGTGCGTCAGTGATGCCTGGCTGGGCCCCACCCTGGAGCAGCACCTCCACAGTTTCGGGGCTGGCCCCCTCACAGGCCAGCATCAGGGCCGTCCTGCCAGGGGAGGGGCTACTGAGGAGGTGAGAACATCCCCCCAAACCCCCACATCCTCCCCAACACCCACGCCAGGCTGGGGAGAGAAAGACAACTAGATGCCCCCACTCAGAGAGGTTAAGAGACTTGCCCAAGGTCACACAGCACACAGTGGACTAGCTGAGAGGGGAGACGCATACCTGCCTTGCAGGTCCTGGTCATTCACGGCAGCCCCCTGCTGCAGGAGGAGGCGGCACAGATCTGTGTGACACATCTGAGCTGCTATAATGAGGGGCGTTGCACCTGACTGGTAGGGAGGCGGAGGGATGAGATGGCATGAGAAGCTGACCCCCAGGGAGATAGGGAAGCCTAGACGATCACCCTTGAGCTGTGCCCCAACCTTTCTCACGCTTTACAAAGGTTGCTTGGAATGCTGCCACTTGGTGGCAGCGTACCTCAAGTGTAGTATCTTTCCCAAAAGTATCCCAGAAGCTCACCCGATCGCGGGGGTTCAGATGTGCCTTGAAGGAGCAGAGCATCTCTGAGCAGGACAGACAGCCACCAGCCGCTGGAAGGGAGAAAAGGAGGAAGAGCAGGGATAAGGATGGTCCATTGTGGTTCCCTCCTAAAGTGGAAGTTTTCACTAATTCTCATGTATTTCCTCTTTTTTTGATTCAACTGGCATTTATAGCGCACCTACTGTGTGTAAGAGTGGATGCAAGGAGGCTCACCAAGAGGCTGCTCAGCTGAGACAAGAGCACAGCCCCTGGAATCCCCAGGTTTGAATCCCAGCATGTTAAGGTACAGTCTGATTAAGTACAAGGATCCATTTTTCAGTCAACAAACTCTATCTTAATACCTGCTGTGTGCCTGAGGGATTATGGGGTTTTGTTTGCCGCTGTATCTACTGCACTTAGAACAGCACCTGATACATAGTAGGTGCTCAACAAGTGTTCATGGAATACAAAAACCAACGAGCTTCCGTAGTGTGACCAGAGGCATCGCTGCCACTAGGTGGCAGTGTACCCCAACTGCAGGGGATTTTTTTTTTTTTTTTTTTTTTTTGAGACAGAGTCTCACTCTGTTGCGTGGCGTCAGCCTAGCCCACAGCAACCTCAAACTCCTGGGCTCGAGCGATCCTCCTGCCTCAGCCTCCCGAGTAGCTGGGACTACAGGCATGCGCCACCATGCCCGGCTAATTTTTTCTATATGTATTTTTAGTTGGCCAGATAATTTCTTTCTATTTTTAGTAGAGACGGGGGTCTCGCTCAGGCTGGTCTCGAACTCCTGACCTCGAGCGATCCACCCGCCTCGGCCTCCCAGAGGGCTAGGATTACAGGCGTGAGCCACCGCGCCCGGCCTAGGGGATTTTTACTCAGTGCCGAAAACCCCAAAGCAAACCCAATTTTTATAGTGTTTCCAAAAGAACTGCTGTTTCTGGAGGGGGAAGGAGTGCGGGTTGGATGGTTACGAAGGTGCTGGCTGCCTGGACCTTTGCCCTTCCTGACAGCCCCTCGGAGTTCCTCAAACGGAATGAGCCTCCGGGCACCTGCCCTCGTGCCCGGAAAGGCATGGAGTTCAAATAGGCTGTGGTTTGGGGTCCTGGATCCCCTACAACTTACTGCTGTGGGCAAGTGACAGAGCCTCAGGTAGCCTCATCTGTCCAATGGGCTGACAGTCTGAGGCTCAAAGGATGTCTGGGATTCACGAGGCGCCCCCGTGCCTGCCACACAGTAGGTCAGGCAGGAAGGCTCATAGCAGGTCTGCAGGGTCCTGGGTGGAATAGTCCCCAGGCCCGGCACCCTCTGGACCACAGTGGGCAGGGAAGGGCTGCACCCACCTACCTGCATGGTGCAGGGCGGTCCACCCACTGCTGTCCACGACGTCCACCACGCAGGAGGCCTGGGGAGGGGGCAAGGCATTTGAGGCAGAGCCATCCCTCCTCCTAGCCTGATTTCTCTAGGACCCCCTCCCCTCCCCCTGCACTCTGCCTCCTCTTCCCCCTGCCCACCTGCCCGCCCTGTGGAGCCCACCTCCTCACAGACCCCCAAGTGACTCTCTTTGCTTTCATGAGAGTTGGTGAGAAAGAGGGAGTAGCTGGGAGCTTGAGGAGTAGCTGGGAGCTCTGAGAGTGGCCGTGGCTAGGAAAGTTCCTATGGTTTGGGGAAAAAAGGCAGCTCAGGAAATATCCGGTATTGGGAGTATACCTTAGGTGGGAGAAGTTTCTGGAATGCTCAGAGAGTATCTGGTGATCCAGGGAGTAACTGGGGCTCTGGAGTAAGAGGGGCCAAGGACTATTTGGATTTGCGGAGCATCTGGGGGTTCAGGGAATTACTGGAACTCAGGAGTAGTAGGGGCCAATGGAGTATCTGGGGTTCAGGGAGTATCTGAGGGAAGAAAGGAAATGACCTGCAGCAGTTGCTTCAAGCACTGTGGGTGCCCATACTTGGCAGCTAGGTGGAGAGCGTTGTAACCTGAAAGGGAGAGGAGATTTACTAGAGCCCCAGACACTCAAGGAGCTCCCAGCTGCTCCCCAAGCAATGTTAACTATTGGTAATGAGTTTCCCTGTGTCTAGCAAGTCCCCAAACCCCCAGTACGTCTCAAAGTCATGCTACTTCCTGTGGCCAGAGACTCTCCAAGACAATCCCATCCCAGCAGCACTCCATACCCACCTAGTCCTCAAGCCCTATTACTTCAGGTACTCCTCCTGTCCTCAGCTACTCTATATAGTCAATTGCCCCAAAACTCTGCCCTCACGATCCACAGTGGTTCTATATATCCCTGCTAATCCATATCGCTTGTGCTTCCGTGTGCCATTCATGTCCCTGTTTGAAACTCTACGAATCCCCAGCCACTCTGTATATCCGGCCTGCTACGCCCACTGCCCCGAAGCTTCCAAGAAGGCTGTGCCCCATGCCTAGTTGCCTCCCGAGCCTCCACTGCTCACCCTGGCCAAGCATTTTATCTCAGTTATTCCCACAGGTCCCCGGTGAAGTCATACATCCAGATTCTCCTTTTGCCCCAGCTACTCCTAGAGCTCCAGCTACTCCCATGAACCCAGCTTCTCCCCCAAACTCTGAGTACTTCCCTACTTCAGTCCCTTCCTTGCTTTCGGATACTCCCACAGCCCAGATGCACCTCAAGTCCCAGCTCATCCCAGGATACCAGCTATCTCCCAAGCCCCGGGCTCCTCCTCTGCCTTGGTCACTTTCTCAGAAACCTTCCCAAGCCCAGCTACTTCCCTGTTCCAGCTACTTCCTCTAACTCAACTACCAGTTGGGTTCTAGTTACTCCCCATCCACAAGTTGTCAACCCACCTTGTTTGGTCCCAGCCACAGTCTCTGTCCTTGGGTAGCCACAGTCTGACATGCCCCAGGGGGCAGTGGAGAGGTGAAAGGAACCCCTTTTTTTCAGCAGGGAACACTGAGGCCTTGAAGCAGGGCCTGGCTGGACCTCCAGTCTGGGCACCTGGTCTGAGTTCCTCCTCCCCCCCCCGACCCCCCAGGGACCCGGCTGGCAGTACCTGCCCCATCAGTGCTCATGACATTGGCGCCCTGCGAAAGCATCACCTCCAGACAGCTGCCCGCTCCCCTCATGGCTGCCAGGTGGAACCTGCAGGTCAGAGGTCAGGGGTCAGCTGCAGGGTGGCCTCCCCTCAGCCATGCCACCCCCAGGGCATGGGCACTCACGCGGACTTGCCCTCGGGGTCCAGCTTCGTGGGCACCAGCCCCTTGCGAGAGATGAGGGCGGCCACCCGGGCTGCGTCGCTGTTCTCCACAGCCTGCAGCAGCCTCTCATCACTTTTGCCCCAGTCTTGGCTCTGTGGGGCACATCCAGGGGCGCATGGGCAGGGTCGGCCGCTGCCCCCTCCCCGCTGCCCGTGGCAGGGCCTCTGGTCTGTCACCGCCCGCCCCTGGGCACTTGCCTGGCGCCTGCCTCTGGCTGCCGGCTTCGGAAGCGGGCAGGGGCCGCAGGGTGGGCAGGAGCCGAGGTCAGTGGGGCTGAGTCGCAGCTGCAGGGGGAGGCTGTCCTGGGTGGGGAGCCTTGGATAGGGTCCCCAAGCCTGTGCCCCCCAGCATCTGCCCCCAGGCCCATCACCCCAGGTGTCCCCCAAAACCCATTGCCAGGATCATCCCATTAAACCATCCCCTGAGCAGCCCCCAGCAACTATTTCCAAAACGTTGTCCCCATTCCAAGACCCCAACTCCATCCTGAGTGAAAAGCCCCCTTTGCAAACTCACCCCAAAACTGATCCTTTTCCAAATTGCCCTCCACATTCTCCCCATCTGAACCCCTAAAAGGTCCCTCTCAATGTCGCTCAGAACCATCCTTCACCATTTGTCTTTCCACAGCTGCCCCTGAACTGCCACAACTGTCCCCCCAAATCCCAAGGCCTGTCCCCCACAACTATAGCCTGAAATGCCTTCCAAAATGTCTCCACTAAATGTCTCCCTGAAGTGACCCCAAAACCCTCCAATGGTCCCCAAAACTGTTCTCCAAGTGACATTGTCTCTTCCCAGAAATGGCACCCCAAAATAGTCTCCGACTGGTGCCCCAAAAATGACCCCACGTCTGCAAAACGTTTTTCTAAAACTGTCTCCCCAAATGCCCTCTAAATTCTCCTAAATGTCCCCATCTATCTCAAAACTCTTTCTCCGAAGGTCTCATCCATCCCCCCCCCCAAAGCTGTCCCCAACCTCAGTCCCCCTCCCCCGCCCATCAGTCTGGAGTTTGGCGGGGGGCGAGCGCTGTGCGGCCGGGGGAGGGGACGGGAGAGGAGGGACCGCGCCCCGCGCCCCGCGCTCCCCCCGGGCCCTACCGCGAAGGAGGTGGCCGCGCACAGGCACAGCTGCTTCATGGCGGCGGCCGGGCTCCCGGGACTGGCCGGAGGGGCCGGGGGAGCGCGGGAGGGGCCGCGGGAGGGGCCGGGCGCCCCGGAGCTCCGCCCCCCACCCGCCCGGGCGCCGCCCCTCCCCCGCGCGCCCCACCCGAGCCCGCGCACCCCTCCCCCACGGGGTGGGGGGAGCGCCGGGGAGCGGGGCTGGCTCTGGGGGAGGGGCCGCACCCTGGCCCCACCTGACCTCGTCGACACCCCGCAGGCGGCCGGGCGCTCCTCCTGGGGACCTGGCGTCCATCGCCGCCTCCTGGAAGCAGGCCGGGGCGCGCAGGTGTCTCCTGGCTTGGCACCCCAACATTCAGCGCCGCTCCCCGCGGCCAGGCCACCCCGGCTGTCGTTCACGCACCCTTGCCCTCATTCACACATTCATTCGTTCACCCATTCATTGGCCCATCCATTCGTTCGTTCACCCATTCATTCGCCTTTCCTTCAAGACTCATTCATTCTTCACTTATTCATTCGTTCACTCATTCATTTGCCCATCCATTCGTTCGCCCATCCATTCATTTGCTCATTCAGTTGTTCACCCATTCATTCATCCAGTCACTCATTCATCCATTCACTCGCTCATTCATTCACACGTTCATTCGTTCATCTGTTCATTCATTCACTCATTCATTCTTTTGCTTGTGCGCAGGGGGCAGGGGTGGCTCCGCGAGCACACAGACCTGCACCTGAACCCAGCGGCCGCCCCCGCCTTTCCTACCTACATGCCTGGGCCCAGACACTTACCTGCTCTGCACAGCACTTTGCTCCCCTGAAAACTGGGCTTCATGATAAACAGTTCCTACCGCGGGGGCTATGGGGGGTCGCAGAGAGACACTATTTGCTCACAGGCAGGGCGCAGCGGAACCGTGACCGCTTCATCAAGGAAAGACCCGGCTGGGCCCGGAGGCTCTGACGTGCCCTGTGTTCGCTGGCGCCCGTCCCCTGCTCAGTTTGTCTTTGTCCCTGCAGGGTCCCCAGTGCCTGGAACAGCATGTGGCGCACAGCAGATGCTTGACAAACGTGCAATAAGATGAGCATTTTGGAGTGAGGCTCCTTCATGCACTAAACATTGATTGAGCACCTACTGGATGCCAGGCCTGGAGGCGCAGCAAGGGGCACAGCCAAGGTCCCCCGCGGCCTGTGCCATTTGCGCACGTGGTTGGCACTTTAGCAGGAGCCCTGGGCCCTGGAGACGGGGATGCCAGGTGATAGGTGGGTGGGAGCGGGCGGAATCTGAGAAGGGGGCAAGCCAGGTAGCAAGAGGTGTGGGGGTGGGCAGGACTCGGGGGTGACATGTGGGGGGGTGGGGAGACAGACTCGGAGTGACAGATCTTGGGAGGACCTGTTCGCCTCCAACTTGGGGGCTGGGGGACGAGCCCCTTGAATGGGGGGATACTCAGTTGAGTTCAAACCCCACTGGGTGTCGAGGGGCCTGGTGGGAGTCCAAGGCAGATGCCCAGTTGGTGGCTGGACTGTGGGCTGATGGCCCAGGGAAGAGGCCAGGGCTGGTGTGGCCCGTCCACTGTGTCAACGTGCTGCAGGTTCACAAAGCAGAGAGGGGAGGCAGGTGGGGAGAGGTTGGGATTATAGACAGAGAAAGACTCTAGAAGAAGCGAGGTCTTCCAGAACCTGAATTTAACAGCAACGTCCCAGCAGATGGGCGGCAGGCAGCAGGGGGAGTTGAATCCATTTTGGTTATTTCATACCTGCTGTGTGACCCTGGATCAGTCACTTCCCCTCTCTGGGCCTCCATCTCTCAACCCCTAAATGGGACAGATTACAGAACAAGCACCACAGACCCGGGTTCCTCCACTGAGGCACTGTTGACATTTGAGGTCAGGTCGCCCTCTGGGGTGGGGACATCCTGGGCATTGCAGGGTGCTGAGCAGCATCCCTGCCTCCACCCACCCTGTGCCAGGAGCACCCCTGAGTTGTGACAACCAAAAATGTCCCAGATGTTCCCAAGTGTCCTCCCCACTGACACTGCTGGCTTAGAGCTGGGCGTGGTCAGTGATCACTCTTAGACACCTTTTCGCAGGAGGCTGGAGGCTGGGGTCTGAGGCAGGCAAACGGAGAGCTTGGTGTTCAGGGGTCCTTTCTCCTCCCACCTTTGGGGTGGGGGGTGGGTCCTCTTGGCTTGTCCAGAGAAGGGACTTACATGGATCTCCCGGCTGAGGATTTCCCACTGTCCTCTCAACCTGTCCTCCCAGGTGTTTTACAAGATCAGACCAAATGCCCTCTGGGCCCATGACGGTGCACCAAGGGCACTGCCATCCCCCCGGCCCCAGGGGCTTGGGCCAAGTCTTGGCATGACCCTGACCCACCCCCACCCCACACCCAGTCCCCCAGTGGAGCCCACCGGCTGCAAACTGTGTCCCAGTCTCTGCCTTCTTGCCCCTTCCAGGGCCACCGCCTTGGTCCATCCCCATCACTGTGACTCCACCCCTGGGACACATCCTCCCTGGCCTCCAGTCTCTGTCCTTGTCCCCTCTCCTCCCTCCTCCAACAGCTTCCTATAAAGCCCGCATTAGATCTCTGCTCTCTCCTGCTCAAAAGCCTCCGGAGACCTCACTCAGCATAAACTGCAAACCGCTCACCGCTGCCGAGATCCTGCCTGGTTTTGTACAGAGAATGGTTTTTACAGGTGGTCGTGGTTGGGGGAACAATCAATCAAAAGGAGAAAGATTCTTCCTGACATGTGAAAATGATCTGAAATTCACATCTAAGGGTCCATAAAGAAAGTTTTATTGGGACAGACCCCTGCTTATTTATCTATACGTAGCCAATGGCTGTTGTGGGGCTGCAGTGACAGAGCTGAGGCTGGTCTGGCCCTTTATAGGAAAAAGTTTGCCCACACCTGCTCCAAACTGTCCCCCTCTGCCGGCTGCCCGAGCTCAACTCCTTCTCCGAACACCCCTTAATAAGGCTTCCTTTTACCCTCACTGCTCGTGTCACCACTTGACTAAGATACTATGTATCTTTTGACAAATATTCTGTTTACTCCTGGTATCTCCCCTAGAATTTCACCTCCCCAGGGGCAGGCATTTCTGTCTACCTTGGTCACTGCCGTATCCCACGCAGGACAGGCTATAGATTTTGCAGGGCCCAGTGCAAAGTGAAAATAGGAGGCCCCTTGTTAAAAGAAATTATTAAGAATTCCAAGATTTGGGCCGGGCGCGGTGGCTCACGCCTGTAATCTTAGCACTCTGGGAGGCTGAGGCGCGTGGATCGCTCAAGGTCAGGAGTTCGAGCCCAGCCTGAGCAAGAGCGAGACACCCCATCTCTACTAAAAATAGAAAGAAATTAGCTGGCCAACTAAAAATATACATACAAAAAATTAACTGGGCATGGTGGCGCATGCCTGTAGTCCCAGCTACTCGGGAGGCTGAGGCAGGAGGATCGCTTGAGCCCAGGAGTTTGAGGTTGCTGTGAGCTAGGCTGATGCCACGGCACTCACTCTAGCCCGGGCAACAGAGCGAGACTCTGTCTCAAAAAAAAAAAAAAAAAAGAATTCCAAGATTTGGGTGTGCGAGGTGGCTCATGCCTGTGATCCCAGCACTCTGGGAGGCTGAGGCGGGAGGATCGCTTGAGCTCAGGAGTTGGCAGTTGCTGTGAGCGAGGCTGACACCACGGCACTCCAGCCTGGGCAACAGAGTGAGACTCTGTCTCAAAAAAAAAAAGGATTCCAAGATTTGGAGAGCAGAGAGTTATATCAAGGGTGGGACCCTTGTAAGTGTGGGTTCATGAACCTGACCTTGATCTTGCTACAGCAGGGCCTGGCACACAGTAGGTGCTCAATAAATGTGTTGAACAAATTAAAGAAGTAGAGACTTGAAAATAAAAATGAGAGAGAGAGAGAGAGACTGACATTCTAGCAAGTATTGAGGTGTTGGAATCTATGAATCTCTACCAACCCCAATCTTCCCATTTTCAGGATTTTCCTGACCCTGAAATAAGGCCAGAGGTCGGGGGGCATCTGGGGAGCAGGTGCAAGGCTCCCAATAGCTCCTATGCTAATGGATGGAACACCGAGCCCCAGAGATGGCCCAAGAGGACTTGGAGCAAGCAGCGCCACTAAACAGCCTGTGTTAGAGACAAAGGAAGGAGCAGGGAGCAGCGCCCTGGCTGGGGAAACGACCGGAGCAGAGGCGTGGTGGCTGCCTAGCAGGGAGGGAAGGAAAGGTCCGCAGGAGACGCAGAGGCAGGGCCCCCGCAGTCACGGTGTTTGCTATCTTCCCCTGAGGTTGCTGAACAAAAGCTGAACTTGACTCCCAGCTGCCTGCCTGGAAATCCGAGAAGGGCAGGTGGAGGGGGGACGGCCAGGTGCCCAGGGAGGGGAGGGAGGAGGACAATCTCCCTGCCCCCCAACACACACAGGCCTCCCATCTGCTGCGACATCTCCAGCCCAGCCTGGCCGGACCCCAGCTCCCCAGCCCTCAGAGACCCTCACACCTGTGTTGAGGTTCAACACCTGCCCCGCCCCGCTCTGAACTTGACTTTGCGCCCTCCCCACCACACCCCCACTTCGCCATAGCAAACATTTCAAAACACACCCGTGTCCCAAAGGAGGTGTCCTTTTAAGCTGCACACACTTTTTGAAAGATCTGATTGAAATAGGTTTGCTTTTGAGATTACACAATTACACGGTGTGGTTTACCACCGGCTACCACCTCGCAAGGATTCTTGGGGAGCGATGTGAGTAACGTTGACCCTTGGACAACATGGGTTTGAGCTGCGTGGGTCCCACTTGGATTTTCTTCTGTTTCCACCATGCCTCAGACAGCAAGAGCCACCCTCCTCTTCCTCCTCCTCCTCCTCCTCTTCCTCCCCCTCCTCCTCAACTTCAACTTCATGAACAGTAAATCTATTTCCTCTTCCTCGTTCTTTTCTTAATAACATTTTTTTTCTCCAACTCACTGTATTGTAAGAGTTCAGTAGATGCACACACAACACGCAAATCCGTGTTCACCAACTGTTTATGTTGGCAGTGAGGCTCCTGGTCATGGGGAGGCTGTTAGTAGTTTAGTTTTGGGGGGGGGCGGTCAGAAGTTTTGGCTGTGCGGAGGGTCCGTGCTCCTAACCCCTGCATTGCTCAAGGGTCAACTGTAATTGAGGGGTGAAAAATTTTAGGAACACTCCACAGTGAATGAAGCTGACCTAATGCCACATTTTATAGATCAATGAACCATTTCTCCCTCCCTCTCTGTCTTCAGTCAATGTCCTCCCCTCTCACCCCCTGGCTGAGTAACATAGTGTCCATAGTAACACAGCCCTGGGGGGAGACAGTTGTATCACTTTCTAGCTGTGTGACCTTCAGCAAGTGTCTTAACCTCTCTGGGGTTCTTTTCCTCATCTGTAAAATGGGGATAATAAAAGCTCCTACCTCATAGCATTGTTGTGAGTTTTAAACAGCTAACAACAGCAAAGCACATCGTAAGCTCTTTATAGTGTCCAAAAATAAATAAATAAAAATAAACTAAATAAAAAGGAGTTCAATGGTGTTAAATTAAAACATTTTTAGCCAGGTGCAGTGGCTCAAGCCTGTAATCCCAGCACTTTGGGAGGCCAAGGCAGGAGGATCGCTTGAGGCCAGGAATTTCAGACCAACCTGGGCAACATAGGGAGACCCCATCTTTACAAAACATACAAAACTTGGCAGGGCGTGGTGTGCGCCTGTAGTCCCAGCTACTCAGGAGGCTGAGGCAGAAGGATTGTTTGACCCCAGGAGCTGGAGGCTGCAGTGAGTTATGATGACACCACTGCACTCCAGCCTGGGTGACAGAGTGAAACCCTGTCTTTAAAAATATTTCTTTAATTTAAATAAAATTAAAATACATAATAAAATAAATGGGAACATTAAAATTAATACATAACTGAAAATAAATAAAATAGTAAAATAAACTAAATCAGGTAAACTAAGAAAAGCCACAAAGATGTCATGACATACCCAGAGTCCCCCAGGACATCGGGGACAGAGGAAGGATTCGAACCCAGAGCCACCTGACTTTAAATCTGGGCTTGTCACACTGGTGCCTCTTTTTGGCTTTCTGACCTCTGCCCCTGCCAAAAGATTCTGCTCGTTGTGCTCACAAACCAACCAGTCCAGTCTAGCCTCTGAACCACTGCCCACACTCATCATCATCCCAGTCCTTGTGTGCCTTTGCTTGTCCTTCCAGCCTCTGCCCCAGCTTGCCTCCTCCAGGCAGATGCCCTGATTGCTCTGGAGCAGGCAGGATGGGGAGGCCACATCACATGTCGGAAGGACCAAAGGCTCTGAAGTGAGGCGTGGGTGGGCATGAATCTCTTCTTCACCCCTTTTTGCCTTGTGATCCAGAGAGGTGAGTTAACCTCTTGGGGCCTCAGTTTCCTCGTGGTTGTCAGTGAGAAGTCAAATCAAATAAAGGATGCCAGGGAATCCAGCTCGATGGACCTCAGGGCCTTTGCACTGGCTGTTCCACCCACCTAGGATGCAATTCCTGCAAATATACACACCACACCCTCCTTCTTCCGATCATTGCTCCAATGTCACCTTCCCTGACCATGCTCTTTAGAACTGCAACCCTCTCCCCTGCCCTAGACGCGCCGATTCCCTTCCCTGCCGCATTTCTTTGTCTCCATGGCACAAAGTAAACATTTTCACTCATTGATCTTGTTTAGTGTCTATCTCCCCCACGCGGCTGTCAGCCCCACCAGGCCAGGGATTTTTGTCTGCCCTGTTCCTCTGAACCTAGAGCCGCACCCGACATACTAAATATTTGCTGAGTGCACACTCAAAAGAAGGAGACCAGGGTCCCCAAGACAGTGGGTCCTTGGAAAAGCAAGCGGTCACTGTGGCTGGGGACAGCCGAGATCCACTGGAGAGGTGGTGTTGGGGCAGATCCCGAGGGGGGAGGGTTTCATGGGCAGCCATGCAGGGGGAGGGTGGCGCAGGGGGAGGGAACTGGCGGGGCAGAGGCGTGGTGGCCGGAAAGCTGGCTCAGGACAGCAGGGGGCAGCAGAGAGGCCGGGAAGAGAGGTGTGTGGAGCCTAAAAGGCGTAGACAGCAACCTGGGGGTGGTGAGCAGAGAGGGCCGTGGTCACATCAAAGATGAATTCAATGACAGGCAGGAGACGACAGTCCAAAGGCCAAGGCCTGGGAGACAGGAGCATCGGCGGGTATCCAGCACCTTGGTGGACTCAGACTCACCTCTGTCTTCTTAAATCGTGCCCGGAGGGTCTTCATGGCCAGCGTCCCCTGTCTCTCCTCGTCCCAGGCCACCTGGGGATGGGCAGGGGTTGTGAGGGTAAGGAACACCAGTCCTGGTGGGTGGAAGGGTCCACTGCTTCCCCTTCTCGAAAGGACTTGGCTCCTACAGCAGGACACAGACCCGCTCCATTTCCTAACTGCTGTGTGTCCTTTAGCAGGTTCCTTGTCCTCTCTGAGTCTCACTACTTCATATACAAAGAGGGAGATAAGTCGTTTTTGTTTTTTTTTTTTGAGACAAGCTCTCACTCTGTCGCCCAGGCTGGAGTACAGTGGTGTGTTCACAGCTCACTGCAGCCTCTGACCCCTGGGCTCAAGTGATGCTCCTGCCTCAGCCTCCCAAGTACCTGGGACTGCAGATGCCACCTCATCCAGCTCATTTAAAAAAATTTTTTTAGAGATGGGGGTCTTGGTATGTTGCCCAGGCTGGTCTCAAAACTCCTGACCTCAAGCAATCCTCCTGCCTTGGCCTCCCAAAGTGCTGGGGCTACAGGCATGAGCCACCGCACCCTGAGATAAGCCTTTCTTGGCCAAGTCACAGTCAGTTTTCAGGAAGATCCCTAGCATAGAGCCTGGAAAACAGTAGGTGGTCAATAAATGCACTTCACTGGTATTTCCTGTTACCCAAACAGATCAAGCTTTTTCTGGTCTCTAAGCTTTTATCTGTGTAGTTACTTCTGCCTAGAATGCTTTTATTTTTACCCCCTCTCTGCTGAACTCCTATTCATCCTTCACGGCCCAGTTATAAAATCCCTTGCTCTGATCAGTTTTGCTTCTCGCTCCCAAGCAGAGCTCTAACTCCTCAAATTGGGTTCCCCTCACCCTGGCTAGGTCTTTTCCTCTGCTTCAGCCCAAGCTCCACAGGATGGAGGGATCTGGGCTGGTTCTGTCTTCCTCAACAGTCAGGGCCTCCTCTGCACAGAGCTGTGTTTGCAGGAGAGTCAGAGGGAACATCCTTGCAGCTCAGCCCCCTCGTGGCAGCCTGGCCTCTGTGTGAGTGCCAGCAACTCACCCAAGGCGGGTGGAGATCTGGGGTGACAAGGCTGTGTGCATGTGTGTGTAGGAAGATCTCAAGGGGGTGTTTTCTGAGGCATGTGACTGGGGGTGCCTATGTCTAAAAGGAATCTCTGTGACCGAGTGTCCTTATTTATTTCCTACCAGAAAGTGGGGGTGAGATGGCCTGTCATCTGTCCACCTTCCCGTGAATTTTCCCAGCCACCTTTCCAACCATCTGCCCCCCATGCACTCACTGGGGTGCAATCCTCCCACTGTACACCCACCCACTGGCCACCACCCCCCAACTCTCCCACCCAATTCACCTTCTCACGGTTCACTGCCCTTCAATCATGCTCCACCCATCACACACACACACACACCTATCCCCCTACCCATCTACCCAACCACCTACCATTGGTCCATCCATCCACCCACGCACCCACCTACCCATCCACCCACCCATCCACCCAACCACCTACCATTCATCCATCCATCCACCCATCCACCCATCCATCCACCCATCCACCCAACCACCCATCATCCATCCATCCATCCATGCATCCAACCATCCACCCCCCCACAAACCAACCCCCCATCCATCTTTCCACCCACCCACCCACTCACCCATCCACCCACCTACCTGTTCATCCACCCTTCCACTCCCCCATCCATCCATCCCTCTGTCCATAATCCATACATCCATCCACTTGTTCATATATCCATCTATCCACCCACCTATCTAACCACCCCTTTATCCATCCACCCATCCACCCACCCACTCACCATCCATTCGCCATCTATCCAGCCACCCAGCCACCCACTCTTCCATCCACTCTTCTATTCATTCATTCACTTCTCCACCAGTCAATATTCTCATTCACTCACCACCCACTCCACCCTTTTTCTTCTACCCCTGACCAATGGACTCAATCACACCCAAAGCAGGGTGTAACGAGACACCCAAGAGGAGCCCACAGGTTGCCTGGGGAGGCAGGGACCCATGGGCTTGGGGGAGGGGAAATGCTGGGTAAACTTATGGAGCTGTTTCCTGGAAGACGTGAAGGTGAGTGCTAAGGGTCTGACGCGGGGCCGGATGTTGAGCACCAGCAGCAGGAAGGAGAGCATGTAGTCTAGGCCGGGCAATGGCAGGCAAGGGGAAGAACGTGAACGTGTGTGTGTGTGTGTGTGTGTGTGTGTGTGTCTCGGGGTGCCTGTGTATCTCCTCAGTGTGGCTGGGACCCAGCACCTGCCTCTCCGTTCTCCCACACACAAGGGCTTAGGGGCCTGAGGCCCTAAGGGGACCCTCCATCCTGCCTCCCCATCTCCTTCCCCTTACCTCCTGCAGCTGCACCGCCCGAGCACCAGGCCACCTTGTCCAGCGCCGACTCCAGTTACCCTCTCCCAGCTGGGCTGCTAGCTCACAAGGCAGCTCCCAGCCTCTGCTCTGACACCCGATCAGCTCTGAGCGGGTAGCCGCCCCAGGGGGCCGGGGATGAGCCTGAGGGAGGAGACAGGCTGGCAGCTGGGCTGCCTGTTGGCCAACGGGCTCTGGCGGGAAGACAGGCTCTTCCCTGTCATCTCTGGACAGATTTCAGCTTCTGGAAGGAGCCATACTCTTTCTTCCTCCCCTCCCAGCCATTGCATTTGCTGTTACCTCAACCAGGAACGTTCTTTCTGTAACTCATGTCACCCCCAACCAGCTCATTCCCTCCATTCATTCCTGCTCACTCTTCAGATCTTTGCTGCAACGCGCGCTCCTCCAGGAAGCCTTCCCAGATGCTCCCAGCCTGGGTAGGATGTCTCCTCTGAGTTCCCTCATTGCCCTGTGCCCTCTGCATCCACCACTGCACCCCAATGGCACTATGTCACCATTGCCTGGTCACATGTTTGTGTCCACCGCCAGCCACATGGGTAGGGATTGTGCCACCTTTGTTCCCCAGCGTGACACCAGTACACAGTAGGTGCTCAACACATGTTTCTTAAAGGAGCCCTCAAGGCCACCAGCCCCAAAGACCTTGAGCAGGACCTGTTCGGCTGAATCCCCATCACCGGCCTGCATTATGTTCAGATAACTTAGAGCGGCATTCAAGGCCCTCACTTGGACTGGCGTCCTGGGTCCCTACTCTCTGGCACTGTCCTAATGGAGTTTACTAATCTGTAAAAAGGGACCAAGGGGGCACTGATCGCTTGTGTCCCTCATTTTAGGGGCGACTGGAGAACTCTCCGTGGGCGGCCGCCCCAACTTCCCGCCTAGGTCACCGGGCAGCCACCGGCCGGCCCCAGCCAGTGTACAAGAGAGCGGGCTTCTCCCTGCCAGTAGTTAAGATGGCGCCAACAGCGTCAGCGTGGGGCGCATGCGCCTTGGCACGGGAGGCTGGGCGCGCAGGACGGGACCGCGGCTCCTCCTTCCTCCCCTTCCCGCCCCGTTTCCGGCGGAAGCGGCCTCAACAAGGGAAACTTTATTGTTCCCTTTGGGGTTGCGAGGATGTCGGTGAATTATGCGGCGGGGCTGTCGCCGTATGCGGACAAGGGCAAGTGCGGCCTCCCGGAGGTAAGCGCGGCCGGGGGTCCCGGGGGTCACGCCCCCCACAGGGACGGACGGCAGCGGGGCATTGTGAAAATAGCAGGAGGCACTGAAGCTAGACAATGGGAGGGACTTCTCAGTGAGGAGGGGGCGGGAAGTGACGCCCCCTGCGCGCCCCGGGGAGGCGAATGCGCCCAGCTCTGGGGCCGCTGGGCTGGGACGGAGGGAGGAGCCCGGGTCGGGGAGCAACTGGAGGGCCCAGAGCGAGAAGGGGGTTGTAGATCCAGGAGGAAGGAATGGCAAGGCTGAGGCTGGGAGGGGAATAAACACACTTGGAGAAGAAATCAGGCCAGGGAGGTTTCCAGACCCCGGCCAGGATGGGACTCAAATGCCAGGCTGGGGGGTTGGCACTTTGTCCTGAGAGCTGGGGAGGGGCCTGGACCCTGTGCCAGAAGGATCCCTGCAGCCAGTCGGAGCGGGAGGGAGGGATAGGCTGTCCCCTCCATGTGCTGTGGGACTCTGGGGGAGTCAGTTCCCTTCTGGGTCTCCATCTGCCTTTCTGCAAACTCGAGGCAAAGAGCGCCCCAGCCCATGAAGCCTGGTCTCTGCCTTCTGAGCCATGCTTTTAATATGCCCTGATGGCCGGGCGCGGTGGCTCACGCCTGCAGTCCCAGCACTTGGGGAGGCCAAGGTAGGAGGATTGCTGGAGCCCGGAAGTTGGAGGCTGTGGTTAGCAGTGATGACACCACTGCACTCCAGCCTGGGGGCAGAGCAAGAGCCTGTCTCTGGAAAGAAAAAAAAAAAAGAGGTCTCATTGGTGTGCATCCTTCCGGAAGCCCCAGTCTCCACTGCTGCTCTTATAACTTTAGTCCACAATTACTGAGCACCTACTGTGGGCCAGGCACTTTCTAGGTCCTGGGATACAGCAGGAAGCAAGTCAGACAAAAACAGCTCCTCATTGTAATGCAGGAGACAGATGAGGGGCCACACTGAAACCAGGTGGGGTTGGGGTGGCAGGTGGGGGCATCACTAAGGTAACATTTGAGTTCAAACCTAAAGGAGGTGGGGGCAGGAGTCATGTGGGAAGAGTATGCCAGGCAGAGGGAACAGCCTGTGCAAAGGCCCTGGGGCAGGACCACACCTGGTATGTTGGAGGCTCAGGGAGGACTTGAGGCTTTGACCCCGAGGGAGGTGGGAGCCATGGAGGGCTATAGGCAGGGGAGGGACATGAGGACAAGCTGCCTTTTCTAATCCATTCTCCTCCCTGGGGCAAAGTGAGGACAGCTCAGTCTGTGGCTCGTGCCTGGCATTGCCACTTGGTGAACATGTTTTGACCCCTCCCTTGTGCTCTCTCACCCCACAGATCTTTGATCCCCCAGAGGAGCTGGCTCGGAAGGTGCAGGAGCTAGCGAGGCTGATCTGGGAGTCCTCCAACGTGGTGTTCCACACAGGCGCTGGCATCAGCACCGCCTCGGGCATCCCTGACTTCAGGTCTGGGAGCAGGGCGGGAGGTCGAGGCAGGGCCCACCATGCTGCCAGGGCTTCCCTGCCAGCAACAGACACCGGGTGCCTGAACCCAACCTGCCGGTTGTGTCCTGGGTATTGGGGAGGGGAAAGACTCCTATACCGAGCATTCCTCTCATCCTATTGGCCAGAGTTTGGTCACCTGATCAGACCTAGCTGCAAGGGATGCTGGAAAATGTAGTCTTGAATCTAGGCTGGCTGTGCGTGGCTATATGTTGGGGTTCAGTTACCATATCCTCTATTTTTCTTTTTTCTCTCTTTCTCTGTCCCCAATTCTCTCTCCGTCTGTTTTTCTGTTCCTCTCTCCTGTCCCTCCCAACTCTCCCTCTTCCCACGTTGCTCCCTACCTGCTGCCTTCAGGGGCCCCCACGGAGTGTGGACCATGGAGGAGCGGGGCCTGGCCCCCAAGTTCGACACCACATTCGAGAGCGCGCGGCCCACGCAGACCCACATGGCCCTGGTGCAGCTGGAGCGCGTGGGCCTCCTCCGCTTCCTCGTCAGCCAGAACGTGGACGGGCTGCACGTGCGCTCTGGCTTCCCCAGGTGACACCCGCGCCCGTCTTGTCCCCACGCAGACCCCACTCCAGCCCGGCACTGCCTTGGGTGGCCCAGGAAAACACTTGCAGCTCTGTGGGGCTCCACAAACCCGAGCTGTCACCTGTTGCCACCTCATACACACATCTTGAGATTTGGGGTCCCCTTTTCTTGCCCCTGGGAGACTCCAGCCCTGAGCTCTCTGAATCTTTCTTGGCCCAGTGTGTGGAGCTTCCTGAGCCCCACGGCCCAGGGCTGTCCCTGCTGGGTCAGAGGCAGAATCTTCCTCCAGGTGGGGCCAAGGGAACACGGAGGGTGGAGGGGAGGGCTGTCAGGGTATAGAGTTTGCAGTTTGTTAGGTTTCTGATGTTCGCCTTTACTCATTTCACACTGAACATGGACTCCTCCGTGTCCTGGGACAGACAGATTTCCTAATCTTACGGATGACCCTCCCCTGCCCCACTTGGCCTGGTCTCACCCTGGGGTGACCGGTTGGAGCCAGGTCAGTTGTTCATATGAGAAGCCAGACACTCCGGAGGTGAGGGACAAGGAAGGGATTATTTTTTCTGCTTATAAAGGGGAACGAGACCGCTGTCCCCTTCTCTTGAAATGAGCCTGAGTCCTAGCTCCAACCGTTTGGTGTAGGAATGCAATTTCTCCTGGGGCCAGGTGGCTCTTGCCACCTGCTACTGTGGCCAAGTTCTGGGGTTTCCGCTATTTCAACATGTCAGTACCTGAGAAACGATCTTTCTCTCTCTATCTCTCGCTCTCAGATCCAAGACGGGTCAGAGCCATTAACTAGACCAGTGGCTGCAGATCTAACTGCTCATGGCCATCGGGGCATTGGCTCCACGCCTCCAGCCCCGACTGTGTGCAGACAGGAGCAAAATGGGTTGCATTTATTTAGTTATGCATTGAGCACCTACTGCATGGCTCACTGTTCTGGGAGTGGGACAGACTGACCCAGACAGATCCCTTCCCTGCCCCCCTGGGCTGGGTGCTCTAGTTGGGGGAAAACAGACAGAAAACAAATTAAATAAGCGAATTCAATTCTGCGTTAAAAATGTAGCAGGGGAACATGGGGGCAGGAAGGGAGTTGCAGCTTTTAACAGGGAGGTCAGAGAGGGCTTGTGTGCGGAGGTGACATTTAAGTACAGAGAAGGTGACCAGGCAGCCATGGGAAAGAGCCTGCCAGGCCTGATCATTTGATCCCTCAAAATATCCCACGAGTTGGGGACATTGTTGTCCCACTTCACAGATGGGGACTGTGCGGCACAGAGGGGTTAGGTGGCCTGCCTGGGGCCACACAGCTGGGAGGCAACAGAGCTGGGATCAGATCTGACGTTCCTCTGCCTCCGTGCTTGGCGGCCACTTGGGGCCTCAGTTTCTTCCTCTGCAAACTGGGAATTAGAATTCCTCACCTGTGGAGGAGCGGGGCAGGCATTTTGTGAAAGGAATGAATGGGCTGCCCATCTGTGAAAGTGGAGTCAGCCCCGGGGGTTCATGATTCCTCGGGCTCAGAGAGGTTGGGCCACCTGCCCCGGGATGCACAGTGTGTGGATGGTGTAACCAGGAGCTGGAAAGAGGGAGTCGGTGGGTCTTGTGGCTGAGAGGTCAGGGAAGGCTTCCTGGAGGAGGAGGGCTCAGCACTGGGCCCACCCCAAGCCTCTTCTTCCTCCTCCTCCTGCAGGGACAAGCTGGCAGAGCTCCACGGCAACATGTTTGTAGAGGAATGTGTCAAGTGTAAGACGTGAGTGCCACCCGGGCTGGGGCGGGTGCTTGGCCACGCTGTCCCCAGGCAGTCCCCAGGGTGGGCTCTGCACAAGGGCCCTGGGAGTCCACTGTGATGACGCAGAGGGTGTGTGGAGGCCAGGTGTGGCCCTCCTGGCAGGTGTGTTAGTGCCCTGGGACTGCCACACAAACTGCCACAAATGAGTAGCTTAAAACAATAGAAGTTTATTACCTCTCAGTTCTGGAGGCCAAAAGTTCAAAATCCAGGTGTCCGCAGGGCCATTCGCCCTGTGAAACCCACAGGGGAGGATTTTTCCTGCCTCTTCCTAGCTGCTGCTGGTGGCTTCAGCCTTTGTCCCCATCCTCACACGGAGACCACGTCTCTCGGTGTCCGAGTCTCCTCCTCTGCTCATGGCACACCCATCACTCCATAAGGGCCCCCTGCCCCAGTAGGACCTCGCCTGAACTAATGACACCTGCACCAACCCAATGTACAGTGACGGTCACATTGTGAATCCCTGGTAGTTACGACCTCAACCCCCCCATTAAGATTATTTTGAGGCCGGTACCATTCTTGTAAGTTTTCCATAGGTTTGAAATTTTTCAAAATAAATGTGGAGAGAAAAATTTTAAAAGAGGGAGGCCCACCTGTAGCCGGGTCTCAGAGACGCCCCTGCAGGGGAGGAGCCACGCCCCCTGGCAGGTGTTCACACCTGGGGGCGCTCATAGAAGCCGGGAGACGCCCACCTGCTCTGGGGAAGGTTTAGCCAGGTTTATTTGTGGGTTGAATTATGTCAAAAATTATGATTTTTTAAAAATAGAGACAGGGTCTTGTTCTGTCACCCAGGCTGGAGTGCAGTGGTGTCATCACAGCTCACTGCAGCCTCTAATTCCTGGGCTCAAGCCATCCTCCTGCCTCAGCCTCCCGAGTAGCTGGGACAACAGGTGCCACCATGCCTGGCTAACTTTTCTATTTTTAGTAGAGATGGGGTTTTGCTATGTTGCCCAGGCTGGTCTCAAACTCCTGGCCTCAGCAATCCTCTCACTTCAGTCTCCCAGAGTGCTGGGATTACAGGCAGGCATGAGCCACTGCGCCTACGGGGTCCCATGTCTTGAGCTCCCTCGTCCAGGGTCGTGTCCTGCGTCTCTTTCTTTCCTGTGCTGTGACTCTGTGCAGCGTGTGGGCAGGCTGTCCTGTGGAAGGCCCCTCGCCCTGGGTTTGTCACATGTTTCCTCGCGCTTGGATTCCAGTCCTGTGCCCTCAGCCGTACCTCCCTGGGAGAATATCTTGCCAAAAAAAACCACAAGGGCCACCCAGGTGGGCTGATCCAGCCCTGTCCCCCATTTCTTCCCCCGACACAGGCAGTACGTCCGGGACACAGTCGTGGGCAGCATGGGCCTCAAGGCCACGGGTCGGCTCTGCTCCGTGGCCAAGGCCAGGGGCCTGCGGGCCTGCAGGTGAGCTACCCCTCCCCGCACCCTGGGCCCCGGGGGAGCTGGTGGGTCTGCTGCGACACCCCCCCACCTTCCTCCTCGCAGGGGCGAGCTGCGAGACACCATCCTGGACTGGGAGGACGCGCTGCCCGACCGCGACCTGGCTCTTGCCGACGAGGCCAGCAGGTCTGACCCCCGTGGGGCGGGCAGGGGCAGCGGCTCAGGGGCGAGCTCAGGGAGGGCTTCCTGGGAGAGATGGGCCCAGCTGGGGCTTGCACACACATCGCCCTCACCTCACGGCCTCAGGTGGGTGGTGCACGAGGTCCCCTTTACAGGTGAGGAAGGAAGTTGAGGCTTTAGCCAAGCGACCCCTCCATCCCGCGCTCCCACCTGGGATTGCCAAGCTATGAGGCCCTGGGTCCATAACTCCACCAACAGAGGTGGGGTCCGGGCGGGGAGGGGTCCAGCCTTGAGCGCCCAGGTGAGCTGGCCCCGGGGCGGGCTCCAGGTGTCGGCAGGACCAGGGCTGGGAGGGGTCAGGCTAAGCCCACGCTCCCTGGCCCCAGGAACGCCGACCTGTCCATCACCCTGGGCACCTCCCTGCAAATCCGGCCCAGCGGGAACCTGCCGCTCGCCACCAAGCGCCGGGGAGGCCGGCTGGTCATCGTCAACCTTCAGCCCACCAAGCACGTACGTGCCCGAGCCCACCCCTGTCCAGGGCCCCCACGTGCCCTCTGCCCCTGCCTGACCCGTCCCCCGCCCCACAGGACCGCCACGCCGACCTGCGCATCCACGGCTACGTCGATGACGTCATGACCCAGCTCATGGAGCACCTGGGGCTGGAGATCCCCGCCTGGGACGGGCCCCGCGTGCTGGACAGGGCGCTGCCACCCCTGCCCCGCCCGCCCGCCCCCAAGCTCGAGCCCAAGGAGGAGCCCCCCGCCCGGCTCAATGGCTCAGTCCCCGCCGACCCCAAGCAGGAGCCGCCAGCGGAGCCCTGCGACCAGCACAACGGCTCCCAGCCCGCCAGCCCCAAGCGGGAGCGGCCGGACAGCCCTGCCCCGTGTAGGACCCCCAAAAGGGTCAGGGCCGAGGCGGCTCCCAGCTGACCAGGGTGCTCGGGGCGGGCGGGGCTTTTTGTACAAACTGTGGGTTCTGTTTTCCATACGGGCTCACTTTGTTACTTGTGTCTGTCCCCCGGGGACCTCAGGGCATGAGAGCCAGGCTCCAGACTCAGGGCAGACTCGCCCTCTGCTGCGGCTCCGTTGGCTGTGGGGGCCTCTGGTGGGGGCCTGGGGAAGTGCCGCACCCCAGAGCCCGCCACGCCCAGCCTCTGACTCAGGGTGTTCCCTGGAGGCTGGCCGCACCCTCCCTGGTCTCCAGCCTAAAGAGGAAGGAGCCCCTCTGCCCCTCACACACCCCCACTCCGTCCTAAGCCACCTTCACGTCACGGGCCCCCCTGGGAGGGGTGCCACACCTCCACATGGGACACACAGGAGAGACTGGCACTGCCTTTGGGCTGGAAGGAGGCAGAAGTGGATCCACCCGGCCTCCAGAAAAGTCTCCAATGCAATAAAAGCAGAACTTCCTTCTTGCATCTGAATGTGTGTAAATCCCGACTTGTGCCGGGCCCTGGTGCCCAGAGGCGGGAGTGCGTGGGCCCCTCGCCCTGGAACGTCTGCCTGTGCTTCTGTTGCAATACTGCCCCGCCAGCCTGGGGTCACCGCGCAGGGAGGCCCAGAGGGATCGGGCCAGTTTTCTGATGTTGGTGACAATACCAGCGGCTGGCATTTCTTTTTTGTTTTGCTTTGCTTAGCAATCCTTATCCCAGCGCAGGAGGCCGGCGTTTGCACTCAGCCGGTAGTTATATACTGACTTGCATGGCTCTTGTTGTTTAACATTTGTCTCTACGCTGTGAGCCCCTGAAGGAGAGAGGCCGTGTGTCTGGGGCTCAGTTGCAGCCCGGGCACCTGCGCCGCATAGCGCAGCCTTCGTCCCTCCCCAGCTGCGACCTTGGGCCGTCACTGCGCTTCCAGTGCTGGGGCTGTGCTAGCAGGGCGTCCCCGGGCTCCCGGCGCCCTGCTGCTCTCCAAGGTGCTGAAGCGGCGCCTGGCGTCTCCCCGGCCGCTGCTCCCCACGCCTCAATCCCCCATCCCAGGCTGGCCCGGCCCTTCCTTCTGGGGGGCGTGAGGGCCCCAGACTCCACTCCAGCCCCTGCCCAGCTCCGCTTCCGCACCACAGCAGTGTTCTGTCAAAATACTTTATTAAGGATCGGGCAGTCCCAGCGAAGGCGCCCACTGCGGCCGGCCGTGGTGGCTCCGGGGCCAGGCTCCCTGCAGCCTCCGCCGCTTCCTCCTCCCTAAGTGCGACGGAGGCAGGGAGGGGACCCGGCTGGGGGAGTCACTGGGGCACCTGTTGTGTCTGTGCATGTGCGTGTGTGTCCCCGTGTCTGTGTCAGTCTGTTTCCTTCTGTGCCTGGCTCTGTGAAAAGCCCAACCCCTGCCCTGTGTCTCCGGTGGCCTCAGGCAGTCCCTGGGTGTGTGGCTGTGAGTCCGCGCCTCCCCCCCTGGCCTCTGCGCCGAGGTCACCACCTCACCCCCTCTCCCCGGGCCTGTCACTGTCCACTGAAGCACCCCGGAAGCAGCCTTGGGCAGAGGGGCCTGGGAGCACGTTCCCGGTGGGGCTCAGAGCTCGTCCCCCGCCGCCTCCAGCCCCGAGAGTCCTGGGCTGAGGACAGACTCACGCGCCACCCAGTCCAGCAGGGTGGCCCGGCCCAGCTCCTCCGTGGAGTTGCCCAGGACCAGGGTCGAGTTGTCCAGCTCCCGTGTCGAATTGCTCCGCGCCAGCGTGTCCCGGATGCCCCAGTCCACCCCGGGGCTGCCTGGAGACTCTCCGTGGGGCGTGCCAGCCTCGGGCTGGGGTCCTGGGGCCTCGGAGCCTGGCACGGCGTCGGGGGCCACGCGGGAGGCAGCGTCGTTGTGCAAAGTTCTGGAAAAGACTGATGAGGGGGGCCCAGGAGGGACGGGGTGAGGGTGGGGTCCTGCCCTCCTTTCCGCAGCACCCAGCCTCAGGGGACAGGGGCGCAGGGCTCTCTCCCCACTCCCAGGGCACTTGGGGAGCCAAGGGGACTTGTGCCCCAGTGCACACAACAGGGGTTCCGAGGGGGGCTCCCTACCTCGCATGGGTGCAAAGTCCCCGGGGCTCTCGGCTTTGTTGGTGGCGAAAGGGCTGATGGAGGGGAGGATGATGAGGGCAAAAGACAGCAACAGGACCTGGCAGAGATGAGGGGTCACCCTAGGTCACCCCTTCCGGCCCCCTCCCCTGTGAGCACCTCCCTCTCACAGGCGGGGAAACTGAGGCCCCGGTGGCAGATCATGCTTGCTCTGGGGCATGAGGCCATGCTTGTGCCCTCACCCACCTCCCCACGAGCCTCTCTACCACAGCCCAGGACCCCCGTCCACCCTGCGGCCAGGCCTCACTGCTATGCAGGTGCCCGTCTGGACAGACTTGCTGGTAGACTGGACCACAATGGCCTGGAGTTTCTTCAGCTGCTCCAAGAGGGACCTTAGAGGGACAAGCAGGCTTGGGTGAGACTGCAGGGCCTTGGTTCTGCTTCCTGCCCACTTCCAGGGGCTCCCAGCCCCTCTGAAACTGAAGTCTGAATTCCATCTATCCTGCTGGCGAAGCCCTGCTGTTTGTTTGTTTGTTTGTTTGTTTTTTGAGACAGGGTCTCGCTCTGTTGCCCAGGCTGGAGTATAGTGGCGTCACCATAGCTCATTATAACTATGAGCTCCTGGGCTCAGGTGATCCACCTCAGCCTCCCAAGCAGCTGGGACTGCAGGCATCATGCCCAGGTATTTTAAAAATTATTTCTAGAGACAGGGTCTCACTATGTTGCCCAGGCTGGTCTCAAACTCCTGGCCTCAAGCAATCCTCCCACCTCAGCCTCCCAAAACACTGGGATTACAGGCATGAGCCACTGCACCCGGCCCCCTGCTGCTCTTGGAAGCCCCAGATTCTCCCTCTTCAGTTCCACAAACCCCCATCAGACCCATAAAGGCCCACAAGACCCTGCATGAACTGCCCCATCCCCTTCCTGGCCTGGTACATGGTAGATGCAAAATAAATATTGACTGAATGGATGCAGGTGCAGAATCAGGTGCAGTTCTCCAGGTGCTTGTAGCCTCTGGCAATTGCAGAAGCCATTTCCTCCACCAGAAGCACTTTCTCCTACCGAACTCTTATACATCCTTCAAGGCCCCAAGTCCAAATCTCCTCCTCTGTGCAGCCTGCCTCCTTTGTAGGCAGAGCCCTTATTCCCTGCTCCTTCCTGCATGGGCTCTCTGCCCTTCGTCTCCATCTCCTGCAAGGGACTCTGGGCCTGCTCCCCCCATCCTCTGTCCTGGCTGGACCCGGACTCACAGATTTTGCTTCTCAAGGTGCAAGACTTTCCTCTGCAACTCTTGATTATGGGCAGTGCAGGCTGACATCCTGTGGGGACAATGGCATAGTGATATTGAGAACATGCCTGTCACCATCTGGCTCAACTGACCTCTCCCTGGGTGGCCCCACTTTACACAGGGGGAACCTACAGTCAGAGAGGGGAAGTCACCCATCCAAGTCACTTGGCCAGCCCACAGCAGGGCTGCGGTTTGAACCCACATGTGCCTGGTTCCTGGGTCCCATCTCTGTGTTAGCGTGGGGGGCTTCATCCAAGGCAGCATCCCCAGGACGGGGAGCAGAAGGCCAAACTCAGGCAGTGATGTTTCCAGAAGAAACCTTTGCTGTTTTTTTGTTTTTTTTTTTTTTTGGAGACAGAGTCTTGTTCTTTTGCCCTGGCTAGAATGCCGTGGCATCAGCCTTTCTCACAGCAACCTCAAACTCCTGGGCTTAAGCAATCCTTCTGCCTCAGCCTCCCGAGTAGCTGGGACTACAGGCATGCGCCACCATGCCTGGATAATTTTTCCTATATATGTTTAGTTGTCCAGATAATTTCTTTTTATTTTTTAGTACAGACAGGGTCCTGCTCTTGCTCAGGCTGGTCTCAAACTCCTGACCTCAAGCGATCCTCCCGCCTTGGCCTCCCAGAGTGCTAGGATTACAGGCATGAGCCACCACGCCCGGCCCCAGAAGAAACCTTTGGACCAATCCTCATCTTGAGGCCTGATACTCTTGCACCTGCTATAGACTTTTTTTGTCACAGGAAGCACATAGGATTACATGCTTTTTTCTCTAAGAAGATGAGTAAGGATGTAGGGTCTCTTTCCAGAAGATAGGCCAGGCATGTAGCAACCACAAGAGAGAATAAATTCCCCTCACTGAAAAGCCCTCCTCTCAAAAACGCATGGGATAATGAAAAATTTATAATATAAATTGGGAAGACCTAAGGGCCAAAAGATAATGATGATAGTACACATCAAAATGCGTGGGGTGAAGCTAAAGCAGTGCTGAGAGGAAAATGCATAGCCTTGATGCACCTTAATGAGCTGAGCATACACATTTAAAAATTATCAAAATAACAACAGAATAAGCCCCTCTCAATAAAACATATATGAGAGATGCAATAAAGATAACAGTAGAATTGAATACTGAAAAACAAAACCACAATTGGGTGGGGGGAAAATCAGAAACTCATTCTTTGATGTGAATAATAGGCAAATATTTGGCAAGACTGATCAAGAAAATAAAAGAGAAACAGAAAATAAACAACACAAAGAATTAAAAAGGGCATCACTGCAGATATTGAAGAGATTAAAAATAATAGGAGAGAACTATGAACAATTTTATGTCAATAAATTTGAAGTGGATAACTTCCCAGAAAAATATGACATCCTGAACTGACTTGAGAAGAAATAGAAACCGCAAGTAGACCTGTAACATTCAATAAAATCATTCCAGGATTCAAAAGTGTTGGTTTGCTTTTTATGTTTCTATTAAAGGACAAAGAGCCTGTGTCTCCTCGGTGTCTTAAATGAGTTAAAGAGGTGATTGGGTGAGATTTGGGTTTTTAAGTTGAAAAAGTTCTGCCAAGAATAAGCGCCCCTCCTTCCTGCTCCTCCTACCCAAGGGAGATGTGGCAGCTCTGAGAACCAGTATTGTGCAGACAAGGAAGTGCCTCTTTACAGACAGGAGCCAGAATCGGATGAGTCACACATCATCCTTTCTTGGCACTGCATATTCCAGGGGGGTGAAGGGACCCCCACACCCTTGTGGGCCATCTCAAACCATCTTTCCATCCCTGAACTCAGTATGAAAAAGAGTCTCTCCCAGAAAGAGAAATCAACTCTATAATTTGCCAGACCTAAAAAGTGTGACCTTAGCCACACTGCTCTGTCTCTCTGGGCCCCAGTTTCCCCCCCAAGTGTAAAGTCCAGCCTTACCGAGTCTCCAAACCATCGATATATTCCTTCTTCTTTTTCCTGCTTTCTTGGGCTGACTGTTTATTTCGTATCTTCCGGCGGATCTTTTTCAGCATTCGCTCCTCATACTGCCGGGCCAAATGGGGAGGAGGCCGAATCAGTGTGGACTGTCCCTACTCTTATCCTGACCCCATAACTTCACCCCATTCTCTTCCTATGAGAGCCACCCCCGACCCGGAAAGACTTCTAATGACTTGAAGACCAGCTTCCCACTCCCCAAACTCTTTTTTTTTTTTTTTGTTAATGGATTACTTTTTTGAACCATCCTCTCCCTAAACTCCTAAGGCTCCTGGGTTCCCACGGGTCTTCCCAGTTCCCAATCCTATAAAATTGGGAGACTTTGTGCATTGGCTCTGCGCCGCCACCTTGTGGCCATCTCGGGGAACAACACCTTTCCCTGGAGCCAGCAGGTGTTAAGATTAATTAACGTCCTCAAGTGGGAACGGCAAACTCAGGTGATGATATTGAGCGAAACCAGCCAGGTGGGGGTTATGACGAGTCAGAGAGCCCAACAGCTACTCAGCCATCGATGGCTGCACGCGGAGGTGTGGGAACATGGGGACGTTCAAGTTACTGAATTCTTCTGATCAGAAAAATGTTAGCAACCAATTCAAACATGTATAAAATGCAGTGTAGCCAAACCAAAACATGTCTGCAGGACAGGCCTGGGCCTCAGGTCACTGATTTTGTAAACTGTGCCCTCAGAGAGGCAATTGCAATGCACGAGAGGCACATGGGATGGTCCCTGCCCCCAAACTGCTGCTGCCTGGAGTCTACCTTTCCTCCCTGGGTGTTGGGAATTGTCCTCTCTGTGCTGAATTTAGGACGGGGCTTCTGGCTGATTTTTCTGGCTCTGGTGACAGACAGGACCTGGCATTCCAGTGTGGGTGGGTGGGGGTCTAAAGGTGAGTCTCAGGGCAGGTAGCTGCAAGAAACAGGGAGAGATCTGGGGCCAGGAGTCCCCCGACCCACCTTGGTGAGGGGCAGTTGGGTGGGCAGAGTGATGCCCTCTTTGGCCAGAAGCTTCTTCTCGTCCTCTGTCAGCACCAACTCCTGACAGTGCCCTGTCCCAGGTCGCAGCATGTGGGGGGCTGCCAGGTGATGCTGCTGCTATGGAAAAACCAGGGGAATTACATTGGGGGCAGGGGCACTGGCAGCCTCCAGGAAACAAAAGAGGCATCAGATCTGAGAAATGATCAATCCATGCACTGCACAATCTCCATCAGCAACAAGGCTCAAAATAACCCGCACACGGACCTTTGACCTGGCCATTCTACTTCTGGGAATCGATCTCCCAGCTGCCCTCACACATGTGCACAATGACGTGTGGACAGGTTTTTCTTTTCTTCAACCAGCACTCATTCACCCACTATTTCTCGAGCACCTACTCTACTACAGGTACCGTTCTAGGCCCTCAACATTCATCGCAGTGCAATGACTGGGGACAATGGAAATATCCAACAGATAGGGTACAAGTTCCAAGGACGTGCACAGCAATGATATCAAAAATGATGCATTTATAAATGCCAGGTATTATTTCCAAAGCAGTCAGTCTCCTTGCTCGTCCTTCAAGGCCCGCTGGAGTGCTGCCTCCTCCAGGAAGCCTCACTGGACCCACAATGACCCTGTGGGTTGTCTCCTTCCTCTGTACACCTCCAAGAGCAGTGTGTCTCCTCATCTTGACCCTCAGATCCTAGAGGCTGAGCACAGAGCTGGTGCTCACTGCGAGACTCTCAAGTCACCAGGGGCACCCCTGCCTTCCCTAGAGAGGAGTGGAATAAACTTTGGCATCAGAGAAACAGGAGCTCAAACCCTGACTCTGCCACTCACACGCTGTGTGACTTCAGGTTAGCAGCTTAACCTCTCTGGGCTCCAACATTCTCATCTGCAAAATGCAGGCACCAGCTGGGTTGTCAGGTGTGTGAAGCCCTTGGCAGGGCAGAAGGCACTCAGTCAGTGTGCAACAGGCCCAACAGGACCAATAGGCCAGCCCAGAGTCCAAACCTACAGCAGCTGTGTGGCCTATGGCAAACTACTGAGCCTCGCTGTGCCCATCTCCTCATAGGTAACGTTAAGATAGTAAAGGCCCCAGGCTTCAGGGTTGTTATAAATTTAAAGATGATAAATTTAAAGCATTTAGGCCAGGTGCGGTGGCTCATGCCTGTAATCCTAGCACTTTGGGAGGTGGAGGTGGGTGGATCACTCGAGATCAGGAGTTTGAGACCAGCCTGAGCAAGAGCGAGACCCCGTGTCTACTAAAAATACAAAGAAATTATCTGGCCAACTAAAAAATATATATAGAGAGAAAAAATTAGCCGGGCATGGTGGCGCATGCCTGTAGTCCCAGCTACTCGGGAGGCTGAGGCAGGAGGATCACTTAAGCCCAGGAGTTTGAGGTTGCTGTGAGCTGGGCTGACGCCACGGCACTCACTCTAGCCCGGGCAACAGAGCGAGACTCTGTCTCAAAAAAAAAAAAAATTAAAGCATTTAGAGCAATGCCTAGCATATAGTAGGTGTGTAGTAAGTTTTTTTAGCTTTTTATTTTTTAACTACTGATATTATAGTGGAAGATGCCCCAGACAGAAAATAGTAAACTCGGGACTGAATTGTCTGTAACCTTCGGCAAATCCCAGCTCCTTTCTTTGACTCAGTTTTCTAGACTGTGAGGTGGGGATATCAGGGGTCCGTGTGACCAGAGTCATCCCAGCTCCCATGCTCCGGGGGAGGGGTGGGGTGCTCACCAAGTCCCCGCTGCTGCCGGAAAGGAGGAGGTCTTTGACCGTGAGGTTGCAGCGTGGGGGCAAGTCCACCGGCTCGGCCAGCTCCTCAGCATACAGGCTTCCTCCTGGGCTCCATGTTCCTAATCGGGGCAGGTGGGGACAAAGGCAGAGAGAGTGTCAGATGACAGGGTGTGGGCGTACTGAGCTCCCCAGCCTCTACCTGCCTCCTCCAGGAAGTCTGCCACGATTGACCCCAAGGTGCTTAGAACTTTTGGCAGAGCTTGGGCTTCCCATGGCCTGGGGTGGAGGGGACAGCCGTCAACACAGCCTCTGTGTCCCCTCTGCTATAAGACAGAAACCCAGATGCAACAGGGCACTTCTGTCTGTGTCCCACAAGGTACAAGAAGGCACTGGACATTGTCTGGGGACCCACTGCCTATCCAGAAGGGAGCGGCTCTTATCACCCAGTTTATAGGCTAGATTTGCAGCCAGCTGGGTCTTATCTCCCCCAGGGGCCAGGATGAGGTGTGATTCACCTCTGGTCCCCAGCCCCTCCCGGTGCCTGGTACGCAGTAGACAGGCCGCTGGAGAACTTCAGGTCAGATCCTTGGGAGCTGTGTGACCTTGGGTAAGTGACTTCCCCTCTCTGAGCCTAAGTTTTGTCAACTCTGCAAACGAGACCAATAAAAGCTCACTGCAAGGCTCAAGGGACAAAGGACTTCCCAGCGGCCATGTATCTCCGGCCAAGGCTCCGCGTGCCCACCGGGGTGCTGGGTCAGGGCCCTGGCAATAAATCATTATTGCTCTGCCGGGCTGCCTGCTGATAAGGCCTGTTGCCAGCTGCGGGACGACCGCCCTGAGGCCTGGACCCTGTAACCTCATGCACTTTTGTCGAACGTCTGCTAGAGCCAGGCACAGAGGGGCAAAGATGCCCTGCCTTCCTTGATTTACTTAATGTCGCGGGGACTCGGTGGCACTATCTGGGAAATGGGCTCGCGCAGCATCCACCTGCGAGGACGGTTATGCGTCTACGGCAAGCGGAGGACAGCGGCAGAGACACAGCGGAACTCACCCAGGTCTATGGCCACCGAGGACTCCAGCACTTGGATGACTGGCCCTGGGGGCCTGGAGGGGCAGAGGGGGCTGGGACGGTAGTTGGGGCAGGGCCCGGCAGGACGGCAGCCAGCTGGGCTGGTGGAGAGTCCGCTGCGTGGAGGGGTGTCCTGGGGGTCGGAGGGCAGGTCTTCGGAGATGCCGCTGTCACTAGCCGCGGGAGACCAGAGTGGGGAGCTGGGCGCTGAATCTCCCGAGCCCAGGATGGAGCTGAGGAAGTCATCGGGGTCAGGGCCTGGCAACATCTGCTGGGGCGGACAAGGCGGGCTAGGCATTAGGACATCCACTCCGTGCCTTAGATTGCTGTGTGACCCTGGGCAAACCGCCAACCCTCTCTGAGCCTCAGATGTCCTTTCTCCAAGATAGAGCTAATGCTTTCTTTTCTCTGCCTGGGGGGCTCAAACACAACCATGTGACATGGAAACACCCCGCCAGCGAGACATGAGCCGCGAGTTTAAGTTTGGACCCAACTCCCAATTGCTGTGTGACTTTGCACAAGTTACCACCCCTCTCTGGGCCTCCATTTCCCCACCTGTATGAAGCAGCCAATGCCACCTGAGATATAAGTTGCTGAAATCAAGTGCCATGAACCAGAAGCAGCTTCCTGGCGCTGAGCAGAGGTCTGGCCAGGCGCTGGCAAGTGAAGGACCTCGGGAGGGCTTTGGTCGCCCTCGTGGAGCTCCGTGGCCACTGCGTGTGCAGTGGGCTCCTCACCTGGTCCTCGACGCCGCCCCAGTCCTCGCCCAGCTCAACGTGTCGCAGGATGCCGTCCTGCCGGTCGAACAGGAGGTCCAGGAGCTCCAGGCTGTCGGCGGGTCCCGTGGGACAGACGGAGAAAGCCATCTAGGGCGCCAGGGACAGGCGTGAGGGTCGCGCGGCCCCTCTGCTCCCCACCCCGGGCTGCACAGCTCCCCCAGCTCCTTCTAGCTCAAGTTCAGCCGCCAGCTCGGGCCTCCACTTCCAAATCTGAACTGTGGGGCGATACGGAGAGTCCCGGGGCACGAGAACCAATTTCTTTAAAAAGTGCCCGGGAGAGGCCCTGGCTGGAGACGGAGCCAGCCCCTGTCGAGGTCCCGGCCACCGCAGTGGCCCTCCTGGGAGGCAGGGGGGGACCAGGAAGAGGAGAAAACCAAGAGCAGCCCCAGAATGGAGGTGAGATTCTGCTCACTGCTTTTTTCTCTGGCCTCAGTTTCCCCATCTGTGCAAAGGGGGTCCGGGGGCTTCCTTCCAGCTCTGGCGGCTCGGGGAGGGGTTCCTGGCCTAGACCCCTCTCCCCCACGGAGCGGGCGGGGCTCACCTTGCCAGCTGCCGAGTCCCCGCTCATGTCCCGCCCGCGCTGCCCCCGGACACGTCCAGGGACCCCACCACCAGCGCTCCTCGCCGGCTCGCTCCTCTCTGCGGCTCTGTCGCCACCCCCAAAGGATGCTGAAATAGTTCCAGGCAGCTCCCAGCCCACCCCCGGGCATCGATTGGTGGCCAGGACGGACAGACAGGGTTAAGGGCCAGTGACACCGGGGCAGGCGGGGGCGGGGGAGGGAAAACCGTTATCTCGTCTGTGTGTTGTGCTTTTCCAGCCAGTGGGCAAAGGCCAAAGTCTGGGGTACCTGGCTCTGTTGTGACCTCTCCCCTACTTACGGGGACCTTTTCTCCTGAGAGTTCCCACACGTCGGGTTCCAGCCTAACCCGGGGCCCCTGGGTGGGCCACTCCCAGGACAGGACAAAACCAAGACCAGCCCGGGTCTTCGCGGAGGCCAGTTCTGCGGCAGGAACTCATTCCAGCTGGCAACCGCCTGCCCACCCTCCAAGACCAGCTATCAATTCTTTCTCGAATCTTCTATGGTTCCTTTAATCAACAAATATTTACTGAGCCAAACTCACTGGTGCCTCAGGGCCTTTGCACTGGCTGTTCCCGCTGCCTGGAACTCCCCTCCTGTCCCCTCCCCCTCCACCCCATCTCCGTGTTGATGTATTGATGAATAGTCACTATTTGTGACTGAGAGACCCCCTCTGATCTCCCCCAACACAGAGGAGCCCACCCCAGACCTCTTATTACACCATTGTTACCATTGAACCCCAAAATGTTAGAAATTTTCTTGCTTGTTTACTTGTCTGTTGGGGTTTGTTTTTTTCTTGTTTTTTGGTGTTTTTTTTTTTTTTTTTTTTTAGACAGAGTTTTACTCTTGCTCAGGCTGGTCTCGAACTCCTGGCCTCCCAGAGTGCTAGGATTACAGGTGTGAGCCCCCGAGTCCAGCCTTTGTCTGTTGTTTTTCCTCATCCCCCACCTAGCCCCCACCTTAAGGGCCAGGATAGTCTCTCTTGTTCAGTGCTGGGTCCCTGGTGTCTACGAAAGAGCCTTGTGACCGGGCGCGGTGGCTCACGCCTGTAATCCTAGCCCTCTGGGAGGCTGAGATGGGTGGATCACTCGAGGTCAGGAGTTCGAGACCAGCCTGAGCAAGAGCGAGACCCCGTCTCTACTAAAAATAGAAAGAAATGATCTGGACAACTAAAAATATATACAAACAATATTAGCCCAGCATGGTGGCGCATGCCTGTAGTCCCAGCTACTCGGGAGGCTGAGGCAGGAGGATCTCTTGAGCCCAGGAGTTTGAGGTTGCTGTGATCTAGGCTGATGCCATGGAACTCTAGCCTGGGCAACAGAGTTAGACTCTGTCTCAAAAAAAATAAAAAATAAAAAATAAATAAATGCATCAACAAGGAGCAAACAGGCAAATGAGAAAGAGCTACCAAGACACTAATATAACTATGGCAAAAGGTCCCCTGTTAGAAGATGACATTTAAATACAACCTTGAATGATGAGATGGAGGCAGCTGTGGGGAGACAGAAGGAAAGGATGTTTCAGATTGAAGAAACAGCCTGTGCAAAGGCCCTGGGGCAGGACCTTGCCTGGTGTGTTGGAGGCACAGCAAGGAGACCCATGTGGCTGGAGCAGAGTGAGGAAGGGGAGAGAGGGAGGAGTGGAGGGCAGGGAGCGGACAGGGCAGGTGGCACAGGGTCTGGTGACTCACAACTTTAATCCCAGCACCTTGAGAGGCTGAGGCAGGAGGATCACTTGAGGCCAGGAGATTGAGACCAGCCTGGGCAACATAGCAAGACCCCATCTCTACAAAAAGTAATAATAATAATAAATTAGCTGGACAAGGTGGCACACACCTGTAGTCCCAGCTTAGGAGGCTGAGCCAGGAGGATCACTTGAGCCCAGGAGTTTAAGGCTGCAGTGAGCTGTGATTGTGCCACTGCACTCTAGCACGGGCAACAAATTGAGACCCTGTCTTAAAATTTAAAAAAAGAAAAGCCAAAAGAAATTCCCATCTGGTTTCTATTTCTCAATGGACCAGTCATCATATGTTCGTACAACAAAAATTTAATGAGGGGCTACTACGTGCCACGCCCGATATGGTTCTTTTATCAAACAATAACTCACATTACAACAGTTGCCCCTAGGGGACACTGGGGTGATGTCTGGGGACATCTGTGGTTGTCACGACTCAGAGGTGCTCCTGGCATGGGGTGGGTAGAGGCAGGGACAGCGCTCAGCACCTGCAGTGCCCAGGACGCCCCGCCCCAGAGAAGGATCCAGCCCCAATATCCACAGTGCCCAGGTTGGGACCCCGATTGTAGTAACTGTCCCCCTCTAGGTGTGGGTCTAATGATCTCACCCTTGGCCTCTGAATTTTTCTCTTTCCCTTTTAACCAGTCTGTGTTGGATTCTAGGGGGATGTTTGGTTTGGCCTGGCTTTAGTGAACCCAATCATAATATTTACTCAGCACCGGCCGAGGGGCCCTGTTCCAGGCTTGTCAGGGCTGGTGGATTAAGTAGGTGAAGTTTGACTTCTGGAGTTCTCTCTGCCTCCCTCTCCCCCATTTATGACTCTCGGGAGCCGGTGTGCCCCGGAGATAGCTCTCTCCCTCCTCCTCTTACCAAAACCTGCTAGAAGAAGGAATCTGGCATTAGTCATTTGCACCTGAATGTGGATTTAGACCACCTAGTCCCCTTCCAGAGATATTTGGATTTTAAATCTCTTTTGAAAAAATAATCGTGAACTCTAGAAGGCTTTTGTATACCCCAATGAAGAGATTTCGGGCCTCTGTGAACAGGTAGGATAAGAATAAACATTCTCCCCCAGAATACTTTGTGGGAAGGAAAAAAAAAAGAATAAGCATATGAGGGGCAGAATAACTTTTCTGACAACATACTGTTTGATCTACTGAACGTGATGATGCGTTTCAAAGCAACAGTGAGTTGGAATCCAAAGTGAAGTCTCCACAATAGTTTCCATCAATGTGTTCGAAAAGGATGCTGTGGTCAAGGAAGATTGGGGAACGCCGCATTAATAAATAGCTTTGCAGAACTTAGCAGAGCCTTTACAATGCGCTGTAACGTTCTTGGAGGGGACAGAGTTTGTAGTATTTCTCTAATTGTGTAGGTGTGAGTTCTGTTTCTAATTTTTAATTGATGTATTCAGAACTATTTCTGTCATATGAAAATGTATCAAGATACTCACTAGAATAACTAAAATTAAAAAAGACAAGATCAGATGTTCCAAATACCTAAACATACAAACTTCGTATCTATAAAATTGGCACACGCAGGAATGGCTACATGAATCTTTTATTTATTTGTTTATATATTTCTTTTAGAGACGGGGTCTCACTCTGTCACCCAGGTTAGGGTGCAGTGGCATCATCATGGCTCACTGCAGCCTGTAACTCCTGAGTTCAAGCGATCCTCCTGCCTCAGCCTCCCGAGTAGCTGGCACTACAGGTGCAGCCACCAGGGCAGACTTTTGTCACTATTTCAATAGAGGATAGCAAAAGTAAAGCTGCTTGACCCTGAGGCTGGTTCACAACAAGTGACACAGTTTCCCCTGGTCCAGTGAAACATTTGCTCTTGAAGCCTTCTGCTGCTGTGTCCACAGTCCGATTGCTCAGATGCCGCCATCTTGTGAGGAAGCCCTGACCACCCTGTGCAGAGAGATCCTATGAGGAGGCTCTGAGAGCACGGGAAGACAGAGAGGGCCCAGCCAGATCGTTCCCCAATTCCTGGCTCTCAGAAGCCCTGAACAATAATAACAAAATGAGTGTTGGCTTTTTTTTTTTTTTTAAGAGACAGGGTCTCACTCTGTCACCCAGGCTGGAGTGCAATGGCCCAATCAGAGCTCACTGCAGCCTCCAACTCCTGGGCTCAAGCAATCCTCCTGCCTCAGCCTCCCAAGTGGCTGGGACTACAGGTGTGCGCCACCACACCTGGCTAATTTTTTTATTTTTTGTAAAGATGGGGTCTCACTATGTTGCCCAAGCTGGTCTTGAACTCCTGGGCTCAAGGGATCCTCCCACCTTGGTTTCCCAAAGTGCTGGGATTACAGGTGTGAGCCACCATGCTGGTTGAGTGTTGGCTTTTAAGCTAGTAAATTTGAGGTAATTTATTTAGAAAAAGAAAGAGGAGAAAGAGGAGGAGGAGGAGGAGGAAAAGAAGGAGGAGGTGGTGGAGGAGGGGAGGGAAGTGATCTCTAATATATATTGTTAAGTATAAAGGACAAATGTTTGAGAACAAACTTGCCAGACCATATTGCAGCCTGAGACAAAAGGAAAAATGTGTGCCCTACAGACACATAACAAAATATGCCCCCATATTTTGAACCAACTGGCAAAAGTTAATGAACGCTTGACAAACATGTCCATGTCTAAGCCGTGCATTGCCCAATCTGTTTGCACACCACCGTCAACCCTCATCAACTCAGCCTGCAAAGGATCCAACACTGAGTGTGCCCGGGGACTGCAGGCTTCCCCATTGCACAATATTTCAGTGGCATCCAACACACAGCAGCCTATCTTTAAAAAATAAATATATATTTTTTGGCATTTTGTTTAATTCTGCCTTCGGATCTCTCTCTTCCCCACAAAGTTCACATGTGAATATGGATCGCAGTGATTAGCATTTGACATTAGGCTTAGGTGGCTGGCCCTGCGTGTCCCGCCTTTCTATAGCTAAGCCGGACCCCCTTGGAGGCACGACTTTTAATCCCCCTCCCCCTGGCACCGCTCAGAGTGTGGGGGGAATTCAAGAATGCTCGGCCAGTACTGGGTTTGCTGAAATCTTTCTATCCCACTCACACATCTCAGTCAGTCCCTCTCTCATACCCGTGGGCTGTCGAGTCCTCATAACTGAATCACCGCTACTCTCATCTCATCATGCTTGGAATTGGTTTGCACCAAGCCTCAGGGTAATTTTTTTCATTAATATATAACATGCATTAAAAACCCTACAAATCTGAAGCATACAGCTTGGGGAATTTTCACACGTTTATAGATCTGCGTACGCTTCTCTCAGATCACGACGTAGAATGTTCCAGCCCTCCAGAAACCCCTTCCCGGTCGTGACTCACTCCCTGGGTAAACATTGTTCTGCCTTCTCTGCCAGTTTTTGCTTTGTTCGCATCTCCCCTGAGTATCTGCCACTCTTTCATACTTGTTTTCATCTTTCAGCGGGCTTTGCATGTGTTTAGTAGAATCTGGCAGCAAAGCTCGACAGCTCTGCCTTTAAAATGTATTCCTTGCTCACCCCCGCCCAGCCACCACCACCATCCTGGCCCAAAGCCATCATCACTCGGGGAATCTCCCTTCCCTCACTCCACATTGGCACCCTCTACACACTGGGCGTGGCCCTGCCCCAGGGCCTTTGCACGTGCTGTCCTTTTTCTAGAATACCCCTCTCTAGATCTCCCCATGGCTGGCTCCTTGCTCCGTTAGATCTCTGCTCAAATTCACCTCCTCCAGGAAGCCCTCCCTGACCACCTTTCAAATTGCAACCCCCTTCTCAGTCACTACGCCACTTCTCATTTTATGTTTCTTCATAGAAGATCATCATCATCTGACACACCACGTATTTGATGTGTTTATTGAAGCATGCATTCATTCAACAAACATTTATGGAGTGTCTACCGTGTGTCAGACCAAAGGACGTGAATATTCACTAATTATTTTATTAAACAAAATGTCTTGCACTCCTCCCATGCAGCCACATTATCGCAGGTGCTCCACTGGCCAGAGAGAGGAAGAAGTGTGGGGTGGGGAGTTAGAACGTCCCCAGCCAGGCTCCATCCACAACACAGAGACATTCATTACGATGAGACCTACTGTGCCTGGTGTTCCCCCTGCCCACAACCACACCCAGTAAACAGTAATCACCAATTAATACTGATTGATGAAACAGCCAAATATGTATAAATACAATTGTAGGGTTTAGTGCAGGCATTGACTGACACACTACAGCCTTCAGGCCAATACTGGCCCGCCTCTTGTTTTTACAAATAAAGCTTTATTGGCACACAGCCACACCCACTTGTGTGGGCATTGTCTCTGGCTGCTTTCATGCTACAATAGCACAGTTGAGTCATTCTGACAGAGACCACATGGCCAGCAGAGCCAAAAATATTTACTATCTTTACAGAAAAATTTTGTTGACTTCTGGTTGAATGGATTAGACACACTCTGTCCTACATGGGCGTCCTCCTCCTCAGCCTGCTCAACATGAAGATGACGAGGATGAAGACCTTTAGGATGGCCCACTTCCACCTAACCAACAGTAAATATATTTTCTGTTCCTTATGATTTTTTTAGTAGCATTTTCTTTTCTCTAGCCTACTTTATTGTATAAATACAGTAGATAATACATGTAACATACAAAATACATGCTCGTCGACTATTATTAGTAAGTCTTCTGGTCAACCGGAGGCTATTAGTAGTTAAGGGTTGGGGGAGTCAAAAGTTATATGTTGATGTTCAACTGCTTGGGGGTCGCTGCCCCCCAAGCCCCAACGTTGTTCAAGGATCAACTATAGTTTGGACTTAGGAATCCAATCATTTGGATTAACAAAATATGTTATTAAAATGAAGCTTAATTTTACTTCGAATTTTTAAAATATAGCTGCTAGAAAATTTTAAAGTATACCTGATATTTCTTTTCTTTTTCTTTTTTTTTTTTTTTGTGAGGCAGAGTTTTGCTCTGTCGCCCAGGCTGGAGTGCAGTGGCGTCATCATAGCTCACTGCAGCCTCCAACTCCTGGGCTCAACCGATCCTCCTGCCTCAGCCTCCCAAGCAGCTGGGACTACACGCGCCACCATGCCCGGCTAATTTTTTCTATTTTTAGTAGAGACGGGGTCTCGCTCTTGCTCAGGCTGGTCTCAAACTCCTGACCTCAAGCGATCCTCCTGCCTCGGCTTCCCAGAGTGCTGGGATCACAGGCGTGAGCCACCACGCCTGGCCGTATACCTGCTATTTCTCTCGGGCAGAGCTAGGTTAGAACAGGGCCTGTGTTTGAATCCCAGCTCTGCTGCTTGTAGCTGTGTGACTGCGGCCAAATGACTTTGCTTCTCTCTGCCTCAGTTTCCTTATCTGTAAAATGAGGAATAATGGACCCATTTCACTGAGTTGTTGGGAGGACTCACATGTAAAGTGCTCAACATGGATTTCCACACACCCAGGACTCAAAACCTGGCCATCTTGAGGTGGCTCTATTTTGACTGGTCTGTGTGTCTGTGAGAAATCTGTCTCCTTCCAGTCCCGTGATGCTCAGAGGACACCCGCCTGTCACTTTCGGGTCACCTCAGCCCATTGGCCTCGCCACAAGTCTGATCATAACGACAGTCCCCGTTCTGCACATGAGGGCAGTGGGGCTGATAAGGGGATGTGACTCATGTGGCCTCTGCATGAGTCAGTGCTAGACAAGACAACACCCAGGTCCCCATGTTGTCTCCCCTGTTCCTGTGTCTTCTTGCCCGAGGGTTCCTGCTGCGGTTCCCTTTTGGATCAGTTCTGGGGGGGGGGGGTCTGCAGCCCGCCCCTCCCCCTCCCCTTCCTCCTCCTCCTCTTCCTCTTCCAAGCCCCTCCCTTGGGACAAGGCCAACCAGTGAGTAAACCCCTTGTGATCTGGGCGTGGCAGGGGCAGGCCAGGGGCTGGGAGGCCACAGCGGGACTCTGACCGCCTGGGCAATGCCAGCTGATTAGGACCTAACCCTCCAGCCCGTCCAACTCGCTCGTCTGACACCCTGGGCTGTTCCAGGACGTTCCGGCCTCTGCTCCCGGGGGTGGGTGAAGACAGAACATTTGAGCCGGGACCTCCAAACACCACAAGGTGGGAGAGTTTCAGGGACTCACTCTGGCCTTCCTAAAGAATGGAGGGCATGTTGCCTGAGAGGCCATTCATTCCTTCCTGCTGTGTGCCGGGTGTCAGGGACACACAACAGGGGAGGTCCCTGACACATCCTTCCCCATCCCAGCGGAGTTGATGTCCCAAGGGTGGAGAAAGATGCACAACAAAGTCCTTCACATATAAGCACGTAAAAAAGTGAAATGTATAGAAAAATGTAGCAGGAGAAGAGAACGGGCAGTGTGGGGTGGCTGGTAACTTGACATAAGGTGGCCGGTGGGGCAGACGCTTCACGACAAAGCCCCGGGGCGCTGAGGGAGGGGGTCAGGTGCCATGTGGGGAACACTGTTTAGAGCAGAGGGAACAGCCAGTGCAAAGGCCCTGAGGATGGAGGAACAGCACGAGGAGGCCCAGAGGTGAGGACAGGGAGGTGACCAAGGCCATGACCCAGGGAGAGAAGGCTGGGATTGCAGGGCAGCCCCCAAAGTGTCAGTGCTGTGATGGCTCTAGAAGTTTCTGCATGGGATGGTTGGGACAGAGCTGGGAGGCCTGGTGTGTCTGGGAGACCGTGTGCTCCAAGCCTGGTGCTTGAGGCTCTTCCTTGGCCGACCATAGGACGGTGGTCCCCAGCTTGGGGGAAGGGACTGCCTCCATGTCAACGCCCCAGGACGCTCATATCCTCGTCCACCCTCCTCTGCCCCGGGCCAGCCACCACCTCAGCCCAGAGATTGCTTTATGGCCTGTGGGTCCAAGGATCACAGCGGACACTTGCACCAGGAAAAGGAGGCAGAGGGGCCCCCACTGTGCACGGATGTGGTCATCTTCCATCCTTCCTGTTGTCAGAGGAGGAAACGAGGTGGGTGTCTCCTGCAACTCCACCCCAGGGGGTGGGGGAGGCCGGCACCCCCAGGGCCCCGGGTACCCAATTTTACTACATCAAGGTGTCAGCAGGGTTTGTTCCTTCTGAGGCCTCTCTCCTTGGCTTGTAGACAGCCGTCTTCTCCCACATCACTGTCCCTCTGTGTGTGTCTGTGTACAAATGTCCCCTTTCATAAGGAGATCAGTCACATTGGATCAGGGAACATCCTCATGCCCTCATGTTAACTTGATTACCTCCATAAAGATTCTACCTCCAAAAAAGGTCACATTCTGTTGTCTCAGGGAGTAGGACTTCAACATATGAATTGAATTATTTTTAAATTTTTGTTGTAGAGATGGGGTCTCACTATGTTGCCCAGGTTGGTCTCGAACTTCTGGCCTCAAATGATCCTCCCACCTCAGCCTCCCAAAGTGCTGGGATTACAGGTGTGAGCCACCGTGCCCAGCCAGAAACCAATACGTCTTGATTCTTCTCACTGCAAATGTGGCCATGCATAGAATTTCCTTTCTGCAGCAGTCAGAACACCTTAGAGCTCCTAAGGCCACCAAAATGTAGTATCTACAGGTTAGAGGATGCTTGAGACATCACTGAGGCCAGTGTGCAAAAAATTCAGCAGAATTTCATAACATTTATTTTTACAGTAGCCGCCTATTTGGGGTGTCCATTAATTGTTTCAATGTACCATCATGTCATAAGTTTCTTTCTAAATAATTTATTAGGCCGGGCACAGTGCTTTATGCCTGTAATCCCAGCAATTTGGGAGGCCCAGGCGGGAGGATCCCTTGAACCCAGAAGTTCAAGACTAGCCTGAGCAAATATAATGAGACTCTGTCTCTACAAAAAAATTTAAAAATTAGCCAGGTGTGGTGGCATGTGCCTGTAGTCCCAGCTACTCAGAAGGCTGAGATGGCAGGTCACTTGACCCCAGGATTTTGAGGCTAGAATGAGCTGTGATTGTGCCACTGCACTTCAGCCTGGGTGACAGAGTGAGACCTTGTTTTAAAAAAAAAAAAAAAGAAAGAAAGAAAGAAGGAAGGAAGGAAGGAGAGAGAGAAAGAAAGAAAGAGAAAAAGAAATTTATTCAAATAAAAAAGTGAACTACACAACAATGCTGAAGATAGTACTAAACTTTTTCTCTTCAACAATTTTATCTTAAAAGGAAACATTATAACACTAAGGTAAATTTAAAAAAAAAATAGTATCCACTACCTAAAACAGATGCAAGGGAAAATAAACAATGTTATTAAATTCTAAGCAGCTACTGTTGCCCGTGGGAGGTTCTGGCTTAGGAGCCTTTTAAAAAGAGAGATTAGCAAATAAGTGTGAAACACCCAGCAGAACCCAGTTGAGTGCTTCCTGATATAATCTGAAAGCTTAAAAGAGAATTGAAAATTTCTTTCATTCTTTTTTTGAGACAGGGTCTCGCTCTATCACCCAGGCTGGAGTGCAGTGGTGTCATCACAGCTCACTGCAGCCTCCAACTCTTGGGCTCAAGTGATCCTCCTGCCTCGGCCTCCCGAGTAGCTCACTACAGGCACATGTCAGCACACCTGGCTAATTTTTCTATTTTTAGTAAAGATGGGGGCTCGCTCTTGCTCACGCTGGTCTCGAACTCCCAGCCTTAAGCAATCCTCCTGCCTCGGCCTCCCAGAGTGCTGGGATTACAGGTGTGAGTCACAATGCCCAGCCTATCTGCTTTTTTATTAACACTCTTTATTGGTCTAAACCAGGGGTCAGCAAAGCTTTTCTGTAATGGGCCACATAGTAAACATTTTCAGCTTTGCAAGCTGTATGGTCATTGATCAACTCTGCTGTTGTAGCAGGAAAAGCCATGGACAATCTGAAAATGATTGCACATGGCCATGTACTAATAAAACTTTATTGACACACACTGAAATTTGAATTGTATATACTTTGCCTATGTCATGAAGTATTATTCTGCTTTTGATTTTTTTTTCCAGATCAGTTTTTTTTGTTTGTTTTGTTTTTTTAGACAGAGTCTCGCTCTGTTGCCCAGGCTAGAGTGAGTGCCATGGCGTCAGCCTAGCTCACAGCAACCTCACACTCCTGGGCTTAAGCGATCCTACTGCCTCAGCCTCCCGAGTAGCTGGGACTACAGGCATGCGCCACCATGCCCGGCTAATTTTTTCTATATATATTATTAGCTGTCCACATAATTTCTTTCTATTTTTAGTAGAGACAGGGTCTTGCTCTTGCTTAGGCTGGTCTCGAACTTGTGAGCTCAAACAATCCGCCTGCCTCGGCCTCCCAGAGTGCTAGGATTACAGGCATGAGCCACCGTGCCCGGCCGAGATCAGTTTTTTAAAAAAAACATTCTTAGCTCCTACAAAAATACACATTGGGCTAGATTTGGCCCATGAGTCATAGTTTGCTGACTCCTAGTTTAAATAATTCCTGTGGTTACTGTTGACTTTTAATCATTAGAAGCTTCAAATTAGAACATATTTATTATTTATCCTTTAATAAACAATGTGTTCTACATGAAAGGTAATTTGGAGAACTTCAAGTCATACAGTTGCCCCCTACACAGACTTGGGCACCCACATTGATTTCAAGAGTTGATTCTTTTTTTTTTTCTTTTTTCTTTCCTTATTTTTTTATTTCAGAATATTATGGAGAAGAGTTGATTCATAATGCTTCCAAGTCTTCTAAGCTAACTTTGGGCACAGGTCATGTTACCAAACCCTGGGGTGTTACACAGTCTTGTATTTATTTATTTATTTATTTATTTATTTATTTATTTATTTATTTATTTTTTGAGACAGAGTCTCACTTTGTTGCCCAGGCTAGAGTGCCATGGCGTCAGCCTAGCTCACAGAAACCTCAAAATCCTGGGCTCAAGGGATCCTACCGCCTCAGCCTCCCGAGTAGCTGGGACTACAGGCATGCGCCACCATGCCCGGCTAATTTTTTCCATATAGTTTTAGCTGTCCAGATCATTTCTTTCTATTTTTAGTAGAGACAGGGTCTTGCTCTTACTCAGGCTGGTCCCAAACTCCTGACCTCGAGCCATCCTCCTAACTCGGCCTCCCAGAGTGCTCACAATCTTGTATTGAAGCAGTAAATTTAAAAATAAATAAATAAATAAACAGTAGATTCAAAATAAAAAACAATAGCCCGGTGATTGTAACTGCAAAGCAACAGCTTTTGCTACTTCACTTCCTCTATTCTGTCTGACCAACTAGAGGTTCTGTTTGTGTTTAAAATTTTAAACACCATGTGAGCCGTGTTTAAAATTTTAAACACCATGTGAGCCGCAAATTATACTTTTGTTTGCTCAGCTCAAATTTTAATTCATACACTGAATATTTTTACAGAATTTGAGCCATATCTTTAAGATGGAAATTTCCTCTTCTTTTAATTTTTTTTTTTTTTGAGATAGGACTGTAATGCAGTGGCATGATTACAGCTCACTGTAACCTCAACTCTTGGGCTCAAGCGATCCTCCTGCCTCAGCCTCCTGAGTAGCTGGGACTACAGGTGTGTGCCACCACAATCAGCTAATTTTTCTATTTTTTGTAGAGATGGGGGTCTCACTATGTTGCCCAGGCTGGTCTCAAACTCCTGACCTCAAGTGAGCCTCTTGCCTGGGCCTCCCAAAGTGCTAGGATTATAGGCATTAGCCACCATGCTTGGCCTCAAATCTTATTTGATTATTTACTTGCTATTAAACTGTCATGGTATTATTAATATTTATTACTGTAACAGACCAGTATGTAAAAGATAAGTTTTTATTTAAAAAAAAATCATTAGTAGAATAGGCCGGGCGTGGTGGCTCACGCCTGTAATCCTAGCACTCTGGGAGGCCGAGATGGGTAGATTGTTTGAGCTCAGGAGTTCGAGACCAGCCTGAGCAAGAGCGAGACCCCATCTCTACTAAAAATAGAAAGAAATTACATGGACAACTAAAAATATACATAGAAAAATTAGCCGGGCATGGTGCCACATGCCTGTAGTCCCAGCTACTCAGGAGTTTGAGGTTGCTGTGAGTGAGGCTGACACCATGGCACTCTAGCCCCGGCAACAGAGCAAGACTCTGTCTCAAAAAAAAAAAAAAAAATCATTAGTAGAATAAAAGCTATTCACTCATTACTTTTTTCCCTGTGCTGAATTGTAATATTTCTTGTATTTATGTCAGTGGTATGATTATACACATGATGTTCAATAAAAGAAAAAAAAATTCACTCTCTTTAATTCTTTTCTTGGCATTACTTTTTTTTTTCTTTTTTTTTTTGAGAGTCAAAGTCTCATTCTGTCACCCAGGCTGGAGTGCAGAGGTGTCATCACAGCTCAGAGCAGCCTCAAACTCTTAGGCTCAAGCGATCCTCCTGCCTCAGCCTCCTGAACAGCTGGGACTACAGAAGCCACCACCACATCCAGCTAATTTTTCTATTTTTGGTAGAGATGGGGTCTTATGCCACTGCATCTGGCACTGCCATTACTATTATTTATTGTATTTCATAATCATTACTGAAAAGTTTTGTCATATAGAAGAGGGGGTATTAAAACAAGATCCACTCTGGGTGTTAAATATACTACATAAGCCCCTGCATTGAAACATTTATTAATAGTACCTGCTACCTAGTAAACCTCAAACAAAAGTTTATTGTCACCACCATGAGCTGGGTCTTCTGAGACCCCATTGATACTCTGTTGACAAACCATAACCCCAGGGGCTGTCTGTTTTTGTATAGCCTTTGAGCTAAGAATGATTTTAAAGGCTTAAAAAAATCAGAAAAATTATTTCATGATTTTCATTCACAGGCAAATTATATGAAATTCACATATAAATAAAGTTTTATTGGCACACAGCCACGCTCAGTTGCCTACATGTTGGCTATAACTCGTTACAAAGTTCAAGGGATGAACTGAGAAATTGCAGCAGAGACTGTTTAAACTCTGTATTTATTACAGGGCTCTTGCCCTAATTGGTCAACCCCTCTCCTCGAAGCCTTCAACTCTGGAAGGGTACAAGCAGCCTCTCCAAGTTCAAGGACAGAAACCACCTCCAGGCCAACGCACCCTTCCCCTGCAGGCCAGGCCCCATGCGCCCTCTAGAGGGCCCTAAAACAACTGCATCCCCAACCTCCTTCCAGGCCTCTGCCTGGGTCTTTCTGTGGGAAGTGGAAGGTTATTATTTTTCTCTTTGCCTCCTCTCTTGCCCTCCTTCTGCCCTCCTGCCCCCTGACAAGTTCGCCAGGGGCTTCCCCCTCCTGGGGCCATACCCCTCACCACGCTTTGCCCACTTGAACAGCTCTCAAGGATTCAAATCTTTTGACACTTAACTAGCATCAAAGATATCAGCAAATTTGAACAGCTTTGTGACTTTTCAAAGTCCTTTTGTAAATATATAGCATGCCATTCTTTGTTTTCCCAAAGGATTTTTCTTTTTTTATCTAATATTTTTTATTTTAATTAATTAATTTATTTTTAGAGACAGGGTCTCACTCTATCGCCCAGGCTGGAGTGCCGTGGCATCATCATAGCTCACTGCAGCCTCCAACTCCTGGGCTCAAGCGATCCTCCTGCCTCAGACTCCCGAGTAGCTGAGACTACAGGCACGTGCCACCAACCCCAGCTAATTTTTCTATTTTTAGTATAGATGGGGGAATAAAAAGAAACAAAAGAAAACAAAAAACTAGCTGCAGTAGTATGCTGGAGCCTGCTCATTCTGGCTGGTGGGAACAGATGACGCATATGTCCTTCTAACTCTGATTTCAGTAACATCACATGGGGAACTTGAAATTGGCGGAGGTGGGAATATTTACACCGTGGGAATTGGCATGCTATGAACTCGTGTTTCCCTCCTCTGGAGAGCCAGTTGTTACACATTAACCAGCCACCCCCACATGCAGCTTCTGTCACCTAATTTGATTCTACTCTTGGTCCCATCAACCCCTCTTCCTTCTCCATCGAATCTTAGAAGGGTTTCTGGAAGGTTCTCTTTCTTTCTCTTTCTTTCTTTCTTTCTTTCTTTCTTTCTTTCTTTCTTTCTTTCTTTCTTTCTCTCTCTCTCTCTCTCTCTCTCTCTCTCTCTCTCTCTCTTCTTTCTTTCTTTCTTTCTTTCTTTCTTTCTTTCTTTCTTTCTTTCTTTCTTTCTTTCTTTCTTTCTTTCTTTCTTTCTTCCTATTTTTTTTAATAATGTAGCCTCTGTGCACCAAGCTGGGATCAAGTCCCAACTCCAGCACTTGCTAATTTCTCAATGCCTGGCCTGGCCTCTGTTTCTTTGTCAATAAAACAGAAACAATATACCCTGTGTGGATCAAGTGAGGACGTGAGGAACCACTGTGTTTTGGATGTGCAAAGAGCACCAATGACACAGCATCCAGAAACGAGGACAGTTCTCCTGGGAGAAGGCATCACACCAGCATTGCTAGAGCTTGTCAGGAAATGAATCGCTCCCCTTTAAAGTCTTCATTCACTCATTCATCATTTATTCATTCATTCATTCCTCCATCAATTTGTTATTGAACACCTAACATAATAAGCCTATATTACTTACTTCCCAGACACTAGAATCGTGTTTAGGTCTTTTTTCCAGAAAGGAAAAAAAAAGCACTGATTATTTATAAATTCAGCTCCGCGTCTCCAAGATATCAGATGTGAGATATGAGATTCAAAATGAAATCACTCAGTTGCTACAGCAGATGCAACGAGTCCTCCCAGAGGTTCCCATGGCTGGGAGTCTGAGGTCCTTGTCACAGTTAATTGCCGAAGGCTGACAAATGGTTTGTGCATCTGACTGCCTTTGTGATGTCCCCACATGGGGGTCTCACAAGCATCTCAGACTCAACACAGCTGACCCTGGGCTCCTGACCTCCCCTGAAAACGCCCCTCCTGCTGTCACTCCCGTTTTACTAAATGGAAGTGTCATTCTTCCATGCGCTCAGGTCAAAACCTCAGACTGCCCACGACTTTACTCTCACATCTCCACATCCCTCCATCAGCAAGGACTGATGCTGACTCCACCTTCAAAATCCACCCCACCTCCACCTGGTGCAGCCACACCGTCGCCCACCTGGTCCAGCACAGTCCCCTCGGCCCTGGCTCCCCACCTCCTGCACTTGCCCCTCACAGTCTGTCCTCCCCACAGCATCCACCAGGGGGCAACTGTGAGCACCTGAGTCAGGGCTGCTCCCTCTTTTGCCCATAGCCCTCCCCGGCTCCCACCTCCCTCAGGGTCAAAGCCTAAGTCTTCCCTGAGGCCCACCAGGCCCTGCACCGCCTGCCTCATCCCCTCCCTGCCCTCGCCTCCTCCCTCTCTCCCCCTCCTCACTCTGCTCCAGCCATACAGGACTCTTCACTGTGCCTCCAACACATCAGGCGCCATCCTGCCCCAGGGCCTTTGCACGGGCTGTGCCCTTCATCTCAAAACCTTTCCCCAGATATCCATGGCGAACATCTACCTTTCCCTGATGTTGCCTTCTCCGGGAGACCTTCTCTCCCATCTTCCTTAAAACCGCAGCCTTTACTCCTTCCCTCCATACGTCGCCTCTACCCTGCTTTCTTTCCTGATGTCTGAAATACTGTTTATCTTGCATGCGGCCCATTTCTCCCTCACCACACCATGAGCTCCGTGAGGGCAGGGATTTTGAATAATCCAATGCTTGGTGTGTAGTCGGGGTTCAATAATGACCGTGAAATAAATGAACCTTGGGGGAAGTGATTTGCAGGAACTTGAAGATGAACAACATAGGCACGTTTTAAGCCCTGAGTACATCCTGGTGTGAAGGACGATCACACTCTATATCTGGGGTGGAAAACTGGGGCCCACGGCCCATGGCCTGTTTTCCTACCCCCTGTGAGTTACAAATGGATTTTACAGGGGGTGGGGAAAAATAAAAATAAACAAAAAAAGAAAAGAAAAATGGATTTTAGATTTTTTGTAGTGGTTAGGGAAATAACTATTTATTTTTAGAGACAGGGTCTCGCTCTGTTGCCCAGGCTGGAGTGCAGTGGCATCCTCACAGCTCACTGCAGCCTCCAACTCCTGGGTTCAAGCAATCCTCCTGCCTCAGCCTTCACACCCAGCTAATTGTTTTCTATTTTTAGTAGAGATGCTGCCTCCTCTTTCTCAGGCTGGTCTCGAATTCCTGGCCTCAAGCGATCCTCCTGCCTCAGCCTCCCAGAGTGCAGGGATTACAGGCATGAGCCACTGCACCTGGTCTACTAGTTGGTCCTTTGTAGGAAAAGTTTGCTGACCTCAACTATAGTGCTGAAGGAAAAAAGCATTTTGCAAAGGAAAAGGGAAAAGTGAGGCCTACAGGGTTGCAATGAGTTTTTCAAGGCCCCACGTTTCTAAGGGACTTCGCATTTAGCAAATTATCCAGACTGGACATCCAATGCCACGCAGGAAGTGCAGCGACCACATTTACAAATAAACATCTCCCTAAGTCACATGCTCCCTGGGGGGATCAACCTTCAGAGAGAGGGATCTGCACACACCCATTTGATCTTGCTCAGCCAGGGAGATTTTTAATTGCCCCTGTTAAAAAAAAAAAGTTATTGCTCTTTCTGGAAACCTTGAGTTCGGAACTTTGATCAGAGTGATTTCGACATGTCATTGAAACATCGTTTTCACTTCATCCCTTCTCTAGGCACCCATTGGCCCAGTAAGAAGTCGGTAGCAAGAGACAAGGGTCATCTTTAGAGACAGGAAGCAGATTAATGTCACCAGGGCTTGCGGGGTGGGGTGGGATGGGGTTTCTTTCTGGGGTGATGAAAATGCTCTGAAATTAGCTGGTGGTGTTAATAGTTGCACAACACAGTGACTATACTAACATCCACTTTAAAGGGCCAGATTGTTATGTTAGGTGTGTTACAGCTCAATTAAAAAAATAAATGTAAAAAGACAACACCCATGTGTTTAAGTTACGATTAAATAATAGTCCTACTAAACAAATAAAAGACACCGGCGCCCATATGTTTATCACAGCACTATTCACAATATCAAAGATACAGGCCGGGCGCGGTGGCTCACGCCTGTAATCCTAGAACTCTGGGAGGCCGAGGCGGGTGGATCGCTCGAGGTCAGGAGTTCGAGACCAGCCTGAGCAAGAGCGAGACCCCGTCTCTACTAAAAAATAGAAAGAAATTATCAGGCCAAGTAAAAATATATATAGAAAAAATTAGCCAGGCATGGTGGCGCATGCCTGTAGTCCCAGGTACTCGGGAGGCTGAGGCAGTAGGATCGCTTAAGGCCAGGAGTTTGAGGTTGCTGTGAGCTAGGCTGACACCACGGCACTCACTCTAGTCCAGGCAACAGAGCAAGACTCTGTCTCAAAACAAAAAAAAATATATCGAAGATACAGAATCAACCTACGTGTCCATCAGTGGATGAGTGGACGAGGAAAATTTGGTCTCTGTATACTGTGGAATACTATTTAGCCATAAAAAAGAAGGAAATCATGCCTTTTGCTGCAGCATGGATGAAAATGGAGGCTATTATCTTAAGTGAAAGAACTCAGAAATGGAAAGTGATATATTGCATGCTGTCACTTACAAGTAGCAACCAAATAACATGTCCACATGGACATAGAGTGTGGAAAAATAGACATCAGAGACTCGGTAGGGTGGAGATGGGGGGGTGATTAATAAAAGAATCGATTTATAGGTACAATGTATACTATTCAGGCAGTGGATACAATCTACCAAAAGCCCAGACTTCACTACTACACAGTGTATCCATGTAACAAAATTGCACTCATACTCCTTACCTGTATACAAATCTATCATCTTGTTTTGGTAAACTTAAAACAATTTATACAATTAAAAAAGAAAGTATGAAAGACCAGGAAGGGAAAAAAATAAATTTCACCTGTTATCCTGCCCTCCCCCCATCAAGCCCTTTTGTTTTTTCCCACATTCTCTCATAGTTCTCCTTCGTCTGCGTGGATCCTTTTTTGCAGAGCTGTAAAATGAGTATCCTGAGCATGCTTTGGGTCTCTCCCTACCCTAAACCCATCCTTCTTTCTGATGAGTTGAAATCTGGACTAATGTCCGTGCATGGAAGGAGTGCAAGACATTCTTGTTGAATGACATAATTAGTAAACGGCCATATGCCCTAGGATATGTCTCTCTGCCTGGCACAAAGTAGATATTCAATAAATTTTTGTTGAATGAATACAAAAACGTTGGCAAAGGACTATCTCAACTCCCCAATGAATAAAGGCAGTGGTGTGCTGGTCAGCTTTAACAACCAGCTCTTTCAGGAGGGGAACCATGTGTGTGCATGTGTGATACATGCTGCTGAAGCTCAGTGGCTCATGCCTGTAGTCCCAGCAACTTGGGAGGCTGAGGCAGGAGGATCCCTTGAGCCCAAGAGTTGGAGGCTGCAGTGAGCTGTGATCGCACCACTGTGCTCCAGCCTGAGCAACAAAGTGAGACCCTGTCTCTAAAATAAATAAATGTTACTGATATAAAGAATTATAAATTATAGTTTACAATTAATGAAAGATACAATACTCTATTGTCAATTCCATACAGCCATTTGATTCTCACAAAAGGGTTTTTCTGATTTTTGCAAAACTCTTGTACCCATAGTCAACCTACGGTTGCAAATAACTGAACAGGTGTAGTTCTGACATAAATGTTGGTGCTATTTTCATTTATGTTAATAAGATGAAATGAAGACATACGTTGGAATTTCATATGGCCATCAACAATGTAAATGACTTCTTCTTTGATGAATCCGATAGTTTTTCAATACTGGAAAAATATTACCTCATTTTTGTGTGTGTGCTATTCACATTCTAACATCTACAATCACAACACACTTTAAAATTTAATCGGCATTATTAACTTTTCTCCATCACTTTTTTTTTTTTTTTTGAGACAGAGTCTTGCTCTGCCACCTGGGCTTCAGTACTGTGGTGTCAGCTTAGCTCACAGCAACCTCAAACTCCTGGGCTCAAGGGATCCTCCTGCCTCAGCCTCCCGAGTAGCTGGGACTACAGGCACATACCATAATTTTTCTATTTTTAGTAGAGACGGGGTCTCGCTCTTGCTCATGCTGATCTTGAACTCCTGACCTCAAGCAATCCTCTTGCCTCGGCCTCCCAGAGTGCTAGGATTACAAGTGTGAGCCACATCACCCAGCCAACTTCCAAATTTTGGCCATTGAGAATATTATTGCATTAACATGTGTCTCCTGTTCGCTCATGGGAAGAGTTTCCCTAGGTTACATGCCTAGGAATAGCATTGCTAGGTCATAGGGTATGAAACATAGGGTTAAATTGCTTTCCAAATCGGTGGGTTCAGTCGTTCTTTCAGTTAATCCCTTGCCCAGGTGAGAGAGATAAAAGTTCATGGTGCACTTCTAGATTGGAACAATGTCCCTGTGTGATATTAAGACCAGCTTGTGCCAAAACAAGATAAATGTCACCTTGGATTGAATCTATCAAGAAAGCCATTAGAAATTTATTTCCTGGAGGAGCAATTTAGGAGACACCCAACTCCCTGGAACCAGGGAACAGATGTACTAAGAAAAATGTTATTGGAACCAATGATAAGTGGCAAGATATGTCACCGAGAGAGGTTATGGGACAAAATGCACTTGGTAGTGGAGATACAGAATGGGTGGAGGGTGTGAGTCCACACTGTGATCTCAACAGTAAAAGCTCGTGTTTTATAATAAGTGCTGAGAATCGGGTGCTTAGAGGGCAAGCTGTCTCCCTGAGGACAAGAACACCCATTTCACATGCCCTTCAAGTAGCATATATGGGACTGAGTATGGTGGCTCACACCTGTAATCCCAGCACTCTGGGAGGCTGAGGTGCTAGGATCACTTGAGGTCAGGAGTTTGAGACCAGCCTGAGCAAGAGCAAGACCCTGTCTGTACTAAAAATAGAAAAATTAGCCCAGTGTGGTGGTGGCAGCGCCTGTAGTCCCAGCTACTCGGGAGGCTGAGGCAGGAGGATCACTTGAGCCCAGGAGCTGGAGGCTGTAGTGAGCTATGATGAGGCCACTGCACTCCAGCCTGGGTGACAGAGTGAGACCCTGTCAACAAGTGGGAGATCAGAAAGACTTTCTGGAAAAGAGTGCTGAGTCTCCAAGTAGGAATTGCAGAGTGCTGAAAATTCTGGCCATGACAGGAGATTCAGTCTCTTTGTCCTCCTCAAGGAGAATTCATTTACTGTTTTACATCAAGGGCAATCCGCAAAATGTAACACATCCCATGGAATACGATCAAGCAGGATGTACAAGCTGGTAACTGTTATGTGCAACAACACAGATGCATCTCAAAAACATTGTGCTGAGCAAAAGGACCTGAACACAAAAGGTTGCACACTGTACAATTCCATTGATTTATTTTTTTATCTGTCTTTTTTTTTTTTGTTCTTTCTAATAGAGACAGGGTCTCCATGTTACCCAGGCTGGTCTTGAACTCCTGGCTTCAAATGACCTTGCCGCCTCAGAGCCTCCCAAAGAGGTGGGATAACAGGCATGAGCCACTGCACCCGGCCTGTGCAATTCCGTTTATATGAAGCTCTCGAACAGGCAAAACCTAATCTATGTGGATAGAACTCAGAATCTAGGGGGTTTCTGGATGTAGTGGTGTGTTGCAGCCAACTTGCACCGATTCATAAACATCTATTGTCACCAATTTCATGCTTGCTGGGAAATAGGTCATGGTAGGAATATACAACACAGAAATGGGCAAATGTTACAGATTAATCTCACAATCTCTCTCTGTCTCATCTCTCCTTGTCTCCTTTTTTTCCTTATTTTTACAGCTCATCGTTAAACATTTACCACCACACCACAGCTGGTTGAAGCAGGGGGGAGGATTAACCGAAAAGGTGGTGAACAAATTGTGTGTAGTTTGGGGAATGATGACATGGGCGTATACAATTGTAAATGCCAAGGAATTGAACAGTCAAGAACGGTGCATTCATTATAGGCAAGTTATAGCTCCATAAAAGGACATTATATATAGCCTAAAACAGAATAAAGCGAGGGAAAGATCACTGGGCAGAACAGCAGGGAGGTGGGGGTGGCCAGAACTGTGCAAGGACCATGGCATTATTTGGGGGCACAAGAGCATTCATCTGACCTTTGGGTGGGAGTTGCGGCAGGTAGATTGTGCAAATCCAGTAGCAGCCTTGTCTAGAAGCAGTTTTTTTCCCCAGCTCCCTGATGCTTGATTCAGGATAGGAGCTGCTTTAATCAGGGAAGAGATATAGTTACATTTTTGCCTTTTTAAGAGCATAGTCACACTTTGCAATTGTTTCTTTTTGAAACATTGTTTCTGGTGCCCAGCACACAGAGCACTGCAAACTATTAAAAGAATAAGGAAGGGGCAGCCAGAAGGAGGGTGGGCAGGACTGAGCCAGGGACATCAGGGGACCTGCCCCGACCCTGGAGGAAGGTATTGACTCAGTCATTTCCTTTCCTCTTTCTCCCATGTGATTCCCAAAGGTGCTCCCACCGTGATATGTACAAGGATGCTCAAGATATGACAAAAAGAAAAGCAATGTGGTCAGTTTTTCAGGAAGTCAACTTTTTTCCCACTTAGACAACTGCCCTTTATCCCGTGTCACATATTAATACTTCCTTTTCCTTCTTTCCTTGCTTCCTTCCTTCCTTCCTTCCTTCCTTCCCTCCCTCTCTCCCTCCCTCTCTTTTTCTTCTTTTTTGTGTTAGAATGACCTTTCTCGTAAAAGAGTACAGCTGTTATAGCAAACAGTAAGGCAGATCCTCAAAAAATAAAACATCAAATTACCATATAATCCAGCAATTCCACTTCTGGGCATGTACCCAAAAGAATTGAAAGCAGGGACTCACAGATATTTTCACACCCATGTTCGCAGCAGCATGAATCACAACGGCCACAAGGTGGAAACCACCCAATGTCCACTGGCAGATGGATGGATAAGCAGGTTCCGTCTATACACACAATAGAATATTATCCAGCCTTATAAAGGTAGGAGGCTCCGACACCTGCTCCAAAAAGGATGAACCTTTAGGACTTGATGCTCAGTGAAATAAACCCGTCACAAAAGGACAAATCCCGTGTGGCTCCACTCACAGGAGGTCCCTAGAGTCGTCAGATCTACAGAGACAGGAAGTAGGGTGGTGGGTGCCAGGGACTGGGCAGGGGGTGGGGAGTGAGTGTTTCATGGGGACAGAACTTCAGTTTGGGAAAATGAGAACGTTCTGGAGATGGAGGGTGGTGATGGTTGCACAGCAATGTGAATGCGCTTAACGCCACCGAGCTGTGCACTTAAAATGGTTAAAACGGTAAATTTTATGTGATGTGTAGTTTACAATAGAAATGTTTTGACATATAGTACATAACACATATATACAATTTTTTTCAATTAAAAATAAATAATTTTTAAAACATGTGTTTGGCCGGGCGCGGTGGCTCACGCCTGTAATCCTAGCACTCTGGGAGGCCGAGGCGGGTGGATCGCTAGAGGTCAGGAGTTCGAGACCAGTCTGAGCAAGAGCGAGACCCATCTCTACTAAAATAATAGAAAGAAACTAGCTGGACAACTAAAAATATACAGAAAAAATTAGCCGGGCATGGTGGCGCATGCCTGTAGTCCCAGCTACTCAGGAGGCTGAGGCAGGAGGATCGCTTAAGCCCAGGAGTTTGATGTTGCTGTGAGCTGGGCTGACGCCACGGCACTCACTCTAGCCCAGGCAACAGAGCGAGACTCTGTCTCAAAAAAAAAAAAAAAAGTGTTAAAGTGACCCTTCCCTTGTGAAAGAATGGGAGCAATTGATACTTTAAGGTGGTAGGATCCTATATTCAAAAAAAAAAAAAAAAAAAGGTGGTGGGGGTAGGGGGGCATCCACACTTGGCAAAAAGAGTAAATGGAATCTGCTGTGTGTTCCCAACGTTTTGGGATTTCACTGTCTCCCTCAGCCCCAGCCTGGGACACTACAGCCTCGGAGGGGAGGCTAGCCTCTCTCCCTGCCCACCTGTCACCTGCTCCTCTCCACTGAGCCCACGCCCCGCCCCCATACGCATGCGCACGCGCAAGAAGGCGAGTCCGCAAGCTTCGGGCCCCGCCCCGAGTGGGGCTCCGCCCCTTTCCCCAACGGGAAGTGGCTTTGGGCTGGCGCGCACGCGCCGCGGCTGAGGGGCGGGGCCTGTGGCGGCTCCCTCGCTCGCTCTCGCGAGAGGCCGGCGCGCAATCTCGCGGCTGCTCCCTCCCCTCTCTTGGCCTCCCGGGCTCCTGCTGCAGCGTCAGCTTTGCTCGGGCCTCGGCGGCGGTGGCGGCGGTGGCGGCGGCGGCGGCGGCGGCGGCTCCTCGGCCTCAGCCCCGGCGTCCCTCGGCGCCCCTCGGTCCCGGCCTGCAGCGCCGCCCGCCCTTGGCCGCCCCGGCACCGGCCTAGGCCGCGGCCGCAGCCCCGGGCTCGCGTCGGCGCCGCCCGCTCCCGGCCCGCCCCCTATGGGCCCCGGCTAGAGGCGCTGCCGCCGCCGCCGCCGCCGGCCCGCGGAGCCCCGATGCTGGCCCGGAGGAAGCCGGTGCTGCCGGCGCTCACCATCAACCCCGCCATCGCCGAGGGCCCGTCCCCCACCAGCGAGGGCGCCTCGGAGTGAGTGCCAGGGTCGGCGGGGGTCGGCCGGGTGTGGACGGGGGAGGGTCCGCGAGTGGAGCGGTCGGGTCGAGGGGCGGTCCCTGCGGGGAGAAGACGGGGTGTGGGGTCCCCAGGAGAGAAATCAGGATGATGGGGTTCCCTAAGAGGAGAGGACAGAATCGGGGGTCCTTGAGTAGTGAGATCGGGCAGAGGGAATGTCTTTGCTGGGAGAAGACAGGGTGTGGGGTCCCAAGTAGCAAAATCAGGGTGCTGGGGGGGTCCCTAGGAGGAAAGGACAGAGTGAGGGGTCCCTGAATAATGAAATTGGGCCAGGGGAAGGCCCCTACAGGAACAGACAGGATGTGGGGACCTTGAATAGCAAAATCAGGGTGATTGGGGGGGTCTCTGAGTAATGATATCAGGGCTCGGGAGTCTCTTTGGGGAAAAAAGATGGGGTTTGGGGGTCCCTAAGTAGTGAGATGAGATCTAGGAGAGGTCCTTGCAGAGAGAAGATGATTGTAGGGTTAGGGGTTAGGATTAGGGCCCTAGAGTCGTGAGATTGGGGGGAGTCCCTGAGAGGAGAGGATGGCTGGGGGGGATGCTGTAGGGGGCAGGACTGGTGAGGGGCATCCTGAGTAGTGAGGTTTGAAGGAGGCATCTGGGGAGAGGAGGTGGTAAGGGGAGCTCCTGGGTGGTCAGGACAGTTTGAGGGGTCTTCTGGCGGAGACGGTCCCTGTGGGGCTAGGGTAGGGTCAAGTCAGCCCCTGAGTAGTAAGGTGGAGTGGGGTGAGGCCCAGGGGCCAAGATGGGGTAGGGCACCCTAGGGGAGAGGGGTTGGGGGGTCCTTACAGGAGCAAGATAATGGGCAGGGAGGCCTGAGAGGCAAGCACTGGCATCCCTGAGGGGTTGGGTGGGGGATCTCTGGGGGCAGTGGGGGAAGGGAGCCTCAGAGACACAAGGAGAAGCTCCCACTGCCCGCTGGTGGTGGAGGTGGGGTGTGGGGAGTGCCCTGAAGCCGGGGAGCTGGGTAAGGAGGCTGGGAAGCAGGATAAAGGGGGATTGGGAGAGGCCGGTGTATAGAGGGGCCTGCTGGGACCCCTGAAAGCCGATGAGCAGATTCTAGAAGCAAATGGACCAGAAAAGCTCCCAAAGGCGGGGCTGGCTGAGTGTGGAAGGTTTGAGGAGACGGAGGGCAGCAGGAGGAGGACTTGGGGGGGGCTCCCGAGAAACCAGGGGAAGGGGTCAAAGGGGCATCCTAGGGTAGTAGGGTGACACCGTGGCAGAGCTGTGTCGTGCAGGAACAAGGGAGGTGACTCTGAGTGTTGGGGGCGCACACCTGTGTGGTCAGGCTCTGGTGACACCTGCGTTTCTATTGCCTGGAGTGGCACACACGCTCATGGTGTGACCCTGTGAGAACCAGGTGTGCTGGGCTTATGACATGTATCTTGGGCTCACCTGCTCAGGGGCTTGGCCTTGTGTGACCTGGATGAAGAAGTTGAAGAAGAGACTTTGTTGTTGTTTTTAGAGACAGGGTCTTGCTCTGTCACCCAGGCTGGAGTGCAGTGTCGTCATCACAGCTCACTGCAGCCTGGAACTCTTGGGCTCAGACGATCCTCCTGCCTTGCCTCCTGAGTAGCTGAGACTACAGGTGCTACCACTCGCCGCTTTATTTTTTTTGAGACAGAGTCTTGCTCTGTTGCCCAGGCTAGAGTGCCGTGGCGTCAGCCTAGCTCACAGCAACATCAAACTCCTGGGCTCAAGCAATCCTCCTGCCTCAGCCTTCCGAGTAGCTGGGACCACAGGCATGCGCCACCATGACCGGCTAATTTTTTCTGTATATATTTTTAGTTGTCCAGATAATTTCTTTCTAATTTTAGTAGAGATGGGGTCTCGCTCTTAGTCAGGCAAGGCTTGTCTCAAACTCCTGACCTTGAGTGATCCTCCCACCTCGGCCTCCCAGAGTGCTAGGATTATGGGCGTGAGCCACCGCGCCCGGCTGCGGCTGATTTTTTTAAACATTTTTTTGTAGAGATGGGGCTTTTGCTATGTTACCCAGCTGGTCTTGAACTCCTGGCCTAAGGAATCCTCCCGCCTTGGCCTCCCAAAGTGTCAGGATTACAGGTGTGAGCCACCATGCCTGGCAGAAGGAGACTTAATGCATATGTGTGCGAGTTAATATTGTCATAGCCAAATGTGGGAACGCGTGCCTTATTCTTATGAGACAGCCCTTTCTTCACATTCCTGTCTTTTATGTGGTGTCTGATTTCCGTCCATTGATAATTCCTCCAGTGGAGGAAGCCAGCTATAGGGATTCCAGGGTTGGTTCTTTTTTTTTTTTAATATAACCACAATTGAATTGCTGCTAAATTTAAGATGAATTAATCAGCTGGCTCCAGAATGCATTTTCAATGTCTCGGGCGGTACTCAGCCCTTGCAAGCCTGGCCTCAGAAGCCACCTCCCCAACCCTGCACTGAGCAGCCTTCTCTCCTACCTCTTGGCGCCTCAACGTCACTTCTTCCTCTGGGTCCTCGTTCAGCAGGTGTTCAGTGAGCACCTACTAGGCCCACAGTGGGGGACTCTAAGATGAGCGAGGTCATGAGCATTGCCGCTTGCTTGTGTTGTGTCAAGACCTTGGGCAAGTTACTTAAACCCTGTAAGTCTGTCCCCTCCTGCCTGGGCCGGGTCTACCTGAGACTTGCCTCCCAGGGCGGTGGTGAGAATGAGATGAGATGGTGTTTGTACAGCCCGGGATGTGGAACCTGCCCCTGCCTCTAGCCCTGTGCAGTTCCAGCTCTGGCAACATCGCCTAGCATCAGGTCACCCCAATTCTGGCCTCTGTGACCCTTGGCTCACATGTCTGTAAGTTCTAGGCTAGCAGTGGTTGAACTTCAGGACTGGAAGTTTTCTGGTGGGATGTCGTGCAGTCTGTGGCCTTAGCACCTTCTAGAATCAGTGGCTGAGGCCCACCGGAGGCAGCCCATTCTCCCCGAGAGACTTTTAGAGCCACACTGTCTGGTCCCATAGCCCCCACACAGCCAGCACTTCAAACGTGGCTTCTCCAAATTCACAAGAACTCTGAGGACAATATGCACGTTATAGACTTCAAAGGCATGCAAAAAACATGAACTGTTAATTTTTATATTAATTGTACATGGAAAATGATAATATTTTTAATGGGTGAAATCAGTTGTGCTATTAAGTTAATTTCACCTGTTTTCTTTGTTAACACGGACACTAGAAAGGTTTACGCTGACACATGGCTTACGTCCTATGTCTGTGGACAGCACTGGGGCAGTCCTTGTGTCCGTTGAGCTGAAGTATCTGCCTCTTACCCAGAGCTGCTTTTCCTCCAGGACCTGGTTCAAAGTCAAGGCATTTGTGGAAACAGTTTACTGTCAAAATTGCCTTTGAAAATTCGGTGAATCACTCAATAAATTGCAGAGTACCTGGTCAGGGTTTTTTTTGTTTTTGTTTTTTTCTTTCTTGAAACAGGTTCTTGCTCTCTTGCCTGGGCTGGAGTGCAGTGGTTTCATCATAGCTCACTGCAGCCTCCAACTCCTGGGCTCAGAGTGATCAGCCTCCTGAGTAGCTGGGAGTACAGGCACAAACCACCACACCTGGCTAACTTTTTATTTTTATTTATTTATTTATTTTGAGACAGAGTCTCACTCTGTTGCCTAGGCTAGAGCGCCGTGGTGTCAGTCAGCTCACAGCAACCTCAAACTCCTGGGTTCAAGCGATCATCCTGCCTCAGCCTCCCGAGTAGCTGGGACTACAGGCATGTGCCACCATGCCTGGCTAATTTTTTCTATATGTATTTTTAGTTGTCCAGCTAATTTCTTTCTATTTTTAGTAGAGACTGGGTCTCGCTCTTGCTCAGGCTGGTCTTGAACTCCTGAGCTCAAACAATCCTCCCACCTCGGCCTCCCAGAGTGCTAGGATTACAGGTGTGAGCCACCGCGTCTGGCCATTTTTTTTTTTTTTTTTAAGAGATGGGGTCTTGCTATGTTGCTTGGGCTGATCTTGAACTCCTGGGCTCAAGCAATCCTTCCATCTCAGCCTCCCAAAGTGCTGGGATTACAGGTGTGAGCAGCTGTACCCGGCCCACGGTTGGTTTTTTAATAGCCAAGTTCAGGCATTGTGTACCCGTATAAATAATGTTTGCAGTAGTGTGCAGGATATAATAAAAAAGAGTGCTCTGGTTGTGTGGAATGCCCTGGAATTGGTTGCACTGTTTAAATTCTGCACCTCCCCTTCTCTCCCTCCAGTGTCAGCGTTTAATTCACGTAAATTAAATGCACGTTTGATGCAGCTTCTGTGCTGCAACTTCTCCCACCTGTTGGTTCCGGCCACTTAGAGCACGTGCTCCTCCATCTTTGGCAAAGACAGGCATCCTACCTTGAGCTTCACTTGCCCGGTCTCCCGGGTTCCCTCATGGCCTCCCGATGTGGCTAGAGTTCTTGTGTTGGGAAGGAGGCCTCCTGGGTCCTCCGAGCTGCGGCTGGCCCTTAAGATCCGGAGATCTTCCAGCCTTTGTGAGCTGGGATCAAGGTGGTCTCCTCAGTTCCTGGTTCTGGTCAGTGGTATGTCTGGAGGCAGGGGACAGAGGCACATGTCTCGCTTTCCTGTGGCACCATCAGCCCCTGGAGTGCAGGATCCCATCTACCTCCACTCTGTGTCCTGCCAGGGCTGGGGGCACCTCGCCACGTGGCGGAGTCACCTCTCGGTAGCTCATACGCTCTCTTCTTATCCTCACCCTCGGGGTTCCCGCAGAGCGAACCTGGCAGACCTGCAGAAGAAGCTCGAGGAGCTAGAACTGGATGAGCAGCAAAAGAAGCGTCTGGAAGCCTTCCTTACCCAGAAGGCCAAGGTCGGGGAGCTCAAGGACGATGACTTCGAGCGTATCTCGGAGCTGGGCGCGGGCAATGGTGGAGTGGTCACCAAGGTGCAGCACAGGCCATCGGGCCTCATCATGGCCAGAAAGGTAAGCGGTAGGGGGGCGGGCGGCCTGTCCCCGTCCTCTGCAGTGCATGCGTGATGAGGACAGGTGCCCCCAGACACAGCAGAGAGCTTGGAAGGGTGGCTGGGCCCCTGCTCACTGACGGGCTCCTGGGCCCAGGAAGAGCCCAGCTCTGGGCGGGATGTACAGTGCCACCCGACCACACTGGCCGCGCAGCGCTCCCTTCAGTGGTGGCCTCTGCCTTTGAGGACTTTAAAATGCACATTCGCAGAAACATCTGGGACTATTTAAGGCTGGCTGGAAAAAGGTTGCACACAGAGTTTTCAGGAATATTAGTCTGTTGTTCAGGGTTCTGCAGAGAAACAGAACCAATACGATGTGTGTGTGTGTCTGTCTGTCTATACAGTCATGCCCCATAACATCGTTTCCATCCATGACGGACCGAACATATGGTGGTCCCATAGATGATAGTACTGTGTTTTTGCTGTGCCTTTTCTATGTTTTTAAGTTCGTAGGTGCACAAACACTTAGCGCTGTGCTGCAGCTGCTGGCAGTATTGAGCCTGGGAACGTGCTGCGCAGGTTGGCAGCCAAGGGGCTAGTGTGTAGCAGGCCGTCCCGTTGGTTTATGCGAGTTCACACTGTGATGTTCGCACAGTGATGGAACTGCAAAAGGACAGGTTTCTCAGGACACGTCTCCATTGTTGATCGAGAATGACTATAAGTAGAGCGAGAGATTTATTTGAAGGAACTGGCTTGTGTGATTATGGCGCTGCAGGTCTGAAATCCGTAGGGCAGGCTGGAGTCCCAGGGAAGAGTCCCAGAGCCATCTAGAGGCAGAATTCCCTCTTCTGGGGGTGGGGGGCGGAACCTCAGATTTTCTCTTAGCCTTTGACTGATTGGGTGAGGCCCACCCACATTGCAGAGGGTCACCTGCTTTACTCAGAGTCTACTGATTAATTGATTTAAAGAGACAGGGTCTCACTCTGTCACCCAGGCTGGAGTGCAGTGGTCAGTGTCATAGCTTACTGCAGCAGCCTCCAACTCCTGGGTTCAAGCCATCCTTCTGCCTCAGCCTCCCAAGCAGCTGGGACCACAGGTGCACAGCTAAAGGGTCTCCTGCTTCAAATGTGAATCACATCTGAACAAAATACTTGCTTGGCACATCTAGACTGGTGTTTGACAACCAGCTGGGCGCCACGGGCTCACCAAGAGGGCACATAAAGGTGACCATCATGCCACCTTTTGGGAATCCAGAGACCTGGTGCCGACAGGCCTGAGCTCACTCGTGCTGAGCTCCTGGGCTGTGACGTGGCCTCTATGCAGTGTGTTTGAGAATAGTCCCCGGGAGAGGCTGGGAGTCGTGATGAGGAGGGGATGATGTCCCCTGAACACGGAAGCAGGGGGCTTGTGTTGCCAGATTGTTCGGCTCCTCGGGTGCCTTCAGATGTAGAAAGCTGCCTCCTCCTGGAAGCCCACACGTCCCCACATGGTGTTCTCAGAGACCCGAACGCCCCTGCCCAGGCGGGTCTGTGCAGGCCCTGCCTTCCCTGGGAACGCAGGCTCGGCCTTTGCCAGGAGTCAGCGCTGCAGCTATTTCTTCTCGCCTCCCTCCCTCCCTCCCAAAATCTGCAGCCTCGGACGTTCTGTTTCTGTCCCCCGACTGCAGGCAGCCGTTTCAGAACCAGAACAGCCATGGAAACCGCAGGCTACCTTCACACGAAGCACGGGGAGGGAAAAGGCAGAGGTGGGGTTCAGGCGGCGGCAGTCACCTTGAGACCAGAGCGCTGGTTCGTGCATGTGTTGGGGACTGGGGGCTCTTGGGACCATCATGGAGCCTCCCGGGTGGTCCCTGACAGTCCGTGTAGTAGCTGTGAGCCCAGTACCTCCCCGGGGCACAGCGCCCCAGCTGACTGGTGCAGGTTCGTGAGCAGCACCGTTGTAGGCTGGGAGGTGAGATTTGGGCATTGCCACCTACAGGGGCGTGGCCGGGTAAGTCCTGTGGTCTGTTTAGCGGTGTTGTCCCGATGTCAGTTCCTGGGGTTGACTCTGTCCTTTGGTCACATAAGATGTCACCTTTGGGGAATCTGGGTAAAGGGTACCCAGGACTCTCGGTACTATTTTTGCAACTTGCTGTGCTTCTATAATTCTTTCAAAATTAGTTTTTTTTGTTGTCTTTTTTTTTAACTTGCCCCAAGAATCGGGATTGGGAGAGGATACGGTGACTGTGAAGTTTGTGTACCTGGCTGCCTCTGACTCCCTGACGGGCTGGGAGCCCTCGGCCAGCCTTGGGTGTCAGGGCTCCTTTAATTCACCCGGAATGCCAGTCCACCCGGGAGGCTGTTTGCCTTTACTGGGTGGAAGGGCACAGATAGGAAAGTTGAAGTGACAACGAGGTCCACTGTGTGGGGTAGGTTCTGAATTCCCCCGGAACAGGGTGTGAATTTCAGGCAGAGTTGGTAAGGACCTGCCAGCGAACACGAATCTCCAAGGACAGCGCCTCCCTGGGGCCTGCACAGACCCCGCTCTGTGGCCAGCAGCCTTGGTTAACTGGGATCACCCCCGACCAGTGTGATGTGGGTCCGAAAAGCAGCGAGGCTGGTTCTACCTCCAGCCTCACCCGACAGCCACGGGGGCAAAGCTGCTGCGTTACTGGGGCCAGGAGAGGTTGGTGAAGAACTTAGCGTGTTTGTTACGCACATGGGGTTCTTTGAATTCCCCATACTCGTGGCAGAGCAATGGTTTCGGCCTTGCATTTGTCTTCCTCTGCACCGCCCTACCTTATTCTAGAATGGTGGTCCCGTGACAGGCCAGGGCCACATTGCGCTGCGAGCTGCTGTCTCTCGATTGGTCAGAGCCTCGTCATGTGCCAGACAAGGTGGAAACAGACCCTTCGGGGCACCTGCGGGGCCCACGCTGTGAACAGTAGGCAGGTCGGTGGGAGGCACACCCGCAAATTATGGCCTTAAAAGGGGGCACCTCCCGTTCAGCCTGGGTGGGTGTGGCCAGACAGGGTCGCAGGCCCTGGGTGGCCACCTATTCTGATTTCTGACAATTAATTAGGATGTTTAGAGACGCTGCAGGGCACACATATCTGCTGACCAAAGCCAGTTTATAAGCCGTCGGCTTGTGACCTGCGACTTAGGATGCTACCGAGATCATTATAGACCCAGCCCTGTGGGGTGGCAGCACTCTCCTTCCCTCCCGTGTCCTGCCACTGCCCAGTAAAGCCCTTTCTCCTCCTCTCCTCGTTCGTGTCCCCAGCCGCATTCCTGCCTCGAGTTCTTCATTCCTCAGGGGAAACCACCTCCGACTCCCAGCGGCCTGGCCTTTGCTCTGAACGCCCACCGGTGTCCCTACATCATTAACTGTTAAGGCCCGCACGGCCCGGGCAGTGGTGTTGTGGAAAGAGCGTGGGCTTTGGCATCCGTGAGGCCAGCCCCAGTCCTGACTTACCAGCCACGTGCTAGTGGGAACATCTCTGAACCTGAACTTGCTCAGTCAGCGATGGGGGCAGTCACACCCGTCCCCCAGGGTGGTTGTCAGGCCAACTGCAGATGCACAGGTGCTCAGAGAAGCTCCCTCCCACCCTCTGTCCCTCTTCCTTCCTCTCTCTCTCTACGTCCTCAGCGATGGCTTCCCGTCAGCTGGGAAAGCTTGCTTAACTGGCCCCAAATGTTACAGAGCCATTAAAAGTGAGATCAGGGCTGGGCGTAGTGGCTCACGCCTGTAATCCCAGCCCTCTGGGAGGCCGAGGCAAGAGGATCGCTTGAGGCTGGGAGTTAGAGACCAGCCTGGGCAACATAGTGAGACCCCATCTGTACAAAAAACAGAAGAATTAGTTGGATGCCATGGCACACGCCTGTAGTCCCAGCTCCTCGGGAAGCTAAGACAAGAGGATCGTTTGAGCCTAGGAGTTGAGGCTGCAGTGAGCTATGATGACCACACTGCACTCCAGCCTGGGCAACAGTGTGAGACCCTGTCTCAGAAAAATAAAAACCCAAAAAACACATAAAAAAAAAAAGTCCGTGCTTCAGTATCAGGCCCTTCAGAAACATGGTCATTGCCTCAGAGATGAGCTCCCGCTGCAGAAGAGAGCATGCTGGGGTTCTGGGGTGGTCATCCGTCCTGCTGAGACCCCCACGGTGGGAGTGAGTGTCGCAGGGGCCCCAGAGACCCCAACTGGGCAGGCGGTTGGGGCAGAAGTGAGAACCAGAGGGGCGGTCAGAGCGGAGGGCTGCGGTCAGGGTGGGCAGGAGGCGTTGCCTGGGGAAAGGCAGAGGGAGCTGGGCACGGGCCTCTGGAACCCACCATGGTTCCCAAGGTTGCAGGCCCTGCTAGCAGGGGGGCTTTCCCCTCACATGCCCTGTGAGTGCGGCACCCTCCTTCACACCTTCCTGCCCGCCAACAGGTATCCCTTTGTCCCTGCGCCTGCAGGGCCCTCCCCTGCCTCGTCCTTGTGGCGACTCCAGCCCTTCCTTGGAGGCCCCAATGTCACCTTATATCTCCGCTGTTCCCTGGGCGCCCAGATCGATTCCCCTTGATGGCACTTCTGTCACATTGATGTGGTCGTACCTGTTTCTCTTCCCTCCTGACCGCGTGCGTCCTCCAAGCAAAGACCATCTCAGTCCTCGGTTTTCCTCAGCCACTGGCCCAGCCCATAAGCGACTCTGCCCAAGGGTTTGTTGGATCCATGACGTTCCTTTCCAGGCACCACCACCTGGCTCTGCCCCCTGACAGATGCGTGGACGTTGCGTCTTTTCTTGTCTTATTGGCATGGCAGCAGTGAAAGCCTCGGGTTAGCCGGCACCCTCTCCCGGAGCCTCAGCCTCCTCCTTGTGGCCCATGAGTTCAGGGCTGCTCAAGGCGGTTTGTTGGTGTCTTCTCTGCTTCTCTCAAGAGGGTCATGTGGCCTCCTCACGCCGGTTGAAATGTTGGGATAGATCGATGACGATTTCCTCTGTGGACTTGGACTTGGGTGGAAGGGGAGCCAAAATCCCCGGGCATGACCTCAGGCTCTTCCTTGCTCACTGGGCTCAGTGTGGGGCCCCAGGCTAGGGCCGGGGGAGGGGGCTCCAGGTAGCCCCACCTTGGCTGAGAGAAGGGCAGAGGTGGTGTCGTTGCCCCCTCCAAAGGAGCGTCCCCAATCTGGGCCCTGGGAAGGCCGATGCTCTGTGGAAGTTTGAGGTGGGAGCGGGGCATCCTCACAACACGTTTCCTGCTGTAACCCAGTGGACATGTCTGCTCAGTTGGCTTTTTTTAAACAGATTTATTCCGATGTAATTGACATACCATACAATGAATCCTTTTTTAAAGTGTGTGAGGCAGACACCTCGGAGTGGGACCCCCCAGATGGCTCAGCTGGTCTTGAGCACTGCTGTGGACGCCTCCAAGGCAAAAGGCCAAAACACTCCCTTTCCCCACACCAACCCCGACCCCCGTCTTCTGGCACCCTAAGTGTCCTGGTCTTGGCGTCTGTCCCCTGCAGCTGATCCACCTGGAGATCAAGCCAGCCATCCGGAACCAGATCATCCGCGAGCTGCAGGTCCTGCACGAGTGCAACTCGCCCTACATCGTGGGCTTCTACGGCGCCTTCTACAGCGACGGCGAGATCAGCATCTGCATGGAGCACATGGTGAGTGCGGGTGCCTGCGACCTGGAGGGCAAGTCCCCAGGCCTCATGTGGAGCTCACGTGGAACAGAGGGGTGTGGGGAAGAGTCTCCCCACCTGGATCCTCAAAGCCCTTGTCCCCCAAAGCCACAACACACCAGTTTCCAGGGGTTCCTTCTGGGGCCACTTGACACCCATACAAGCATCTGTGTCTATAGATGCATTTGGGGATTTTATATTTGTTTATTTGTTTAGAGGTGGGGCTCTCACTATGTTACCCAGGCTGGTCTTGAACTCCTGGGTTCAAGTGATCCTCTCGCCTCAGCTTCCCGAGCAGCTGGGACTACAGGTGCACACCACCATGCCTAGCTAATTTTTTAATTTTCTGAAGAGATGGGGTCTTGCTGTGTTGCCCTGGTGGGTCTTAAGTGATCCTCCCACCTCAGCCTCCCGCAGTGCTAGGATTACAGGCGTGAGCTGCCGCACCTGGTCAGATGCCTGTTTTTTTTGTTTTTTTTGTTTTTTTGAGACACAGTCTCACGTTGTCGCCCAGGCTAGAGTGAGTGCCATGGCATCAGCCTAGCTCACAGCAACCTCAAACTCCTGAGCTTAAGCGATCCTCCTGCCTCAGCCTCCCGAGTAGCTGGGACTACAGGCATGTGCCACCATGCCCAGCTAATTTTTTCTATATAGATTTTTAGCTGTCCAAATCATTTCTTTCTATTTTTGGTGGAGACAGGGTCTCACTCTTGCTCAGGCTGGTCTCGAACTCCTGACCTCGAGCGATCCGCTCGCCTCGGCCTCCCAGAGTGCTAGGATTACAGGCGTGAGCCACCGCGCCCGGCCAGATGCCTGTTTTTTTAAACATTCACATGCTGGGCCCAACTTTGCTTCTTCACTCAATACATCAGAATCATTCCCTGACTGTGCGGGGGGAGCTGTCTTCGTCCTGCCACCCGCTGTGTAGTGTTCCCACGTGAGCGTGGACCAGCATGGGAACTCATTAAACACTCCCTTGCTGGGGACACTTCGGTTGTGTCCAGCCCCTGCCCCATCTTGAGTAACGGTGCATTGGGTGTCCTTGCCCAGGAGCAAGTGCACCTGTGGGGTGGAACCCTGCAGTGGCATTGGTGGCTTCAAGGATACGTGTGACTAAAACTGGATCGGTTTCCACATCACCCTGCACAGAAGACGGGCCAACCTGAGCTTTCTCCAGGGCAGCCTGTGCCTGGCCCGGCTCAACCCACGCATCACAGTGTCTAGGGTGGAGCACAGACACCGCCACGTGGATTCCAATGTGCCCCCTTGTTAGGACACTCTGGTTTTGAAGCCCAGAAGTGGGTGGGATGGAGTGTAATGAAAGCAGAAGTGGTCAGAGCCCAAGGCCTGCTGCCAAACCAAGCCCGCCAGGTATCAGACCACCCGCTGCAGGCCTCCCCTTGCAAAACCAGGGTGCGACAAGGCCTCAGGCACGTTGGCCTCGGTTCCGCCCTAGAGATGCTCCGTCCTCTTTGGCAGTTTTGTAAGAAAGACAGGAAACGAATTTCAGCGAGGGCCCCCTTTCAGCCACGTGATGTGACGCCTGGCCCCTTTCTCACCTGGGAGGGAGTGTCGCATCTGCCCCACCTCGCAGAGTCATGGTGCGGGTGAGAATCAAAGGGCGACATGAGGATGAGGAAGCGCTTTGTGGTCTGAGGTGGCCCCTCTCTGTCCCCTCTGTGCTGTGGTGCCCTTCCCCTCCCCCATCCCCTCTGCTCAGGAGCTCAGCCGACTCCCCTAATAACATTGTGGGGTGAGCTCTTAGGCCTCTTCTCTCCCACTGGGGAAAGGGGGAGCCTTTTGTTCTTGGGGACTTTGAGACAGTGATTCCCAGAGCCAGCACCCACCCTGGTGAGCTCCGACCACACTGCATACAGGAGGGAGACAGGAGCCATCCTGGCTGCGTTTGTCAGGCTAATTCTTTAGAACTCTTGAGTTCAATTTTTTGCCTTGCTTTTTTTTTTTAATTTTTTTTTTAGAGATGGGGTCTCACTATGTTGCCCAGGCTGGTCTAGAACTCCCAGCCTCAAGGCTGGTCTCAAACTCCTGACCTCAAGTGATCCTCCTGCTTCAGCCTCCCAAAGTGCTGGGATTGCAGACGTGAGCCACCACGCCTGGCTCCACTTTACTTTTATAACAAACTGGGGACAGTGGGCTGTGTAGACAGCGCACAAATAAAAAGGCGTGTTCAGCTGTGGCCCACACACCCACGATTTCTACTGATAGGGTCTGTGATTTAAAAATAAATGTGGGTGATAAAAGGCATATATTACAGACCCACAGCGAGTGTCACACCAAGTAGGGGGAAGCTGAAAGCCTGTTGCCTAAGATCTGGCAGGAGACAGGGTGCCCACTGTCACTACTGTTACTCAGGATAGCGCTGGGAGTCTTGGCTTGAGTGACTGGATAAGAGAAAGAAAGAAAGGGCCTCCAAGTTGGAAAGGAAGAAGTGAAATTATCCTTGTTTGCAGATGCAATGAAGACATCTGCACCCCATGTTTATTGCAGCACTATCCACAGTAGCCAAGATTCAGAATCTCCCTCAGTGTCCACCAGTGGCTGAATGGGCTCAGAGGTTGTGGTGCATGCACACGTGAAATATTATATAGCCACAAAAAGAATGGAACCTGCTATTGCAGCACCACGGGTGGAACTGGAGGACATTGTGTGAAGTGAAATACGCCAGGCTCAGAAAGACAAATCTCATGTGGTCTCACTCACGTGTGGGAGCTAAATATTAAAAACAGTGGAGCTCATGGAGACGGAGAGTAGGATGACGATCACCAGAGGCTGGGAAGGGCAGCCACCGAGAGAGGGGCTAGAGTGGGGGTGGGGAGTGGGTGCACAGATACGGTTAGTTAAAATGAACAGTGTTTGATAGCACAGCAACGTGGCTGTAATCAGCAGTAAGTCAGGGTATACTGTAAAATCACTAGAAGAGTGGAATTGGAGTGTTCCTAAGACAAAGAAACGTCACCCCAGTGTGACTAATTCACACTCTGTGCCTGTATCAAGATGTCACACGTACCCTGTGAACATATAAAACTATTATGTGCCCATGATAGTTAAAAATAATTTTAAAAAGTGAAGATAAAGCAAGCAACTACAAAAATAAATAATAAAAATTTTAAGAAGTTTTAAAAATTTGGGCTGGACACAGTGGCTCACGCCTCTAATCCTAGCACATTGGGAGGCCAAGGCAGGATGGCTTGAGGCCAGAAGTTCAAGACCAGCCGGGCAACGTAGTGAGACCCTGTTTTTACACAAAATAGAAAAATTAGCCAGGTGTGGTGTCAGGCGCCTGTAGTTCCAGGTAGCTACCCGGGAGGCTGAGGTGGGAGGATGACTTGAACCCAGGATTTGGAGGCTGCAGTGAGCTGTGATGACACCATGGCACTTCAGCCTGGAGACAGAGTGAGATTCTGTCTCAAAGGAAAAAAAAAAAGATCTGGAAGAATATAAGTGACACTTGAGGGGAGGAACCAATCGGGGGGTCAGAGAGTTATTTATGTACATTTGAATTCTTTATAAGAAAAATGCATTCATGCACTACCTGTTTGATAAAAGTACAATTTCAAGAGCATGTAAAACACACACCACACACACCATAAATGCACATGGTTGTGCACAAAGAGTGTAATTTGGGGTCACCAAGGCCTCCTTGCAGTGTCTCCTGTACCACATCCTGTCTCTGTGACTCAGGCAGGTTCCTTACCCGGCCACACTTGGTCTTCTCAGCCGTAGATCGGGGGCTCCCAGCCAGGGGCCGTTCTGCCCCCCAGGAAGCTCCTGGCGCTGTCTAGAGGCATTTTGGTTGTCACGACTGGGGTGTGACCCTAAATGTCGTCATTCGGCAACCGTTTATTGCCATTCTAAGAATGCAAGTAGCTGTGGTAGGAAGCAGGGATTATAGTTAAAAAAAAATTTTTTTTAAGTTCTTATAAGGTTGATTGATAAAAATGAGAAAAGTAGAATAATTCTCATCTCATTCTGCTCACAAGCGGGGCTGGGCAGCGCCCTGGCCAGACCAGGCTGGTCGGAACACCTGGTGCCGTTGGTTCCTCCCGGCCTTTCCGAGCCATGGCCACACCCACCCTCTGTCCCAGCACGTCTGTCCCTCCAGCTGCTCGATACAGTCTCGCTGGCACTCTGGAGGCCTCAGAGTGTGTTGGGTTTTCTAGAACTCCCCATGGACTTTCCCACTGAGTGTGGCCAGGCAGAAGCGGCCAGAGAGGGGGCACCCGGACCTCCCTGAGTCTTGCTGCCAAGTGACGCCGAAGCTGTCGCAGGGCAGGAGTCCTGGAGCAGCATGGTGGGGAGGTTCCGGCCCCTGGCGTCACCTCCCCAGCCTCGGGTTCTGCTTTCCTCCCCGTCAAAGAACTCGGCCCTCTCACCCCCTGGTTCTGGGCGTGGCCCACGGGCGTGTCTGGGAGCCTTGACCTCTGCACAGCCCCATGACTCCCGGGTTCTGGTCTCCAGGTTGGTTGCCCAGGAGGCTTGGGCAGGGCTTCTGCTTCCTGGTTCACTGAGGGCATCCAGGGCCACACCCAGGTGTCAAGGGGGTGCCACCATCCTTCACGGGACACACGGCACAGGGGGTAGGAGATGGCAAAATAGCAGGGCCAGGGGCCGAGGTACTGCCACTTACTGCGCTGGCCGCACTGGCTGTCACTCCTGCAGGGCACACGCCCTCAGGCACCCCATCAGTTCTGCCCTGAGTTTCCTCACGGGGGGCCAGGGACGGGCAGGTGCCCAGAAGGGAAGTTAGCAAGGAGGCCAGGAAGCCCCGAAAGGGGACCTGGACCTGCCTCGCATCTGCCGCCCAGTGGCTGTGTCCTCACAGTCCCCCGCCCCTCGAGTGCTGGGCATGGACCCCGGGAAGCACCACAGGACGGAGCCTGGCGGGCACATGAGGCACCAGCCCCAGGGCTGTCTGTGCCCCCAGCAGGGTTTTGGCCACAACTGGCGCAGAGCCCCTGCCCCAGCGACGTCGGGAAGGCCAGGCCACAAGACTGGTTCTGGAAAGGGGACACACTGGCACCTGGGCCTAGTTCCCTTCCTGCCACAGGGGCCTGAGGCCTTGAGAGCTGCAGGTTGCGTTCCACTCTGCGCTGGCCCCAGCCTCGCCAGGAGCCGGAGACGCTTTATTGTGCTATCTGGGGAAGGGCAGCTGTCCCTTCCTGACCAGCCACTTCTTTTCCTTGTGACCCCAGGACGGGGGCTCCCTGGACCAGGTGTTGAAAGCAGCCAAGCGGATTCCCGAGGAGATCCTGGGGAAGGTCAGCATCGCGGTAAGTCCTGCCCTCCAAGGGACATCCCTGCTGGGGCCTCAGGTCCCCCCAGGACTCTGCCTGCCCATGCCGTGCCCCTCCCCATCGACGCAGGGGGGCACCGACGGTCCTGCACACTCCGGGCACCAGCAGGTCGCACTGGGCGCTCACTGAAAGGGCATCTGGGTGGGATGGGGGACGCTGAGATCTTTGGGGGCCGAGGGCCAGGGTGGGGTATGAGCCCGAGCACGTGGGATGGAGGTCCCTGCTGGGGCCTGGTGCTTGGCACAGTGGCAACCCAGAAGTGAAAGCTGCTGTCAGTGTGGTCGCCATTGCTCGTTTCATTTCTAGGAATCTGCCCTCCTGGGGGTAGCTCGGTGAAACAGCCCTGGAACCCTTAACCTTTCAGTCCAGGGCCCTTAGCACGGGCCTGGGACCCAAGTGCTGAGCAAATGGTGCCTGTCAGCTGAATGCGCTGACCCCGGCCACCCAGCGCACACCAGAGCCTCCCTGGCGGGGCCCTGGGCCGCCGTCCCATCTTCTGTCTCAGCTCTGTCCCCCATGAACCAGGCCCGCAGTGGTGTCCTCCTCTGCGGGGGGTGGTCGTGTGGGAATCACTGGGTTGAGGTTTACTTGGGGACGCGTCACTGTGACCTGCCCTGGTGGGTCCTGTGCTCAGGTCAGGAGAAAAGCCCCTCATGCCACTGTCCTGCTGACCCGCATCCCACGGCCCCCACAGGTGCTCCGGGGCCTGGCATACCTCCGGGAGAAGCACCAGATCATGCACCGAGGTAAGTGCGGCCTAGGCCCTCTCTGGGGCGAGGGGACGGTGGCCGGGCGGGGGCGGGCAGCGAGCCCCCTCCTCCCTGGCCTGTCTCCGCAGACGTGAAGCCCTCCAACATCCTGGTTAACTCCAGGGGCGAGATCAAACTGTGCGACTTCGGGGTGAGCGGGCAGCTCATCGACTCCATGGCCAACTCCTTCGTGGGCACGCGATCCTACATGTCTGTGAGTTTCCAGGCCTGGGCCCCCGTCCGCGCCCCTCCGGTCAGCCCTGCCTCGCTCTCCAGAGGGCTCAGGAAGCTGGCACTTCCCCACCGGTCTGCTCTCTGTTCTGCTGCGTTCCCCTTTCGCTCAGAATTCAGATTCCATCCCCTCATCGCTTAGGATTCTGTCTGCGGCAGTGCCTACCTGGGCCATTCCTTAACTTCCCGACAGAGGTGGGACTCCCGGGTATTTTAGGCCACGACTGGGGGGCCGGGAACCTGCCAAGTTGGTCACAGGAGCAGGTCCTAAGGAGTGTGTGTGTCTTAGGGACGCAGCTGTCCCCACACTACGGGCTCCCCGGGGCTGCAATCAGTGCCAGCGCCCGCCTCGGCCAAGATCTCTCCAGCAAGCGCGGCAGGGAGGCGCGAGGGGTGGGTGAGCGCGGAGTGGAACTGCTCTGACCATGGCTGCGCCCGTCAGCCCAGAAGGAGGGGGGGCCGGAACCGGGAACGGGGCAAGCCCATCCCCCGCTGCCCTAGGTCTCACCTGCAGTCCCCACCCCTGGCATCTTCCCTGTCTCTCTCGACAGCCGGAGCGGTTGCAGGGCACACACTATTCGGTGCAGTCCGACATCTGGAGCATGGGCCTGTCCCTGGTGGAGCTGTCCATCGGAAGGTACCCCATCCCCCCACCTGACGCCAAGGAGCTGGAGGCCATATTTGGCCGGCCCATGGTCGATGGGGCGGAAGGAGAGCCCCACAGCATCTCGCCTCGGCCAAGACCCCCTGGGCGCCCCATCAGTGGTATGGTCTGAGTCTGCAACTTCCGGTCTGGACGGGCGGTGACCTCCGAAGGGACTGCTTTGCCCAGGGACAGCAGCTGCCTCCCCTCTGGCCCTTGTCAGCACCACCTGTCCCCCTGGGATGGTGCTGGCTGCAGCCAGGAGTCCTCAGATGGTCCTGGGGTTTCTGGGGACAGAGCTGGCAGCAGCGAACGCCCCAGACCTGGTACGTCCAGGGCAGCTGCACCTGTTGCTGCCAGCTGCAGGGCTCTAGAAGCCTGGCCGTTCGGCCAAGCATTCTGTTGGTTGGTTTTTCCAACATTTTATCCTGAAAATGCTCAGAAACTTACAGCAATGTGGAAAGAATTACACAGTGACACCCTTGTCCCCACCGCCTAGATCCCGCAATGTGTGCACTGCGGTAATTGGCTAAGCCTTCCAGGGAGCCCTGACATTGAGGAGAATTTGACTGAATTTCCTTAGGTGGCTGGTTGGATTCGGCCCCAGCACACAGAAGGCACCGTCTGGGAGGGAGCGGAAGGCCCCGGGCCCCAGGGGACAGCTGGGCTCCCAGAGAACAATCCAGTGCTTAGAGCAGGTGCCCATGAGCCCGGAGCTCCCCGCCGCTGGAGATGTTCCAGCCGGGCGGTCCCATCACTCTGGGGACAGCGCGAGGGAAAGAGCCGGCTTGGGGGGCAGACGTATGACACAGCTCTTGGGCACCTGTGATTTCTTTTAAAGTCGGGCGACAGGAAGAGGGTTGAGTTAAAGTCCAAAGGACCATGTAGTGGACTGTGGTTGGTTGGTTGGTTTCATAGCAACTTTACTGAGATATAATTCACGTGCCCTGCAATTCACTCATTTAAGGGAAATGATTTGGTGGGTTTTGGTTGCTGTGCAACCGTGACCTCTATCTAATTCCAGAACATTCTCACCACCCCAAAAGGAAGCCCCATCCCTATAAGCAGTCCCTCCCCAGACCCTGGCACCCACAAATTCACGTCTCTGTGGATCTGCCTGTTCTGGACATTTCATATAAATGGAGCCACACACTGTGTCCTTCTGTGTCTGGCGTCTCTCACTGAGCACGACGTCCTCAAGGTCCCGCCACGCTGTGGCCTGTGTCACAGCCTCGTCCCTTGTCATGGCTGAGTGATACTCCAGTATGTGGAGGGACCATGTTGTGTTGATCCACTCGCCAGTGGACGGACACATGGGTTGTCAGGTGGCGATTTTAGCAGTGATTTCACACCCAGTTCCTTCCCTGCAACCAGACTACTTGGGTGACTTGAGCTCACCCGAGGGAGAGTCTCCCAGGTCTTTGTCCTCGGCCTGTTTCCGGCCCCTCCCAGGCCCAGGTCCCAGGTGGCCCTGAGGCCCCTTCCCCGCCCGCAGCCCAGCCAGCCTGCCCCTTTCCTTCGGGACAGGGCAGAAGGCGAGAGTTGAGCTGCCAACCCCGGCCTCGGCAACTGGGTCTCAGACACGGGGCAGCCATCCCACCAGGTTCCCGTCCTGAGCGGCACCCAGGACTGCCACCGTCACTGCCAGCAGCTCCGTGCAAGGTCACGCTGCTGTCCTTCCCTGGGGTGGGCGCCATCTTCCCCCTGCCCTGCCGGAGCACAGGGAGTGATGACTTTTGGCACAGCCTGCGAGCCAAATGTGTGACTTCTCAAAACTCTATGTGCTCCTTCTGGCTTTTTTCTTCTTTTTAAACTCCAAAGGCTCAGACGGGAAGTTACTCGCAGGGCAGTGAGCTCAGGATGTCCCAGGCCTGGTGCACCTGCCTCTGGCCCGGCTGTCGCTGGGAGGAGGGCACACGGCTGCGCTCAGCACGGCAGACACTGCCCTCCGAGAGGCGCAAGGCCACCCGCCATCTCACCCTGTTTCTGTCCTCCCGGCAGGGCACGGCATGGACAGCCGGCCAGCCATGGCCATCTTCGAGCTCCTGGACTACATTGTGAATGAGGTTTGTACCTGCCACGCTGCACATCGCCACACTGGCCTGATCCAGCCATTCCCACGGGAACATGTTACTGGAAAGAAGAGAATCGCACAGTTTGTGGATTTGGGCGAGGAGGGGGCAAGGGGAGGTAGATGTAGAACACTCCAGCAGGACGGTGTCAGGTGTTGACCCGCATCTCCTGCCCCCCACACACACACCGCTCAGGCCCACCCCTCCCCTGGGCCCCTCCCTGGGCCTTCTGTGGGCTTCTGTGTGTCTTTGGTGGCCCTTTGGAGCCAGGGCGCAGCAACAGGGCAGGGCCTGGGGTGGGGTGTCGCGGTGAGCAGCTCCAAGCAGGCTCCCTGACACGACAGAAAAGGGCGGGGTGGCTCTGGGGACACAGCTCTGCCTGCACCTGGCAGCGACGCCCAGGCTCAGAGTGCACGTCCTCCCACCCCCGGGGAGGGGCCGGCCTGCACCTCGCAGCCACCTCCACGGCCGCCCCCACCCCAGGGCGTGTGCGCTGGGCCCGGCTCCCGGGAACCAGCTGCCACCTGCTACGGCACAGCCCAGACCGTGGCTTTTCTGAGACAGCCAGGGTCGCTCTCAGGGACAGGTGACACAGGGTAGTCCTGTCCATAGAATGAGAGCAAGCCCTGCCCGCCCTCCCTCCACCCGGACTGGGTCCCTACACAGGAGCTCCTGGGAGGAAGCGGCTCTGGAAGGGCACAGGGGGTAGGATGGCCAGGGCTAGGAGAGGTCCGCACAGCGTCCCCAAGGACACATGGGGCTGCCCCCACCATCTATGTCTTCTCTCCCACAGCCTCCTCCCAAGCTGCCCAACGGCGTGTTCACCCCGGACTTCCAGGAGTTTGTAAATAAATGGTGAGGCGCTGGGCTCAGCAGGGTGGGGCGGGTGCCTGATCCCGGGCCATGACCCAGATGTGCCGTTGCTTCCGGATCCCGGGCAGGCCTGCCTGGCAGGAACCCGGCCCAGTGGCAGGATTTTGTGGGACACCTGATCCCCTTTCCTGGGCTGTACGCGGGGCACACCAAGTTAGGCTCCCAGCTGCAGTGGTGCTTCTGTGGGCAGAAGTGCCGCAGGCCCTTTGCACAACCCTCCGGTAGGCCGTGTGTACGTTTGCGTCTGTGTGAGGGTCTTCTCTGTGTCTGAAGGACCCTCATTCAGCCCTGAGGTGGCTTGGGCCGCTGCCTTTAGATGGTTCTGCTTTTTTGAAGGAAAAAGTTCCACTTTGACATTCGCACTCCCAAGCTCGGGGGTTTTTATTAGAAATTGAGCTGCGGTTGCTGCCGACCTTCTGCCCAGCTGGGCAGGCGGGGGATTCCCACCTGCTTCCCTGTCCCACTGTTTTTGCCTCCAGACCCTCGTCCCGGCGTGCCCAGCACCAAGGGCAGAGCTGGGGTCCCTTGTCCCAGCAGGGGCAGGACGAGTTCTGAGCCCCTGGGCCAGGCCCCTAGCAGGCTGGGCACTGGGACAGGGCCGACACAGGCTACCTGGGGCACAGGTCAAAACGCAGGTCCCCCCAGAGCCACCGATTGACCGCCCTGTCTTATGTCCTTCCTTCCCTGTACCGCCCCGGGAACTACAGCCTGATCAAGAACCCGGCAGAACGTGCCGACCTGAAGATCCTCATGGTGAGTGAGGCTGGTGGCTCACGGGGCTCCCCTAAGGACCCTCTGGGTCTCCCTCATCCATTAGCAGGAGCCACCCAGGCACGGCCGGGTCCCCCCAGATCCTGGGCCACGCAGGGTGTTTGCTTGGGGTTGGCTATGAGCTGCAGGCTACCCACCTCAGGCCACGGGAGTGGCTGCAGGTGGCTCATAGCTCCTGGGTACCTTTCCCTGTGTCCCCAGGGACAGTGGGTGACCTTCCCTGTTTGCACACCCTGGGCAGGCAAGTGCCCCTCTCGGGCCTGGGGTACTCCGGCACCCCCAGTGTGCTCCCTTCCCCGCCAGCTCCTCCTCGCAGACTTGGGGGGTGCTCTCCGGGCAGCCACGTGCTCTCGTCCCGGCCAGACTGGCCCCTCAGCAGGTCGGGGTGTCTGCCCCCGGGGGGTTGGTCCCAGCGTCCCTTCTTTAAATTCGCACCCCTCAAGCCAGGAACAGTGGCTCACACCTGTGATCTCAGCACTCTGGGAGGCCAAGGCAGGAGGATGGCTTTAGGTTAGGAGTTTGAGACCAGCCTGAGCAAGAGCGAGACCCCGTCTGAGATACTGTCCCTCCCAGAAGGCCGCTGTCCCATGTGCCTCTGAGAAAGCAGATGCCAGCACAGCTGGGAGGCTCATTCTGTCTCAGGTGTTCAACGTCATGAAACGAGCATCTTAGGGTTGCCAGAACGTGGCATTTTTTAAGTGTACCATGCCCTTCCATGGGTTCCCACACGGCTCCCCGAAGCCAGCAGGCCCCGCAGGATGGAACCCCTTCCTTCCCGTCCCTCCCTACTCCCTCTTCCTCGTGGCCTGCCCTTCCCCACCCCAGGGACTTTGCACAACATCCCCCCAACCCCTGGCAGCAGCTGCCTGCCTGCAGGCCTCCACCTGGGCGCCTAGGCCAGCCCATCCCATCTGACCCCACGCCCATTAGCCGCGCTGACACTGTGTCCCCCACTGGTTGCTGTCGGCTGCTGTCTGAATAGAAAGTCCAGACCTGAGCCCTGTGTGGGAGGGGTCTGCGTCCCTTGGTTTTCTAGAAAGCCTGAGCTCATTCCCATCTGGTCAGTGAGCACTGACGCGGGGGTCGCCGTGCGTCGTGTGTGCGCAGAGAAGGGCACTCGCCATGCAACAGCTCACTCTGTAGCCAGCTTCCTAAACGTCACCCGTTACTCTGGGGTAACCGTGTAACCTGGGGACCTAACGAGATGTTGGCTTTGTCCCCAAACCTGTGCCGACATGAGCCACATTCCAGGGGCCCCAGAGCCCCCCGTGCCAGGTGGCTGCGGTGCTGGTCGGTGTGCAGAGAGCCTCGCCCCAGAGCCAGCATCCTTACCCGGGGCCATTCCAACCTCAGGGGACACTGGGCGATGTTTGGGGACATCTGTGGTTGTCACAACTGGGGGAGCTCCTGGTATGGGGTGGGTGGAGGCAGGGACGTTGCTCAGCACCTGCAGGCCCAGGACGGCCCTGCCCCCTCAGTGTTCCCGGCCCAGTGTCCACAGTGCCAGGGGAGGGGGGGGGGATCCCAGGGCTGCATGAGCCCCCCCACCCCCCCCCCGAGGCCTGACCCTTGCCTCTGGGAGCCCAGGCTGCGGGGACGGTGTTGTCCCCACTCCCTGGGTGGAGGGGGCCGTCCTGAGACCCCTCCTGGGCTCTGACATGCCACCACCCTCTCCGGGTGTCCCTCTCCTGCCTCGAGTGTGTCCTCCCGGGGCCGGGGGTCCTTTCTGTCTCCTGTGTGGTCAGCAGGGGCTGGTGGGGCCACACTCACAGCCCCCTTGCCTTCCAGAGCCACGCCTTCATCAAGCGCTCCGAGGTGGAAGAAGTGGATTTTGCCGGCTGGTTGTGTAAAACCCTGCGGCTGAACCAGCCCAGCACACCCACGCGCACCGCCATGTGACGGCAGCCCGGGCTCCCACGTCCCACTGGTGACCTGTCCATCGTCCCGTCCGCGCCCTTCCAGCCAAGGACAGACCGGCCCCTCCTGTCCCCCAAGCCCCCTCTGTGGAGAGCGCCTGGCCGGGCACACGCGGGGACGTGGCTTCCTCCTCTTGCCTGGTGGGGCTGGGGCACCTCTGGCCCCTGGGCACTGGTGACCCTGCTCATGTTGTCTCAGAACCTGCTTCCTTAGGTTTAAAAGAACAAAACAGGGAAGAAAACGCAATGTGTGCCTATTGAACCTCTTTGTTCCATTTGTTTTGGGGTGTCAGGGGGCTCCGCCACAGCCGAGTAGAGGAGCTTCCTGGGGGCGGCCCTGGGGCAGGAGGACGAGGGGAAAGCTGCCCTCGCCCCTTTTGTCACAGGAGTGAACCCCCAGATGCTGGCGGTTTTCACGAGACGGGAGTGCCACCTCGTGTCCCCGGGTGGGTGTCCCCCTCATCTCTGCTCCTTTGGAAGAGCAGAGCAAGGCCTCACGTCGAGATGGAGCCCACTCCCCTGACTGTCCCCAGGCACACCCTCCTTCCTGTCCCTGGGCTCCAGAGAACAGAAGCTTCCAGCTCCCTGCCCCGGCTGCCACACAGAGGAAGCGCTGGGTTTCCAAGCCATCTGTGCGGTTGAAAACCGGACAGATCCGGTAGATAAGGCCTGGTTGCCCCTGTGTGTGCAGCAAGGGGGTGGGTGGTTCTGTCACCTCTGCTCGCCTAGCAAATCAGAAGCGGGCACCAGACCACGTCACCCTTTTGGGCCCTTGAACCGTTTGGCCACAGTGGGTTGCAGATGAAACTGGGTGAGGTTGTGTCCTGGTGCCCCGTGTCTTTGGGTTCCCAGCAGGCTCTGGACTGTGGTTCCCCAGGGCCCATTCTGCCTTCAGGGCCGCGTCCTGGAATCCTGCCTCTGGGCTGGACGCGGCAGGATGCTGGGCAGCCTCTAGGGTCCCTCTGAGCTCTCAGGCTATGAACCTCCCCTCCAATACTTCCTGAAGACTGCACACGAGCTGATACTTATCTGTGGGGTTGCTGGCCTGTGTTTCTGGAGAAGGCTGAACAGAAGGCAGGGGCTGTGGTCCTTGAGAACCACCGGATTGTCCTTTTCTTCTCAAGGGGACCCTTCTAGTCTCAAGTGTTGCTTTTTTTGCCTGCAGACACCAGGGAGGAGAGGAGTTGGTGTCTCCTGCAATCAGCTTTTCAGGTTTCTGTCCCTTCGTGGTTTTCTGCCAAAGCCTCACAGGATTTAAAAAAAAAAAAAAAAAAAGTTGACTAGAAGTTTTGAAGGTGCCGCCCTGGGGGTAACCAATCCCCCAGGAGCACCCTCGGAGTGGGGAGGGGGAAACGTGTTACCGGACTCCAGTGCCTGGATCCAAGGGGCCTCATGCTGCTGGTCACAGCGGTGTCTCTGGGCCAGTCTTGGAAGCCTGGCGTTTGCAAGGAGTAAAGGACATAGGGGCCCTTGGGGAGGAGGAACAACCCAGGACAGGTGGCCGGAGGCTCTGTGGGTGGTGAGGGGTCGCTGAGGGCCCTCATCCTACAGCCAGGCTTGGGGTCCCTCAGGGACCAGGGAGCTGTCACAAGCACAGCAGTTTAGCCAAAGGTGGCCCCCTCCTGGGGACACCCCTCCCGCCCCAGCCGGGAGCCCCTATGCAGTCCCGGTGACAGGCTTCTCTGGTACATGCAGCCCTCAGTTAGTCTGGAGGCCGTAGCAGAGCCCAGAGGAGCCACGAAGTCACCTGGCTCCATGCAAGTGTCCCGGGCTGCTGCACCCTCCTGTCAGCCAGCAGTGTGTCAGGCAGGGTTTGTTTGAACACCTGACTTACGAAGCTTGGGGTCACAGGTGACCGCCTGCTTCATCCTGTGGAATTCTCCCCAGGTGGGACCCGACCAAGCTCCGGGGCGGCTGCATTTCCTCCTCTGACTGTCACAAACATTCCGGGTGAGGCCAGTAAAAAACATATTAACCCTGGGAGGCCGAGGCTGGAGGGTCAATGGAGGCCAGGAGTTGGAGACCAGACTGGGCAACATAGCAAGACCCCATCTCTATAAAAATTAAAATTAGCTGGACTTGGTGACACACACCTATAGTCCCAGCTACTCAGGAGGCTGAGTGAGGCAGGAGGATCACTTGAATCCAGGAGTTGGAGGCTGCAGTGAGCTATGATGACACTTCTGCACTCCAGACTGGGTGACAGAGTGAGACCCTGTCTTTAAAAAATAAAATAATAATAAAATAAAATAGGTCCACAGAGCCAGGGGCCGCCCAGAAGATGAGATTCCAGGTGGGTCTCTGTGCCGTCCTGCCCCATCCTGTCCCCAGCCCCTACAACCGTGGACCCAGCATGTGACATCGCATGTCAGACATGACTTAAATTTCCCAGTAGCCACGTTTAAAATAGGAGAGGGGAACAGGTGAAGTTGATTTGATCGCATATTTAACCCAATATGGCCAAAATTTTAACCATTTCACCTTGGAATCAATATGAAAGATTCTTAGTGTGATATTTTACTTTTTTTTTTTTGCACAAAGTCATTGAAATCTTTGGCCACGTGGCCTGTGGCTGTCATATCAGCCAGCACAGATCACAGATCTAAGTCATTTCTGTGGGCTGTCCCCTCCTAGATGTCATTCATTGAGGACAGTTCTGTCCCCCCACCCAAGGGATGCTTGGCAGACATCTGTGGTCGTCAAACCTGGGGGGGGAGCTCCTGGCATGGGGTGGGTGGGGACCAGGGACACTGCTCAGCACCCTGCCAGTGCCCAGGATGGCCCTACCCCAGAGAACGATGGCCGATGGCCGGGGGAGCCCATCTCAGGAACAACCGCAGAACCTTCTGGAAGGTGGGCAGTCTGAAGCTGTACGCAGGCAGCCGTGCCGGGGGCGGAGGTGTGTGACCGGCAGGAAGCCTCGGGTCCTGGAGGCGGAACTCAGCCTCCCTCTGGGGCCTCGGGCTCCAGCCGGGTGAAGGCCAGTTCAGAGGAAGCTGCGACAGACCCGCCAGACCCGCAGGGTTTCCCAGAAGGCGGGGGGAGGGGGGGGTCGGGCATGGAATGGGGGTGAGGAAGAGGAAGGACCCGGCTCAAAGCGAAACCAGCAGGCGGCCTGGGGCCTCGCCCCTCCCTCCTTCCCCGGGGCCTGGAGGCCGCACCTGGAGCAACAGGCCAGGTGGGTTGAGGGCGGCAGCGGCACAGGAGCTACCTGTTCTGCGTCCCTGTGACAGCGGCGGGGCAGACTGGCGGCAGGCTGCCCGGCAGACGGAGGGAGAGGCCGGGCCCCCTGGCAGCTGAACCTGGAGCCAGGTCTCGGGTTTCTGCCCA